>NC_138131.1:54851566-55482770 GCF_964188305.1 Podarcis bocagei | reverse complement strand
ACAAATAACTTCCCCCACAAAAAAACCCTAGGTCTCCCCCAACAAACGTTTGAGACTAGCTCCCCTAATTCTAAAAGATGCGTATAACTTCGCGCGCCGCTGCCCTGCAAACTCTGATAAGAAGTCGTCTATCAATATCTGTTTCATATAGTTTTTGCCATAATTTGTCCCTACAGATTGAATCAAAAGCGGATGTGAGATCTACAAAAGCCACAAAAAGTTTGCTCTTATGTACCTTTGTATACTTCTCTATCATTGTCTGTAGTACCAAACAATGGCCTGTTGTACTATGGCCCTTTCTAAACCCTGCCTGTTCCGGATTAAGCAAGTTAGAGTGGTCAGCCCAGTCAACCAGTTTATTTAGCAGGTATCGAGTATAAAGTTTATACACAATGTCCGGGAGACTTATGGGGCGATAGTTTGAGGGGTCTTGGGGGTCTCCCTTCTTATAGATGGGGGCTACCAGGCTCAGTTTCCAGTTTTCTGGGATTTTGCATGTATCATTTATTGCTGTAAAAAGTTGGGCCAAAATAGCAGCCCACCACTAGGCATTTAATTTAAGCACCTCAGGAGGAATCATATCTTCACCGGGAGCTTTGCCATTCTTGAGTGTTTTAATTAGCTGTAAACATTCTGATTTGGTAACAGGATCCCAGCCCATTAATAGATCGTTTTTAAGAGGAGGAAACTGGCTCGGTTTAGCAATGTTTGGAGCTGTATATAGCCGGGAAAAATGTTGGTACCATAAGTTAGATGAAATACTGTTGGTTACAATTTTCCCTTTGGGTGAAACTCCCTGAGCAATTATTTCCCAGAACTTTTTGTCGTCCCACAATTTGATCACTTTGTCAAGTGCCTCCCATTGTTCCTTTCTGTAGAGGGATTTCTTAAATTTTAGAGTATTTTTATAATGAGAACGCCACCTGTGCAGGTTTTCCACTGAGGACAGGGTCCCTTCCTGTTTTACCTTATTTTGTAATTTCCTAAGCAAAGATCTTAGATTCCTACAGTCTTTGTTGAACCAGGCCCTCGAGTTGTTTTGTTGTTTGGGAGGGTTGGAATTCGTGAGTAGTGGGAAGAGCGACTCTGAGACCTGCTGAAATGTTGAAAAGGGGTCAGAATTAGATGAGATACACTGGTCTCTCAAGGCCAGTAAGTCTGATGAATGCAGGTGTAGTTTGATTTTAGATTCCAGGCCGCTGTTCCATTTACGCCTACGAAGGGCCAGAGTTGGAGGTGGGTCTGCACAGTGATTGCGGTATTGCGGATCCTCCAAACCACGGGGAATTAGTGAAACTGATATAGGAAGATGATCACTCTCAATTCTATTGAAAGTCCTGAAGCCCTGTGACCTCTCCAAGAGTTTTGGGGAGACCAGGATATAATCAATAACGCTCGCACCTCTAGGTCCAAGAAAAGAAAAGAAACCCCCTGACCTGTCCATATGGGTACCATGCAAATTATACAAATTATGTTTGAAGGCAGTCTCCATTAATGTAATGCCTGCCTTATTCAAGACCTTATCGTCAGAGGACCAGGGAATAAACCAATCTGCCTCTGGCAGGAACTGGGATTTAGAGCAGTACGTATTAATGTCATTTCCTATCCTGGCGTTGAAATCACCTGCCAGCAGGATATCCATGCCAGGGAATTCTAATTCAGCCTTCTCCAAACATAGCTCTAAATCTTCCCAGATTTGTAACGACTGGGGAGGGGTGCCTATGGGAGGGATATATATATTAAAGCAAAGGAAATCTCCTCCTTCACTGCTAGAAATAAGTAAGATTTGTAAATTGTTGCTCTTCACCCACTGCTGTTGCCGGGCCTTGCACTTTAGCTTGGTAGAAACAAAAGTGACTAAACCACCACTAGGTCGGCCTCGGGAATTTGGTTTTATCGCAGGGGTAGCAAAGGCTTCGTATCCCTGTAAAGAAGGGACATGGAGATCTAGACACCATGTCTCCTGTAGACATATAATCTGAAATTTTGTAAGGAAATCCAGAAGGTCGACATCACCCTGCTTAGATAGCCATCCCGCCACATTCCAAGAAAGGATGTGGAAATAGGGTGATGGTGGAAATAGTGGCAGTCAATCTCTTTTCCGGTGGTTTGAGGCTCCTGAGCTGGGCTCCTCCTCTTTCTGCCCTGCTTGGTGGTTCCAGGTTTGAGGTCGCTGGTCCCTAGGTAGGTGTGATAGCTTTAACTGAGGGGCCAATAGGTTGATTTGGCCCAGAGGATCTTCGATGACACTGTTACAAATATCATGTTGTTCAGCTGATGTATCATGATGTTCAGCTGGTTTTTGCAGAGCAAGGGTTTTGCAGACCCGTATAGGCTGTACAGGTAGCAGGTCAACAGCTGCATCTTGCGTCGGTACTGCTAGCGGGTCAAAATTTGACAAAAGCTGTGGATCTTGATTGCGTATTGGGCTTAGAATAATGGAAGCCTCCAATTCCGGCATCGAGGCATATTTCTCCCCTAGTCCTCTCCCCTAGCATGGAAGACGAAGAGCAGACTCCATTTGAGGATCTCTCCCTCATTACAGTCGATCAGGTATATGAAAACGAGCAGCAAAGTCAGTCCTCAGGGAATGTGCAGGCGACCTTGGAACGGACAGCTCACGGAAGAACCCCGACCAAACCTAAGAGGAGGCGTGTAGTGGTGATAGGGGATTCCCTACTGAGGGGAACAGAAGCAGTGATCTGTGGGCCTGACAAGATGTCTCGGGAAGTGTGCTGTCTCCCCGGGGCTAAGATCCAAGATGTAACTGAACGACTGCAAGGAATTATAAAACCCACTGACGAATACCCCTTCCTCTTGGTTCATGTGGGAACCAATGACACTGCAAGCAATAGCCTCCAGAAGATCAAAAGAGACTACGAGGCTCTCGGCAGGAAATTGAAGCAACTAAATGCACAAATTGTCATCTCATCTCTCCTCCCAGTTGAACGACGTGGCCCAGGGAGAGAGGGAAAAATCGTGGAAGTGAACAGCTGGCTTCGCAAATGGTGAAAACAGGAACGGTTTGGATTCTTAGATCACGGACTGCAGTTTCTTGAAGATGGACTTCTGGCAAGCGATGGGCTGCACCTCACAACGGTTGGGAGAAATGTTTTTGCCAAAAATCTCAGAAACCTCATCAGGAGGGCTTTAAACTGACTAATGTGGGGGAGGGAGACAGTGCTCCTGAAGGTAGGAGTCTATCAATTGATGAAGATGATCATCCAAATGTCATAGACCAAATGGAGCAAACAGCACGCAGACCTAGTGGTGGGAGGAAAAAATCCTTAAATAAGAGACACGGGGGAATGATTAATGGACTTCAATGTCTGTACACTAATGCGCAAAGCATGGGAAATAAACAAGATGAGCTTGAGCTCTTGGTACAGCAAAATACATATGACATAATAGGAATCACTGAAACCTGGTGGGATAAGTCCCACGATTGGAATGTAATAATGGGGGGATACAATCTATTTCAGAGAAACAGACCAGACAAGAAAGGAGGAGGAGTGGCGTTATATGTCAGGGATGTGTATACCTGTGAAGAGATCCAAGATTTAGAACCTCAAAGCCAAAGTGAGAGCATTTGGGTCAAAATTAAGGGAGAGAAGAATAACAGAGATCTCATTGTGGGAGTTTACTATAGATCCCCAAGCCAAACGGAGGACATAGATGATGCCTTCCTGGAACAGATGGCCAAGCATGCAAAAGGAAGGGAGATAGTAGTAATGGGGGACTTCAATTACCCGGATATTTGTTGGATGTCAAACTCAGCCAAGAGCATACGGTCAAACAGATTCCTCACTGGCCTTGCAGACAACTTCATTGTCCAGAAAGTGGGAGAAGCAACAAGAGGAACAGCCATTTTAGATCTGGTCCTAACCAATATTGATGACCTGGTTAGTGGGGTAGAAGTGGAAGGATCATTAGGCGCGAGTGATCATGCTCATCTGAAGTTTACTATACAGCGGAAAGGAGCAGCCAAGCATACTAGGACTCAATTTCTTGACTTTAAGAAAGCCGACTTCATAAAACTTAGGGAAGTGCTGGGTGAGATCCCATGGACAGTAATACTAAAAGGAAAGGGAGTTCATGATGGCTGGGAGTTTGTTAAGAGGGAGATACTAAAAGCACAACGTCAGGCAATACCAATGAGACGGAAACATGGAAGGTGCTTAAAGAAGCCAGGGTGGCTATCTAAAGAACTTTTAAGTGAGTTAAGATTAAAAAAGGATGTGTACAAAAAATGGAAAAGGGGGGAAACCACCAAAGAGGAATTCAAACAAATAGCCAGCACGTGTAGACACAAAGTCAGAAAAGCAAAAGCACAGAATGAACTCAGGCTGGCTAGAGAGGTTAAAAGCAACAAAAAAGGCTTTTATGGGTATGTTCGTAGCAAAAGGAAGAACAAAGAAACAGTGGGGTCACTCAGAGGAGAAGATGGTGAAATGCAAACAGGGGACACAGAAAGGGCTGAACTCCTCAATGCCTTCTTTGCCTCAGTCTTCTCCGAGAAAGAAAACAATGCCCGACCTGAAGAATTTGGAGCAAATGATTCAGCAAAGGAAACACAGCCCAGAATAACTAAGGAGATAGTACAAGAATACTTGGCTAGTTTAGATGTATTCAAGTCTCCAGGGCCAGATGAACTGCATCCAAGAGTATTAAAAGAACTGGCAGATATGATCTCAGAACCACTGGCAGTCATCTTTGAGAATTCCTGGAGAACAGGCGAAGTCCCGGCAGACTGGAGGAGGGCAAATGTTGTCCCTATTTTCAAAAAGGGGAAAAGAGAGGACCCAAATAATTACTGCCCAGTCAGTCTGACATCAATACCTGGGAAGATTCTGGAGCAGATCATGAAGCAAACAGTCTGTGAGCACCTAGAAAGGAATGCTGTGATCACCAATAGTCAGCATGGATTTCTGAAAAATAAGTCATGTCAGACTAACCTGATCTCGTTTTTTGACAGAATTACAAGCCTGGTAGATGAAGGGAACGCAGTGGATGTAGCCTACCTTGATTTCAGCAAGGCATTCGACAAGGTGCCCCATGATGTTCTTGTAAAGAAGCTGGTAAAATGCGGTCTTGACTCTGCTACCACTCAGTGGATTTGTAACTGGCTGACTGACCGAACCCAAAGGGTGCTCATCAATGGTTCCTCTTCATCCTGGAGAAGAGTGACTAGTGGGGTGCCACAGGGTTCTGTCTTGGGCCTGGTCTTATTCAACATCTTTATCAACGACTTGGATGATGGACTCAAGGGCATCCTGATCAAATTTGCAGATGACACCAAACTGGGAGGGGTGGCTAACACCCCAGAGGACAGGATCACACTTCAAAACGATCTTGACAGATTAGAGAACTGGGCAAAAACAAACAAGATGAATTTTAACAGGGAGAAATGTAAAGTATTGCACTTGGGCAAAAAAAATGAGAGGCACAAATACAAGATGAGGGACACCTGGCTTGAGAGCAGTACATGTGAAAAGGATCTAGGAGTCTTGGTTGACCATAAACTTGACATGAGCCAACAGTGTGACACGGCAGCTAAAAAAGCCAATGCAATTCTGGGCTGCATCAATAGGAGTATAGCATCTAGATCAAGGGAAGTAATAGTGCCACTGTATTCTGCTCTGGTCAGACCTCACCTGGAGTACTGTGTCCAGTTCTGGGCACCACAATTCAAGAAGGACACTGACAAACTGGAACGTGTCCAGAGGAGGGCAACCAAAATGGTCAAAGGCCTGGAAACGATGCCTTATGAGGAACGGCTAAGGGAGCTGGGCATGTTTAGCCCGGAGAAGAGGAGGTTAAGGGGTGATATGATAGCCATGTTCAAATATATAAAAGGATGTCACATAGAGGAGGGAGAAAGGTTGTTTTCTGCTGCTCCAGAGAAGCGGATACGGACCAATGGATCCAAACTACAAGAAAGAAGATTCCACCTAAACATTAGGAAGAACTTCCTGACAGTAAGTGCTGTTCGACAGTGGAATTTGCTTCCAAGGAGTGTGGTGGAGTCTCCTTCTTTGGAGGTCTTTAAGCAGAGGCTTGAAAACCATATGTCAGGAGTGCTCTGATGGTGTTTCCTGCTTGGCAGGGGGTTGGACTCGATGGCCCTTGTGGTCTCTTCCAGCTCTATGATTCTATGATTCTACAACCCTGATGGTCCCAGACAGAAGACAATCAAGATCACAAGAACTTGCATATGGGAGTGGATTTGGCACAGACTGGAACAAAGGACAATAATCAGCTCTTCCCTCTGGGGGCAGGAAACTGCAAAGTCCCCTCTGTCACCTGGAAAATGACTCATGGGGAGGGGGAGAAGGGAACCAGCCAGGTGACAGGACACTCAGGTTACCACCACCACCCCTCCCTCAACCCCTCCTTTCTGTGATGTATGCATGATGTTTCTGGGGGTGGGCTTGACCTACAGGATGAGAATTTCAAAAGTTTTTATAAGGCCTTGCACACCATTTTTCTGTGTCTTTTCTCTCTCTTGCAAGTGAGGGGAACACCCTGTTGCAACAGTTCAATAAAGGCCAACCCTACAGGCTGCTGTTTTGCTCCAAGTTATCCTGGTTGGTGTCTTTGTTTTGTCCAAGGGAGCCCTCAGATTTTTCTGGTAACAGTTTGGCGACCATGCTCAGGGACACTTGGTCCTCCTGTGAAGGTGAGGGGGGAGATGGAGGGGATCGGGTGCCACTGGGCAACCTTAGCCCAGGGATCCCTTTTTCCTCTCCCTACCTCCTCTTTGCGGGCGGTAATCAATTGTCACCAAAAGCCCAGCCAGGGGGAGCAAAGGCAAGGTCAAGCTGGCTAAAGAGAAAGGATCCCGGGATCCACGAGGGACATCTACAAATGTGAGTATGGTTTGAAGTTAATACATTGGGAGGGGGTGGGAAAGTAACGTCTCCATGACAGCTGGGCTTTTCTTCTTTCCATCTCTGACGTCTTCCCTCGGAGTCGCCTGGAAGCGTCCTAAACTCTTTCTCTCCTTTTCTCTTTCCCGATTTCCCTCTCGGAGCCTGACCGGGGAAACCGTGGAAAGTCTCCTTTCCTCTTTCCCCCACGTCTTCCCTCGGAGTATTAGTCTTGTAAGCAGCGCTGAATAAATTCCGAATCCGTGGTTTTTACCGGGTTAGAGAGACCCGTGGTTTCCAGGCTAGTGCCTGTGGTTTTCTGGTAGGCAGGGATTGCCTTTTAGTTGAAGAAAAAAAAAATCAAGTACTGATAGAATATTCTTCTCTCTACCCCCCCTTCTCTGTCCCTTTCTTGTGCTTGTTTTTCTATCTCCTAGTGTAATCTACTGAGCAACCCCCCCCCCCCTCAGTATTAGAGGGAAAATGGGAGCTCACTCTTCTAAACACCCTAGCTGGACTCCTCCTGGCAACAAAGCTTCCATGAAGCCTTTTTGCCCCAGAGAGGATTCTGATACGCCCCTCCAGTTTGTCATCTGCAACTGGGAAAAATAAAATGAAATAAAATAAAGGGGCAAAATGGTCTTTCCAAGTACAAATTGCGAGACCGTTGTAACTTTTAGTGGGTGGCTTAGGCCCACCACCTGGAACCCAGGGCACAGCGGCCACCTCAGAGATCCTTCAACAAAATCAGGGTGTGAACCCTTAGGGAGAGCTGAACACATCAAATTTGTGTTGTTAAACTATAAACTATAACCTAAAGCTAGAATGTGAAACCGTAAACTTAATGGTGCTCAGAAGGCAGTAGATATAATAACAGCCCAGCCTGAGAGCCCACGCATTAGAGATCTTAGTTTCTCTAAAAAAAATGAATAAGAGATGTACTCAAAGATTTAGAAATATTTAAAGGGTTTGTGTTTACATTGGCTTTGGCATCCACAGACTGTTCTTAAATGCACATAGTTTTAAAATTGCAAGCTTGCTTCAAAATTTTTAAATATAAGGGCCTTAGCAATCTTAAACAGGACAAAAATGAGAATGAAGCGTGCAAATGTTTGTTATTTGAGAGAGGCTCCAAAGAGTCTTCCTCCGAGTAGCTTAAGTGAGGATTATGATTTTAAGTTGACGGTAAATGATGTTTTGTTGCAACTTTTGAGTTTGTGAGCCTACATCCGTGTTCCAGTCTTTTTTTCCAGTATTTTGAAATGTGCTGTGAAGAAACTAATGTTTCTGCTGCAAAAGCCTAGTTGAGCCAACTGCTCTCTCAAGCTAATATGCAGTGTACGTATTTCATTAAGCATATGCCTATGAAAATATGGTGTTCCTTCTAAGAAAATTGTTATTAAAAGGGAGAAGCTTCCATAGCCAGCAATTGTCTATCTGAGCCCTGATACCAGCCTCTATAAGACTTCCTGGCCTCTTTTCTTGGAAAATGCCCCCCCCCCTTGTATCAGTCTCTTTCAGTTTTTTCCCCCTTCTTACTTCTGTGCCAGGTAAATTTACTCCTGAGTAAGCTTCCTTTAAAAGGAAACTACGGGGAGGGGGGGCAATCTTTTCTAAAGGTACCTTGAATCTCACTTTCCTATGTGTGGTTGTTTTAAAAAATCTTAATTAGGCTTACTGTTCCTAGGCAAGTTCAGAAAAAATGTTCACTTTTGTATTCCTTTTAATTTTAATTTTAATTTTATTTTAATTGATTAATTCTATGGCTCTTTTAATCATTTGTGAGTGATTATGTCAATTGAATTAACTATGCTTAATAAAAGATCCTCTCCCTATCTTAGGAAAAAACTGTTCACTTCAATTTTCCTTTAAAGATCATTTCTCTAGGAACTTGCATTCTTTAGTCTAAGGAAGCAAACTCACTCAAACTATCTCAAGATCTGCTAAAAGGGTTCTGTGTAAAGTTGGGTACTTTTATTTTCCTCTTCCTTAGTACATGATAGGAGCATGGATGTTTCCTTTCCCAGTTGTGCTTGTTGTTGTTTAGTCGTTTAGTCGTGTCCGACTCTTCGTGACCCCATGGACCAGAGCCCCATGTAGAGTGAGTTACAATAATCCAGTCTGGAGGTGACCGTTGTGTGGATCACAGTGGCTAGGTCAGGGCGAGAGAGGTAAGGAGCCAACTGCTTAGCTTGCCGGAGATGAAAAAATGCCGCCTTTGTTATGCAATCTGACCTCCATGGAAAGGGAGGTGTCAAAGATTACACCCAAACTCTTAACGGACGGTGCTGGCACTAATTGCACCCCCGCAAGAGATGGGAGTTGCCCCCTCAATCCCATATCGCTCCGTCCCAGCCAGAGGACCTCTGTCTTCGAAGGATTTAACTTCAACCGGCTCCCACGTAACCATCCAGCCACAGCTTCCAAACATCTGATCAGTGTGTCTGGGGCCGAGTCAAGATGGCCATCCATCAACAGATAGAGTTGGGTGTCATCAGCATACTGATGGCAGCCCAGCCCAAAACTCCGGACAAGCTGGGTGAGGGGGCGCATAAAGATGTTAAAAAGCATCGGGGAGAGAATCGCACCCTGAGGCACGCCACACACCAAGGAGTGGCGCGATGACAATTCCCCCCCAAGTGCCACCCTCTGTCCCCGACCGGAGGGAAATGAGCGCAGCCATTGAAGGACTGTGCCCTGGACCCCCACGTCGGCAAGGCGGTGGTCCAGAAGTTCGTGATCGACCATGTCGAAGGCTGCTGACAGGTCTAGAAGAATCAGCAGCCCCGACCCGCCTCGATCCAGCTGCCTGCGGAGATCATCTGTTAGGGCGACCAGAGGCGTCTCGGTCCCATGACCAGCGCGGAAGCCGGACTGGAATGGATCCAGAGCCGATTTTTCATCCAGAAACCCACCAATTATAACCTTTCTGCCTCTCACTATACCCCAGACTTTCCCAGTATTCTACAGGATTCACAACCTTACTACGGAAGGGGGCTCCGAAACATCATCGGAGGAAGAGATGCAGGGGCAACAGGAAGTGTCAGCGGCTGCAGAACAGCACCAGTCTCCAATGATGGGCAAGGGAGAAAGAAGTCTAAGTAAGAAGAAGCATTCGGCCAAGAAGAGCAAGAGAAGTAAGCCTTCTGATTCCGAGGACAATTCAGAAATGCTTCCCTGCTGCCCACCACCTGCTGGGACCTGAGCTACCAGAATTACTGGATGGAGCACGTGGGTCCCTATGTGGAAAAGAAGCAGCCAGATCCCTCTAAGTTTGGAAATTCAAAGCTAAGCGAGTCCCTCACCGTGAGGTTTGCTGGGTGTGTGCCAGGGGCCAAATTGTAAGTATGCACATGAATGTGAAAAGTGCCTAGGTAACTACCCGGCGTCCTCATGTTTTAAAGGTAAACAGCCCTTTCTGGGCGGTAGGGGGCATTTCCACCAGGGGTCTTGAAATGCTCACAGACCAGCCCAAAGAACAGCCACAAACCGGTATTAATTCAGCCGCAAACCGGTATTAATTTGGCCCATGGTTTTGGCGTTCTCTTCTGTTAAGCTCTCACGTCTTAGATCCCTCCTAACTCAGGGGACCCCCTAAACCAAACAAACAAAAAACAAACAAACCAGTTAGGGAAATGCTAGCTATTGCAAAAAGAAAATAAACAAATAAATTCTGGCTGGGAGGGTGGCTGGCCCCTTCAGGGAGCCGCCTATACTGGCTTTACACATTTCACCTTTAGGCATCGTCCCTAAAAAGTCTCCAGGAGAGTATCGTATGAGCCACAACCCATCCTACCCTAGAGGTGGCTCAGTCAATGATGCAATACCACAGGAGCCTTGTTCTGTGAAATATGCCTCCTTTGATCAGGCTATAAAAGCTTATTCGCAGGTTCAGCAGGGGAGCACTCTTGGCTAAGTGTGTCATTGAGTCAGCCTTTTGCCTCCTGCCAATTCACCCAGAGGACTTTCTGTGGCTAGGTTTTAGGTTTAGGGCTTATTCATAGACAAATTTATGCCAATAGGGTGCTCAGTAGCTTGTGCATCACTAGTAATAGCCCTGATTGCGCTTCTCTTTAGAGGCTTTCACCTCCCTGGCTGAGGAGCTTGGGGTACCTTTGGTGGCAGACAAAACAGAGGGTCCAGTTTCGACCATAACCTATTTTGGGTATTGAATTGGACACAATCGCACAGACATCAGCCTACCAAGGGAGAAGCTAGCAGCACTTAAGGAATTAATTCTGTAACTTCTTCCTCTCAAGAAGGTCACCCTTAGGCAGAGTCGATCACTCTTGGGTCACCTCAACTTTGCATGCCGGGTAGTGCCCCCTGGCTGCCCCTTTTGTAGGAAATTGGCTAGCTGTCAGCGGGACTGCATGCTCCTCAACACAGAGTGCGCCTCTCTAAAGTGATCAAGTAAGGCCTGGAGGTTTGGTTAAAGTTCCTGGATAAGTACAGGGGAATTCTTTGTGGCAGGACAATTTGATGCTGCGTTCAGACTTTCAGGTACAGTCTGATGCAGTTGGTTCCCTGGGGTTTGGTGTCTACTTTAGGGGATGCTGGTGTGCTCAGCGTTGGCCTACCAGCTGGCAAGGAAAACCTATCACGCGTGACCTCACCTTCTTAGAATTTTCCTATCGTAGTTCTGGTGCACTTGTGGGCTGATGAGTTCAGGAATCACCAGGTATGCTTCTGGACTGACAATCAAGCGGTTGTCAGTGTCCTGTCTAAACAATCATCACACTCTCCTAGGGTGGCAAACGTGCTCCGGTGCTTTGTCCTTTTGTGCTTAGAATTAATCACCTATTTCTCTGCCAAATTTACACCTAGGGTTAACAATGACATCGTGCATGCTCTGTCTCGTTTTCAGATGGACTGTTTCCGCTCATTAGCACCAGAGGCGCAGCAATTGCCACAGCCATTCCTGGAGCACCTTTGGAACATGATGTCCTGAAGTGAGTATTGGCTTTAGTAGTCCCATCCACGCTTAGACATCATAAAAAGGCTTGGTTGGACTTTATGGAGTTTCAAGGCAAATTAAAAAATGCTAGGCTTGACACACCCCCTACCAAGGCTGAGGTTCTGCAATACTTGGTACATTTTAGGGAGCTGGGTCGCGCAGCAAAGACTCTATAACATCCAGTCAGCTGCAATCTCCTCCTTCTGTAAGGCTATTTACTCCATAGACCCTTGTGCAGATTTCTTAGTGTGAAGGGCACTGGGGGGCTGGCGCAGGCTGCTGCCTCCCAGCAGTGATGGTAGAAGGCCCATAACATATGACATTCTATGCCAAATCCAAACAACAACAACAACAAAAATAAAAGTTAAGAAGTATCTGTTGGTCCAAGTACAAGGCCCGGTTATTTTTCGGCTGCATACGCCATTGAAGGAATGGGTTTCTGTGCAGGGACCCAAAATCCACTTTTTTCTGTTTCCAAGGGAGCATTTCTAGAATGCTTTAACTTGAGCTCTTGAGCCAAAACCCAGCTGTATAAACAAGTGCTCAGAGCCCTCTCCTTTATCAGTTTGTGACGGCAAGGATGACCTTGGCTGTTCTAGTGGAGTAGGGATGACATGTCTGTTAGGATATTTCCGTTCCACCTTAAAAAGGGGACAGGCTGTTGTGATTCACAACCTACGTATTTCCTGCTCACAGGAAGTTTCTGTTTGTCTATTGCTTTCGTTTCTCTCTATGTGCCCGAGACATCAACGCAGGCAGTCATGTTTTCTTTGTTCTGACCAATGCTGAATAAAGTTGTAAATAATGCTCTCCTGCGTGCATCTTTCGCTGTGCAAATTCTGCTGATAGAGCGTGCACCAGCTCTGGAATGTGGCAAGCTATTTCTGGAGCTCGTGTTGCTAATTGAATGATACTGCGTGTCTACGGGAGATCGATGGATCGTCCGGAATCGACGTGGGGTCATGATGGCCTTTGTCTCCCTGGCAGTATCCCAACAACAGGTTATGGTCCCAGATTCACAGCACTTACAGGAGAGTAAGACTGCGACAGACTGCTGTGAGTTATGTGGAAAAATTGCCGAGGCAGAGTGACTTTGATGTCCGGCTGGCTTAATTGACCTGGGAGCCGCGCTTCGTGATTTATGAGCTGCCGAGATAAGAAGTTTTTGAAGGCATAAAGGCTCACGGCTCAAGTAAAAGCCTGGAATGGAGTTTTTCCAAGCCTCTGAAGGCACTGAGTGCCCAAAGTTACAGGCACAATTATGAGACTTGGGCAAGTTGCTGTGAGAGTCTACTTCGTCAGTTTGGAGTGTGGCATACTGTGTGTGAAGCCCCACTAGTTCCTCTGACAGATAGATGGAGGGCCCAAGATTCAAGGGCCATAGACGTAATTGTCTTGTCCGTCTCTCTGGAGGAAATTGCTACGCTAGCTGGCAATACGACAGCACGTCAGATGTGGAATGCTTTGAAAGTAGCTCATCTGCCAGTCATCCCAGCCCAGAGTTTGACTGCATCGGAGGTCCTGGCTGTTTCCCAGAATGCGAGTGAATGCAGGGATGCTGAGGGCACCGGTTGCAAGCTGCAGGGGGAGCTGACTGTGATGTCATCCCAGGCAGCATTCCAGCCTCCAGGGGGAGCCAAGGAGTCGGCAGCTGAGAGCTCTGATTCCCATGAGAGCCAAGGTCATCGTCTTTGCAGAGGCCAGAAGGCCAGAAGTAAACAGAGACAGATGCCTGTTTGATGGCCAGGAGCAGGGGGGCAAGCAGCAAAAGCCCACGCCGGTGGAAAACAAGGTTTTGCTTGCTGTAAAAGCTGCTCCAAAGGCCAAAGCCAGATTTATTGTTGATTCGAGATGCACCCACCATCTGGCAAAAGATAAGCATCTGTTTATCTCCTTCACACCTCAAGACGGAGAGATCCACCAGGCTGATGGAAAGACGTTGTGAATCGCAGGAGAAGGGACTGTGAGACTTGCAAGTCTGCACACTACCATCAAAGATGTACTTTATGTTCCAGGTGCTGCAGACAATTTGCTCAGTGTCCCACAGCTGACTGGGTGTGGCTTTGAGATTTCCTTCAAGAGGAGCATCTGTGTCATCAGGAAAGGCAAATAGGACATTTTGCATGCAAAGTTTATGGATGGCTTATTCTGTATAACTTATGATGACAATGGTGCTGCTGTGTCAAATGTTGATTCTTGTTGTGTTGCACAAACTAACAAAGTTCTTCATGCAGGATGCATTCACAAGGCACACAGAAGGTTTGCTCACATGTCTTGGCAGGCACTGGCCAAGATGCCGGAGTTGGTTCAGGGTTTGAACATCAAGCCCTGTAAGTATCACATGAAATGTGTATCTTGTGCAGAGAACAAGGTGAAGGTTGCTCCAAAAGGCAAGGAGTCTAGCAGGCAGGCTTCCAAACCCTACCAGCTAGTCCACGCAGACCTGGTTGGTCCACTTGCGCCCTCTTTGGGTGGAGCAAGGTACTTCATGGTTCTAATTGATTCTTTTTCCAGGTACATTCATGTGTTTATGCTGCAGCAGAAATCGGAAGCGTTTCCTAGGTTCAAGGCATTCTGTGCTTGGTTGGAGAATGTTCACAGTAAACGTATTGGCTGTCTCTTTACTGATCAGGGCGGGGAATTCACTTCTCAGCAGTTTGAAGCTTTCCTGACTGAGAAGGGAATACAGCATGACTTGTAAATGTTTAGATCGCCATGGATGAATGGACTTGTGGAGCGAGCAAACCAGACATTGCTTCAAGGCCTAAAAACCTTGTTGCATGATGCCAATCTCCCTGGGAAGTATTGGGGGGAGGCTTTATCAACGTTGGTTTATTCCTATAACAGGAGACTGTCATCACCTATTGGTTGTACTCCCTATGAAAAGATGTTTGGTAAGAAACCTTACGTCAAACACATGAGAATCTTTGGTTCTGACATGTGGGTACACACCCCACAGAGCAACAAGCTTGGGAAGCGTGGGGCACATGGTTTGTTCATGGGGTAAGAAAAAGGTGCATACAGGGTATGGATGACTGATTCTAAGTCCATTAAGTTCACAAAGAGTGTTGCGTACAATCCTAAGTGGGGGGGGGGGGAAATGTGGGGATTTTCCAGAGTTACCCAGAGGAAGATGAAGGTGATGTGAAAAAAGCAGATAATGTTGAGGTAGAAGAGGAAGCTGAGGATGATGATGATGATCAGAGTTCGGATTCCAGCTCAGTGGGCAGCGCTGCTGCTGATGTCAGCGACAGTGATGACACAGCAGACTACAAGAGCGCAAAGGCCTCAGTCAGACCATCTGATGCGTCTGACAATGAACTGGAAGAACCACTGTTCACCATTGGTCACTTTTCTCCTAAGAAGGAGGAGGTGAGTGCAGAAGACTTGCGTCTAGTACGCAGATCTGAAAGGGCCACGAAAGGCAAAGCTCCAAAGAGATTTGCTGATGAGTTTGCTAAGATAGCAACTGCTATTCTTAGTAGCTCAGAGAAGGTGTGGGAACCTTCAAGCTTCAAAGAGGTTCAGGAGTTAACCTCTAAAGATGCTGAGCCTTGGCTTAATGCCATGAAGGCTGAAGTTGATTCCTTGAACAGGAACCAAACTTGGGAGTTGGTACCAGTAGTCCCAGGAATGAGACTGGTTGGCAGCAAATGGGTCTTCAAGGCCAAGACAGACCAGAATGGCAAGGTTGTCAGACACAAAGCCAGACTGGTCGCCAGAGGTTTTTCACAGGTACCAGGACAGGATTACCACGAGACCTACTCACCCACCGTCACGTATGAGAGCATTCGGCTAATGTCAAGATTGCTGCAGAGGAGAAACTGCATGTTTCCCATCACGACATTAATACAGCTTTTTTGTACGGGGTTTTGGGGGAGGAGCTGTTTATGCTTCCACCTGACAGGATGCAGATACAGAAGGGAATGGTCTGTAAACTTCGGAAATCCTTATATGGTCTCAAGCAGAGTGCCAGGTGTTGGAACACAAAACTCACTGAGACATTGCTTTCTCTAGGTTTTCACCAGGGCAAAGCTGATCCATGTGTGTTTGTCAAGGAGGAGGGGCAAAACAAACTGTATTGTTTATGTTTTGTTGATGATCTTCTGATGTTTTGGAAGAATCAGGCTTTGTACCAAAGCACCCTAGCTCAGCTGAAGGAGCACTTTGACATGAAGGATCTTGGTGAGGTATCCAACTATCTTTCTCTGCAGGTGGAGAGGGACCAAGCAGGTAATTTTCTGGTACACCAAACACAGAAAATTGCTGATGTATTAACTAGGTTGAATTTGGTTGATGCAAACCCAGCAGGCACACCGATGGTGACAGGTTACCAGGTAGATAGTACTGCTGAAGCGTTTTCTGACACTACGCTGTACAGATGCATTCTAGGCAAGCTGAATTTCATTGCTAGATGTTCAAGACCTGACATAGCTGTAAGCTGTAACCTGCTTAGCAGACATGCCAACAATCCTACTGTTCAGGATTGGAAAGCTCTGAAACGCATAGCCTGCTATTTGAAAGGGACTTTGCACTACAGGCTGAGGTTCACCAGTCAGAAGACTGGAGGTCTTGAAATCTTTGCAGATGCTAGTTTTGGAAGTGACACCACAGATGGTACAAGCACTTCTGGAGTATGCTACATGTACAACCACTGTCTGTTTGACTCGCTGTGCAAGCAGCAGACAACAGTGAGCCTAAGTTCCTGTGAAGCAGAACTCAATGCTCTGTCATTTTCACTCATGGATTGTGAATGGTTGATGCAACTGTTTAAGGACATCAGAGTTTCTGTGAAATGTCCTATACAAGTGTATCAAGACAATAGATCCTGTTTGGTTTTGGTGAACTCAGAGTTGCAAGCAAAGAACCAAGTACCGTATTTTTCTCACCATAGGACACACCGGACAATAGGACGCACTTTGTTTTAGAGGGGGGAGAACAAGAAAAAAAAATTCTCCCCCTCTCTGCCCAGCGCCCCTTCAGTGAAGCGGCAGGAGGCGCTGCACAGAGAGGGGGAGAACTTTCCCCCTCTTGTTTTCCCGCTCTAAAACAAGGTGCCATTTAAGGTGCGTTCAGGCGGCTACCTTGGAAGCCTGGAGAGGGAGAGGGGTCGGTGTGCACTGACCCCTCTCGCTCTCCAGGCTTCAGGTTCCTTTTGACCTGCTCTTTGGGGCTGGTGCGGGGAAGCCCACCACCAGTCCCAAAGAGCAGGTCAGGGAGCAACGGAAAGGCGCAGGGAGAGGCTCCTGTCATAGCCGCGCGTCACCTCTCCAGCCGGGAGAGGGTCGCAGGGCTATGGCTTCTTTAGCCCTGCGAGTGCTCTCCCGGCTGCAGAGTTGACGCGCGGCTATAGAGGCTCCTGCCATAGCTGCGCGTCACCTCTCCAGCCGGGAGAGGGTCACGGGGGGCTGCTTTAGTCCCGCGCGTGCTCTCCCGGCTGGAGAGGTGACGCGTGGCTATAGAGGCTCCTGCCATAGCCGCGTGTCACCTCTCCAGCCGGGAGGGGGTCGCGGGGTGCTTCTTTAGCCCCGCCCGCGCGTGCTCTCCCGGCTGGAGAGGTGACACGGGGCTGTAGAGGTTCCTGCCATAGCCGCGCATCACCTCTCCAGCCGGGAGAGGGTCGCGGGGCTATGGCGTCTTCGCTCCATAGGACGCACACACATTTCCCCTTCATTTTTGAAGGGGAAAAAGTGCGTCCTATAGAGCAAAAAATATGGTACTTGCAGATTAAGCTACATCGTGCAAGAGAGTGTATTCAGAAAGGACTCCTTTAGGTGTCCTACATGCCAGGAAATGAAATTCCTGCTGATCTGTTGTCTAAGGTTGTTAACAGAGAACAACCTAAGGTTTATGTACAGAGGTTGCAGTTGGGTTGAACCACAGGTACTACAGGTTACACGGAAAGGGGGAGGGTGTTAGGATATTTCCGTTCCACCTTAAAAAGGGGACAGGCTGTTGTGAGTCACAGCCTATGTATTTCCTGCTCACAGGAAGTTTCTGTTTGTCTATTGCTTTCGTTTCTCTCTATGTGCCCGAGACATCAACACAGGCAGTCATGTTTTCTTTGTTCTGACCAACACTGAATAAAGTTGTAAATAATGCTCTCCTGCGTGCATCTTTCGCTGTGCAAATTCTGCTGATAGAGCGTGCACCAGCTCTGGAATGTGGCAAGCTATTTCTGGAGCTCGTGTCACTAATTGAATGATACTGCATGTCTACGGGAGATCGATGGATCGTCCGGAATCGACGTGGGGTCATCATGGCCTTTTTCTCCCTGGCAGTATCCCAACAATGTCTAGGTCTTATCTTACGTCCTGACGCATAGACCTAGTCCGGGAACAGTGCCAGAGTGTGTTCTTGGAGTTGGTGACCTCTTGCTCCAAGATAAGAGTAGGAACAGGAATACCCTTTTATGGTCAGAAGTACAGGAACGAATATCCTTTTATGGTTAAGAATACCGGAGCAGGAACACATGTGATGTCAACCTGCGTGTATAGGCTGATGTGGTTGGATTCCTGGGGAAGGAGGGAGAGGGTGCCTGGAGGATATATATACTGCATGAAATTTCTCATTTCTTTGGACTTGCTGTGGACTCACCACACAAGTGCCTTCTGCTATCTGGAGAGCAGAATAAACTCTTTCTTTGAACCAACCTTGGTGTCATTTGACTTCCTTCCTCCTGTCCGGGAGCAACGCAGAGCCCACCAATCAGTAAAGTCTAATAAGGCTACACCATTGCCTCCTTTGGCGCTCTGCGCATTGGCGAAGTGGTTTGTGAGGGCCAACAAGATTCCGCTGCTTGGGGAAGTTTGAGAGACCTGACCTTGTCCAGATCCAATTTAGTCCTGCATGTCCGATGTTCCAAAACTGATCAGCAGGGAAAGGGGGCCCTTATTCGGCTCCGAGCAACTAGTCACAATGGGCCATGCCCAGTAAAGAGTACTAGACATTTCATGTACGTGAGACCAACCGTCTCAGGCCCATTCCTCATACATTTGGATGGCTCCTACCTTGCACGGCATCAGTTCATGCGCGCTATGCGAAGGGCGATTGCTGCCTGTGGTTTACCCCCAGCTGAATTCGCGACCAACTCCTTTCGGATTGGGGCCACCAGCACAGCAATGCATTTGGGACTCTCAGCTGAATGGATGAAGGACTTGGGGCGGTGGAAGTCACTGGGGTCCTCTAGCTTGGAGGCAAGAGGGAACTCTGTGGGCCGTCCAGCCCACCCTGAGCTCAGGTAGTACCAGAAGCCGATGCATTGGGTGCCCCCAAGCAGCGGGTATATCCCCATCCGCAGTGCCGCTGCTTGACCTGACACCAGAGAGCCAGTGCTGGTGTCGGCAACCATGTAGTGCCATGGGGAAGGGAAGAGATGTGTTCCAGTTAGATCTTCTTCTGGATTGGAAACCCTGGGGGTCATCCAGTCCAACCTGCCGCAAGGCACCACTCACCCTCCGGTGTGCCCAGGGTGTGGTCGTCAAGCAGACCTTGTTCCAAGGAGCCACCCCGCCACGCCCACCTGGTGGGGCCAGCTCCTAGGAAAGGACAAGGGCTGGTGGGATCTGGAGCCGTTCCTTGACTCCCAGCACCCACCTGCAGGGTAGATGACCCTGGGTGTGCCATCCAGCTCTACAATGCTATCATTCTGTGACGTTGTAAAGCAGGACATGCTCAAAGCAGAGGGTGCTGGATTTTAGTGCTGCACAGGCTGCTGCCCCTGGGTGGGCTCAGACCCAGCAGGGAATTTGGTTTCCGTGTAACATGGCCACCCCATTTCTGGCACGACAAGATACACGAGGAGAAAACACTTTCCTGTCTCCTGTGGCGGCCAGTTCGTCCCTCTCGCTCTCCAGGCTTCAGCGAAAGCCTGCATTCGCCCCAGAGGACGCACACGCATTTCCCCTTCATTTTTGAAAGGGAAAAAGTGCGTCCTATAGGGCCAAAAATACGGTAGTTTTCACTTAGTCTTGGGTTTCTGGTGAATGTGCTTCATTTGCGGCTGGCTTCATTTCTTTTCCATTGGTTTGGCTTGTTTTTTGGACTTTTGCTTTATTGCTTCCTTTGAGAAGTTTTCTTGTTTTTGCATTCTGGTGGTAATACTTTTGAATGCTTTGGGGGTTTCTGGTGAATCTGCTTTGCTTGGGGTTGGTTGGCTTCTTTGTCAGTTTCCATTGATGTTGCTTTTACATGTTTCTTCTGCTTCTTTTCAATAGGTTCTTGTGTTTTTAGTGGTTGACTTCATTGTTGGAATGGTCATTAGACATTTCTGGTGGTTTTGCTTCATTTCTGGTGGTTTTCCTTTCTTGGGGGGATTATCAGATCTCATAAAAATTAATATACTCAAAGGTGCAAACCCCCAAAAACCTAGAAATGAAGCAATCTGTTATGTACTAACCTTGGATCCTAGAAAAATAGGCAAGTAGGATCCTAGAATGCAACAACTGATTGGTCTTTTCCTCCCGGCCATTCAGGCGCCAGGAGGGAAGCAGAATTAGCCAGTCAGCTTTCCCTAAGAAACCAGAGGCCTTTCTCTTGGGCATTGTCGGCCAATTGGTGTCAAAGAAAGACAGAACTTTTTTATGTATGCTACTACAGCAGCAAGAATACTCATTGCAAAGCATTGGAAGACTCAAGATCTACCCACCCTGGAAGAATGGCAGATGAAGGTGATAGACTATATGACATTGGCTGAAATGACCGGCAGAATCCGTGATCAGGGGAAAGAGACGGCGGATGAAGATTGGAAGAAATTTAAAATTTATCTCAAGAAATATTACAAAATTGATGAATGCTAAAATGTTGAGGTTTTTAGAAAGAAAATGAGATTACAGCGACAAAAGATTAAGTAAAAGAAAAGAATAAATAAGGGACAAATTTGATAAAACTAAGTTTAGGATTTGCTGAAATAATTTTGGAAATTAGGATGTAGAAAGGGGAGGTTTGGGGGAGTCAGAGAAGTGAGGTTTATGAAAAAAAGGATATGAAATTATACATGTTTGTTTGTTTCTTTATTTGTTTGTATTGTCTATAAAATTTTTTGTAAAACCAATAAAAATTTTTTTTTTAAAAAAAACCAGAATTAGCCAGTCAGACGGGACTCATTGTGTAAAAAATGTATATAAAAGCCTGAGGTTGTTGGGGGGGGGCCAATAAAGAGCATGAAATACATACAGGACCCCAAGTATATCTCACAATCGTAATTTATATAAAAGAATCCATGAAACGAAAACCGCCCTAAAAGAAACAAATTCAACATAAGCCCAAAAACGAACCAGAAACAACAGAAACAAACCACATCCACCAAAGATGAGAAAACCAATGGAATAGAACCACAAGAAACCCACACAGTAAACATCTCAGGGAATGCCCCTTCCGATCGTCAGGAGAAGGGGGGGTTGCGGGATCACGACCCCTCCCACACTCGCTCTCGCGAGGCTGGCGCCAGCCTCGCGGGAGGCAGGGATTCCCCCAATTAGCATCCCCTGTGGCGCCAGCCAATCGGCTGGCGGCAGGGGCGGGCCTTAGAAAGGCCACTTAAGGTCGGGGCAGCCCTCGGCTTGCCCCTTTTCACCCTGGAGACGACGCGGTTTGCTGGGTCGCCGTGAGGTTCGTCGTCTTCCAGACTTGCCGCTCCTCGTGGTTTGGATTTCAGCGCTCGGATCGCCGCGCCGGCAGCGCTCATCAGCTGATCGGATCTACCGCTCTTCAGCTGTGCACTAGATCGCCGTGCCGGCAGCATCCCAGCAGCTCGCAAGCAAGTGGCCGCTCATCAGCTGAGCTTCGGATCGCCAGCTACCGCTCGTCAGCTGCGCCTGGGATCGTCGTGCCGGCAGCCGATCAGCAGCTCGCCAGCAAGCGGCCGCTCATCAGCTGAGCTGCGGCAGCAAAAGGGAGCGCCTTCAGCCTCTCAGCAGCCTGCCAGCAAGCGGCCGCCCATCAGCTGATCCTCCGGCAGCGGATCGGAGCGACGCGCCCCTGCCTGAATCTACCTCCGTGCTGGTCTCTCGGGTGCGAGCAGCCACCGCGCTCAAGGCTTACGAGCCGCGCCGCCGAAGCGCCACTGTCCGCATCTTCCCCACGAGCCATTGGCACATCGCTGGTGCCGCGCCGCTTTGTTTGACCCTCCCTGGACGGATCGCCATAGTGAGCAGCTGCAGCGCTCACTGAAGGTTACAAGGGGGAACGGGAGGCTATTGGGGAGCGTGGTGAGGGGTAGCGGCCACGAAGCCTCAGGGCCGGAGAGTCCTTTTGCGGGTACGCAGGGGGCTTTTGCAGCGACTGTTGCAGATTGCAGCGTCCTGGTTGCCTAGCCAACGGTCGCCATTTTGATTGAACCACGTGGCTTTAGAAGCGGCCATTTTAGTAGAGGCATCTCTAGTTGGGAGCGCATAGAGGCTTAGTGCTTCCCTTCTTACCTGGCTGAGAAGTCCCTCTTTAATTTAATTTAATTTGCCTCCGCCCACGTGGCCTGGTGGCGGCCTTTTTAAACTAGATCTGCTACCTAGCCTGGTTTGAGGAAAGCATTCGCAGTCATAGTGATTTAGCTGGTACTGAATTATATTTGAGGTTGTATAGGCTATAACCTAGCCGGTTTTTCCGGCCGCTTTCCCAGCATTTACAATTATTTATAATTATTTGGTGGTTGGCGCTAAATTAATTTGAGCTGATTTAGTATTTGATAGCCTTACGTGTTGTATTTAAAAGGACATTTGGTGGTTTATAAGGCTATTCCCAAAGTGGTTGTCAATTGTACTGGTTGCTAATATATTAATACAGAATATCTTGCTTGGTTGACAAGGGCTACCTGACCCCATTGACCGCAATTCCTGCTGTGTTTCGTTGCTTATCCAGGCCGCCTCTGCCTGGAAATTCATTTAGCAGGTTAGACTGATAGTGATATAGCCCCAGTTACATAAATAATTATAAATAAGTAATCACATATATATATACATAAATAAATAAATAAATAAATAGAAAAACAAGTATAAATAAATAAATAAATAAATAATAAATAAATAAATAATAATAATAATAATAATAATAATAATAAAATAAATAAAATTAAATTAAAAAACAAGCAAACATATAAATAAACAAATAGGTAAACAATAAATAAATAAAATAGACACTCGATTTGCTTACTAACTTGACTTGACTTGCGCCCACCCCCCCGAGGCACTGCTTTCAGCTTGGTCATGGAGGGCAGCAGCAACCCCCAACAATCTCAGCGTGGCAACGCCCTAATGCCAACAGGCCCTTGTAACCCTCAGGCCTTGGCCCAGCTTTTTTCCGCGCTGCAATCATTCTACGCGCAGTGCAGGGCACCTATCACTCCCTCTCCGAACATTGTCGAGGTGTCACAAGATTGCATACCAGACACCCCCCCCCAGTCAGCAGGGTCAGGATGGTCCCTCCACTAGTGCAGCTAATGTGGTTGAGCAGGCCCCCAGCAGGCCACGGACGCGCCTACAAGCTGCTAGAACTCAAAAATCTAAGTCAGGTCCACTGAAAGGCAAGGCACCAGCTAAAAAACCTAGGGCGAGCGGACAAAAGGCCAGGCCGGCGGTGGCCTCTACATCAGCCCCGCGCCAGGAGGTGATTGATGTTCCCAGTGTTTTCCAGGATAACCCTAGGCAACCAAGCACATCGGAGGAGTCATCTTCTGAGGAGGAGCTGCCCCCTCAGCAGGTGGCTGCTGCCAGCGACCCGGCCCCCCGTGACGACGCTCCACGGGGCGGAAAGCGGAAGGCGAAGAAGAAACACCGGTCGAAGAAAAGCAAGAAGAGGGACACTTCGGACTCCGAGGAGGAAACAGGTACCTCTTCATCAGATGGGGATAGTGACGCCCCAATGGAGGCATATTGGGGGGAGGAGGAGGACACTGGAGCACCCCAGTGGGTGCATGAGCGGAGGACAAACTCACACAGGAAGACATTTAACGGCACGCTTGATTGGAAGGATGGGGCTCTGGTTCCAGACGTTAAAGTCTCAACCAACGCTGCCACTGACTTTATTCTGGGGAACCACCTCTCTAAGAGGAAGAGGAATAAGATATTGAATGGCAATTATGTAGATATGTTTTCCTTGCTGCCCCCAGCTCAGGTCAAGGGAAAAGGGGAAAAAATTAAGTACTATGGGAAAAGGAGGTACAGGGTACCCCGGGTAGAGCGAACGTTCGAGAATTGGCTTAATGGCTATCAAGTGTTTATGGCTGTGGTGTCAAGTTGCTATCCCAAGAGGGGCGCGCACCTCGTGTCCTACCTGGCACACGTCAGGAGGGCACGGGAGATGGCAGGAGATGAAGCTGCTTTGGCGTATGATGAAGACTTTCGGAGGAATGCCTCGCTGCTGTCTTCAACGCGCTGGGACCAAAAGGACAACAATTGCTGGTTTGAACATGTGGGGCCCAATATTGAGAAGAAAGCCGCTCAACAGCCAAAATCTGGTAAGGTGGAGACCCAACGCCGTAGGCAGTGCTGGGACTTCAACAAGGGTACCTGTCAGCTCGTTACTTGAAAGTACTTGCACGAATGCGATAGGTGCCTAGGCAGCCACCCAGCAGTCAACTGCTTCAAAGGGAGGCAGCAGCCCTTTCGGGGAGGCAGGGGTCACCTCTCCCGGGGAAACAGGGGTGGCCCCGCCGGACCTGCAGCCCCCTCCCAAGGGCCAACTGGGGCTCGTTACTAACATCTCCCTAGGCCTTGCGTGCTCTCCGATAAAATTGGAGCCCTTGAGAGCATTGTTAAAGTTCTATCCAAATAGACGTGCAGCCCACCTACTGGATGAAGGGTTTTCTGAAGGTTTTAGAATTCCGGTTGCCTTCACACCCAATTCCAGTTGCCCCCCTAACCAGAAATCAGTATTAGAAAGGCCCGACATCGCGTTTAAAAAGATACAGAAGGAGATTACAGCCGGCAGGGTGGCCGGTCCATTCGCAACTCCGCCTATCGAAGGGCTTCATATCTCCCCCCTTGGTATTGTCCCAAAGAAGGCCCCCGGTGAATTTAGAATGATACACAACCTGTCCTATCCCAAAGGATCCTCGGTTAATGACGCCATTCCCCAAGAGATGTGCACGGTGAAGTATTCGTCTTTCGATCAAGCTGTGCGGTTGGTGCGGAGCTTTGGCAGGGGCGCCTTTTTGGCAAAATGCGACATCGAGTCAGCATTTTGCCTACTCCCGGTTCATCCGGAAGACTACCGCTGGTTGGGTTTCAAATTCCAGGGAGCTTACTTCATTGACAAAGCTATGCCCATGGGTTGTTCTGTTGCCTGTGCTGCGTTCGAGACCTTCAGCACATTCTTGGAATGGGCCCTAAAGTTTAGAACTGGCTCTCTGGGGGTGGGTCATTATCTCGATGATTTTATTTTGGTGGCAAGTGACGCTGGGGAGTGCAGGTCCCTCCTCCTGGCCTTCGAGTCCTTAGCTAGGGAACTGGGTGTCCCTCTGGCAAGCGAGAAGACCGAGGGCCCGGTCACTACCATGACCTACCTGGGCATTGAACTTGACACCGTTGCCCAAACCTCGCGATTACCGGCTAAAAAATTGGTTGCCTTAAGAGAGCTTATCGGCCAAATACTGCCCCTAAAGAAGGTCACCTTGAGGCAAATTCAATCCCTCCTGGGGCACCTCAACTTCGCCTGCCGTGTAATTTCCCCCGGTCGTCCGTTCTGTGGCCGCCTAGCAAAGCTGTCCACGGGCTTACGGTCACCCCATCATAGGGTAGGCTTATCCAAGGCAGTAAAGGCGGACCTCCTTGTTTGGTTGCAATTCCTGGATGGTTTCAACGGCATATCGCTTTGGCAGGATAGTTTGGTGCTGCAGTCTGATTTCCAAGTACATTCGGATGCGGCCGGGTCCTTAGGTTTTGGGGTCTACTTCAGGGGCCAGTGGTGTGCCCAGCACTGGCCTCCCTCCTGGCAAGGTAAACCAATACTACGTGACTTGACATTCTTAGAATTCTTTCCCATCGTGGTTGCAATTCACTTATGGGAAGACCAGTTCAAGAACCATAGGGTCTGTTTCTGGACGGACAATCTAGCGGTCGTGTCAGTTTTGAATAAACAATTGTCACGCTCACCCAGAGTAGCGTCCCTTTTACGGTACTTTGTCCTCTCCTGCCTGCGGTTGAACCTTCACGCTTCAGCCCAGTTCGTCCCTGGTATTGATAATAACATCGCGGATGCTCTATCTCGTTTCCAGATGGAACGCTTTCGCTCATTGGCGCTGGATGCGTAGCAGCAGCCTCAACCATTCCCGGAGCACCTCTGGAATATTGGCAACAAGAAGCAATAAAGGAGTATTGTCTGCGCTAGCGCCTTCTACCCTGAGATCGTATAATAAGGCGTGGCTAGACTTCACATCCTTCCGCATCAAAAAGGGACGGTCCAAGCCAGGCAGGCCACCGTCCAAGTCTGAAGTCATAGAGTACTTGGTCCACCTTAGAGATCTTGGCCGGGCCCCCAAAACCCTCAATATTCATTCAGCAGCTATATCCTTCTTTTCTAAAACTTTATTTTCTGTGGATCCCTGTTCGCATTTCGTTGTGTGTAAGATGCTTGAGGGCTGGCGCAGGTCCAGGCCTCACGGCCGGGACAGGAGAAGGCCAATAACTTTAGATATACTCACCCAAATCCGTAGGAAGCTGAGGGCCCTGTGTTGGTCAAGATATGAAGCCAGATTATTTTCAGCAGCGTTTTCTTTCGCATTTTTTGGCGCCCTACGCATAGGCGAAGTGGTTTGTGAGGACCGCGCAGCGTCCAGGGGGCTACTACTTGAGGACGTAACTGTGGGCAGTGCGCATGTAATGTTAAGAATCCGTAGTTCGAAGACTGATCAGCTTGGCAAGGGAGCCTTGGTTCGCCTCCAGGCGACTCAAAAGGCGGGCCCTTGCCCTGTAAAGGATGCTAGAAAATACCTGTGTGTAAGACCAGAATCTAGTGGCCCCTTTTTCTTGCATTCCGACGGTTCCTCCCTCTCAAAGCAGCAGTTCACGAGGGTCATGCGCAAAGCAATTGCCGCCATCGGGCTTCCCCAAGAGGAGTACGCCGCGCACTCCTTTTGCATTGGGGCGGTGACCACCGCCACCCATATGGGCTTACCGGCTGAAAGAATTATGGACATGGGGCGCTGGAAATCCAACGCATTCCAGGGTTATATACGGTAGACCTTCTAAATTCCCCTCAGCTTTCCCCCCGGGCACTCCTCCTGATCCGGTTCTCCGATTCTCTCTTTTCAGGTACTGGTGTGGTTCGACTGTGGATCCTCGGCCACAGCATCGTATATTGGGCAAAGCGGCGCGCCGAACAAAGGGGCTGGGTTAAAGAGCTACGGCTACCCAGCTGGGTCAAACTATCATGGATCACTAGGAGGGGTATGCGTTGGGAAGAGTTTTTCCCAGTTGTATCCAAAAAAATCGCTGCCGAGGGCCCACCCAGTGCCTTGGTCGTCCAGCTGGGCGAGAACGACTTGGCGTATAGGAAAGGGGTGAACTTGATGTGGAACATTATCAATGACTTGGAATTGTTGAGGGCATCCCATGAAAACATTACAATAATTTGGTCATCTTTGCTGGAAAGGCAATGTTGGCGGGATGCAGAGAAACCCGTGGCTGTGAATAAAGCTAGAAGGATTGTGGAGCGCACGGTGGCACGTAGAGTGGCCGCATGGGGCGGTCGGGTCATTCAGCACCCATGCATACGGTTTGACAAGGAAATGCTTTATCGCTGGGATGGCGTGCATCTATCTGATGCGGGAAATGATATTTGGTTGGCTGATATTTTTCAAGGTGTTAGGGATTGGTTACAGGTCTGAGGGTATTGGCGGCGAGCCGGCTTGAGGCTCGGTGGCGGTAGGCATTGGCCGGGGTATTGTCATGCAGATGAGGTTGGGGGGGGAGGAACGCCATCACCCCCCCAATGCTTGAAGGGTAGTTCGTTAAAGGACTCCGAGGGGCGACGCCTCGTCCGAAACCTACGGAGGCTAGGGCCTAAAGCGCGCCCCCGAGCGGTAACCCCTCGGGGAGCGCCTAGGGATACGCATCTCAGGTGGCTCCCCCTGTTGGTGTTTAACCCTTCCCGGTCAGACCGGATAGTCGGTTAGGGGCCAATGCCTAAAGCCAATACCCTTCATTTCCTGTAATCAATAAAGTTGTGGCCATTTTCGCCCATTAACCTAAAACGCTGTGTCCGTTGTCTTTATTTATTCCACCTGTGGGGGGGGAGGGAATAGCCACGCAATGCCCCTTCCGATCGTCAGGAGGAGGGGGGGTTGCGGGATCACGACCCCGCCCACACTCGCTCTCGCGAGGCTGGCGACAGCCTCGCGGGAGACAGGGATTCCCCCAACTAGCATCCCCTGTGGCGCCAGCCAATCAGCTGGCGGCAGGGGCGGGCCTTAGAAAGGCCACTTAAGGTCGGGGCAGCCCTCGGCTTGCCCCTTTTCACCCTGGAGACGACGCGGTTTCCCACCCACCCGCCCTCTAGGTTTTGCCACTGACCTTGCTATGGGCTTTGGCTGGTCGCCGCAAGGGGCCTGGTAGGAGTTTTTCCATTTGGCTAATTGGCTGGTTTTGTGAGCCACTTGGTTTTTTCGCCTACCTCGTAGCAAATCGTCACAACTCCCTCGGTTTTGGCGGTAGGCATTGGCCGGGGTATTGTCATGCAGATGAGGTTGGGGGGGGAGGAACGCCATCACCTCCCCCAATGCCCCAAAGCCAATACCCTTCATTTCCGGTAATCAATAAAGTTGTGGCCATTTTCGCCCATTAACCTAAAACGCTGTGTCCGTTGTCTTTATTTATTCCACCTGTGGGGGGGGGGGGAGGGAATAGCCACGCAAAAGCGAAATCACCCCCACACCATGCAAAACTAAGGTTTAACTGGCTTTGGGGTTTCTGCGCAATTTACTTTTCCCCTCTTGTCGGGGGTTTCTGGTGGTATTTCTTCTGCTTCTCACATTTCTACTTCTTTTCTTTTCTTTTCTTTTTTAATAAAGTTTATTGGTACAACAAGAAAAAAGAAAAAGAACACAAGTACCAAATTACGCACAAGAATAACCATAGACACATAATTTTCTTAGCAAATAATAAAACATCTATTGGTCTTAACACTAAAGAACCAACCTCCCTTCTATTCCATATTTCAAATTCATATTACTTATTGCCAATACACACTTTTATCATAATTAAACTTATTCTTAATACCGTATTTTTTGCCCTATAGGATGCACTTTTTCCCCTCCAAAAATGAAGGGGAAATGTGTGTGCGTCCTATGGGGCGAATGCAGGCTTTCGCTGAAGCCTGGAGAGCGAGAGGGGGTCGGTGCTTCAGGAGAGCCCCAGCGCCAGCCCCACAAGGTCGGGGGACAGAGGGAGGCGGAACGCCGCCATCCTGCTGTCTCCCGAAGTGGTTTGGAGGCTGACAGTGGGGAGACCCCGCCGCCAGCCCCGCAAGCTCCGGGGACAGCGGGGAGGCGCAGCGCGTCATCCCGCTGTCCCCGGACCTGATCTGAAGGCGGGCAGCGGGGAGAAGAGCGCTTCTCCCTGCTGCCGGCCCCACAAGCGCCTGGGGGAAAAATAATTCCCCCCCCTTTATTTCCCCCCCCAAAAAAACTTGATGCGTCCTATGGGCCGGTGCGTCCTATGGGGCGAAAAATACGGTAAATATAATTTCTTATATCTACCTTGCAACTATTACTCGAATGCTGCAACAGAATTTAAACTACTATATTTATTTTTCAGATATTCTTTGAAAACCTTCCATTTTGAAACAAATTCCTGTTTTGATTTATTCTTTATTTTTTCTGATAAACCATCTAATTCGGCATATTCTGTCAGCTTTTGAATCCAATCTTGTATAGAGAGGATTTCATTACTCTTCCATTTTGCTGCGATCAAAACTCTTGCTGCTGCTGTCACATATAAAAAGATACCCTTCCTCTTTTGTGGAATATCTAAATCTGTTATTCCCAGGAGGTAGGCCTCTGTTTTTTTATTGAAAGAGATCTTTATCATTTTTTGCAGTTCTGCATGTATACTCTCCCAGAATACCTGTATTTTCCTACATATCCACCACATATGGTAGAATGTTCCTGAGTCCCCGCATTGCCAACAATTACTTGACACATTTTTATACATTTTTGAAAGTTTCCATGGTGTTAGAATACCATCGATGTTGCATTTTTGAAAGTTCTCTCTAATCGTGTAACAATTTGTGAATTTCCAATTGATCTTCCATAAATTTTCCCATTGTGCCATGGTTATTGAATGGCCAAAATTCTGGGACCACCTCACCATTGCCACTGTTACCTCCTCCTCCTTGACTGTCCAGTCAAGGAGGAGTCGATAAGTTTTGGAAAGAGTTTTTCTTTTAGAATTTACCAGATCAGATTCGAATCGGGAAATTTCTGTTGAGAACCCCTTTTGTTTGTCAGATTTAAATTTTTCAAATAACTGATGGTATTGAAACCAGTCTGAGATGTGTTCTCTTATTTCCTCAAAGTTTTTAAATTTTATTTGGTAATCTCCATTTTTTAGAAGTGCTTTATATGTTGGCCAGCTTTCCTGGGTTTTTTTTTCCGTTTTACTGCTGTGTCTTCTATTGGAGAAGTCCACCACGGGACTTTAGGCTCCATCAGGTCTTTATATTTTTCCCATACAGCAAAGAGTGACTTTCTTATTATATGGTTGGTAATTTTTTAATGAATTTTCGCTTTTCCATATATCAGGTAGGCGTGCCATCCCCAACAGTTGTCAAAACCTTCCAGGAGGTCCGAATCCTGCAACGTGCACCAATCTTTTAGCCAGGTGAAACAGGCTGCCTCGTAGTAAAGTTTTAGGTCGGGTAGAGAAAAGCCTCCTCTCTCTTTTATATCTATTAAGATCAGGTGTTTAATCCTAGGTTTCTTCCCTTCCCACAGGAATTTGGAAATTTCTCTTTGCCATATCTTGAGACAACCTGCTTCGCCCAGTATTGGAATCATTTGAAATAAAAAGATGAATTTTGGAAGCACATTCATCTTTATAATGGAAATCCTACCCAGAAATGTTAATTTTAGTTTACTCCAGGTTACAAAGTTTTTTCTAATCTCTAACCAAGTTTTGGTGTAATTATCCTGAAATAAGTTTATGTTCTTGGGGGTGATCCAAATACCCAAGTGTCAGAGCTTCCAGGTCCCAGCTCACAGAGGACCACGCTAGCCGGCAGTATTGTACAAACTTCTTTATTGAGTTACAGTTTCCATTTTCAAGCCGCAGCGCGCAGCTCTACGTCTTAGAAGCTAGACCGGCAAAGCTCCGTCTGAGTCTCCGCCTCCTGTACACCAACTTAATACTCTAGCCTTACTCCACCTCTTCCGTCTTTCCTTTCTCCTCTGGGTCCCTCTACCCCCGTGGTCTCTTCCTTCCTGGACTCTTCTGACGCTGACCCCCCCGACTCTTCTCCCTCCTTGCGGCGGGCTTTAGGACCTGGCTCCCTATCCGGGCTGCTTACTGTGCCGCCTTCCTGTGCATTTGAACTTGGGGCGCGCGCGCAGCCTTCAACCTTCCTCTTGACCGTTTCCTCGCTCCCCGATGGAGGTGTGGCCAATCCTAACTCCTGCCCTCCCGCTTGCGGCGAGCCGCCAGATCCCGATACCTGGGACCCCTCCCCCCTACTGCGCTCTGGTGGGGAAGCTGGTCCCGATTTCCAACTGCTGCTCTCTGAGTCCCCTCTGGTCCCTTCTACCTGGGGTGTCCCCCTAGGCGCCCCCCTTGCTCTGACCACTGGCGCCCCTTTCTGTGAATCTTCCGACTCACTGGAAAGACTCGGAGATCTCGGGCCGCTGTCATCGCTCATTTTACCTTCGGATTCCTCCCCCTCGCTCTCTGTTTCCTCCCTTTCCTGTGCCTCTGCTCCTGAACCCCTGACACCAAGTATTTCGCTTTTGAGGAGATTTTAAGGCCCAATATTTTTTCTAAGTCATCCTTTTCTTCCGTGGTTACATTTTTAACAAGCATTTTTGTTTTTGTTATATTCAGCTTAAAGCCTGCCACTTCTCCAAATTCTTTAATCAATTCCAGCACTCTTTTCAGACTTTCTTTAGGGTTTTCAGTCATAACAAGTAAATCATCCGCAAAAGCTTTAATTTTATATGTTTTGTTTCCCAGAGTGATGCCTTTAACAAGCTGATCCTTTCTTACCTGATTGTTCAAGACTTCCATCACCAAGATAAATATCAGTGGTGACAGTGGGCAGCCCTGTCTGGTTCCCTTGTTTATTTTGCACTCCTCAGTAATTCTTCCGTTGATGATTAATTTTGCATATTGTTCTGAATAGATGGCATTTATTCCTTTACAAATATTTTCTCCCAGTCTGATTTCTTCCATTAATTTTTTCATAAACTTCCAGGACACGTTGTCAAAAGCTTTTTCAGCGTCCACCAACATAATAGCTGCTGGTTTATCAATGTTAATATCCAAATATTCTAATACATTAATCACACATTGTCAGCTTGCCAGCTGCACACGTTGCTGCACTTAGCAGAAAAACACTCCCGGCAGCCAGCCATAAATTCCTTTCTTTATTTTCTTCAGACAAGATTACATGCCGAATAAACAAAGTGACCCCTCCCTCGAGACCAACAGAGCCAACGGCTCAGCCCCTTCCGTTTCCCCCTGTGACGTGGATCCCCATCTCTCTGAAGCACCCCTTCCTCCCCAGACTCATCCTCTTCTCTGTCTTCTGAGGAGGACTCAGTACTGAGCAGTGGAGATCGTTCCCTGTATCCTCTAATTCTTTCCTCCCTCGCTGCCTGCAGTTCCCTGACACACATCTAATATTGGATTGCATAAATCGTCCGGGAAGAAATCTGGTTTGATCTTTATGAATTATCTCTTTCGGCACCATTTTTAATCTATTTGCAAGAATGTCTGCAAATATCTTGTAATCGTTATTTAGCAGTGCAATGGGTCTGTAATTGGCCATGTTTGAGGCATCTGTTCCCTGTTGGTGGATAAGAGTAATAAAGCTGTCCTTCCAGGTTTTCGGTAGCTTTCATTAGGTCTTTCATGGGAAGAAATAATGCTTGTTCTAACTTTTTATAGTAATTAGCTGGGAGACCATCTGGGCCTTTCCTAATTTTGATCTCTGTATAGCTTGTTGCACCTCCATAGCTGTTATTGGTGAGTTCAAAATTTCAATTTTTTCCTTAGGTTAGGTAGTTTATTTTTGCCCAAATAATCAATTATTTTCTCTAGAGTCTCTGGACCTTCTTTATATAGTTTTCCCAAAAAAACTAGCAAAGTTTTTACTAATTTCCTTCGGTTCTTGGATCCATTTGTCTTCAGTTTTAATTTTATTGATAATTCTATCTTCCTTTTTCTTCTTTAATTGCCGGGCCAGAAGTTTGCCAGGTTTATTTGCAAACTCAAAATTTCTATGTCTCAACCATTTTATCTTCCATTCTATCTCTTCGTTTATTATCATGGAGAATTGCATCTGTAAAATTTTTATACTTTGCTTAATTAGTTCATCATCTGGTTTTTGGGAAAGGGTCCTTTCCTTTTTTCTAATTTCCTCCCAGATCTCCATTTTCTCCTCCTCCTTTATTTTCCTTTGGAATGCGTTTTGTTGGATAAAGAAGCCTCTTATGACGGCTTTACCCGCGTCCCAAACTTTCTCTAGATCTACTCCTTGATTTAAATAAACTTAAAATATTATTCTAAGATTTGCTTGGCCTTCTGTACAGTTTTTTCATCATTTAACATACTCTCATTAAGTTGCCACCTTTTAACCTTTTCTTCTTTTCCTTTAAAGAGTTAAAAGAGACTAAACAGTCAGCCGGACAGTTATTTGCTTTTGCTGCATTAGATTTGACTCTGAATGCTTTTTCTATTTTTTGTGCTACTTCTGCTTCTTCTAGGTCTAACCAAGCTGCTAGCTCTTTTGAGTTTTTCCCCCCAGTTATTTCTTTTGCGTCCTCTGTTAGTCCTCTGAATCTTAGGGTATTCTCCCTTCTCTGCATTTGCAACATCGCAACAGAGTCCAGAGTTGAATCCTGCTGCGCTTTCAGATCTGCTGTTTCTTTCCTTATCTTATCACATTCCCTTTTCGACTCTCTATTTTCATTTTGTAATTTTTTCTGAGCTTCCTCTAGGTTCTGTGTTTTACCTTTAAGGTCTAGCACTATTTTCGTCAGTTCTGAATTTTTTTGTACTAAATTGTTGACCTAAGTTGATAACTCAGCTGTTATTTTCACATTTTCATCTATTTTAACACCCATTGAAATAAATTTTTCTTCTGTTGCTTTTGCCTTTTCATTTACATTATTTTTTAAATCTTGGATATCTTTCTTCAAACTTAAAATTAATTCTCTCATATCTAGTGGTTGATCCATGTCAATTACAGAAGTTCTCCTGTTTTGTGAGACTGAAACTGCCACAGAACCTGACACAGTTGTTTTTTTACCAGACATCACTAAGAAATTCAATTAGCTCACAAGGTAATTTGTTCTCTTTCTTTCTGTCTTACAGACTGAATATCAATAAAATTCAATCTTAATGCAATCGTGACAATATTTCCAATGTGATAATTAATGAATGTCAATTAAATTCAATCTTTCTTAATGCAATCACGACAGTTTTACCAATCTGATAATAATCTCTGGCCTATGTATCCACTAATTCTTTATATTCACCAGTTTCACTAAATATATTTAAAATTGATTATGGACAATTATCTAATTAGTGACAGCCAATCATCAATACAGAACTATCACAAATTCATCAGCTCAAATAAATATAATAAATAATTGCAATCCTTGCGTTCACTTACTCATTCAGGGTGATAGATCATATATACAAATCTTTAAACAGGTTAGCGGTTCAGTTAATCAGCACCTTACAACAAAACTAATGACATCTGATGCTAATATCAGCTGCATTAGCTACCAATAGATGGCGAAAGGCAAAGCAAATAAAAACAGAAAAAACAGCAACAAAAAACAAAAAACAGACACAAGACAAAACCACACAAAAACACAACCAGAAAAACAACAGAAGTGAAACAGAGAAACAAAACAAAACAAAAAATACCCCCCAAAAAAATTACAAAAGAAAGAAACAAAGAAAAGATGGGAGGGTAAGAGAGAAATAAAGCAAGAGAAAGTAATAATAATAATGCTATTTATAATTTATAATTTGTAAAGGAATAAAGAGGGGGAAGAAAATATGAAAAGTATATATAAATAATAAGAAAGGAGCTGGTGAGTATTTTCAATTAATAATGTACAATGCAATAATATTAGGTACTATTCTCTCTAGATGTTACTCTTCCAGAGGCAACAGGAATGCTATTCCAGTAATGGGGTATAAGGTCTATAAAATTTTATGAAACCTTTTCTCTTTCAGCAGATTATGATGCAGTGCTTTGGTATCTTCACTAGTTGCTGATCTTGCAAAAATCCCTGTAATTGATCTTATAAGTCTTGTTAGAGGAACGTCTTTTTCGAAAGAGTGCAAAATTTTTATTCACCAGCTGATGTCGCTGTTTGAGTCACTCCCTCTCTGCAATTTCCAACCCTCTTCTCAATCTATGTCAGTCTATGTCAGTCTTATACAATTCATTTCCGTTCCTCAAACCAGGAAAATGTTGGTCTAAGAAAATGTCAGAGCACGTGAGTCAGCAGAAGTACTCTTAGCCGTTGTAAAATTGATTTATACTCCGTTGAGCGTCCATGGTAGTCCACAGCCAACGACAAACAGAAATCCCCGGAAAGGAAAGATAGCAACACTTCGTGGGAGAGGGGAGGCTATGCAAAGTTGATTACAAAGTTATAAATCTGCTTCTTTTCAATTGGTTTTGGGATTCTGGTGAATTTGGTAATGATTTGATTGAAGTCTCTGTCTGGCAATTTTCCTTTTTCATGAATTCCTTCCTTCTTGGGTTTCTGGTATCTCACTTTTGGTTTTCACATTTCTCTTAGTTTTGCTACGTTTCAGGTAGTTTGCTTACTTTTTGGAATTATCGAGTCTCATAAAAATGAAGCAATATCATTAGAAGCTTAAAAAGCATGAAAAAAAAAACAAAAACCCAGGCACTAACCCTAACCCTGAACGTCCACCTATCCCCTCCCTAACCCTAATCCTGATATTCTGGTCATCCATCTTGGGGATAACAATCTGGTGAGGTAAATTCAGTTGAGATCACTAAATATCAGCTGTGCTTCCTCATCCCTGAGTTTATCATAGTTTGGTTTGGAATGTTGTAGAGGTGCTTATGGAGTGGGGGCAGCCTTCCTAAGAAGGTGGATGGGCAAGACATAAAGCTAATCATTCTACAACGATGTTTGTGTTTGAGAATGTGGGTGCTTATATCCCTCATGGCAGAATTATGTTCTGTGCCCCACAGTTGTATAGACCTGGTGGTATGCATCTTTCTGATTTGGGTTGTGACATGATTCTTAAGGATCTGCAAAGAGCTCTGTTTGAGCACTTGTGTGTTTGTGGGTGGAGGTGAACAAGCACACCTGCCCAGACTTAATTTGATTTGGTTTCATTGGTCAAATCTGACTAGTTTTGCTGATCCTCAAGTTGTTATATTTAATAAATACAACCTATTTATCCACTTTTGGTTGTCTGGACTCTTCCTCCTGATGTGCTAGGAACCACTCCCTTTGTGTGGCACTGCAAAATGTGTGGTTTTTACTGTAAACATTTTGCCAGACTTTGGCCCTGATTTGGAGTGAGTCAGACGACATTGGGTTTTTGGGTGACCTCATGACCCCTGTCAGTTACTTGGTTTGTGGGGTGCTGCAAAATGCTACAAAACTTTTGCCAGACTTTGGCACCAGTGTGGAGTGAATTGGACAATGTTTGGTTTTGGATATTAATTATGCACCCCAGTTTGATGTATCAATTACTCTGTTTGTGGGGTGTTACAAAATGTGGGGGTTTTGCTGCAAAACTTTTGCCAAGCATCAGTTTTGATGGGATCCCAGATTTGGGGGTTTGTAGTTAAATGAAGCGTTCTTTCAGTGCTTCTTGGGAAATGTGCAGTTTCCGTCAGATCAAACTAATACTACTGGATAAAATTATATGGTTGTTGATTATCAGACAATTCTCCCATTTATCAAGGAAAACGTCTGTTATGGGTGGCTTTTGCTTGGTGTGTGTGACTGTTGACAGACAGATTTGAAAAGGAACACAGCTTCCTCTGTTTGTCTCACAGTAACTTACTGGCTTTTTTGATTATGCAGTCGGCTCGCCCAACACTTCCAGCTGGATTCCGAGGACAGGAAATGATTCTGCTAAAGGCTTTCTGTGAATATAATTCCAGTTGATTTGTTTTAATGGTCACATAAAGGCACTTTCTTTGGTTATAAAATGATGTTGTGAGTCTTATATCTGAGCAGTCAATAAACTCCCTCCCCCACAGAAACGCTTGTCTTACTTCTTCTTCTGCTTAGCATCCATACTTACATGTTTGTTTAAAGAAAGACTAACCCCACCCCGAACCCCACCTCCAGCTTTCATCTTATTATTCTAGTGACTAGTCAGTGTTCATAGCAACAGTTGCTTTTGTTCCTAGACAAACTGCCCTGAAAGACAGTTACTATGAACTACATGTGTCTTCTTGATATATAAAGTTGTTGCTAGTTTCTGCAAAACACTTCTTTATCTTTCAACAAGAAATAAATGAATAGGAGGCTGCCCTAAGGAAGAAGTGTGATTGCATCTGGAATATCAGACTCTCTGTATTTTTATTTATTTACTTGATTTAGGGGTGGCCACTTCACCCCCTGGCTATGCCCATGTCCCCAACTAAGTGATCCTGCCATGCTGTGAGCTACTACATTATCCTGCACTTTACAGAACCTTCCTTAGAGAATAAAAAACTGAGGCAAATTTCCAGCCTAAACAGGCTACACAAAAAAAAAAACAGCAGCGATTCTTTATGTTTGACTTGTGCTTGAGCGCCTGATATCTCAGAAAATCAACATCAGTGTTGGGGTGGGTGGGTCAGGGCATTTCCAAAATGTTATGATAGATGGAGCCATGGATGTGGCCAAGGGGGGCCTACTAAATAAAAATAAATAAAAATACATAGCTAACTGAGGTTCTGACCCCCTAACAAAAGGCCTGCCCCCACTAACAAAAATGCTGGCTACGCCCATGGATGAAGCCAACTACAGTGTAGCATGTGTGGGCCGTGGGGGCACAAATTTGTGGCAGGGGGCACAAACAGGTGCCCCCAAAGCAGGCTCCCTCATTGGTGCCTGGCTCTGTGTGAGAAGGAGCTGACCTAAGCTGCTGTGCTTCTGCTGGCCAGAGTTCTGTCCTTATGTTAGGCCTGACCCAGGGAAGAGAGCAGGAGGGTGGGTGGCCACAGTGCACCTCGCTCCCAGTCACAGCAGCAGCTCCGCCTCCGGGTCACGTCTGACCTGGCGCACTCAAGGAGCCTGAGCAGCAGCTTCCCTGCCCCTCTCCTCCCCTGGACAGGGGCATGTGGGGCATGCCCCTCTCCCCTCGTTGAGTTCTGCAAAGGCAGCCTGAGACTGAGGAGGAAAGAGCTCACTGCTCATGCCAACCCTAGAGAGGATGTAAGAAAGAAGCAGGCTGTTGGAGGACAGCAGAGAAGCAATTGAGCTTGGTGGAGCAGTGCCCCAGTCCCCCTTAAGGATGAGCCTCCACTGACAGGGAGCAAGAAGGAATTTTAAATGGGGAACTGCAATATTGGCATGGGAACTACAATAGCTCAGTGTTGCAATTTGTCTACCCTACTTAATATTTACCATTAAGGAAAGTATAAAGTCATGGAGTAAATCCATTCAGCTTGTTGATGTGAAACAGCAGGCCTCAATCTGATACTGCAAGTGTTATGGAATTATTGAATATTCAGAAGTATACCTCTCCACCACTCCTTAGTCAGGCTAGTTTTGGGCATTTATGGCAAGATTATCCCAAGTGGAAAGGAATAATATATTTTCACTGTTATGTATTCAGTGGTCTGTCTTTGCCTGAGCTTGAGCCTGGACTAAGGATTCTGAGCTCCTGTGATAATTTGATAACTTGATTTGATAAATGATGTCCAATCACAGAACATTTCAGGATTTGGGCCTCTGCCATTGGCCCTTGAACTCTGAGTCGTGATTTGCAGCTTGGAAGTTTAGATACATAAGCGTAATAGGCCATATAGTAACAATTGCAAAGCTATCTACTCGAAACTACTTTTCAAAAATTAGATACAGCTTCTTATAATGCCAAAATCAACATCGCATGCACAGTAGTCTCTGCTGCTCTGCCCCCCCAATAATCTTGGGCACCCCTCCAGCAGAGCGCCGCCGCCGATCGCGCAGCTCTGCTCCTCGGCTCAGCTTCCCTCTCGCCTTGATGTCACGGCGCCCAGCTACGGTCTGTCCACCCCCCCTCTCCACCGACACCACCCCCAAACACACACACAACCTGCCCAGCGTGCTCCTAACGAGCGCCCACCTGCTAGCCTCAGTGTGGCTTCTCTGGTTCCTATTATGAATGTGATTTCTGCCTCTCAGTGTATAGAAGGCATCGACAAGGGTGTGTGCCCCCTTTCTTTCTTTCTCTCTCCCTCTCCCCCCTTTCTCTCTCTCTCACACACACCACAGGGAAAGGCATGTGCTGGGAGGTGGGCGGGGGGGAGCGGGGGGTGAGGGGAGAGGCGGCAGCAGCAGCGGGGAGTAAGGGAGAATAGCGATATAAAATCAATTGCGGCTGGAGGGTGAGCGAGAGTTTCAGCTGGGCTGTAGGGCGGGCGGTGAGGGGGGGAGAGTGTGAATCTGTGGGGAAGGCGAGAAGGAAGGAGGGAGGGATAGGGGTGAGATTGAGAGAGGGGGAGGGAGGAGGGGTGGGGGAAGGAAGGAAGGAAGGGTTGGAGGAAGAAGGGAAAGAAAGAAAGAGCAGGGAAGGGTTGGAGGAAAGGAAAGGAATGAATGAAACAGGAAGCAATGAGAAGAAAGGAAGGAAGGAAAGGGTTGGAGCAAAGAAAGGAAGAAAGGAAGGAAAAAGGAAGGGAGGGAGGGAGGGTGAGATTGAGGGAGGGGGTGGAAAAGGAAGGAAGGAAGGAAGGAAGGAAGGAAGGAAGGAAGGAAGGAAGGAAAGAAAGAAAGAAAATGAATGAAATAAGGAGCAATTAGACGAAGGAAGGAAGGAAAGAAAAAGCAGGGAAGGGTTGCAGGAAAGGAAAGAAAGGAATGAAATAGGAAGGGAGGAAGGAAGGAGCATCGAAGGGTTGGAGGAATGGAAGAAAATGAATGAAATAAGAAGGAATGAGACGAAGGAAGGAAGGAAGGAAGGAAGGAAGGAAGGAAGGAAGGAAGGAAGGAAGGAAGGAAAGGAAAGAAAGAAAGAAAGAAAGAAAGAAAGAAAGAAAGAAAGAAAGAAAGAAAGAAAGAAAGAAAGAAAGAGGGGAGCAGTGGAAAGAGGGAGGGGAAAAAACAGGAAGGAAGGAAGGAAGGAAGGAAGGAAGGAAGGAAGGAAGGAAGGAAGGAAGGAAGGAAGGAAGGAAGGAAGGAGTACTTAGGCTATGTCTCTTGGGACAGGTTAGCTGAGCTCCTGAGCAAGCGCCCCGTCCCCGCCTGCCCTCTTCGCCCCTCGGCCCCGTCTGCCTCCGCCCCCGACTGTATCAGGACCCCCGCCTCCTCCCCACCTGCTCCCTCGCCAGCCAGCCAGCCAGCCAGCCGCGCGCCCTAGCCGGAGAGCCCCGGCCGTCCCCGTCGCGCAATCGGCTGGATCTCCCTTCAGCAGGCCGTGCTCACAACTCGGCCCAGGGACCCCCCAGCAGCGGATCTCCGGCCCAGCTGAAGAATCCGGCAACAAGCCCCCTCCTCCCCAATCGCTCCGCCAAAATACGCTCCAAAACCCCCCAGATAGGCCGCCGGCCGCCAAGTCTCGTGGCGCCCTGAGCGAGGGTCTCTCCCCAACACCGCCACCTCGAACTGCGTTCTCCCGGCTACCCGAGCGAACCAGCGGCAGGACCCCGGTATGGCCCCCCCCCAATATTTTTTATAAGTCGGCGCCCCTGCCTGAGGGTGAATATGACCGCTAAGAATTTAAACTTATTTAAAGATTTTTAAGTGCTGTCCATGAAGAAAGAATGGGCCATGATAAAGAGACTTAGTGGTTTTAATGGTAGGTGATGTTGCTGTGTTGTATTATATTATCTTTGTACATCGATTCATTTCTTGGAGTTAAGAATAGGACTAGGATAAATTGTGTTCGCTGAGCCCGTATTTTATACAGTCTGTATATGATGTTTGTTTGTTAATGTGTGGTGTGTTATGCCTAATAAAGGATTTTGAATTGAATTGAACTTATTTAAAGACAATTATGAGAAATGTTGGTCAGAAGTGAAAAAGGACTTAGAGATATGGTCAAACTTGAAGCTTTCTTTGTTAGGTCGAATTGCTGTTATAAAGATGAATGTATTGCCAAGAATGTTGTTTTTGTTTCAATCATTGCAAATTTTGGACAAAATGGACTGTTTCAAGAAGTGGCAGAGAGACATTTCTAGATTTGTCTGGCAGGGCAAGAAGCCCAGAATAAAATTTAAAATATTAACTGATGCAAAGGACAGAGGTGGATTTGCCCTGCCAGACCTTAAACTTTACTATGAGTCAGCAGCATTTTGCTGGCTGAAAGAATGGCTGCTTCTTGAGAACACAGACATTTTGGATCTAGAAGGTTTTAACAATGTTTTTGGGTGGCACAAGGTTAAAGCACATAAAGTATTTAAAAACCATATTGTCAGAAGAGCATTGTTTAATGTCTGGATAAGATATAAAGACTTACTTGAAAACAAACCCCCAAGGTGGCTATCACCAATGGAGGCGAGGGCTCAGAAAAAACTTAATATGGAGGTCAAATGGCCAAAATATTGGGAAATTTTGGAACAAGAAGGAGATAAATTGAAATTGCAGAGTTTTGAGAAATTAAAAGATAAAATGCGAGACTGGCTTCACTACTATCAGATAATGGAGGCATATAACTTGGATAAGAAAATTGGCTTCCAGGTGGAAAAATCAAAATTAGAAACAGAACTGTTAGAACCTAAAACTAAGACTTTGTCAAAGATGTATAACTTGCTGTTGAGATGGAATACTCAGGATGAAACTGTGAAATCTGCCATGATTAAATGGGCACAAGATGTTGGACATAGTATTAAGTTTGCTGACTGGGAACAGTTGTGGACCACAGGTATGAAATTTACGGCATATAATGCCCTAAGAGAGAATATTATGAAAATGATATACAGGTGGTACACGACCCCAGTCAAGCTTGCAAAAATCTATCATTTGCCCGATAATAAATGTTGGAAATGTAAAGAAACTGAAGGTACATTTTTTCACCTTTGGTGGACGTGCCCAAGGATTAAGGCTTTCTGGGAGATGATTTATAATGAAATGAAAAAGGTATTTAAATATACCTTCCTGAAGAAACCAGAGGCCTTTCTCCTGGGCATGGTCAGCCAATTGGTGCCAAAGAAGGATAGAACTTTCTTTATGTACGCCACAACAGCAGCAAGAATACTCATCGCAAAGTACTGGAAGACACAAGATCTACCAACCCTGGAAGAATGGCAGATGAAGGTGATGGACTATATGGAACTGGCAGAAATGACTGGCAGAATCCGAGACCAGGGAGAAGAGTTGGTGGAAGAAGATTGGAAAAAGTTTAAAGACTATTTACAGAAACACTGTAAAATTAATGAATGTTAGAATGATGGTGGATAGAAATTAAGTGGTCTTTTGCTGTAATGCTATAAGGGAATATGAGAAAATGGTTATTAATAGGTAAAAAAATAATAATGTTATATTTAAAAATTGAAGATTAAGATGAATGAAGAGGGGAGGGATTTGCTGAATTAACAATTGGAACTGGAATACAGAAAAGGAAGGTGTGAGGGGGTCCGGGAAATAAGCAAATGAAAAATATGTGATAGAATGATTGAACTGTTTTTTAACTATTTTTATTTTGTATTTTTCTTTTTTCTTTTTCTTTTGTAATTTTTCTGAAAATCTTAATAAATATCTTATAAAAAAATAAAAAATAAAAACCCACTCTGATACCAACAAGAGTCATAGGAGGATTTATGTTTCCTTTGAATACAACTATATGACAGCCAAAATTGAAAAAATAACAAGACACCATTGGTATATTCTGAAAGAAATTCCTGGCTGTGAAGTCTTTCCCTGCCTCGCCAAACGACGTACTAGATCACTTAGGGATATGTTAGTACACACTGACTTAAAACACACATGTACACAGTAGACCTTGACAACAGGTTTTTTTCAAATGTGGACATTGCACCACATGTAGGTTTGCATTACTAGTAAAAGAATAGTTAAGACTTCAACTTTACCATACAGTCATGTGTGCCACAGCACAGGTTGTTTATATAATTAAGTGCCCTTGTGGCTTACTGTATGTTGGGCATAAGACCTATCAGGACCTATCAGAGCATCGCAGTAGGATCAGAAACAAAAACGTAGATGCACCTTTGGTACAGCACTTCATTCAGGAATCACATACTGAAGATGATCTAACATTTTTTGTTCTTTAGGCTTACCAGGGGCCTCTAGATCAAGCAAGGAAGGTTCTACAACAGAAAGAAAGTAGGTTTGTTTTCCTATGGAATATGCTTCATCCTTTATGGTTAAACACTGAATTCTGTAGCTTCGCCGTGCGCCAGTACTCTAGGTTCTTGTGGTCCGTGCGGACCTGCACGGTGTGCTTGGCTCCAATGAGGAAGTGCCTCCACGCCTTGAAAGCCGCGTGGATGGCCAGCAACTCCCTGTCCCAGATGGTGTAGTTCTGTTCCGACTTGCTGAGCTTCCGGGAGTAGAAAGCGCAGGGCCTCCAGTTCCCCTGCGGGTCTTCCTGTAAAAGGACGGCCCCCACCGCTCTGTCAGATGCATCAGTCTCAACCCTCATGGGCCTGCCGGGATTCACGTGTAGCAGCTGTTCTTCGGACGCAAAGAGACTCTTAAGTCTCCTGAAGGACTGCTCCGCCTGGTCCGTCCAGGTGAACTTCTTCTTCTTGGAGCTGAGAGTGTCCGTGATAGCTGCCGTCTCCCTGGCGAAACCCCTGATGAACTTGCGGTAAAAGTTGGCGAAGCCGACGAACCTCTGGACCTCCTTCCGATTTCGCGGGCTTTTCCAGTCCAACACCGCGCGGACCTTGGCGCTGTCCATGGCTAGTCCCCTGTCGGACAGCCTATAGCCCAGAAAATCCACCTCCGTCACGTCGAATTGGCACTTCTCCAGCTTGGCGTAAAGCCTGTGCTCCCGTAGCCTCTGCAGGACCTCCTTAACGTCGCTCTCGTGAGCCTCCGGCGATTCCGAGAAGATCAGAATTTCGTCGAGGAAACATACGCACTTCTTGTAGAGGAGTCCCGCTAGCACGTGGTGCATAAAAGCTTGGAAATAGTGGGAGCCATTCTGGAGACCAAACGGCATAACTCTGTATTCGTAGGTGCCCAACGGCGTGAACATGGCCGTCTTCCACTCATCACCCTCTCGCACGCGTATGAGATTGTAAGCTCCGCGGAGATCCAACTTGGTGAAGATCTTCCCTTTCCGCACCGTCGCGAGCAGGTCGTCAATCTTGGGCATGGGAAAGGCCGCGGGCTTTGTCTTCGAGTTTATGAATCTAAAGTCTACGATCAGCCTCTTTTGGGGCGTGTCCTTCTTCTTCACGAAAAACACAGGACTGCCCCCTACAGCCTTTGATTCTCGGATGAATCCCCGCTGCAGGTTGTGATCTATGAACTCCCTGAGCTCCTGCAGCTCATCCTCGGACATGGAATACAGCTTCACAGGCGGCAGCGTTGTCCCTGGCAAGAGGTCAATTGCGCAATCGTAGGGCCGGTGGGGTGGCAACTGGTCAGCCTCCTTTTCGCAGAAGACCTCCAAAAACCCCTTGTACTTGAGGGGTACTGCTTGCGCCATGCTGAGACTTAGCTGCTGCCCCTCCTCTTGGCCCTCCTCCTCCTGACCGGTCTGGATGCAATGCTGCGCGCAATAGGACGAGCCGAAAGTGAGCTGCCGCTGGTACCACGCCATGGTTGGGCTGTGCCTATCCAGCCAACTCATGCCTAACACTATAGGTGTGTCTGACAGGCGGGTGATGTTGAAACTGATGACTTCTCGGTGATTGCCAATCTGCATTACCATGGGTGGCGTCTGTTGTACCACCTGCCCACCCAGCAGCTTCCTGCCATCCACTGTGACGACGTTCAATGGCAGCGTGGCTGGTAGGAGCTCTATGCGATGCTGCTTGACGAAGTGCACCCCCACGAAGTCTGCGTTGCTCCCACTGTCAATTGTAATGGGGACTTCCAGGGTGCGTCCATTAGGTAGCTGGAGAGTTGCAGTGAGCTGCACCACTGGCTTGGGTGGCAGGGGGTTTGTATGCTGCAAAAGCGCTGGGGACTGTCCTACTGACTCGCCTGGCTGTGCCCCAGCATTTCTGCTTCCAGCCAGGCATTGTCGTTTCCCTGAAATTGCTCTTCAGGTAGTGCTGCTGCAGTTACTGTTGCTAAGGCTGCAGTGTGCTTTTGGAGCCTCTGGGGACACTCTTTGGCCATGTGCATCGCACTGTCACAGATGTAACACTTCCTGTTCCCTCTAGGAGGCTTCGTCTTGACTGCTCCGGACGCTGGGGCTCCGGCAGCTGACTGAGCCTGTGCACCACCAAGTTCCATTGGTTCCTCCCCTGCCTGCAGCTGAGGTGAGGGACGCGTACGTCCTAGATCCCTGGGAAGGAAAGGAGGCGCTCTAGAGGGTGTGTGAAGCTGGCGACCCTCCTCATTGCGCCAAGGGCGTTCTTCGTGGCGCACTCCAATGGCGAGCGCCCGCTGCACAAGTTCTGCTAGGGTTTGAGGTCTGACCCCCCTTGCCAATTCATCTTTTACAGGGCCAGACAACCCCTCCCAAAACAAGTCTCTTACTGCCAGGGAATCTTTCTCCCATTTCAGTACATTCAGCAAGGCAAAAAACCTAGCATGATACTGACGTACTGTAGCCTTGCCTTGCCTTAAACCATGCAGCTCCTTGCGTGCTATATCCACATCCACGGTAGATTGGAAGCAAGCGTCCATGGCTTTGATAAATTCATCTGAGTCCCTTCGAGCAGGACAATCTTCGCGCCACAGATTGAGCAGCCAAGCCCTCGCTTCCCCATGCAAGTGGGACACAATGAACCCCACCTTCTCCTCCTCATCTTTAAAGTCGTCGCGAAGCAAATGCAACGCATATTCGACGTCTGCTCGAAAACTGGGGTACTGCTTCAGGTTCCCATCAAAGTGGGCTACCAAGTTGCCTCCCCTTCTGCCCAGTCCTACGCCTGCAGATCTGGACCCCGGGAATCCCACTTGGCATGCATGATCCCACCTGGCTTGCAGATCCTGGCATCGCTTTTCCGCCTCTTCCCCCTTCTTCTGGGAGACCACTACCGCAGTGGTAAGCTGGGAGACTGCGTTGCGTAGATCAACTATCTGCTCCTCCATACTCATGGCCGCCAAACTTCGTGAGCTTCGCAAAAAAAATTTTGCGTACTTTTGGGAGGGGACTTACTGTCAGGGCTGCCTCAGGTCTCAGCTCACAAAAGACCAACGCCAAGCTCTTCTTATATACAAGGGTGTTTATTGCAGTTCATTATGGGTTCCACAACCGAGGCGTGCAGCCCCGCGTCTCTTAGCCTAGACGTTTGAAGTCCCCTCTGAATCGGTCCCACCCCTACACCAGTTTAATAAGCTAACGCTACCCCACCTCTTTCTCTCTTTCCTTTTCCGCAGGGTCTTTCTGCCCGTCGGGGTTCCTCCCCTCCTGCTTTCTCCTGAAGCGGAGTCTCCAGACTGCTCCTGCCCCCTCCTGTGGGCTTTGGGTCCTGGCCCCTCCTCCTCCGGGCTCCCTGTTCTCCCGCACGCCTCCTCATTTGAACTTGGCGCGCGCGCCCAACTTCTGACATTCCTTTTGACAGTTATGCTACTCCCCTCACTGCTTTCCTCCCCTTCCGGGAGAACGGCTTGCTCTGATCCCTCCCCTTTCTCTGTCGCCGGAGCTGCTCCCTCTGACACACTGGAACCTCCCCCTCCCTCGCTGCGCTCTGGTGGGGAGGCTGGCCCTGATTCCCAGCTGCCGCTTTGGGGTCCCCTGCTGGCCCCCCGCTCCTGACACTTTCCCCCCGGGGCTCCCCTTGCCCTTACCACAGGCGCCCCTTTCTGGGAATCCTCTGATTCGCTGGAGAGACTCATGGAATCCCCTGCGTCATTGCTATCCTCTTCCTCGCTCTCCTGGGATTCCTCTCCATCGCTCTCCATTTCCTGCCTTCCCTGTGCCTCTGTCCCTGTACCCCTGACAGGTGTCATCTGCAAATTTGATCAGGATGCCCTTGAGTCCATCATCCAAGTCGTTGATAAAGATGTTGAATAAGACCGGGCCCAAGACAGAACCCTGTGGCACCCCACTAGTCACTCTTCTCCAAGATGAAGAGGAACCATTGATGAGCACCCTTTGGGTTCGGTCAGTCAGCCAGTTACAAATCCACTGAGTGGTAGCATAGTCAAGACCGCATTTTACCAGCTTCTTTACAAGAATATCATGGGGCACCTTGTCAAATGCCTTGCTGAAATCAAGGTAGGCTATATCCACTGCGTTCCCTTCATCTACCAGGCTTGTAATTCTGTCAAAAAACGAGATCAGGTTAGTCTGACATGACTTATTTTTCAGAAATCCATGCTGACTATTGGTGATCACAGCATTCCTTTCTAGGTGCTCACAGACTGTTTTCTTAATGATCTGCTCCAGAATCTTCCCTGGTATTGATGTCATCAGCTTCCTCCAGAATCTGGACGTGAACTGCCAGCCTCTGTCGGATAAAATCCTCAAAGGGGGGGGGCATGCAACCTGAAAACATGCTCTACAAACAGCTTTGCTGTTTCTTCTGCAGTCACCGCATGCGAGCACGCAATAAAATGGCACATTTTGGTCATCAAGTCAACTACCACCATTACTGCCGTTCTCCCCCTAGCTTTGGGTAAATCCGTCATAAAATCAATTGCTACCACCTCCCATGGTCTCTCTGGTGTGGGTAAGGGCTCCAGTAACCCTGCAGGTGCTGTCCTCTCCCCCTTCGCTCTCTGGCAGCACTGGCACCCGCGTACATATTCCTTCACATCTTCCCTCACCCGTGGCCACCAAAACTGCCTGGTGACCAGTAGCATTGTCTTATGTTGGCCAAAATGTCCTGCCGTGGGGTTGTCATGCAGTTGTTTGAGTATTCTGCCCCTCAAATCCCCCTCAGGTATGTACAATGCACCCTTATAGTACAGTGCCCCGTCCTTTACTTCGAACCCCCCCCCCCTGAGTTTCCCCAGTGATACCAATTTCCCGGATCTTGGTTTGTGCATCCTGATCATCCCTCGTCAGACCGGCCAGCTCTTGCCTCCCGACGAACACTCCCCCACACACCCATCTGTCCTCGGGAATGACATGTCGTGCTTCTGGTCCTCCCTCCCCTTCCTCGTATTCAGGCTTGCGAGAGAGGGCGTCTGCTCTGACATTTTCCTTCCCAGGCACGTACCTAATCTCAAAATTAAACTTGGAAAACTCTTGAGCCCCCCGCACCTGTCGTTGGTTGAGCACTCTTGCCGTTCTCCAATACTCCAGGTTCTTGTGGTCAGTACACACCTGGACTTTGTGCTGTGCGCCTATGAGAAAATGTCGCCACCGTCGAAAAGCCTCGTGAATTGCCAGCAGTTCTCGATCGTACACTGTGTAGTTTTGCTCTGACTTGTTCAGCTTCCTGGAAAAGAAGGCACACGGCTTCCACTGTTCCCCATTTTCCTGCTGGAGCAATATGCCCCCCACAGCTCTGTCTGGCGCGTCCGTCTCTAGCCTCATCGGCTTCTGCAGATCCACATGTAGGAGCTGCTCTTCCGACGCGAAAGCCCTCTTAAGCTTTTCAAAGGAACGCTGTGCCTCTTCTGTCCATTCGAACTTCTTCTTACTGCTGAGACAATCCGTTATGGGTGCCGTTAGATGGGCGAAGTTCTTGATGAACTTCCTGTAGAAATTTGCAAACCCCAAGAACCTCTGCACGTCCTTCCTGTTCTTGGGGGGCTTCCATTCTAGCACGGCCTGCACCTTGCCTGGGTCCATGGCCAAGCCCTTGTCTGACAACCTGTAGCCCAGGAACTCCACCTCTCGTGCATGGAATTGGCATTTCTCCAGTTTGACCCACAGCTGATGCTCCTGCAGCCTTTTCAGCACTTCCCTGACATCTTTCACATGCTGCTCCTCGTTCTCTGAGTAGATAAGTACGTCGTCCAGGAAGGCCACACAATTCACAATTGGAGTCCGAAGGGCATAACTAAGTACTCAAAGGCTCCCAGAGGGGTGAACATGGTGGTTTTCCATTCATCCCCCTCCCTCATCCTTATCAAGTTGTACGCCCCCCGAAGGTCCAGCTTGGTAAAAATCTTCCCCTTCCTTACCCTGGCCAAGATTTCATCAGTTCTGGGCATTGGGAAGGTCACTGGTTCCGACACCCTGTTCAATCCACGGTAGTCCACTACGAACCTGGGCTCATGGGAGTCTCGCTTGACCACAAAGAACACTGGACTACCCCCCACCACCCTCGATTCCCTTATGAACCCTCGCTTCAGGTTCTTGTCAATAAACTTCCGCAATTCCTGCATCTCCCTATCTGACATGGCGTACAGCTTGCCCACTGGCAGCTGAGCGTCTGGGAGCAAGTTGATCTGGCAGTCAAAGGGCTTGTGGGGGGGTAGCCGATCCGCCTCCTTCTCGCTGAAGACTTCTTCCAAGTCCGCATACTGAGGTGGTATCTTCCCTTTTTCCCCTACTGCCATCCCTGCCACCCTGGCTACTGCCATCCTCGGGGTTTCCCCTCCGTGGCAATGCTCTACGCAGTGGGCCGACCCAAAGGTGACTGTCCGCTGATGCCACCCTACTACTGGGTCGTGCAGTGCCAGCCAACTCATTCCCAGTATGATAGGTGGTCCTGCTAAGGTGGCTACGTGAAAGGCAATGGTCTCAGTGTGTCTGGAAACTGTCATTTTCATGGGCGGGGTCTGGTGGGTCACTTCCCCTCCCAAAAGTTCTCTCCCATCAATCGTGGTTACTTGCAGGGGATGTTCTAGAGGCACCACCTGTAGCTGGTGTTCTAGCGCAAAATCCTTGCTAAAGAAGTTGCAAGAGCTGCCTGAATCCAGCAGCGCCTTCACTTTGATGGGGTGTCCGTTTGGGAGTTCTAGCACCACCTCTATGACGATGGCTGCTCGGGGAGGGTCTGGTTTGGGCACTTCTACTGGTTGCTCGCCTGGCTGCTGTGCCCTCCTTCCTGCAGCCAAGCACGGCTGTTTCCTGGCGCCTCTTTTTTTCCCTCCTCACTCCCCACTGCCCCCACCATTCCTTGCCACGCCTTCTTCTGAGGGCATACTCTGGCAAAATGTCCCGGCTGCTGGCATAGGAAACACCTCTTACTGGTTTTCCCCTCCTTCTTACGCACCTCGCTGGAGTTTGAAAACCCGCACGCGCGCGCTCCTCCAATCTCCATTGGCTCCTCGGGTGGCACAGTAGACACTAGTATGTCTGGAATGCGGTTGTCATGCCAACGCTCTGCTCTCCCTTCCCGCCTTTCCAGCGTGCGCGTCTGTCAGGGGCTCAGGGACAGAGGCACAGGGGAGAGAGGAGATGGAGAGCGAAGGGGAAGAATCTGAGGGCAGCATAGGGGAGTATGACAGTGACTCGAGAGATTCCATGAGCTTCTCCAGCGAATCAGAAGATGCCCAGAAGGAGGCGCCGATGGTCAGGGCGAGGGAGGTCCCAGGGGGGACACACCAGAGACAGGGGGCCAGCGGGGACTCCCAAAGCAGCAGCTGGAGATCAGGACCAGCTTCCCCACCAGAGCAGAGTGGGGGGGAAGAGTCACAGGTGTCAGGTCCAGCTAGCCCCCCCCCCGAAGGGGGAAGCAGTGACAGGAGCAGTGAAACGGTCAGGAGGAAGGTTGCCGGCTGGGCGCGCGCGCCAAATCCAAATGTACAGGCGCGCGGGACAGCAGAAAGCCCAGATCGGGAACCAGGTCCTAAAGCCCGCCGGAGGCAGGGGGAAGACTCAGGGGATTCAGCGTCAGAAGAGTCTAGGAAGGGAGAAAACCCAGCTGACAGGCGGAGCCAGCGGAGGAAAGAGCAAAGGAAGAGGTGGAGCAAGGCTAGGGTCTTAAACTGGTGTATGGGGGGAGGAGACTCAGATGGAGCTTCAGCGGTCTAGAGTCTCAGACGTAGAGCTGCACGCTGCTGATGTGAAAGGGAAACTGAACTTCAATAAAGACTTTTGTATATAACAACGGACTGGCGTTGGTCCTTTGTGAGCTGGGACCTCGGGCAGCTCTGACAGCGTCTCTTGTCGGACTCCTACAGCGAGTGCCAACTTGGTCAGCTGGTCCATCGATTCCGGGTGGGGTGAGCGGGAAAGTTCGTCTCTCACCCAAGGGGATAAGCCCTCCTCAAATAACATTTGTACTGGTTCCGAACTCAGGTCCCACCCAAGTTTATGGATCAGCATAGCAAATCTCAACCAGTACTCTCTCACTGACTGGTTTCCTTGTTTGCACCCCATCAGTTCTTTGCGCGTCACGCTCAGTTCAACATCGCTCGAGAACATGTGATCCATCGCGCTAAAAAACTTTCTCAGGTCCCTCAAGGCCGCGTTCTCCGCTGCCATTAAGGGTCGAACCCAATCTCTGGCCCGCCCCTCCAGGTGCCCCACCACGAAAGCGACTCTTCCCCCATCGTGGGCAAAGTCATCGTACTACAGCTCCAGCGCATACTGCACTTCTGTCTTAAAAACGTTATAATCTCTGGGGTTGCCCCCAAACTTCTGCACAAGTCCCGGTACCTTTCTTGCGATGGGGGTAATCTTCCCCTGGGCATCATGTGTCCTCCTTTCATCCAGCCGCGCCGCTAGTAGAGCCAGTTGCTGCTCCAAGTCTCAGTTTCTCTCCTCCAGACTCTGTCCGCCTTTGGCCCCCTCTCCTGCGCCGGCTCCTCCGGTTTGACTCATGATTGTATCCCGGTCCTCTTGCACACAAGCAACGTAAGGGACTCACGGATTGCTGTCACGGGAATTGGGGTTGCTTGTGTGTAAACCTCTAGCTGTTCCAAACTGCTTAGTGTCGGTTGTGTCTTTCCCTGACTGAGCAGCCTTGGCGCTGCTGCTCAGTTGCTAGCAGAATCCGTGAGTGGGCGTCTCCTAAATTTCCTCCAGCATAAGAATTCCTTAACGGGCAACATTCGCCTCGCCTCTCTGCGCGGAAGCCTTCTGCGCAGAGTGGGCGTGCCGAGTGGTGGTCCTCCACCCTCCCCACTGACTTCACTGGAAGAGTCTCGGAGCCTCGCCTCCGAGCTGCTCTCCGCCTCTCCCTTCTTCCTGGTGTCCCCTGGACTTCCTTCCCCAAATGACGTTCTCTCTCTTCCCTTACTAGTCCCCTCTCCTGCAGAATCTGGGAGCCTCGCCTCTCCACTATGCTCTGATGTCAGTTCCCTGACACACACACTTTGCGATTTCTGTGTCAATGTGCATTAACAGCAAAGAACACGACTTGAAGTAAGCGAAATCCAAGATTCTTCTCTCTATGTAGCTGGAACCCAAAACAACCTGTTTGGCTTTGTTTGGGGTTATTACACTTCGCTTTGCTATTTGTGGGTGAATGCACACCGAAAGGGCAATCGAAGCTTATTCGTCCTTTTTCTATTGAGATGGAACCAAAACACCTATGCTTGATTTGGGCTGATAACAAATATGTCATCTGCGATTTTTGGTTGAATGTGCATTCTAACCCCCAAAACACCAATTTGAAATAAGCCCAATCAGAGCTTTATCATCTTCTTTTTATGTAGATGGAACCCAAAACACCTTTTTGCTTTCGTTTGGGGTGACTCTAGCGCACACCCAAATAACACCATGCGAATTGAAAAAAGCCCAATCAAAGCTTATTCGTCTTCTTACTATGCATATGGAAGCGAAAAGATGGTGTTGTGTTCTTTTGGTCTCATTGCACACTGTCAGTGGCTCAGGAACAGAGGTACAGGGGAGAGAGGAAATGGAGAGCGAAGGGGAAGAATCTGAGGGCAGCGTAGGGGAGTATGACAGCGACCCGAGAGATTCATAGAATCATAGAGTTGGAAGAGACCACAAGGGCCATCGAGTCCAACCCCCTGCCAAGCAGGAAACACCATCAGAGCACTCCTGACATATGGTTGTCAAGCCTCTGCTTAAAGACCTCCAAAGTAGGAGACTCCACCACACTCCTTGGCAGCAAATTCCACTGTCGAACAGCTCTTACTGTCAGGAAGTTCTTCCTAATGTTTAGGTGGAATCTTCTTTCTTGTAGTTTGGATCCATTGTAGTTTGGCTCCGTGTCTGCGGAGGCGCCGATGGTCAGGGCAAGGGGGGTCCCAGGGGGAACACACCAGAAACAAGGGGCCAGCGGGGACACCCAAAGCAGCAGCGGGAGATCAGGACCAGCTTCCCCACCAGAGCGTAGTGGGGGGAAGAGTCCCAGGTGTCAGGACCAGCGTCTCCCCCAGCAGGGAGAGAAGATGAGTCAGGGCTGACCATGCCTCTATCGGAGAGTGGTGGAACGGAGGGGAGGTCAGGTCCAGCTAGCCTCCCAGAAGGGGGAAGCAGTGACAGGTGGGAACGTTTGGGCAAAGAGGGGCTGCCAGGACCCAAGCCGGAGGGAGTTGGCCTCGGGAAGAGGGGGGGGGGCAGCATCGTAGCCCACTTCGACGGGGACCTGCAGCAGTATCCTAACTTCAGGGCAGACATAGTTTTCACACTCAATTTGCTTCGGAAAGACTTTAGAGATGAGGAGGAAAAAGTAGGGTTCATAATCACTCATCTGCATGGGGAAGCTAAATCGTGGCTGCACAATTTATGGCGTGAAAATGATCCCGCCCTCCAGGATTCAAACGCATTTATCAAAGCTATGGACGCTTGTCTTAAATCAACGGTAGATGTGGATGTGGCCAGGAGGGAAATGCACGGGCTGACGCAGGGCAAAGCCACGGTGAGACAATATCACTCCCGCTTTTTTGCGTTAGTAAATGTGCTGGGCTGGGAGAAGGACTCAGCTGACGTGAGGGATCTGTTCTGGGAGGGGCTAAATGGAGCCGTGAAAGATGAGCTGGCGAGGGGAGAGAGACCTACCAATACCACAGAAGTCGTCCAGAGGGCGCTGGCGATAGGGGTGCGCCTGGAAGAACGCCCTTGGAGCAGGGATGACAGACGGATGGCACGCACGCCAGCCAAACAACTCCCTTCCTTCCCAGAGAGCCAGGGCGCGCGCAATCCACGCCTCCACTGGGGGGGGGGGAGAAGAGCCGATGGAGATAGGTGATGCCAGGGCTCAGACAGCGACCAGAGCCCAAACACCGGGAGCAGTCAAGACGAAGGCTCCTAGAGGGAGCAGGAAGTGTTATATCTGCAACAGTGCACTGCACATGACCATAGAGTGTCCCCAGAGGATCCAGAAGCACACTGCAGCCTTAGCAACAGTACGGGGAGCAGTTCAGCAGGGGGAACAGCTGCAGGGAAACGACGAAGCCTGGCTGGAGGCAGAGGCACTGGGACCCAGCCAGGCGAGTCAGTGAAGCAGTCCCCAGAGATTTTGCAGCCCACAGACCCCCTCCCACCCAAACCAGTGGTGCAACTCACCGCATCACTCCAGCTGCCAAATGGAATCACCCTGGAAGTCCCTATTACCATTGACTCTGGTAGTAATGCAGACTTTATAGGAGTGGACTTCATCAGGCTACATTGCATAGCGCTCCTACCAGCCACGATGCCCCTAAACGTCGTCACGGTCGATGGCAGGAAGCTGCTGGGTGGACAGGTGGTGCAGCAAACACCGCCTCTGGTAATGCAAATTGGAAATCACCGGGAAGTCATCAGCTTCAATGTCACCCACCTGTCGGACACGCCCATAGTGTTGGGCATGAGTTGGCTGGATAGACACAGCCCGGCATTAGCATGGTACCAGCGGAACTTAACCTTCTGCTCCTCCTACTGCGCAGAACACTGCATCCGAACCAGCCAGGAAGAGGAGGGACAAGGGGATGAACCACAGCTACACCTAGGCATGGTGCAGGCGGTACCCAACAAGTACAAGGCGTTTTTGGAGGTCTTCTGCGAGAAGGAAGCGGACAAGCTGCCTCCCCACCGGCCCTACGACTGCGCGATTGACCTCCTACCGGGGGCGACGCTGCCGACTGGAAAACTGTATTCCATGTCTGAAGACGTACTGCCGGTCACCAAGATGGCGCACTTCATTCCTTGCGCGAAGGTGGCCACAGCGAAACAGACTGCCAAACTGTTCATAGACCACGAGTTCAAAGTTCACGGCTTACCACGGTCCATCCTGTCCTACCGAGGTCGCCAATTCGTCTCGAGCTTCTGGCAGAAGCTGCTGGGCATCCTGAACGTCAAGATCAACTTAGCGTCGGCACGACACCCGCAGACCAATGGGCAGGCGGAGAGGGTCAACGCCATCATGCAGCAGTACCTGCGATGCTACGCGAATCAACAGCCCTCGACCTGGGTGGACTACCTACCGCTGGTCGAGTTTGCCTACAACAACACGAAGCACGGGTCTACAGGGGTGACACCGTTCTTCGCCAACAATGGGCAGCATCCCAGAACCTTCCCGGGGTTAGAGACGAAGGGGGAGGGGGAGCCACGGGGTGCAGAGCACTTGGCAGCAGAGTTGCAGGAGGTCCACGACCAATTCCGAAGGCACTTAGAACTAGCAAAACACGCCTACAAAATGCAGGCAGACAGGCACAGGAGAGTCGGGGAAGACATCCAGGTGGGGGACTGGGTCTGGTTAGCGGCCCAGGCAGCGCCGGCCAGAACGTTAACTAAGAAGAAGCTCAGACACAAGCAGCTAGGGCCTTACCAAGTCGAGGCACAAATCAACCCAGTGGCCTTCCGGTTAACACTCCCGGAGGGCTCCAGAATGCACCCGGTATTTCATAGGTCAGTGCTCACACCCTACAAAGAACCCCACAGGTTTCAGGCGCCAGGGACCGCACCACATCCACTCAGAAAATCACCAACGGGGGAGGAGTCCACGAGGGCGGCGCCACTCAACAAGGTCATGGAGATTTTAGACTCGAGATGGGGGGAAGAGGGAGTTGAATATCTCCTCGCCAGGGAAGGTACCCCGGCCAGCGCCAACAGGTGGGTACCGGACTATGCCTTGGAGGAGCACTACCTCAAAGACGACTTCCATGCACTCTTCCCACACAGACCTATGCCGGCAGATTATTTCGACGACTGGCTTTTCACACCCACACTTTCAGCCAGCACGTTCCAGGGGTTCTCATCAGCTGAGGAAACGGCGCCAGACACAAGCTCCCCGGAGGGATGACTCTCGGGGTCTGCCACGGACCGCTCTTATTGGTGGGACAATCAACCGGAGGTGGGGTGGAGCAGGGAACTGCTAAGGGGGCCCTGGCACGCAGCATCACCCGAGGTAACAGGGGGAGAGACGGACATGGACGTGTTGGGGGAGGACCTTGGGTTCGAACATGAATGCAGAGAGATGGAAGCAGAGGAGATCGACGTCGACGAGCCCATTACGGGCTGGCCAGATCCAGCTGGCTGGCTACACACCAGGGGGAAGGAACGGTATCCCGCACTCACCCCCACAGCACTGGAGCACCCGGAACCCGCACCCGAAGGGGAGGAGGGGGGAAGGGGGGCTTCGAGGGGGGGATGGATGTCAGGGGCTCAGGAACAGAGGTACAGGGGAGAGAGGAAATGGAGAGCGAAGGGGAAGAATCTGAGGGCAGCGTAGGGGAGTATGACAGCGACCCGAGAGATTCCATGAGCTTCTCCAGCGAATCAGAAGATTCCCAGAAGGAGGCGCCGATGGTCAGGGCAAGGGGGGGTCCCAGGGGGAACACACCAGAAACAAGGGGCCAGCGGGGACTCCCAAAGCAGCAGCGGGAGATCAGGACCAGCTTCCCCACCAGAGCGTAGTGGGGGGGAAGAGTCCCAGGTGTCAGGACCAGCATCTCCTCCAGCAGGGCTAGAAGATGAGTCAGGGCTGACCATGCCTCTATCGGAGAGTGGGGGAACGGAGGGGAGGTCAGGTCCAGCTAGCCTCCCAGAAGGGGGAAGCAGTGACAGGAGCAGTGTAACGGTCAGGAGGAAGGTTGCCGGCTGTGCGCGCGCGCCAAGTTCGAATGTACAGGCGCGGGGGACAGCAGAAAACCCGGATTGGGAGGCAGGTCCTAAAGCCCGCCGGAGGCAGGGGGAAGACTCAGGGGACTCAGCGTCAGATGAGTCTAGGAAGGGCGAGACCCCATCTGACAGGCGGAGCCAGAGGAGGAAAGAGCAAAGGAAGAGGTGGAGCAAGGCTAGAGTCTTAAACTGGTGTCTGGGGGGAGGAGATTCAGACGGAGCTTCGACGGTCTAGAGTTTCAGACGTAGAGCTGCGCGCTACGGTTGTGAAGATGAAACTGAACTTCAATAAAGACTTTTGTATATAACAACGGACTGGTGTTGGTCCTTTGTGAGCTGGGACCTCGGGCAGCTCTGACACACACACTTTACGATTTCTGTGTCAATGTGCATTAACAGCAAAGAACACGACATGAAGTAAGCGCAAAGCCATTTCCGAGCTAGAGAGGAGAGGGGGTTGCGGGCTAACCCCTCCCACACACTCCACTCGCAGGTGCTTGCCTTTTGCCCCCGCGAGAACAGGGGAATCCCCGGGCGTGCCGGCAACTTTTAGCAGCGTCTTCACAGGCATTAGGGTGATTTATGCAAGGTGCCTGGCGCTCCAGGGCACTTTAATCCGGAAATCTAATTAATCAACAGATCTATTTAAACTAAAGCCCTGGATAAAACAAATTTAATTGAAGGTCACGTATAAATGAAAATATAATTAATTAACAGATCTATTAAGTGCCTGCCTTCGATCAGACAAAATTTAATTGAAGTGCTTTATTGGGCAGTTTAATTGACAAGTGATCTCATCTCTTTACCCCTTTAAATAATATTCTAATTTAACGCAGAGGCGATTTATGGGGTTTAGTAAAGGGTGAATTCAAATTATCTCATTCTGCTCGCGGGCTCTGCCTAGGCATTAAGTTTCATAATTTAGTATAGTCAATTCATAGTTGTTATAGATAAATAATAAATAGAGAAATAAACAATTATTTTCTTTGGTTCCTACCTGTGTAACTGGATTGCATTGTTTTGAGTATTGCCCATTGAAATGGGTTTGGTGATTCTGGCTCCTGCCTTTTGAGGAAAGGCTGCCCTGTTTTGTTTATTGCGTAGTGAGAGGTTAAATTCAAATAACACTGTGTTCATTTTAGAGCTAATTATATAGCCATTATTTTCATATAGACCAAATTAGGGCACACCGAGCCTTACTGAAATTAGGTTAGACCTAAGTCAGTGTGGTTAATACTGACTGAGACAGCGTGGTTAATACTGAACTAGGTTTAGCCAACCTCTTCAAGGTTAGTTAATAGCTAGGCCAGTGTTGATAATACTGAACTGGGTGCAATTAGCAATCCCATAATCAAGTGCAAGCTAGACAGCGTTGACAATACTGAGCTAGGTAATTCTTGGCCGTGTTGCTGATCACGGACAGTGGATTGCGATTGCATTTAAGTCAGCGCAGGTGATACTGAACGGGTAAGGGGGTACACGGACCTCCTAGGTAGGCAATTTTAAATTGCTAGGCGAATAACTTAGTGGTTCCAGTTCACGATTCAGTTTGAAATGGCTTCCGGTGGAGACCAGCAGGCATCCACTTCCGCCAATCAGCTGGCACCCCCCGCAGGCAATGGGGGCGCTCAAGTGCCGGCCATGCCTTGCGACCCTCAAGCCTTCGCCCAATTTTTCATGGCGTTTGAAACATTTTACAGACAGTGTAGGCCTAGGGGGGCTTTGGCGCTTCCAGCCCCGGAACTGTCACAGGAGGTGATACCCGACACTCCTTCTAGCTACCAAGTTCAACAGGACATCCCCGTCATTGCAGGGGGCAGCAACCAGTCAGAAACGGCGAATACAGGTCGCCCAAATACCCGTGCACAGGCAGCCATGGCTAAGAAAACAAACCAAAGCATAGGCAAAGGAAGGGCGCCGGCTAAGGGTCCCGGCAAGGGGAAGGCCACCGCCAAGGGTGCCAGCGGTAACGCCGTCTCACAAATTGTAGACATTCCTAGTGTGTTTCAGGAACAGCAGCCCCAGCACAGCTCTACCGAGGACAGCGCGGGTTCCGCCCTGGAGGATGAGCACATTGAACCTCCCACCCCTCAGCCAGCGGCAAGTGCGACCCCAGCCAACGTTGAGGTCCAAGGTGGGAAGAGGAAGTCCAAGAGGAAGCACACGTCCTCTAAGAAGAAGAGAAGTAAGCAGTCAGAGACCGAGGATGAGTCAGGTACGCCATCCTCTGATTCGGATAGCGAGGGCCCCATGGATAGCTACTGGGGCTTGGGGGAAGATAATCCCACTTTGGGCGCATGAAAGGAGGGCCAATTCCCATCGTAAGACCTTCAATGGTGTACTGGCATGGAAGGATGGGGCATTGGTGGAGGATGTAAAAGTTGCTACCAATCAATCCACTGATTTTATATTGGGGAACCATTTGTCCCAGAAGAAGAGGAATAAGATCCTCAATGGGGATTACGTGGACATGTTTACCCTTCTCCCTCCAACCAAATTGACAGGAAAACTAACTAATGTGGGGGAGGGAGACAGTGCTCCTGAAGGTAGGAGTCTATCAATTGATGAAGATGATCATCCAAATGTCATAGACCAAATGGAGCAAACAGCACGCAGACCTAGTGGTGGGAGGAAAAAATCCTTAAATAAGAGACACGGGGGAATGATTAATGGACTTCAATGTCTGTACACTAATGCGCAAAGCATGGGAAATAAACAAGATGAGCTTGAGCTCTTGGTACAGCAAACTAAATATGACATAATAGGCATCACTGAAACCTGGTGGGATAAGTCCCACGATTGGAATGTAAAAATGGGGGGATACAATCTATTTCAGAGAAACAGACCAAACAAGAAAGGAGGAGGAGTGGCGTTATATGTCAGGGATGTGTATACCTGTGAAGAGATCCAAGATTTAGAACCTCAAAGCCAAAGTGAGAGCATTTGGGTCAAAATTAAGGGAGAGAAGAATAACAGAGATCTCATTGTGGGAGTTTACTATAGATCCCCAAGCCAAACGGAGGACATAGATGATGCCTTCCTGGAACAGATGGCCAAGCATGCAAAAGGAAGGGAGATAGTAGTAATGGGGGACTTCAATTACCCGGATATTTGTAGGATGTCAAACTCAGCCAAGAGCATAAGGTCAAACAGATTCCTCACTGTCCTTGCAGACAACTTCATTGTCCAGAAAGTGGGAGAAGCAACAAGAGGAACAGCCATTTTAGATCTGGTCCTAACCAATGTTGATGACCTGGTTAGTGGGGTAGAAGTGGAAGGATCATTAGGCGTGAGTAATCATGCTCTTCTGAAGTTTACTATACAGCGGAAAGGAGCAGCCAAGCATACTAGGACTCAATTTCTTGACTTTAAGAAAGCCGACTTCATAAAACTTAGGGAAGTGCTGGGTGAGATCCCATGGACAGTAATACTAAAAGGAAAGGGAGTTCATGATGGCTGGGAGTTTGTTAAGAGGGAGATAGTAAAAGCACAACGTCAGGCAATACCAATGAGACAGAAACATGGAAGGTGCTTAAAGAAGCCAGGGTGGCTATCTAAAGAACTTTTAACTGAGTTAAGATTAAAAAAGGATGTGTACAAAAAATGGAAAAGGGGGGAAACCACCAAAGAGGAATTCAAACAAATAGCCAGCACGTGTAGACACAAAGTCAGAAAAGCTAAAGCACAGAATGAACTCAGGCTTGCTAGAGAGGTTAAAAGCAAGAACAAAGGCTTTTATGGGTATGTTCGTAGCAAAAGGAAGAACAAAGAAACAGTGGGGTCACTCAGAGGAGAAGATGGTGAAATGCAAACAGGGGACACAGAAAGGGCTGAACTCCTCAATGCCTTCTTTGCCTCAGTCTTCTCCGATAAAGAAAACAATGCCCGACCTGAAGAATTTGGAGCAAATGATTCAGCAAAGGAAACACAGCCCAGAATAACTAAGGAGATAGTACAAGAATACTTGGCTAGTTTAGATGTATTCAAGTCTCCAGGGCCAGATGAACTGCATCCAAGAGTATTAAAAGAACTGGCAGATGCGATCTCAGAACCACTGGCAGTCATCTTTGAGAATTCCTGGAGAACAGGCGAAGTCCCGGCAGACTGGAGGAGGGCAAATGTTGTCCCTATTTTCAAAAAGGGGAAAAGAGAGGACCCAAATAATTACCGCCCAGTCAGTCTGACATCAATACCAGGGAAGATTCTGGAGCAGATCATTAAGCAAACAGTCTGTGAGCACCTAGAAAAGAATGCTGTGATCACCAATAGTCAGCATGGATTTCTGAAAAATAAGTCATGTCAGACTAACCTGATCTCATTTTTTGACAGAATTACAAGCCTGGTAGATGAAGGGAACGCAGTGGATGTAGCCTACCTTGATTTCAGCAAGGCATTTGACAAGGTGCCCCATGATATTCTTGTAAAGAAACTGGTAAAATGCGGTCTTGACTATGCTACCACTCAGTGGATTTGTAACTGGCTGACTGACCGAACCCAAAGGGTGCTCATCAATGGTTCCTCTTCATCCTGGAGAAGAGTGACTAGTGGGGTGCCACAGGGTTCTGTCTTGGGACCGGTCTTATTCAACATCTTTATCAACGACTTGGATGATGGACTCAAGGGCATCCTGATCAAATTTGCAGATGACACCAAACTGGGAGGGGTGGCTAACACCCCAGAGGACAGGATCATACTTCAAAACGACCTTGACAGATTAGAGAACTGGGCAAAAACAAACAAGATGAATTTTAACAGGGAGAAATGTAAAGTATTGCACTTGGGCAAAAAAAAAAATGAGAGGCACAAATACAAGATGGGTGACACCTGGCTTGAGAGCAGTACATGTGAAAAGGATCTAGGAGTCTTGGTTGACCATAAACTTGACATGAGCCAACAGTGTGACGCGGCAGCTAAAAAAGCCAATGCAATTCTGGGCTGCATCAATAGGAGTATAGCATCTAGATCAAGGGAAGTAATAGTGCCACTGTATTCTGCTCTGGTCAGACCTCACCTAGAGTACTGTGTCCAGTTCTGGGCACCACAATTCAAGAAGGACACTGACAAACTGGAACGTGTCCAGAGGAGGGCAACCAAAATGGTCAAAGGCCTGGAAACGATGCCTTATGAGGAACAGCTAAGGGAGCTGGGCATGTTTAGCCTGGAGAAGAGGAGGTTAAGGGGTGATATGATAGCCATGTTCAAATATATAAAAGGATGTCACATAGAGGAGGGAGAAAGGTTGTTTACTGCTGCTCCAGAGAAGCGGACACGGAGCAATGGATCCAAACTACAAGAAAGAAGATTCCACCTAAACATTAGGAAGAACTTCCTGACAGTGAGAGCTGTTCGACAGTGGAATTTGCTGCCAAGGAGTGTGGTGGAGTCTCCTTCTTTGGAGGTCTTTAAGCAGAGGCTTGACAACCATATCTCAGGAGTGCTCTGATGGTGTTTCCTGCTTGGCAGGGGGTTGGACTCGATGGCCCTTGTGGTCTCTTCCAACTCTATGATTCTATGATTCTATGAGTCTATGATTCTAAAAGGGGAAAAGAGGCGGTCCTATGGTAAGCGGAGGTACAGGACGCCTAGGGCAGAGCGCACCTTTGAGAATTGGTTGGATGGGTACCAGGTTTTCATGGGAGTTGTGTGTGCAGCTTATCCTCGGCGCTCCATGGATTTGGTTGCTTATCTGGCTCACGTGAGGAGGGCACATGCTCTCGCGGGAGAAAATGCCGCTTTAACGTACGATGAGAATTTCCGTAGAAACGCTTCTCTCCTGCCTTCCACCCACTGGGATCTAACGGATCCTAATTACTGGGGTGAGGACGTCAATCCCTACATCGAAAAGAAAAATCAGGACTCATCCAAGGCGGGTAAGACAGAGGTGAAGCGGCGCCGTCAGTGCTGGGAGTACAACAGGGGTGTATGCTCGCGACCCTCCTGTAAGTATCTGCATGAATGTGAGCGGTGCTGGGGTAACCACCCCGCCTCTGCCTGCTTCAAGAACAAACAGTAGCCCTTTCGGGGGGCGGGGGTTCTTCCACAACAATAACAGGGGTGCCCCCGGATCCACCCGCCAGGGGCCTGGTAACCGCCAGTAACTTGCACCTGGGTTTAGCCTCCTCCCCCATCAAACTTCAGCCCCTCAAAACCTTACTGGACCAGTATCCCGATCGAACAGCTGCACAATACCTTTGGGAGGGGTTCTCCAAGGGGTTCAGAATCCCCGTGGCTTCCCCCCCAACACCGGGAACCCACAAAATCAAAAGTCTGTTAAGGAAAGACCAGAGATAGTTAGAAAAAAGATAGAGAAGGAAATCAAGGCAGGGAGGGTGGCAGGCCCCTTTGCCGAACCCCCCTTTGAAGGACTTCACCTATCCCCTCTGGGCATTGTACTAAAGAAGACCCCAGGGGAATTCCGCATGATACACAACCTTTCCTACCCAAGGGGAGGCTCTGTCAATGATGCGATCCCCCAGGAGCTTTGTACAGTAAAATACGCCTCCTTTGACCAAGCAGTGAAAATGATTCGGCGATTTGGGCAGGGGGCACTTCTAGCCAAATGCATCATCGAGTCGGCATTCCGCCTCCTTCCCGTCCACCCGGCTGATTTCCGTTGGTTGGGCTTTAGATTTGACGGAGCGTATTTCATTGACAAAGCAATGCCGATGGGTTGTTCCGTGGCTTGCTCAGCCTTTGAGTCGTTTAGTACGTTTTTGGACTGGGCCCTACGCTTCAGGACAGGGTCGTTGGGCGTGTCGCATTGTCTTGATGATTTTATTTTGGTGGCAGATAACAGGCAGCAATGCTCCGCCCTCTTGGAGGCCTTCACGGCTTTAGCTGGTGAGCTAGGGGTGCCGCTAGCCGCCGAAAAGACGGAGGGTCCAGCCACCTCTATTGTCTATTTGGGCATCGAGTTAGATACCGTGGCCCAGACCTCTAGACTGCCCGAGAATAAATTGATCGCTCTTAAAGCACTGATACAGCAGCTGCTACCCCTGAGGAAGGTTACCTTAAGGCAAGTTCAGTCCCTGCTAGGCCACCTAAATTTCGCCTGTAGGGTAGTGGCGCCGGGCCGCCCCTTTTGTGGCCGCCTGGCCAGATTGGCCACTGGTCTCAGGGCACCACAGCATAGGGTGTGCCTCTCCAAAGAAGTTAAGGCAGATCTGGGAGTTTGGTTACAGTTCCTCGACAAGTACAACGGTATATCCTTGTGGCAAGACTCCATGGCGCTCAACGCTGATTTCCAAGTTCAGTCAGATGCAGCAGGTTCCTTGGGTTTCGGGGTTTACTTCAGGGGCCAGTGGTGTGCCAAAAAGTGGCCTGCAGACTGGCAGGGCCAGCCCATTACTCGGGACCTTACATTCTTGGAATTTTTCCCTATCGTGGTGGCAGTACATCTTTGGTCGGAGCAGTTCCGCAACCATAGGGTTTGTTTCAACACAGATAACCAGGCAGTGGTAGCGGTTCTTTCTCAGCAGTCCGCGCGCTCCACCAGGGTGGGTAACTTGTTACGGTCCTTCGTCCTCCTGTGTTTGGAGCAGAATATATATTTTTCAGCCAAATTCGTACCTGACATTAATAATGACATCATGGATGCTCTGTCTCGTTTTCAGATGGAGCGCTTTCGCTCATTAGCGCCGGAAGCGGAACAATCATCAATGCCTTTCCCGGAGCATCTCTGGAGCCTTGGGAGCAGGAAATGATGAAGGGAGTATTCGGTGCAGTTGCCCCTCTACAATGAGATCATACAAGAAGGCTTGGGCTGACTTTTTAAAGTTCCGCAGCAGTATACCCAGCGCAAAGCAGAATTCCATTCCCTCAACAAGGGAGGTCCTCCACTACTTAACCCATCTGAAGGAGCTGGGCAGGGCACCAAAGACTCTCAATATTCAGTCCGCGGGGATTTCCTATTTTTGTAAAGCCTTTTTCGCCATCGACCCGTGCGCACAATTTATCGTGCGTAAGACCTTAGAGGGCTGGCGCCAGCTACAGCCCCCCAGCTCTGACAAGAGGAGGCCCATAACGTATGATATTTTGACCCAGATACACAAAAAATTACGAGAAATATGCTGGTCAAAATATGAAGTGCGCCTATTCTCTGCCGCTTATTCGGTAGCCTTCTTTGGTGCCCTGCGCATAGGTGAGGTAGTCTGCGAGGGAGGGGTTGCCCACGGCCAGAGGGGCATCCTGTTAAGTGATCTGACCCTATCAGAGACTGACCTGATGGTTCAAGTACGGAGCTCTAAGACGGACCAACAGGGCAGAGGGGCCCTCCTTCGGCTACCAGCTGCACAGGCTAGTGGTCCCTGCCCGGTGAGGGATACGAGGCGTTTCCTCTACTTAAGACCCAGTAGCCCCGGCCCCCTATTTATTCACGCGGATGGATCGCTCTTGGCCAGGCATCAGTTTACGCGGGTGATGCGCTTGGCATTGTCAGCTTGCGGTCTGTCCGCGGCCGAATTTGCGGCTCACTCCTTTCGGATAGGGGCAGCAACCACTGCAGTGCACCTTGGGCTCTCAGCAGACAGGATAAAGGACTTGGGGCGGTGGAGATCTAATGCATACAGAGCTTATGTGAGAAAGAATTTATGACTAGCTGTGGGGTTTCCTGACCGTGGTTTTCTGCCTGTTTGCTTTTCAGAATACAAGAGGGTGCGCATTTGGCTGGTGGGCCACAGCATCGTGCATTGGGCCAAGAATCGTGCCATGAACACCGGTTTGGGTATAAATCTGAGCTTGCCTGCAAATGTAGAGCTGGCGTGGATAGCGCATAGAGGGATGTGCTGGAGCGAATTCAAGCCAGCCGTGATGGCGAGAGCTGCCTCGGAGGGCCCACCTGATGCCCTGGTTGTCCAGTTGGGGGGAAACGACTTAGCGTATCGCAAAGCTATTGACTTGAGATGGAACATTTTTGACGATTTTGCTGATCTGATGGCGACTTACCCAAACATTACGATCTTGTGGTCCTCGCTGCTTGAGAGGAGGACGTGGAGGGATTGTGTGAGCCCGGTTGGAATCAACAAGGCAAGAAAGGTCTTGGAACGGGCTGTGGAACGTAGAGTGGTGGCTCTGGACGGGTGCGTCATTAGGCACCCAGGCATCCAGTACAGCAACAAGGCCCTCTTTAGACGGAATGGCGTGCATCTGTCAGATGCTGGAAATGATATTTGGTTGGAGGACATCATAGCAGGGATTACGGATTGGTTACAGGCTTGAAGGTATTGGCGGCGAGCTTTGCTCGATTGGCGGTTAGGCATTGGCAGGGGTAATTGTTATGCAAATGAGGGGGGAAGGAAGCACCATCACCTTCCCCCAATGAAAATGGGTATTCCGGTAGAGGACTCCGGGGGCGTTGCCTTGTCCGAAACCTAGGGAGGTAAGGGCCTCCGGCACGCCCCCGAGCGGTGACACCCGTGGGATCCTAGTTGGCGTACTTCAACAGGACTCCCACGGCTTGTGGACAACCCTTCCCGGTCTCCATGCCGGTTAGTCGATAGGAGCCAATGCCTAAGGCCAATACCTTCCAATTCTGTAATCAATACAGTTGTGGCCTTTTTATGCCCATTAACCTTAAATAATGTGTCCCGTGTCTTTATTTCACATGGGGGAGGGGACTTGCCACGCAAAGCCATTTCCGAGCTAGAGAGGAGAGGGGGTTGCGGGCTAACCCCTCCCACACACTCCACTCGCGGGGGCTGGCCTTTTGCCCCCGCGAGAACAGGGGAATCCCCGGGCATGCCGGCAACCCTGCCCGCCAATTGGTGGGGCCGGGGCGGCGGGGCCTAGCCCATTTAAGGCCAGGCACGTCCGGGGACCGCCCTCTTTGCCCCGTTCCAGCTCACCGGTTATCCCATCCCAACCACCCTTTAGGCTTAGCTAGATATGACCTTGCTATGGACTTCGGTTGGTCGCCGCAAGGGGCCTGGTAGGAATTTTTCCAACTTGGCGCACTTCCAGCCTTTTGGTTTTTTCGCCTACCTCGTAGCAAACGTCACAACTTCTCGGTATTGGCAGTTAGGCATTGGCAGGGGTAATTGTTATGCAAATGAGGGGGGAAGGAAGCGCCATCACCTTCCCCCAATGAAAATGGGTAGTCCGGTAGAGGACTCCGGGGGGCGTTGCCTTGTCCGAAACCTAGGAAGGTAAGGGCCTCCGGCACGCCCCCGAGCAGTGACACCCGTGGGATCTTAGTTGGTGTACTTCAACAGGACTCCCACGGCTGGTGGTTAACCCTTCCCGGTCTCCATGCCGGGTAGTCGATAGGAGCCAATGCCTAAGGCCAATACCTTTCAATTCTGTAATCAATAAAGTTGTGGCCTTTTTTATGCTCATTAACCCAGTGTTTCCCAACCTTTTTTGGGCAAAGGCACACTTGTTTCATGAAAAAAATCTCGAGGCACACCACCATTACAGCCCCGTGACGTCAGCGCGCAGCGTCACGCCGGGAGGGACATGAATTGCTAGCAAATTACATAATCACCTCCTTGAGGGCTGGCTCATCTTCTCCGAAGGCAGAACCCCATTAATTAACAGCACAGACTCACACCATAGCCAAGAAGAGGGGGAAAAACCTCAGTCATGCACAGTCATGCACATGTGGGGGCTAAATGAGGACGAAGACCGGGCAGAGAGCAGGGTTCAAATCACCCCACCTGGCCAGGACAATCCCTGGGTGCTCCCTTGGGCCACTCGCCTGACCCACCTCGCAGGGCTGTTGTTGCGAGGATAACACGGGGAGAACCACGCGCGCCCCCGGGAGCTCCTTGGAGGAGAAAGCGGGCGATGAATGCAATGCACGAAATATATGAGAGGCGACCAGGTTTTGCAGGTGAGGGGCCCCCGCCAGCCTGCAAAAATGATCAAATGGTCAAAGGCCAAAAATGGTCAATGGCCCCCGCCAAAATGGTCAAAGGCCTGGAAACGATGCCTTATGAGGAACGGCTAAGGGAGCTGGGCATGTTTAGCCTGGAGAAGAGGAGGTTAAGGGGTGATATGATAGCCATGTTCAAATATATAAAAGGATGTCACATAGAGGAGGGAGAAAGGTTGTTTTCTGCTGCTCAAGAGAAGTGGACACGGAGCAATGGATTCAAACTACAAGAAAGAAGATTCCACCTAAACATTCGGAAGAACTTCCTGACAGTAAGAGCTGTTCGACAGTGGAATTTGCTGCCAAGGAGTGTGGTGGAGTCTCCTACTTTGGAGGTCTTTAAGCAGAGGCTTGACAACCATATGTCAGGAGTGCTCTGATGGTGTTTCCTGCTTGGCAGGGGGTTGGACTCGATGACCCTTGTGGTCTCTTCCAACTCTATGATTCTATGATTCTATGATTCTATGATTCTATGATTCTATGATTCTATGTAGTTGGAAACCAAAACAACCTGTTTGGCTTTGTTTAGGCTTATTACACCGCTTTGCTATTTGTGAGTGAAGGAACACCGAAAGAGCAATCGAAACTTATTCGTCCTTTTTCTATTGAGAGGGAACCAAAACACCTGGGCTTGATTTGGGCTGGTAACAAACATTTCTGCGATTTTGGGTTGAATGTGCATTCTAACCCCAAAAATACCAATTTGAAATAAGCCCAATCAGAGCTTTATCATCTTCTTTTTATGTAGATGGAACCCAAAACACCTTTTTGCTTTCGTTTGGGGTGATTCTGGCGCACACCCAAATAACACCATGCGAATTGAAAAAAGCCCAATCAAAGTGTCAGGGAACTGACATCGGAGCAGAGGGGAGAGGCGGTGCTTCCCGATTCTGCAGAAGAAGGAACGAGTAAGGGTAGAGAGAGAAGGTCATCTGGGGAAGAATGTCCCGGTGACACCAGGAAGAAGGAAGAGGGAGGAAGCACCTCGGAGGATAGGCTCCGAGATGCTGGCACTGAAGGTAGTGAAGAGAGTGGAGGGGTACCTCTGGGCATGCCCACTCTGCGCAGAAGGGTTACGCGCAGAGAGGCGAGGCGAAGGGTGTCTGTCAAGGATCTTTTATGTTGGAGGAAATTTAGGAAACACCCACTCACGGATACGTCCAGCGACTGAGCAGCAGCAGCACCTAGGCTGCTCAGTCAGGGAAAGACACCACCAACTTCTAAGCAGTTTGGAACAGCTGGAGGTTTACACACAAGCAACCCCATTTCCCGTGACAGCAATCCGTGAGTCCCTTACCTTGCTTGTGTGTAAGAGCACTGGGGAACAGTCATGAGTCAAACCGGAGGAGCAGGCGCAGGAGAGGGAGCCAGAGGCGGACAGAGTCTTGAGGAGAGAAACCGAGATCTGGAGAGGCAACTGGCTCTACTAGGGGCACGGCTGGATGAAAGGAGGACGCATGACGCCCAGGGCAAGATTACCCCCATCGCAAGAAAGGTACCGGGACTTGTGCAGAAGTTTGGGGGCAACCCCAGAGATTACAACGCTTTTAAAACAGAAGTGCAGTATGCGTTGGACCTCCATTACGATGACTTTGCCGACGATGGGGGAAGAGTTGCTTTCGTGGTGGGGCACCTGGAGGGGCGAGCTAGAGATTGGGTTCGACCCTTAATGGCAGCGGAGAACGCTGCCTTAAAGGACCTGAGAAAGTTCTTCTCCGCAATGGATCACATGTTTTCGAGCGATGTGGAATTGAGTGTGACGCGCAAAGAACTGATGGGGTGCAAACAGGGGAACCAGTCAGTGAGAGAGTACTGGTCGAGATTTGCTATGCTGATCCATAAACTTGGGTGGGATCTGAGTTCGGAACCTATTCAAATGTTGTTTGAGGAGGGCTTATCCCCTTGGGTGAGAGACGAACTTTCCCGCTCGCCCCGCCCTCAATTGATGGACCAGCTGACCAAGTTGGCGCTCACTGTGGGAGTCAGACAAGAGACACGCGCGCTGGAAAGGCGGGAAGGGAGAGCTGAGCGTTGGCAGGAGAACCGGATTCCAGACATGCCAGCGTCGGCAGTGCCGCCCAAGGAGCCAATGGAGATTGGAGGAGTGAGCGCGCGCGGATTTTCAAACTCCAGCGAGGTGCGTAAGAAGGAGGGGAAAACCAATAAGAGGTGTTTCCTATGCCAGCAGCCGGGACATTTTGCCAGAGCATGCCCTCAGAAGAAGGCGTGGCAAGGAATGGTGGGGGCAGTGGGGAGTGAGGAGGAAAAGAAGGAGGCGCCGGGAAACGGCAAGGCTTGGCTGCAGGAAAAAGGGCACAGCAGCCAGGCGAGCAACCAGTAGTAGTGCCCAAACCAGACCCCCCCCCGAGCAGCCATCGCAATAGAGGTGGTGCTAGAACTCCCAAACGGACACCCCATCAAAGTGAAGGCGCTGCTGGATTCAGGCAGCTCTTGCAACTTCTTTAGCAAGGATTTTGCGCTAGAACACCAGCTCCAGGTGGTGCCTTTAGAACATCCCCTGCAAGTAACCACGATAGATGGGAGAGAACTTTTGGGAGGGGATGTAACCCACCAGACCCCTCCCATGAAAATGACGGTTTCCAGACACACTGAGACCATTGCCTTCCACGTAGCCACCCTGGCAGGACCACCCATCATACTGGGAATGAGTTGGCTGGCACTGCACAACCCAGTAGTAGGGTGGCACCAGCGGACAGTCACCTTTGGGTCAGCTCACTGCGTAGAACATTGCCACAGAGGGGAAACCTCGAGGATGGCAGTAGCCAGGGTGGCAGGGATGGTGGTGGGGGGAAAAGGGAGAGTACCACCTCAGTGTGCGGACTTGGAAGAAGTCTTCAGCGAGAAGGAGGCGGATCGGCTACCCCCCCCACAGGCCCTTTGACTGCCAGATCAACTTGCTCCCAGACGCTCAGCTGCCAGTGGGCAAGCTGTACGCCATGTCAGATAGGGAGATGCAGGAATTGCGGAAGTTTATTGACAAGAACCTGAAGCGAGGGTTCATAAGGGAATCGAGGGCGGTGGGGGGTAGTCCAGTGTTCTTTGTGGACAAGAGAGACTCTCATGAGCCCAGGCTCGTAGTGGACTACCGTGGATTGAACAGGGTGTCGGAACCAGTGACCTTCCCAATGCCCAGAATTGATGACATTTTGGCCAGGGTAAGGAAGGGGAAGATTTTTACCAAGTTGGACCTTCGGGGGGCGTACAACTTGATAAGGATGAAGGAGGGGGATGAATGGAAAACCACCATGTTCACCCCTCTGGGAGCCTTTGAGTACTTAGTTATGCCCTTCGGATTACAATCGGGATCGAGCACCTTTGAGGCTTTCATGCACCACGTGCTGGGGTCCCTGCTGTACAAGAATTGTGTGGCTTTTCTGGACGACGTACTCATCTACTCAGAGAATGAGGAGCAGCATGTGAAAGACGTCAGAGAAGTGCTGAAAAGGCTGCAGGAGCATCAGCTGTGGGTCAAACTGGAGAAATGCCAATTCTATGCACGAGAGGTGGAGTTCCTGGGCTACAGGTTGTCAGCGAAGGGTCTGGCCATGGACCCAGGCAAGGTGCAGGCCGTGCTAGAATGGAAGCCTCCCAAGAACCGGAAGGATGTACAGAGGTTTTTGGGGTTTGAAAATTTTTACCGGAAGTTTATCCAGAACTTCGCTCATTTAACAGCACCCATAACAGATTGTCTCAGCAGCAAGAAGAAGTTCATATGGACGGAGGAGGCCCAAAGTTCCTTTGAAAAGCTCAAGAAGGCGTTTGCGTCGGAAGAGCAGCTCCTGCACGTGGATCTGCGGAAGCCGATAAGGCTAGAGACGGACGCATCAGACAGAGCTGTAGGGGGGATATTGCTTCAGCAGGCAAATGGGGAGTGGAAACCGTGTGCCTTCTTTTCCAGGAAGCTTAACAAGTCGGAGCAAAACTACACAGTGTACGATCGAGAACTGCTGGCAATTCACGAGGCTTTTCGACGGTGGCGACATTTTCTCATAGGCGCACAGCACAAGGTCCAGGTGTGTACTGACCACAAGAACCTGGAATATTGGAGAACGGCAAGAGTGCTCAACCAACGACAGGTGCGGGGGGCTCAAGAGTTTTCCAAGTTTAATTTTGAAATTAGGTACGTGCCCGGGAAGGAAAATGTCAGAGCAGATGCCCTCTCTCGCAAGCCTGAATACGAGGAAGGGGAGGGAGGACCAGAAGCACGACATGTCATTCCCGAGGACAAATGGGTGTGTGGGGGAGTGTTCGTCGGGAGGCAAGAGCTAGCCGGGTTGACGAGGGATGATCAATATGCACAAACCAAAATGCGAGAAATTGATATCACTGGGGAAACTCGGGGGGGTTGAAGTTAAGGACGGAGCATTGTACTATAGAGGGGCCTTGTACATACCTGAGGGGGAATTGAGAAACAGAATACTCAAACAGATGCATGACAACCCCACGGCAGGACATTTTGGACAACATAAAACTATGTTACTAGTCACCAGGCAGTTTTGGTGGCCACGGGTGAGAGAGGATGTGAAGCAGTATGTACGAGGGTGCCAGGTTTGCCAGAGAGCGAAGGGGGAGAGGTCGGCACCTGCGGGGTTACTGGAACCCTTACCTACACCAGAGAGACCATGGGAGGTGGTATCAATTGACTTTATGACTGATCTACCCAAAGCCAGGGGGAAAACGGCAGTTATGGTGGTAGTTGATTTGATGACAAAAATGTGCCATTTTATTGCGTGCTTGCATGCGGTGACTGCAGAAGAAACGGCCAAGTTGTTTGTAGAGCATGTTTTCAGGTTGCATGGCGCCCCCTTGAGGATTTTATCCGACAGAGGCCAGCAATTCACGTCCCGATTCTGGAGAAAGCTTATGAGTCTGCTGGACGTGGAGGTGGTGTTCTCAACGGCCAGGCATCCGGAGACCAATGGACAGGCAGAGAGAGCGAACAGCGTGCTGCAACAATATCTACGCTGCTACGTCAACGAGAGGGAGAATGATTGGGTGGACAAATTAGCGTTGGCTGAGTTTGCATACAATAACGCAGAACATGTGTCTACAGGGATGAGTCCGTTTATGGCAAATTACGGGTGCCACCCCAGGGCTTTCCCAGGGGAAGGGGAGGGAAGTTGGAGTGTTCCCGCAGCGGAGGAGTTTGTGGAAGAGATGCAGGCTTTACACCAACAGCTTAAGTTAAACCTGGAGAGAGCCAAAGAAGTGTATAAGCGGCAGGCAGACCGGCACCGCAGGGAGGGGGAAAACATAGGAGTGGGGGACCAGGTGTGGTTGTCCACCAAAGGGTTACCGTTCAAAGGAGGGTGCAAGAAGCCAAAGAGGCTGGGACCATTCCAAGTAGTTCAGCAAGTTAATCCGGTGACCTTTAGGCTCAAATTGCCATCTCACATGAAACTGCACCCTGTGTTTCACAGGTCCTTACTTTCACCTTTCAGGGAAGGGAGGGAGTGTCTGGGTCAGCAAAATGAAGCACCCTTGCATCCACAGATGGAGGAAAGGGAACTCAGTGGACATTCAGCTGAGATTCTCGATTCCAGGTGGAAAGGGGGGAGGGGGGAGTATTTGGTGGCATGGGAGGGGGAGCCAGATGAGGAAAACGCATGGGTCCCAGCAGAAGAAATGAGGGATGAGTACCTGCAGGAGGAGTTTCATAGCAGGTACCCGAGAAAGCCCAAACCACCAGAGAGATTTTGGAGGGAGCAATTTGGCACCACCGATGAGGAGGAAGAGTTTGAGGGTTTTCCCACCTCCGAAGAGGAGGTAGGGGGTTGGCCAGAAGAAGAATCCGATTGGGAAGAGGGGAGAGACAGCAGCAAATGGAGAGGGGTGTTTGAATCGTCAGATGGAGAGGACAGTTCTTTCCGCGGGTTTCCTGCGTCACCGTCAGAGGGAAGGACGGGGGGAGGGGAGGGCCCTGGGAGGGAGGTGGATGTCAGGGAACTGACATCGGAGCAGAGGGGAGAGGCGGTGCTTCCCGATTCTGCGGAAGAAAGAACGAGTAAGGGTAGAGAGAGAAGGTCATCTGGGGAAGAATGTCCCGGTGACACCAGGAAGAAGGAAGAGGGAGGAAGCATCTCGGAGGAGAGGCTCCGAGATGCTGGCACTGAAGGTAGTGAAGAGAGTGGAGGGGCACCTCTGGGCACGCCCACTCTGCGCAGAAGGGTTACGCGCAGAGAGGCGAGGCGAAGGGTGTCTGTCAAGGAGCTTTTATGTTGGAGGAAATTTAGGAAACCCCCACTCACGGATACGTCCAGCGACTGAGCAGCAGCAGCACCCAGGCTGCTCAGTCAGGGAAAGACACCACCAACTTCTAAGCAGTTTGGAACAGCTGCAGGTTTACACACAAGCAACCCCATTTCCCGTGACACAAAGCTTATTCGTCTTCTTTCTACGCATATGGAAGCGAAAAGATGGTGTTGTGTTATTTTGGTCTCATTGCACACACTTTGTGATTTCTGTGTCAATGTGCATTAACAGCAAAGAACACGACATGAAGTAAGCGCAATCCAAGATTCTTCTTTCTATGTAGTTGGAAACCAAAACAACCTGTTTGGCTTTGTTTAGGCTTATTGCACTTCGCTTTGCTATTTGTGGGTGAATGAACACCGAAAGAGCAATCAAAACTTATTCGTCCTTTTTCTATTGAGAGGGAACCAAAACACCTGGGCTTGATTTGGGCTGGTAACAAACATTTTTGCGATTTTTGGTTGAATGTGCATTCTAACCCCAAAAACTGTTGTAATTGCAGAGTCCTGTGCACAACGGAATGATGAGCAGTACGTGCCACATGCTTAATGTTGCTTTATTTTCAGTTCAATGTAGAGAAATTACAAACATGCATCTTGCCTCTGCGGGAGCAGAGAAGCAACCGTCCTTCTCCTCGGAATGAAGAACACCGAGAGAGTCAGTGAAAAACAGGAAACCAGTGTACGTCACATCCAGTTTCCCATTCCCGTGGGAAAACCCGACAGTACTCTGACTGTGGAATGTAAACATTGTCTTGTGACAAGCACTTCGCTGCACAGTGAAGAGAGCAGAAACCAACATCCTCCCCCTTTCTGTGAACATCACTGGGCAGCGTGTTCGTACAACATCAGTACAAACCCAACTTCTGTACATAGCTACAGTGTTGATCCCTTGATACAATCTTGGACAATACATCAGCAGGAATTTCATTACCTGGCATATAGGACACCATTACGAGTCCCTTCTGAATATGTTCCCTAGCATGTTGCACCTTCAATTGCAAGTGCTTCGTGCTTTGCTTACAACCTTCTGAATTCAGCAAAGCCAAACATGCTTTGTTGTCCTGGTAAACCTGGATTGGACATTTGACAGGAATTTTCATGTCTTTGCACAATTGTAACAACCATTCACAATCCTTAAGTGAATAAGACAGTGCATTCAGTTCAGCTTCACAAGTACTTAAGCTAATTGTTGTTTGCTTCTTGCAAGACCAATCAAATAGACCCTGATTGTACATGTAGCAAACTCCAGACGTACTTTTCCTGTCTGCAGTGTCACTTCCAAAACTTGCATCTGCAAAAATCTCAAGACCACCAGACTTCTGATTGTTAAATCTCAGTCTGTAATGCATAGTGCCTTTTAAATAGCATGCTATGCGTTTCAGAGCTTTCCAATCCTTAACAGTAGGATTGTTAACTTGTCTGCTTAGCAAATTACAGCTAACAGCAATGTCAGGTCTTGAACATCTGGCAATGAAGTTTAGCTTGCCTAGCACACTTCTGTACAGTGTAGTGTCAGAAAATGCTTCTTCAGTGTCTTCTACCTGATAACCTGTTGTCATGGGTGTGTCTACAGGATTAGCATCCATCAGGTTCAGTTTGCTTAACACATCAGCAATTTTTCGTGACTGGTGTACTAGAATGTTACCACTTTGATCTCTTTCTATTTCCAGAGATAGGTAGTTGTTTACCTCACCGAGATCTTTCATGTCAAAGTGCTCTTTGAGCTGAGCTAGGGCGTTATTGTACATTGTGACATCTTTCCAAAAGAATAAAATATCATCAACATAAAACAAACAATACAGCTTCTTTTGCCCCTCCTCTTTGACAAATACACATGGATCAGCTTTCCCTTGCTGAAAACCTAGAGAAAACAATGCTTCAGTGAGTTTTGTGTGCCAACACCGTGCACTTTGTTTGAGACCATAAAGGGACTTCTTTAGAGCACAAACAAATCCCTGTTTTACCTGTACGCCATCAGGTGGAAGCATATAAAGTGATTCACCTAGAGATCCGTACAAAAACGCTGTATTCACATCGTGGTGACTAATGTGTAGATTTTCCTCTGCAGCTAGCTTGAGCATAAGCCTAATGCTCTCATATCTCACAGTGGGTGAGTAGGTCTCGTGATAGTCTTCACCTGGTACCTGTGCAAAACCTCTGGCTACCAATCTGGCTTTGTGTCTGACTATCTTGCCATTTTGATCAGTCTTCGCTTTGAAGACCCATTTGCTTCCAAGCAGTTTCATTCCTGGAACTACTGGAACTAGCTCCCATGTTTTGTTCCTTTCTAAGGAATCAAGCTCAGCCTTCATGGCATTTAACCATGGCTCAGCTTCCTTAGAATCCAAATCCTGGATTTCTTGGAAACTTGAAGGTTCAAATACCTTCTTGGAGCTTTTAACAGCTGCTACTGCTGTCTTAGTAAATTCATCAGCAAATCTCTTTGGAGGTCTGCCTTTTGTGGCTCTTTGTGACCTGCGAATTAGCCTTTGGTCTTCAACACTTTCCTCTTCCTTCTTAGGAGAAAAGTGGCCTATTGTGAACAATGGTTCTTCCAATTCCTGATCAGAGCTTTCAGAGGGTCGCATAGAGGCTTTCGCACTCTTGAAATCCTCTGAAGTATCCGATTCAGATTCAGACTCAGAATCAGAACCTTCATCAGTGGGTGTGGGTTGCTGTCGCTGCTTTTGCTGTTGCTTATCCTCAGTCTCATCACTGTCATCAGGATAACATTGAAAAATTCCCACATTCTCCCCCCACTTGGCATTGTACTCAACACTTTTTGTGAGCTTAATTGTCTTAGAGTCAGTCATCATTATTCTGTAAGAACCTTTCTGATAACCTAGAAAGATACCATGCAAACCACGCTTGCCTAATTTGGAGCCTTGTGGTGAGTGAACCCACATGTCAGAACCAAAAATTTTCATGTGTTTGATGTATGGTTTCTTGCCAAACATTTTCTCATAGGGGGTACAACCAATCGCTGAAGATAATCTGCGATTGTAACTGTAAACAAAACACGAGAGAGATTCGGCCCAATAACTCTCTGGAAGATTGGCATCATGCAGCAAGGTTTTTAACCCTTGAAGCAATGTCTGATTTGCCCTTTCGCAAAGTCCATTCTGCCATGGCGAGCGAGGACTGGACAAATCGTGTTGAATTCCTTTCTCAGTCAGAAAAGCTTCAAACTGCTGAGAAGTGAATTCTCCCCCGCGATCAGTGAAAAGAGTTTTTATCTTCTTACCATGCACATTTTCCAACCAAGCACAGAATTCCTTAAACCTTTGAAAAGCCTCTGATTTCTGCTTGAGATTGTACACATAAATATACCTGGAAAATGCATCAATGAGAACCATGAAGAACCTATTTCCACCCAAAGAGGGCGATAGTGGACCAACTAAATCAGCATGAACAACCTGGTATGGTTCTGTAGCTTGCCTACTAGACACCTTACCTTTCGCAGCCATTTTCACCTTGTTTGCTGCGCATCCTTTGCACTTCATGTGGTACCTGCAGGGTTTAATCGTCATACCTTCAACCAAGGCAGGCATTTTAGATACTGCCTCAAAATGCAAATGACCAAATTTTCGGTGAAAATCATGAATACATCCTGCATGCAAACTTTTGTTAGAACCTGCAATGCAACAAGTATCATTCTGCACAACATCATCATAATACAATACAAACAAACGATCAACATTTTCAGCATGCAATACATAATCGTCTTTCTTTGTGATGGTGCATTTCTTGTTCTTGAAGGAAACGTCAATGTTCCGTTCATTCAGCTGCATCACACTTAGAAGATTGTGTGTGGCATCTGGAACGTACAGTACATCCTGTATCGATAAGTCCAAACTGTGAAGTACAACAGTTCCGTAGCCTTGACTGGGGATCGTGTGGTCATCCGCCTGGTGAATCGCACCTTCCTGCGGTGTAAAAGACACGAACAGTCGCTTATCGTTGCACATGTGGTGGGTAGCTGCTGAATCAACAACGAAGAAAGATCTAGACGTCTTCTGGACCTTTGCAACGTTTGGAGTGAAGCGTGAGACCATTGCCTTGTGCTGCGTTGTCCTGGACACCGGACCTTTGCCTTTCCTTTGGCCTTTTCCACGCGATGAACTTCCGCTGCGCTGCTCTGTCTTGGCCCTGGGATATTTGCATTCCCTCTTCATATGGCCTAGACGTCCACACGAGTAGCATTTCACTGCCTTCAAAGCTTTGGCGCCCTCTGGTGGTTCCACTGCACTCTGGGATGACGTCTGTGAAGACTCCCCCATACCCATGCAGCTAGCACCCCGGCGATCTGCTTCATTCTGGATCACGGCAGTAACATAGGCTACTGTGAGCTGAGCAGTTGGCTGAACAGCAATCTGAGTGGCAACGGACTCCCAACTTGGACCCAAAGAATGTAGTATCATAAAGGAATACACAGCCTCTGGAAAGTTGAGTCCTCTCTGTTGCAACTCATGTCTCAGATTTTGCATCTCCATCAGGTGTGTACTCACATCTCCACCTTCAGCAAGAGCCATACCATGCAGCTTGGCATAGTAGTACATTGAGGAACCAGCCTCTGTCCTCAAGTGAGCTTCTCTTAAAGTGTCCCAAATTTCTCTGGCTGTGGTCTTTCCACGCAACAGACAGAGCTCTTCTGGGGATACTATCAACGTAAGCGTTCCCCGTGCTTTGGAATCCTTAGCTGCCCATTGAGCTGTAATTGGAGCTGGGGGGTTGTCTGTAATAACATTAAACAGACCTTCCTTCCGCAGAACAGCCTCTGCATAAAGTACCCAGTCCGTATAATTTTTCTTATTGAGCTTAGGAATCCCAAAAGCATCAGCCAGCTTTGCATTAGCCATCATTGCTACTTTAATCAAGCTGCGTCACAGTACAGCTGCTTCCAAAAGCACTTGTGAAAAGTACTTTCGCTTTCCCAGCCACCAAGCCTGTGAGCCTGTGACTTAGTGCCTTTGCCTGTATTGCGGCAAAAACGGCTTCAAAAGTTCAAAATCCAGCCATAAAACCATAAACTAGAAGCTGGCAGGCTGCCCGGAGCATGAGCACATACCTCCATCAATCAAACTTGACGCGCAGAGCAGATAACGCCGATCCGTTTGTCTGTTCCTCTGCCGGCATTCCGACTCGACTTCTGGAGTCTCCATTCTTCAGTTTGATTGCGTCTTTCTGGGCCCGGAACCAAAAATGTTGTAATTGCAGAGTCCTGTGCACAACGGAATGATGAGCCGTACGTGCCACATGCTTAATGTTGCTTTATTTTCAGTTCAATGTAGAGAAATTACAAACATGCATCTTGCCTCTGCGGGAGCAGAGAAGCAACCGTCCTTCTCCTCGGAATGAAGAACACCGAGAGAGTCAGTGAAAAACAGGAAACCAGTGTACGTCACATCCAGTTTCCCATTCCCGTGGGAAAACCCGACAGTACTCTGACTGTGGAATGTAAACATTGTCTTGTGACAAGCACTTCGCTGCACAGTGAAGAGAGCAGAAACCAACAAAAACACCAATTTGAAATAAGCCCAATCAGAGCTTTATCATCTTCTTTTTATGTAGATGGAACCCAAAAAACCTTTTTGCTTTCGTTTGGGGTGATTCTGGTGCACACCCAAATAACACCATGCGAATTGAAAAAAGCCCAATCAAAGCTTATTCGTCTTCTTTCTACGCATATGGAAGCGAAAAAATGGTGCTGTGTTATTTTGGTCTCATTACACACACTTTGCAATTTCTGTGTCAATGTGCATTAACAGCAAAGAACATGAAATGAAGTAAGCGCAACCCAAGATTCTTCTTTCTATGTAGTTGGAAACCCAAACAACCTGTTTGGCTTTCTTTAGGCTTACTACACTTCGCTTTGCTATTTCTGGGTGAATGAACACCTGTAATGGTTGGGAGTTACTCGTGCGTAATCCTGCTCCGTTTGAGCATCAGATTGCCTGGTTAAACCCTCCGGGCTACGCAGCCCATATTAGCGTGGCTGCACTTAGTCACTTGTAGAATCTGACTGTGGGCGTTTCTTAAAGCGTTGCCGACATAAGAGTTGTTTGACGCCCAATCGTTTCCGCCTCTCACTGCGCGGGAGTCTCCTGCGCAGGGTGGGCGTGGGCAGCGGGGTGCTTGGGCTCTCCTCGCTAACTTCCAATGAAGAGTCTTGGAGCCCCTGCACCTCCCTGTCCTGTTGCTCTCCTGGATCCCTGGTGTTACACTCATTCTCTTCCCCTTCTTCCCGGCTAAGTCTCCCTCTAGTGCTAGGACCTTCCCCTGCAGAATCCGAGACCCTCTCCTTCTCCCGTGCCTCTGATGGCAGTTCCCTGACAACACCGAAAGAGCAAACGAAGCTTATTCGTCCTTTTTCTATTGAGAGGGAACCAAAACACCTATGCTTGATTTGGGCTGGTAACAAACATTTCTGCGATTTTTGGGTGAATGTGCATTCTAACCCCCAAAACACCAATTTGAAATAAGCCCAATCAGAGCTTTATCATCTCCTTTTTATGTAGATGGAAACAAAAGGCATTTTTGCTTTGGTTGCGGGTAATTCTGGTGCACAACCAAATAACACCATGCGAATTGAAAAAAGCCCAATCAAAGCATTCGTCTTCTTTCTACGCATATGGAAGCAAAAAGATGATGTTGTGTTATTTTGGTCTCATTGCACACACTTTGCGATTTCTGTGTCAATGTGCATTAACAGCAAAGAACACGACATGAAGTAAGCGCAATCCAAAATTCTTCTTTCTATGTAGTTGGAAACCAAAACAACCAGTTTGGCTTTGCTTAGGCTTATTACACCGCTTGGCTATGGGTGAATGAACACCAAAAGAGCAATCGAAGCTTATTCGTCCTTTTTCTATTGAGATGGAACCAAAACACCTATGCTTGATTTGGGCTTATAACAAACAGGTCATCTGCGATATTTGGTTGAATGTGCATTCTAACCCCAAAAACACCAATTTGAAATAAGCCCAATCAGAGCTTTATCATCTTCTTTTTATGTAAATGGAACCCAAAACACCTTTTTCCTTTCGTTTGGGGTGATTCTGGCGCATACCCAAATAACACCATGCGAATTGAAAAAAGCCCAATCAAAGCTTATTCGTCTTCTTTCTACGCATATGGAAGCGAATAAATGGTGTTGTGTTATTTTGGTCTCATTACACACACTTTGCGATTTCTGTGTCAATGTGCATTAACAGCAAAGAACACGACATGAAGTAAGCGCAATCCAAGATTCTTCTTTCTATGTAGTTGGAAACCAAAACAACCTGTTTGGCTTTGTTTAGGCTTATTACACTTCGCTTTGCTATTTCTGGGTGAATGAACACCGAAAGAGCAAACGAAGCTTATTCGTCCTTTTTCTATTGAGATGTTACCATATGTTTACGTATGCTTGATTTTGTCAGTATCTCAGCTCACAGTCAGAGGTAAACTGGCCTTCACGGGCAAACTGAGCGAGATACTTGTTTACCTTCCGTCTGCTACTCCCGGCAGGCTAGGTCGTAAACCGCGATTCTCCTCGTTAGATGTGAGGAGAACACACCCTCTGCTTCTCTCTCCTTGCTCCCCCCCCCCAGGGAGGGGAAATGAGACAGACAGGAGTCCTATTTACATATCTTTTATTCCTGTCATTCAGCAGTACAAAGAAACGTGACTGCACCCTTCAGACTCCATCAGAAGAGTCATAACTCCTCCCCTGTGCTTCCAGCACAGGTCAGATGACACTCTGAGCTAACATCCGGTGCTCAGTACAGAGAATAGACTCCCCCTTTTCCCCAACAGTACAGTTTGAAACAACAACATCCTGTTTTGCATTCCAGCCACCTGCAGCTGGCTTTTGCCTTGGTGCTTTTTCCCAACATCCTCCCCCAAAAGCATCAATAGGCAAAACATGATCCAGATTAGAAAACAAACAGTTGTTATACATATAACAGTCCCCTGTTGTTTCAGTTCCACCCTTGGAACTCCCCACCACTGGTTTCACCAGTGTACCTCTCTGGTTGTCTGGCTTCCAAGGAATGAGTGCTTCTGCATTACCTTGGTTAGCTACTCTCTGTTGTGTCTTTGTCTCTGACTTAGACACTGCTTTAACCTGCTTTGAGTTGTTAACAATAGCAACACATGCAACAGCTAAGTTAGCAAACTCTTTTGAGTACCTCTTTGATGGTACACCCTTTGTGACTCTCTCAGACCTGCGTATGAGGTTCTGATCCTCTGTGCTCACTGGTTCAACCTCTGGACTTTGTTGAGAACCAGTAGCAATGGCAAACAGTGGTTCCTCCTTCACCTGTGAAGGTCTATCCATTGTGTGAGATTTTCTCTCAATGACTGTTACAACTGAACTCTCTGAGCTATCACTGTCATCATCAGTACCACTGTAATCTGTGTAATCAGAAAAATCATCATCTGAATTGTCACCTGTGGGAAATGTGTGCACAACTACCCGCTCTTGTACTGGAGCACTCTCAAGAAACTTTGTGAGAATCACCTGACCACATTCAGACAAAATTACTCTGTAGAGACCCTTTTCATTACCCACAAAAATGCCTCTGGCATTCTTTACTCCACCTGGAGCTTCTGTTCTCACATGAGACCCGAAAACCTTAAAATAGTCAACAGAAGGTTTTCTATGGAACAGCTTCTCAAAAGGAGAACATCCCAACTCTGTTGAGACCTTTCTCACCCACATGTGAACATAGGACGCTAGCGACTCGGCCCAATATTCATGTGGCAAATGTGAACTCAGCAATTGTGCATGCATCCCCTTTTGCAATTCTTTGTTCACCCTCACACAGACCCCCCTGTTCCATGCTTCGGTTGAAACAGCAACTTTGTGGTCTATCCCTTTTCCATCCAGGAACTTCTGAAACTTCTGTAACAGAAAAACTTGTTTCTCATCTGTGAAGAGACAATCAATGTTAGCATCATGCATATTTTTAACCTTGTCACAAAACTCCTGAAACCTTTCTAAGGTCTCTTGCGGTTTTTCCATCACAAAAACCCAAGAATAATTAGTAAAACAATCCACACACACAAGCTAATATTTTGCACCGCCTCTAGATGGTTCTAGAGGACCAATCACATCAGCATACACCCGCTGAAATGCTCTGTCGACCTTCTTGGTCACCTTCCTGGTGCTCACACTGGTCACACCTGCAAGAGAGATTTCGTTAGAACCAGAAGAATTACATTTCATGTAATCACTTTGATCAAAAGTCAACAAATACAGTCCATCCTTCTCTCTGGCAGTAAGAAACAGTTCTCCATCTGTAGATCTTGCAGCTTTTAGCATCATAGGGCAGTTTCAGTCCTTTCTTTGCAATCTGCGACACACTCAGCAGATTAAATCTCAGTTCTGGAACCAGGTAAACATTGTTTATAGTCAAGTTCAGACTCTCAAGATACACAGTCCCAATCCCGGTCGCTTTCAGCTCCTGACCGTTGGCCTGTTTCACAGTGAAGCTTTGCTTCTTCAACGTTGAAAACAGTTCTCTGTGCGGGCACATGTGTTTTGTACAGCCAGTGTCGATTATGAACGCGTTCCCAACATCTGGCGTGGTTCCTTTCGCCATCATAGCCTTTGCAGGTTTCACCTGGCACTTGGTACGGCTTTTGCCTGACGCCTCAGGCTTCGTAGAGCTGCTCTTCGCTCCTCTTGACTGGCGCGGCTTCCTACAGTTTCGCTGTAGATGCCCAGTCTGTCCACAATTGTAACATCGGACAGCGCTCAATGCTACAACTCGCTCCTCAGTAGCTTCAGCAGCGGGGAGATTTGAACTCTGTTCTTCCCTCCCCCTGTCCTTCACTTCCAGTGCAGCTGGAACAGTTCCTTCGCTCCCCCATCTAGGGTCAAAGCTCTCCTCAGTTTTCGATGAGCTCTTAGGAACTTGGCCAACATCATCCTTGCTCACCCCTTCTGGGGTAGTCGTCTTTCCAGACCATGATGAATAACTGCCACTGGTCAGGGGAGATGAATAAGGCAGGGCTCCCCCCTTCTTGGCATCCATCTTGAAGCCAAGCCTCTGTCTCACTTTCCAGCCTTGCTAAAACTCCAATAGCCTCTGCTGGACTTGTTTACTGCCTTTCCAGGCAAGCTGCAAGCTGTTTCTCAGACCTTGCACAGCATCGAAGACATAGTCAAAACAAAACTTTCGCTTCCCAGGCCCTCTCTCAGAGCCATCTGCGCAGCCAGTAAATTTCCACGTCTCTGACGAGCGTCGCTTAGCAACTGTGCATACTTGAAAGCTTATCTCTAACTTTTAGCCCGAAATGCAGCATACCTTGAGCTCCGTTGCTTGGAAAACACTTTCCTCTGGGTCCAGCCGTCTGTTCAGCTTCTGGCTGCTCTCAGACGCTATTTTCTCCCTTGGAGCAGAGGAGGACAATCCACCAGCCTCTCATGCAGATGTTCGATGAATCGCAACCACCGAAAGCTGCCATATGTCAGTATCTCAGCTCACAGTCAGAGGTAAACTGGCCTTCACGGGCAAACTGAGCGAGATACTTGTTTACCTTCCATCTGCTACTCCCGGCAGGCTAGGTCGTAAACCGGTGATTCTCCTCGTTAGATGTGAGGAGAACACACCCTCTGCTTCTCTCTCCTTGCTTTCCCCCCCAGGGAGGGGAAATGAGACAGACAGGAGTCCTATTTACATGTCTTTTATTCCTGTCATTCAGCAGTACAAAGAAACGTGACTGCACCCTTCAGACTCCATCAGAAGAGTCATAACTCCTCCCCTGTGCTTCTAGCACAGGTCAGATGACACTCTGAGCTAACATCCGGTGCTCAGTACAGAGAATAGACTCCCCCTTTTTCCCAACAGTACAGTTTGAAACAACAACATCCTGTTTTGCATTCCAGCCACCTGCAGCTGGCTTTATCATTGGTGCTTTTTCCCAGCAGATTTGAGCTGGTAACAAACATTTCTGCGATTTTTGGGTGAATGTGCATTCTAACCCGCAAAACACCAATTTGAAATGAGCCCAATCAGAGCTTTATCATCTTCTTTTTATGTAGATGGAACCCAAAAAAACTTTTTTGCTTTCGTTTGGGGTGATGCTGGCGCACACCCAAATAACACCATGCGAATTGAAAAAAGCCCAATCAAAGCCTATTCGTCTTCTTTCTATGCATATGGAAGCGAAAAGATGGTGTTGTGTTATTTTGGTCTCATTACACACACTTTGCGATTTCTGTGTCAATGTGCATTAACAGCAAAGAACACGACTTGAAGTAAGTGAAATCCAAGATTCTTCTCTCTATGTAGTTGGAAACCAAAACAACTTGTTTGGCTTTGTTTAGGCTTATTACACCGTGTCAGGGAACTGCCATCAGAGGCACGGGAGAAGGAGAGGGTCTCGGATTCTGCAGGGGAAGGTCCTAGCACTAGAGGGAGACTTAGCCGGGAAGAAGGGGAAGAGAATGAGTGTAACACCAGGGATCCAGGAGAGCAACGGGACAGGGAGGTGCAGGGGCTCCAGGACTCTTCGTTGGAAGTTAGCGAGGAGAGCCCAAGCACCCCGCTGCCCACGCCCACCCTGCGCAGGAAACTCCTGCGCAGTGAGAGGCGGAAACGATTGGGCGTCAAACAAATCTTATGTTGGCAACGCTTTAAGAAACGCCCACAGTCAGATTCTACAAGTGACTAAGAGCAGCCACGCTACCATGGGCTGCGTAGTCCGGAGGGTTTAACCAGGCAATCCGATGCTCAAACGGAGCAGGATTACGCACGAGTAACTCCCAACCATTACAGCATTCTGACTCACCCTGAAAGTTGCTCGTGTGCAACAAGCAGAAGGGGGCATCATGAGTAAGACCGGAGGAGCTGGAGCCAGGGGAGGGGCAGCTGGAGGCCAATCGCTGGAGGAGAGAAACCGCGATTTGGAAGAGCACATAGCCATCCTGACAGCGAGGCTGGAAGAACGACGGTCGCTGGATGCTCAGGGGAAACCCACCCCCATAGTGATGAAGGAGTTACGGGACTTTATCGACAAGAACCTAAAGAGAGGGTTTATAAGAGAGTCAAAAGCAGTGGGGGGCAGTCCAGTATTTTTTTGTGGACAAAAAGGACACTGATAAACCGAGGCTGGTCGTGGACTTCAGGGGGGTAAATTTGGTGTCAGAACCTGTGACTTTCCCGATGCCCAGAATCGATGACATTCTGACAAGAGTGAGGAAGGGAAAGAATTTCACCAAGCTAGATCTGAGGGGGGCTTACAACTTAATCCGGATGAGAGAGGGGGATGAATGGAAGACCACCATGTTCACACCCCTGGGGGCCTTTGAATATCTCGTTATGCCTTTCGGATTACAGTCAGGCTCCGCCTGTTTTCAAGCGTTCATGCACCACGTGTTGGGGTCTCTGCTTTACAAGAACTGTGTAGCATTCCTGGACGACGTCTTGATTTATTCGGAAAATGAGGAGCAACATGTGAGAGATGTCAGGGAAGTGCTACAACATTTGCAGAAACACCAGTTGTGGGTCAAGCTAGAGAAATGTCAGTTTCATGCCCGAGAGGTGGAGTTCCTGGGGTACATGCTATCTGACAAAGGCTTAGCGATGGACCCAAGCAAGGTGCAAGCAGTATTGGAGTGGAAGACCCCAAAGACACGAAAGGATGTGCAGAGATTCCTAGGTTTTGGCAATTTCTACCGGACGTTCATCAAGAACTTCGCACACTTGACGGCCCCAAGTAGTAAGAGAGTAGTAAGAGAAAGTTTGTGTGGACGGAGGAAGCCCAGCAATCCTTTGAAAGATTGAAGAAGGCATTCGCGTTGGAGGAACAATTACTACATGTGGATTTGGAGAAACCTATGAGGTTGGAGACGGACGCGTCAGAAAGAGCCATCGGGGCGGTTCTGTTGCAGCCAGGACTGAGCCAGCAAGAATGGAAACCGTGCGCCTTCTTCTCGAGGAAGCTGAGCAAGTCGGAACAAAACTACACTGTGTACGACCGAGAACTGCTAGCAATTTACGCCGCCTTTCGTCGGTGGCGCCATCTGCTGATAGGGGCGCAGCATAAGATCCAGGTCTGCACAGATCACAAGAACTTGGAATATTGGCGGACAGCACAGGTGCTCAACCAGAGACAGATTCGCTGGGCGCAGGAGTTTTCCAAGTTTTCTTTCGAAATCCAGTATGTGCCCGGCCAGCAAAACGTGAGAGCAAACGCTCTTTCGCGGAAACCAGAGTACTTCGAAGGAGAAGGGCCGCCGGAGACCCGCCACGTCATACCTGAGGACCGATGGGTGTGTGGGGGTACTCTAGTGGGCACGAGAGAACTGGCAGGACTCACTAGGGACGATGAATTCGCCCGGACTAAAATCAGGGAACTCCAAGAGGGGAGGGGAGCACCAGAGGGGTTTGAGGAGAAGGAAGGTGTGTTGTACTACAGGGGGGTGATGTACGTACCGGGGGAGGCTCTAAGAAGAAGGGTACTCAAACAACTACATGACACCCCCACAGCGGGACATTTTGGGCAACACAAAACCATGATGCTGGTGACCCGACAATTTTGGTGGCCACGGGTGAGGGAAGGTGTACGTGAATATGTAAGAGGGTGTGACCGCTGCCAGAGGGCCAAAGGGGAACGCACGATGCCAGCAGGTTTGCTGGAACCCTTACCCACGCCAAACAAACCCTGGGAGGTGGTGTCAATTGATTTCATGACGGATTTGCCCAAATCAAGGGGAAAAACAGCAGTGATGGTAGTAGTAGACTTGCTAACCAAAATGTGCCACTTTATCGCCTGCTCCCATGCGGTGACGGCGGAAGAAACGGCACGGTTGTTTGTAGAACACATTTTTAGGCTGCATGGCGCCCCCTTGAGGGTTTTATCTGACCGCAGAAAACAATTTACTTCCCGGTTCTGGAGGAAGCTCATGAGCCTACTGCAAGTCGAGGTAAGCTTCTCGACAGCGAGACACCCAGAAACCAATGGGCAGGCGGAAAGGGCAAACAGTGTACTCCAGCAATACTTACGCTGCTTCGTTAGCGAAAGGCAGAATGATTGGGTAGAGAAACTAGCGCTAGCAGAATTTGCGTACAATAATGCTGAACATGTGTCCACCAGTATGAGCCCCTTCTTGGCCAATTATGGGTGTCATCCCAGGGCGTTCCTGGGCAATGAGGAACAGAGCTGGAGTGTACCTGCTGCTGAACAGTTTGTGGAAGAAATGGAAGCGTTACATCAACAGCTCAAGATGAACCTAGAAAGGGCTAAAGCCAGTTACAAGAAGCAAGCAGATAAACACCGGAGGGAAGGGGAAACCATTAGGGTGGGGGATCGCGTGTGGTTGTCCACTCAAGGGTTACCCTTTAAGGGAGGGTGCAAGAAGTTGCAGCCCAGAAGACTGGGCCCGTTTGAAGTTATACAACAGATAAACCCAGTGGCGTTCAAGCTCAGGTTGCCCAACAACATGAAAATACATCCCGTGTTCCACAGGTCCTTGCTCTCACCGCACAGAGAGGGGCAGGAATTAGAGGGGCGGGAGGTAGAAGTCTTGCCACAACCACAGGTAGAAGAGAGGGAACACCAGAGCTCAGCCGCAGAGATAGTGGATTCAAGGTGGCGAGGGCGGCAGGTGCAGTACTTGGTGGCGTGGGAAGGAGAGCCCTGGTCGGAAAACACGTGGGTGCCGGCAGAGGCAGTTGGCGACGAGCATATGGTGGAAGTGTTCCACCGACGGTTCCCAGATAAACCCAAGCCCTTAGAGCGATTCTGGGAAGAACAGTTCGGCACGACGGAGGAGGAAGAGAGTTTCGAAGGGTTTTCAGAATCCGAAGAAGAATCGGATTGGGAGAGTCATTCCTTGGGTGGGAACCTTAGCAGGTGGGAAGAGGTGTTCACACCCACAGATGAGGAGGACAGCTCTTTCAGGGGTTTCCTTGGCTCGCCGACCAGAGAAGAGGCTGCAACAGAGCCCCCGGGTCGGAGGGGGAGTGAAGGGGGCCCTGGGAGGGAGGTGGATGTCAGGGAACTGCCATCAGAGGCACGGGAGAAGGAGAGGGTCTCTGATTCTGCAGGGGAAGGTCCAAGCGCTAGAGGGAGACTTAGCCGGGAAGAAGGGGAAGAGAATGAGTGTAACACCAGGGATCCAGGAGAGCAACGGGACAGGGAGGTGCAGGGGCTCCAGGACTCTTCGTTGGAAGTTAGTGAGGAGAGCCCAAGCACCCCGCTGCCCACGCCCACCCTGCGCAGGAGACTCCCGCGCAGTGAGAGGCGGAAACGATTGGGCGTCAAACAACTCTTATGTTGGCAACGCTTTAAGAAACGCCCACAGTCAGATTCTACAAGTGACTAAGAGCAGCCACGCTACCATGGGCTGCGTAGTCCGGAGGGTTTAACCAGGCAACCCGATGCTCAAACAGAGCAGGATTACGCACGAGTAACTCCCAACCATTACACACCGCTTTGCTATTTGTGGGTGAATGAACACCAAAAGAGCAATCAAAACTTATTCGTCCTTTTTCTATTGACATGTTACCATATGTTTACCTATGGTTGATTTGGGCTGGTAACAAACATTTCTGCGATTTTGGGGTGAATGTGCATTCTAACCCCAAAAACACCAATTTGAGGACCACTGGTGTGAAATTTACGGCATGTAATGCCCTGAAAGAAAATATTATGAAAATGATTTACAGGTGGTACATGACCCTAATCAAGCTTGCAAAAATATATCATTTGCCAGACAATAAGTGTTGGAATTGTAAAGAAACTGAAGGAAAATTCTTTCACCTATGGTGGACGTGCCCAAGGGTTAAGGCTTTCTGGGAAATGAAATATAATTGTCAGGGGCTCAGGAGCAGAGGTACAGGGGAGAGAGGAGATGGAGAGCGAAGGGGAGACTTTAGAGATGAGGAGGAGAAAGTAGGCTTCATAATAACTCATCTGCATGGGGAAGCTAAATCGTGGCTGCGCAATTTATGGCGCTGTCAGGGGTTCAGGAGCAGAGGCACATGGGAGGCAGGAGAGGGAGGACTATTGGGAAGAGTCCGAGGACAGCGAGGAAGAGGAGGACGGTGGCCCGAGGGATTCCATGAGCCTTTCCAGCGAATCGGGGGATTCCCAGGAGGGGGTGCCTGTAGCCAAGACAAGAGGAGCCCCAGGGGGGACTCATCAGGGGGAAGGAGCAAATAGGGAATCCCGAAGCAGCAGCAGGAGATCGGGACCGGCTTCCCCTCCAGAGTGTAGCGGAGGGGGAGGGAGGTTCCAGTGTGTCAGGGGAAGCAGCTCCACCAGCAACAGCAGCTCCACCAGCAACAACACCAGCAACAGCAACAAAAGAAAAGAGGCTCAATTACAGGCGTAACTCCTACAGGAATAACAGGACAAGAAAAAGTGACAGCTGCCTCTATGGAGTCAGTGACACAAGCGTTACTCAAGATAAATCAATCTTTGGAGACCTTGACAAAGCAGAGTACAGAAAATACACAGAAATTAACAGAACTAACAGCAAGATTGGACTTGAATACAGAATCTATAAACAGGCTGGTTCAAGAAAATTCTGCAACACGTAAAATTGCAGAGGAAGCTAGAACTATTGCTGGAGAGACTCAAGAGAACTTAGAACCAATTGCTAAAAAGGTTCATGAACATGATGTAACTCTGGCTTTGTGGGAATTACAGAGAAAGGAAAGAAATCTGAAATTAAGACTGATTCCCGAGAGCGAAGGAGACAACCTGGTGGAGTTTTTAACACAAGAGTTTGCTGGTTTCTGGGAAGACTTGGAGGAGGAAGAATTTAAGATTACAACAGCATTTAGACTGGGCAGAAGACAGAACAGAAAGACCCCGAGGGACTGTTTGATTACCCTTAGATCTAAGGAAGAAAGAGATAAAATATTAAAATTACACTACCAAAAGGCCTTGCAAATTGAAAATTCATCCATACAGATTTTTAAAGACATCCCTAAACATATCTTGGAGTTGAGAACATTCTATAAGGATTTGGTTTACCTGCTGAAGAAGAACATCATCCCTTTCAGGTGGGAGTTCCCACAAGGACTGTCTTTTGACTATAAGGGAAAGAAGGTGAAAATAAAGACAATACAAGACAAAGAGAGATTCTTGGAAAGAAACCAAGAGGACTTACAGAAGGGAACTGTGGATCCAATTGCAGAACAAAGGAGAGCACTAGACATTCTGAACCTATCGTTTGGACTTAACCCATCACCATCAGAGGAAGAGCAACAACTTGGAGCGGTTGGAGGAGTAACAGAAAAATAACAAGACGGCTCTGCAATTCCTTAGCTGGACTTGTAATGGGCTGAACATGCCTTTGAAGAGACGTCAAGTGTTTCATATTTTGAAAAGAGAACAATTGGACTTGATTTGTTTACAAGAAACCCATGTAACCAGAGCACACAGGAAACTACTCATAAATAAAAGATTAGGACAAGAATTCATTTCATCGGATAAAGTTAAGAAAAGAGGAGTCGTGATCTATGTAAAAGAGAAATGGGTTCCAAAAATGATGTTTAAAGATGAACAAGGAAGATATCTGGCAGTTGAAATACAAGTACAAGGAGAAAAATTCTTAATAGTTGGAATTTATGCACCAAATGAAGGCAAGGCGGAATTCTTCAAGAAACTTCATGAAACTCTGATGGACTATTTGGATTACAATATGATAATTATGGGAGACATGAACGGTGTAGTTTCTACAAATATGGACAAGGCACAAAGACTGACAATCTCCAAGGAAGGGAGACTTCCGAAGACCTTCTTTGAAATGACGGAAAATATGGACCTAATAGACATATGGAGAACAAGGAACCCTCTTGAGAGAGAGGGAACTTTTTTCTCTCAAGCAATGATGACCTGGACCAGAATTGATCAAATTTGGATCACTAGTGGGATGGCTCCAAAGATTAGGAGGGTAGAAATCTGCCCAAAAACTTGCTCCGACCATAACGCCGTGAAGATGGAAATGAAACTTACAACAACTGGTCAATTTAGATGGAGGATGAATGACACCCTGTTTCGAGATAAGGAGATCCACATGAAGGCCCAAAAAACTTTAAAGGACTATTTTGAAATAAATCTAAAGGCCGATGTGGAAAAAAGAGTGATCTGGGACGCAAGTAAAGCTGTGATGCGAGGATTCTTGATTCAACAAAATTCAATAAAAAAGAGAAAGCAGAATGAGAAGAAGGAAAAGATTTTGGAAAAGATAAAAGAAGGAGAGAAAAAATTAAGATCAAAACCAAAGTCCCAGGAGATTTTGAGAGAGATTAAGTTATATCAAACACAATATATGGAATTGATGAATCAAGAGATTGAATGGAAGATAAAGCAAGTGAAACAAAAAACATTCGAATCAGCAGATAAATGTGGCAAACTTCTGGCATGGCAATTGAAGAAAAGGCAGAAACTAAATACAGTTACAAGCCTAGAAGTGGATGGAAAGAACATATCTAAACCCAATGAGATTAGAAACTGTTTTCTGAGTTATTTCAAAAAACTTTATTCTCAAGGACCACAAAATGAAGAGGACATAGATAAATTCCTTAAAAAATATGGATTACAAAAAATCTCTCATCAAAGCAAGGTGGATTTAAACCAGAGAATAACAGAACAAGAGATAGAGGGTGCCATTCAAGACATGCAATTGGGCAAGTCTCCAGGGCCAGATGGACTGACTTCCAGATACTATAAATCTTTGAAGGAGTGGTTGGTTCAACCGTTAAAGGAAGTCTGCAATGAGATTTCAGAGGGGGGAAAGGCACCAGAATCGTGGAAAGAAGCGTATATTTCACTCATACCAAAGACAGAGACTGAAAAGACTCAACTTAAGAACTACCGCCCAATATCATTACTTAATGTGGATTATAAATTTTTTGCAGACATTTTGGCAAAAAGACTTAAAAGATTGTTGATGGAGAAGATTCATAAGGACCAAGCAGGCTTTCTCCCAAAAAGGCACTTATCGGACAATGTAAGGAATATAATAGACATTCTGGAATTGCTAGAGGTGAACATAAACACTAAAGCAGTGCTGATTTTTGTGGACGCGGAGAAAGCCTTTGACAATATTTCTTGGAGTTTTATGAAAAAGAATCTTCATGGGATGGGGGTAGGCCAAGGTTTTGAGAATGGTATGGGTGCAATATATTCTGAACAAAAAGCTAAGCTGATTGTAAATAATGTGATAACGGAGGAACTTAAGATAGAAAAAGGAACACGACAGGGGTGCCCAATTTCTCCATTGCTTTTCATTTCTGTTCTGGAGGTGTTGCTGAATATGATTAGAAATGACCAGCAGGTTAAAGGTGTACAGGTCGTAGCTAAACATTACAAGTTAAGGGCATTCGCAGATGACTTAGTATTGACCTTACAAGAGCCAAACACTAGTACGAAAAGAGTGTTGGAGATAATTCAACAATTTGGCCAGGTAGCCAGACTTAAACTGAACAAACAAAAAACTAAAGTCTTAGAAAAAAAATTGACAGTCATGGAGAAGGAGAAATTTCAAGAAGAGACAGGTTTGACAGTGGTTAAGAAGGTGACATACCTAGGGGTTCATTTGACATCTAAAAATTTGAACTTGTATAAGGACAACTATGAAAAATGTTGGTCAGAAATTAAAGAAGATCTAGAAATATGGTCAAATCTAAAATTGTCAATGTTAGGCCGAATTGCAGTTATTAAGATGAATGTATTGCCTAGAATGCTATTTTTGTTTCAAACTTTGCAGATTCTTGACAAGATGGACTGTTTCAAGAGGTGGCAGAAAGACATTGCGAGATTTGTCTGGCAGGGCAAAAAGCCCAGAATAAAATTTAAAATACTTACAGATGCAAAAGAAAGAGGCGGATTTGCCCTGCCGGACTTAAAACTGTACTGTGATGGGATGATGAGCTGCTTGTGCGTAAAATCGTAGTCCCTCAGAGTTTGTGCAACTCCACAAACCTCTGTGTGTGACAGAGCTCCTCAGACATGTCTGCTCTAGTCACTTGCAGATTCCGACAGTGGTTGTTTTCGGAAGCGCTTCCAGCATAAAAGCTCCTTAACGGAAACACGTCTTCGGGACTCACGGCGTGACAGCTTCCGGCGAGGAATAGGTCTCCCTATGGGAGCTTCTGACACCTCCCCACTGTTCTCGCTGGACGTGTCCCTGAGCCCTCCCTCTTGCTCGCTTTCCCTCAGAGATCCTCCCCTTTCCCTGCTAGTTCCTGCTTTAGCTGCTGCGTCTCTCTCAGCCTTTGTGAGACTCTCCTCCAGAGACCCATCTCTCCCCCTGCTGGTCCCTGCTTCAACTGTTGAGTCCCTCCCAGCCTCCGTGAGCCCTTTCCCCACCTGTTCCTCCGATGGCAGTTCCCTGACATCCACCTCCCCTCCAGGACCCCCTTCACCCCCGCCCGTTCCCTCTCCTCTGGGCGGTGAGGAGGTAAAACCCCGAAAAGAATCCTCTTCATCTTCAGACGTCTCGAACATTTCCCTCCATCGGTCGCTGTTCCGGCTCGCTGAATCCTCCTCCTCCTCGGAATCTGTGAACCCCTCCAACTCCTCTTCCTCATCTGTGGTGGCAAAGTATTCCCTCCGGAACCTCGCCACTGGCTGAGGTTTACGTGGGAACCTCTGATGAAAAGTTTCTATTAAAACCTCGTCCTTGACATCCTCTGCCATGACCCAGGTGTTTTTGTTATTGGTTTCAGAACTCACAGGGTTAAAGAGTTCTGTGTGACGTCTCTTCCCTGAGGCGTGGTTAGAAACACATACGGGGAGTGGTTTGACGCCGAGTGTTTCAGTCTGCTTTTGGGACGCTACGCGAAAGGGAGAATGGGCGAGCTTTCGCCAGGTTTAATTTACGATGTTATTCTACTTGATTAAAGGCTAGAGAAGATAAGGAACGCTTTGTGTCTGTTCTGAATTATTCACCCACACGCTGCAATTGCTTCTATCTGCTGTGATCGCTCTGCTGACAGCCAGGGAGCCAGAGGACTTTTGGATCGGCACAAACAGTCTGCAAGCCGCGCAAGGGAAGCGCGCTGGACTCCATGTTTGTTTTTCTTGGCACTCATGGCAACTTTGGCTTATCGGTTGCCATAGGTTATGGGTGCTTGCCAACGCTTTGAAGCATTGCAGGAACGTCCCACGTGTGGGGAGGCCAGCAAGCTAGCTGAAAAGTTGCTGGGGCCAGCTGGAGCTCTGGAGCTGTTTCTCTGAGGCTGGAAGGAGCTCGCTGGGGAGAAGCGATCTGCCGGTGCCGGGAGGCGGAGGAAGCTACTGCCGAGACGTGAGTAAGCTTAGCCCCCGGGGGAGGAGATGGCAGACGATCGTGAATCATTCTCAGTTCCCTTCGAAAAATTAAACGGACAAAATTGGGCCGAATGGAGCCGGAAGCTAAAGGCCTGGCTGGTAGCCAAGGGGTTGTGGGAGGCGACCCAGGGACCCCCTCTACCACCACCTGCAGCAGGAGCAGCAGCGGCGGACATAGCAGCTGCTCACGCGTCGCAGAGGAAGAACCAGAAAGCCCTGGGAGCTATAGTGCTCAGTTTGGAGGGCTCCCAACTTCCTCTGGTTGAAGGGCTTGAAACTGCCCAGGAGGCCTACCAAGCCCTTGAGAGGGTGCACCACAGAACCACGGCTGGTGCAAAGATCCACACCACCAGACGCTTGTTTGAGATGAAGCTGCGTCCCGGTGGGAACATCAGACAGCATGTTACTGAGATGCTATCTGTTTTCAATGAGTTGCGGCTGTTGCAAGTCAACTTCTCAGAGGAACTGAAGGTTTATATTTTGCTCAGCTCTCTGGACAAAAGCTATGACAATTTGTGTCTGTCTATGGAATCCATGAGTCCACAGGATTTGACTCTATCGTACGTGACAGGGCGTCTTTCGGACGAACAGGAGAGGCGTGTCCGAGAGGGCAGGTCTGGCGCAGGCAGCTCCACCGGTTGCAGAGGTGGGGGGGGGCAAGCCAGATGAGAGCTGTGTTCAGGCTTTTTCCACTCGTCGATGTTATGTCTGTGGATCGAACAGCCACCTAAAACGGGCTTGTCCGCAGAGAAGCAGAGAGACCGGGCAGGATGTCTCCAAGGTCGCTTCCCATGGGAACCAGTCTCGGAGAGGAGGCCAGCGTGGGAACGCGAAGGAAGGACGTGACTCAGAGAAGGGAGACTGTTATCATCTCACGGCTTCTCTGGCAACTTTGAAAAACAATTCCAGCAGGGACACAGCTGTGAAGTTTATAATCGACAGTGGATCGAGTCATCACCTAATTGGAGAGACACCTACTGGGGGGCTGCGGGACTGCAGGGCTGTTTTAGATGGGAAAATTGTGCAGTTTGCAAACGGTTCCCAAAAGCAAGTTTCTGACATTGTTGACGTGTATGTTCCTTTTTTGCAGGCGCAGCTGGAGATCTACGTTGTGCCGGGAGTGCATTGTTGTCTGTTATCTGTGCCAGCTCTTGTAAAAGAAGGGTACAAAATTTGTTTTGAAAATAACACCTGTTCTATTTCCAGAGGGGGGAAGCTGCTTGTCAACGTGGAGGGCAAGGACAATCTCTTTGTTCTGGAAACACCTCTGGAGGGTGGTGGGAATGCAGGAAAAGCAAAGGCGCAGTGTGCTAGTGTTCCCAGCCATGATTCATGTGTTCACATATGGCACAAGAGAATGTCTCATGCTTGTTTGGAAGATGTTAAGAGGCTGCCAGGCTGCACCAAAGGTTGTAAAATCACACCATGTGAGGGATCCCTAGAGTGCAGGGCATGCAACAAGGTTCAAAGGGGCAGGTTTCCCGGGGTAAAGAGGGTAACCACAAAACCTTTTGAGTTGGTTCACACAGACCTTACAGGACCCATGAAGTGTGAGAGTCTGGGTGGGGCCAGGTTTCTGCTAACGCTGGCAGATGATTTTTCTCAGAATTTATGGTGTTTCTCTCTCAGGTCGCAGAGGGAGGCAGCGCAACTGATCCAGGATTGGGTTGCGGAGGTGGAACTGAGGTTCTCCACCAAGGTGCAAGGGTTCAGGAGCGACCGTGGGTCACAGTTCACTGGGTCTGCTCTGAAGGAGTTTTTCAAGGAAAAGGGAATTCGTCACCAGGTGACGGGTGCAAAGTCTCCTCAAGAGAGAGGCGTGGCAGAGCACAGGAGTGAAACACTGGCTGAAGCTGTCAGGGTTTTACTGTGTGACTCTGGGCTGCCTCAGAGCTGTTGGAGTGAGGCTTGGACGTTTGCCAGTTTTGTTTTTAACAGGTCCTACAATCACGATGTAGGTGACACACCGTATTGTCTGTTGCACAAGCAAAAGCCACAGGTGCATTTCTTCCGTTCGTTCGGTTCTAAGGCTTCAGTGCCAATACCAACAGCGCAACGGAAGGAGGGTGGTCCTAGGTGCCAGGACATGATCTTCTGTGGGTATGATCCTGCAACAAATGGGTGGAAGTTTGCATACCCAGAGGGTGATCAGACCAAGCTGCTGGTCAGCAAGCATGCTGAGTTCTTTGAGCAGGGTGGTTGGTCACAGCCTGGGTATGGTTCTGATTTTCTCTCAGAATGCTTGTCCGATTCTGAGGGGGAGGAAAGGGAGGAAGAAAGGGAGGAAGGAGAGGCAGAGGCGGAGCCTGTTGCTGAAGACCAGGTTGCTGATGATGGTCAAGCACAGGGGTGGGTTTCTCCACAGGTTAAGAGAGAACCCAAGAGCGAGCCTTCATCTCCTGTTACCCAAGTGCAGAAAGCCCGAAGACGCAGCAAGTCAGAGGGGGAGTCTTCTGAGCTTGCTGGAGACACATTTGCTGACACCAGTGGGTCAGGAGGAGCGCCCGAAGTTGTGCTCCGGCGGTCCACTCGGACCACAAAGGGGGTTCCACCGGAGAGGTTTCAGGTCACCAGTGCGTGGGTTGGTTTCGCACAGTGTGATTCTGGGAGTGTGGAAGGGATTCAACAATTGCCTGGGATAAATGCCAGTGGGAGGCAAAAGGCAGTGGGAGGTGAGTTGAACTCAAAGAGGTCTGTAAACAGGGGTTCACAGTTTCCCTCAGGGTTCGAGACGAGAGGGGGTGTTATTGGTTTCAGAACTCACAGGGTTAAAGAGTTCTGTGTGACGTCTCTTCCCTGAGGCGTGGTTAGAAACACATACGGGGAGTGGTTTGACGCCGAGTGTTTCAGTCTGCTTTTGGGACGCTACGCGAAAGGGAGAATGGGCGAGCTTTCGCCAGGTTTAATTTACGATGTTATTCTACTTGATTAAAGGCTAGAGAAGATAAGGAACGCTTTGTGTCTGTTCTGAATTATTCACCCACACGCTGCAATTGCTTCTATCTGCTGCGATCGCTCTGCTGACAGCCAGGGAGCCAGAGGACTTTTGGATCGGCACAAACAGTCTGCAAGCCGCGCAAGGGAAGCGCGCTGGACTCCATGTTTGTTTTTCTTGGCACTCATGGCAACTTTGGCTTATCGGTTGCCATAGTTTTCCGACTCCGGTTCCCCTTCCCACGTTACCAAATACTCTACTTGATCTCCCTTCCACCTGGAATCGAGGATCTCCGCTACATGGTAGCTGTGTTCCCTTTCCTCCATTGCTGGTCCCCGAGTGACCCTCCCTTCTCTGTCCCCTTTATACGGTGACAGCAACGACCTGTGGAAAACTGGGTGCAGCTTCATGTGGTTCGGTAACCGGAGTCTGAAAGCCACTGGGTTGACCTGTTGCGTGACTTCAGATGGGCCCAGTCTTTTGGGTCTTAACTTCTTACAACCTCCTTTGAATGGTAACCCTTGGGTTGACAGCCACACCTGATCCCCCACCCTAATTGTTTCACCTTCTCTTCTGTTTTTGTCTGCCTGCCTCTTATATTCCTCCTTGGCCCTGTCTAAGTTAAGTTGGAGCTGGCGATGGATCGCTTCCATTTCTTCTACGAACTGTTCGGCAGCTGGAACGCACCAGTTCTCCCCTTCCCCCCCCCCTGGGAAAGCCCGGGGATGGCACCCGTAATTAGCCAAAAAGGGGCTCATCCTCGTGGACACGTTCTCCGCATTGTTGTAGGCAAATTCCGCCAACGCCAGCTTCTCCACCCAATCATTCTCTCTGTCATTCACATAACACCTCAAATATTGCTGGAGGATGCCATTGGCTCTTTCCGCCTGCCCGTTGGTTTCAGGATGCCGGGCAGTCGAAAAATTGACCTCTACATGCAGTAAGCTCATGAGCTTCCTCCAGAACCTGGAAGTAAATTGTTTCCCTCAGTCTGAAACCACCCTCAAGGGGGCGCCATGCAACCTAAACACATTTTCTACAAACAATTTAGCGGTTTCTTCTGCCGTGACAGCATGTGAGCATGCTATAAAGTGGGCCATTTTGGTTAACAGGTCTACCACAACCATGATGGCTGTTTTCCCTCTGGACTTTGGCAGATCAGTCATGAAATCTATTGCCACTGCTTCCCATGGTCTTTCAGGTGTGGGTAGCGGTTCTAATAACCCTGCCGGTGCCCGCCTCTCCCCCTTAGCTCGCTGGCATTGGTCACACCCTCTCACATACTCCCGCACATCTTCCCTGACCTTGGGCCACCAAAATTCCCTGGTAACCAGCCACATGGTTTTGTGTTGCCCAAAATGCCCTGCTGTGGGGCTATCGTGCAGTTGCTTGAGTACCTTCTCCCTCAAATCACCTTCAGGTATATATAACGCTCCCTTGTAATACAACGCCCCGTTTCTCTCCTCAAAACCCCCGGGTTTATCTCCCTCCCTCCTGAGACCCCTGAGTTTCTCCTGGGCGTATTCATCATGCACCGTTTCCTCTACCAGTTCCCTTTGCCCCACCAATGCCGCCCCACACACCCAGCGGTCCTCTGGAATGACATGTCTTTCTTCGGGTGCTCTCTCCCCCTCCAAATATTCAGGTTTGCGTGAGAGAGCGTCCGCCCTAACGTTCTCTGGGCCTGGCACGTAACAAATCTCAAAGTTAAATTTGGAGAACTCCTGGGCCCATCTCAACTGCCGTTGGTTGAGCACTCGTGCCGTTCTCCAATACTCTAGGTTCTTGTGGTCAGTGCACACTTGCACCTTATGTTGTGCGCCAATTAGCAGATGCCTCCATCTCCGGAAAGCCTCATGAATAGCAAGAAGTTCTCGGTCGTACACCGTGTAGTTCCTCTCGGATTTGTTCAGCTTTTGCGAAAAAAAGGCACACGGTCTCCACTCTGACTCCTCCTTCCCTGGCTGCAGAAGAAGCACCGCCCCTATGGCTCTGTCTGATGCGTCTGTTTCGACTCTCATCTTTTTTTGTAAATCCACATGCAGAAGTTGTCCTTCAGAGGCGAAGGCCCTTTTCAGTTCCTCAAAAGCTCGCTCCGCCTCCTCAGTCCAAACAAATTTCTTCTTACTGCTGAGACAGTCCGTAATGGGCGCCGTCAGGTGTGCAAAGTTTCGGATGAACTTACGATAAAAGTTCCCAAACCCTAGGAACCTCTGCACATCCTTCTTGGTTTTGGGTGCTTTCCATTCCAGCACTGCCTGGACCTTGCCGGGATCCATGGCCAATCCCTTGTCTGACAGGCGGTACCCCAGGAATTCCACCTCCTTGGTATGAAACTGACACTTCTCCAGTTTCACCCACAGCCGGCTGGCTTGCAGCCTGCTCAACACTTCTCTGACGTCTCTCACATGCTGCTCCTCATTCTCAGAATACACCAACACGTCATCTAGGAAGGCCACACAATTCTTGTAAAGCAAAGGCCCCAGTACGTGGTTCATAAACGATTGGAAGCACGCCGAGCCTGCTTGTAAGCCAAATGGCATAACGAGATATTCAAATGCCCCCAAAGGGGTGAACATGGTGGTTTTCCATTCATCCCCTTTCCTTATACGTATCAGGTTGTATGCCCCCCTTAGGTCCAGCTTTGTAAAAATCTTTCCCTTCCGCACCCTGGTCAAAATGTCGTCAATCCGGGGCATAGGGAAAGCCACGGGTTCTGACACTGCGTTTAACGCCCTGAAGTCACACACCAGTCTCGGCTTGTCCGTGTGTTTTTTATCCACAAAAAACACTGGGCTACCTCCCACTGCTTTGGACTCTCTGATGAAGCCTCTCTTCAGGTTCTTGTCAATGAACTCTCTTAGCTCCTGCATTTCTCTGTCTGACATGGCATACAACTTGCTTACAGGAAGCTGTGCCCCAGGGAGTAAATTGATTTGACAATCAAAGGGTCTATGCGGGGGTAGTTGGTCAGCTTCCTTCTCGCTGAACACGTCGCTGAGATCTGCGTATTGTGGTGGTACCTTCACTTTCTCCATTACTTCCGTCCCTGCTAGGGTGGCTTGGGCCCCTGCTGAACCCTTTCCCCCTTTGCAGTGTTCTAAGCAATGTGCTGAACCAAAGGAAACCACTCTCTGATGCCAGCCCACCAGCGGATCATGTAACGCTAGCCAGCTCATCCCCAAAATAATAGGAGCTCCTCCCAAGGTGGCCACATTAAACGCTATCAGTTCTGTGTGCCTTGCCACCTTCATTATCATTGGGACGGTCTGCAAGCTGACTTCTCCTCCCAACAACTCCCTGCCATCGATCGTGGTCACCTGCAGGGGGTTGCTTAAAGGGATAGTCTGTATTTGGTGTTCAGCTGCAAACTCTTTGCTCATGAAATTGCAGGAGCTGCCTGAGTCCAACAGCGCCTTTATCTTTAGGGGGTGTCCATTTTGCAGCTCTAGCGACACTTCTATCACTAGGGCAGGTTGAGGAGCTTCTGGCATGGGCACTTTCACTGCTCTTTGGCCTGGCTGCTGTGCCCCGACTGTGGCAACCAGGCGTTGGCTTTTACCTGCTCCGGTTTTTCCTCCTCTCTTCCCTCAACAGCTCCCATCATCCCTTGCTATTCCTTCCTCTAGGGGCAGACTCTGGCAAAGTGACCTGGCTGTTGGCAGAGATAGCATTTCCGGGCGCCTTTTCCCTCCTTCTTTCCCCCCTCACTGGGCTTTGAAACTGCGTGCGCGCGCGCTGTTCCGATTTCCATCGGCTCTGCCGGCGGGAAAGTTGTCTCTGGAATGTCTGGAATGCGGAACTCCTTCCAACGTTCCCCCTTCCCTTCCCGCCTCTCCAAAGCTCTCGCCTCCTGGCGCGCTCCTATGGTCAGCGCAGATTTAGTCAGCTGATCCATAGAATCCGCCCTAGGACCCCGGGAAAGTTCGTCTTTCACAGCCGAAGCAAGGCCTTCTTCAAATAGCATTTGAATGGGTGCCGCCGATAAGTCCCACCCCAATCTGTGAACCAGCATGGTGAACTCAGTCCAGTACTCACGGACAGATCGGCTTCCCTGCTTGCAAGCCATTAGCTGTCTGCGCACCACTCCCTGCTCAATATCGCTGGAAAACATGAGATCCATTGCACGAAAGAACTTCATGGTGTCCTTTAGGACGTCATTATGCGTTGCCATCAGGGGTCTAACCCAGTCCCTCGCCCCCCTTTCAAGATGCCCAATCACGAAAGCCACTCGCGATTCCTCGTCAGGGAATTCATCAAACTGCACATTGAGGGCATATTGCATCTCTGTTCTAAAGGCATGGTAGTCCTTGGGGTCCCCCCCAAACTTCTGCACCAATCCTGGTACCTTTCTGGTGAACTGGGTGGCTCTCCCCTTCTTGTCTGCATCCTGAGCCCTTCTCTCCTCAAGCCTCGCCGTCTGCAGCGCCAGTTGGATTTCCAACGCTCGGTACCTTTCTTCCAAGCTTGGACCCGCTCCAACTCCTGCTTCTCCGGTTCCGGCTGGGTCACTCATGATGCCTTCTCCTGCACAAACAGCTTACAAAGACTGTCGGAATGCTGTGATGGGATGATGAGCTGCTTGTGCGTAAAATCGTAGTCCCTCAGAGTTTGTGCAACTCCACAAACCTCTGTGTGTGACAGAGCTCCTCAGACATGTCTGCTCTAGTCACTTGCAGATTCCGACAGTGGTTGTTTTCGGAAGCGCTTCCAGCATAAAAGCTCCTTAACGGAAACACGTCTTCGGGATTCGCGGCGTGACAGCTTCCGGCGAGGAATAGGTCTCCCTATGGGAGCTTCTGACACCTCCCCACTGTTCTCGCTGGACGTGTCCCTGAGCCCTCCCTCTTGCTCGCTTTCCCTCAGAGATCCTCCCCTTTCCCTGCTAGTTCCTGCTTTAGCTGCTGCGTCTCTCTCAGCCTTTGTGAGACTCTCCTCCAGAGACCCATCTCTCCCCCTGCTGGTCCCTGCTTCAACTGTTGAGTCCCTCCCAGCCTCCGTGAGCCCTTTCCCCACCTGTTCCTCCGATGGCAGTTCCCTGACATGTACTATGAAGCAGCAGCGTTTTGCTGGCTGAAAGAGTGGATGCTCCTCGAGAATACAGATATCTTGGATTTAGAAGGCTTTAATAATACATTTGGTTGGCATGCATATCTATGGTATGATAAAATCAAAGTGCATAAGGCCTTTAAAAATCACATTGTCAGAAAAGCGTTGTTTAATGTTTGGATAAGATATAAAGATTTGTTGGAAAACAAAACCCCTAGATGGTTGTCACCCTTGGAGGCTAAGGCACTGAAGAAACTTAATATGGAGGTCGGATGGCCAAAGTATTGGGAAATTTTGGAACAGGATGGAGATAAATTGAAATTACAAAGTCATGAGAAATTGAAACCTAAAGTACGAGATTGGCTCCAATATTACCAAATAATGGAGGTTTACAAACAGGACAGGAAAATTGGCTTCCAGGTGGAAAAATCAAAATTAGAGACTGAACTGTTAGAACCCAATACCAAGAATTTGTCAAGAATGCATAATTTGCTGCTGAAATGGAATACACAAGATGAAACAGTTAAATCAGCTATGATTAAGTGGGCACAGGACATTGGTCATAACATTATGTTTGCTGACTGGGAATGGTTGTGGAACACCGGTATTAAATTTACGGCATGTAATGCCTTAAAGGAAAACATTATGAAAATGATCTATAGGTGGTACATGACCCCAGTCAAGCTAGCAAAAATCTACCATTTGCCTGATAACAAGTGTTGGAAATGTAAAGAAACTGAAGGTACTTTCTATCACCTTTGGTGGACATGCCCGAAGATTAAGGCTTTCTGGGAAATGATATATAATGAAATGAAAAAGGTACTTAAATGTACTTTCCCTAAGAAACCAGAGGCCTTTCTCTTGGGCATTGTCGGCCAATTGGTGTCAAAGAAAGATAGAACTTTCTTTATGTATGCTACAACAGCAGCAAGAATACTTATCGCAAAGTATTGGAAGACACAAGATCTACCCACCCTGGAAGAATGGCAGATGAAAGTGATGGACTACATGACATTGGCTGAGATGACTGGCAGAATCCGTGACCAGGGAAAGGAGACGGCGGAAGAAGAATGGAAGAAATTTAAAATCTATCTTAAGGACTATTATAAACTTGATGAATGTTAGAATGTCGAGGTTTTGAGAAAGAAAGGGTTACAGTGATATAAGATTAGACTGAAGGAAAGATTAAGAGGACAGAGGCTTGAGAGAAATAATTAGAAGTTGCTAAAAATTTTGGACATCGGGATGCAGAAAGGGGAGGTATGGGGGAGTCTGAGAAACAAGGTTTATGAAAAAAAGATTATGAAACTATACGTGTTTGTATGTCTTTTTATATGTTTGTATTGTTTTTTAAAAAATTGTAAAACCAATAAAAAAAAATATAATAAAAAAAGGGGGAAGCAGCTCCGTCGGCAGGAACGGAGGGGAGGTCAGAACAAGCTATCCTCCCGGAAGGGGAGGGGAGCAGTGAGAGGAGTGATGTAACGATCAGGAGAAAGGTTGGAAGCTGGGCGCGCGCGCCAAGTTCAAATGTGCAAGCGCGCGGGGAAACGGAGAGCCCGGGGGAGGAGCCAGGTCCCAAAGCCCGCAGGAGAGCCATCTGTGGATTCAGCGTCAGAGGAATCCAGGAGGGGTGAAACTCCAGCGGGCAGAAAGACCCTGCGGAAAAGGAAAGACAGGAGGAGGTGGAGCAAAGCAAGCATCTTAAACTGGTGCAGGGGAGGGACTGATTCAGAGGGGACTTCAGCGGTCTAGCGTTACGGACGTGGGGCTGCGTGCCTCGGCTGTGAAACGAAAAATGAACTGCAATAAAATTTCTGTATATAAAGAGAGACTGGCGTTGGTCCTTTGTGAGCTGGGACCTGAGGCAGCCCTGACAGTAAGTCCCCTCTCTGTACGCAAAAAAATTTTTTTTGCAAGCTCACGAAGGTTGGCAGAGATGACTGCGGAGGAGCAACTAACAGAACTGCGAAACGCAGTAGCGGAGCTTTCCACGGCAGTACTGATCTCCAAAAAGACAGGAGAGGAAGCAGAAGCGCGATGCCAGGATCTGCAAGCCAGGTGGGAGCGTGCATGCAAAGAAGGGTTCCCGGGGCCCAGGTCAGAGGGAATTGGACTCGGCTGGCAGGGGGGCAGTTTAGTAGCCCACTTCGATGGGAACCTGAAGCATTATCCCAGTTTCAGAGCTGACATCGTATATGCGCTGCATTTGCTTCGGAAGGATTTTAGAGATGAGGAGGAGAGAGTAGGCTTCATTGTATCCCACTTGCATGGGGAAGCTAAAGCCTGGCTACGCAATTTATGGCGCGAAGATGGTCCTGCCCGCAGGGATTCTGACGCATTTATCGCGGCCATGGACGCTTGTTTCCAATCTACCGTGGACATTGATGTGGCAAGGCGCGAGATGCATGGATTGAGGCAAGGCAAGGCTACAGTACGACAGTACCATTCCCGCTTTTTTGCATTGCTGAATGTGCTGGGCTGGGAAAAGGACTCCGTGGCAGTGAGAGATTTGTTCTGGGAGGGACTCAATGGCTCCGTAAAGGATGAGTTGGCAAGGGGGGACAGACCTCAAACCCTCGCAGACGTCGTGCAGAGAGCGCTCACGATAGGAGTGCGCCACGAGGAACGCCCTTGGCACAGTGATGAGGGTCGCCAGGTGCGTGCACCGGCTAGAGCGTCTCCTTTTCTTCCCAGGGACCTGGGACGTACGCATCCCTCGCCTCCGCTGAGGGAGGGGGAGGAACCGATGGAGCTTGGTGGTGCCAAGGCTCAGACAGCAGCCGGAGCCCCAGCGCCCGGAGCAGTCAAGACTAAGCCTCCTAGAGGGAGCAGGAAGTGCTACATCTGTGACAGTGCGCAACACATGGCCAAAGAGTGTCCCCAGAGGCTCCAGAAGCACACTGCAGCCTTAGCAACAGTAACAGAGGCAGCTCACCACGGAGAGCAGTTTCAGGGAAATGACAGTGCCTGGCTGGAAGCAGAGATGCTGGGGCTCAGCCAGGCAAGTCAGTAAAGCAGTCCCCAGCGATTTTGCAGCCTACAGACCCCCTACCACCCAAGCCAGTGGTGCAACTCACTGCAACTCTCCAGTTACCTAATGGACTCACCCTGGAAGTCCCTGTTAGCATTGACTCCGGTAGCAACGCAGACTTCATGGGGGTGCAGTTCATCAAGGAACATCGCATAGCGCTTCTACCAGCCACGCTGCCCTTAAACGTTGTCACAGTCGATGGCAGGAAGCTGCTGGGCGGGCAGGTGGTACAACAGACACCACCCATGGTGATGCAGATTGGGAATCACCGCGAGGTCATCAGTTTCAACGTCACCCGCCTGTCAGACACGCCAATAGTGTTGGGCATGAGTTGGCTGGATAGACACAGCCCGTCATTAGCGTGGTACCAGCGACAACTCACCTTTGGTTCATCCTACTGCGCACAGCACTGCATCCAGCCCGGCCAGGAAGCGGAGGGCCAGGAGGAAGGGCAGCAGCTGCACCTGGGCATGGTGCAGTCGGTGCCCCACAAGTACAGGGGGTTTTTGGAGGTCTTCTGCGAAAAGGAAGCTGACCAGTTGCCCCCCCACCGGCCCTACGACTGCGCAATTTACCTCTTGCCAGGAGCGACGCTGCCGACTGCGAAGCTGTATTCCATGTCCGAGGACGAGATGCAGGAGCTCAGGGAGTTCATAGAGCACAATTTGAAGCGGGGATTCATCCAAGAATCCAAGGCAGTGGGGGGCAGTCCTGTGTTTTTCGTGAAGAAGGACACGCCCCAAAAAAGGCTCATCGTAGACTTTAGGGCCATAAACTCGATGACAAAGCCCAAGGCATTTCCCATGCCTAAGATTGACGACTTGCTCACGACGGTGCGAAAGGGGAAGATCTTCACCAAGCTGGATCTGCGCGGCGCGTACAATCTCATACGCATGAGGGAGGGTGATGAGTGGAAGACGGCCATGTTTACGCCGTTGGGCACCTATGAATACAAAGTTATGCCGTTTGGCCTCCAAAATGGCTCCCACTGTTTCCAAGCATTCATGCACCACGTGCTAGCGGGACTCCTTTACAAGAAGTGCGTATGCTTCCTCGACGACATCCTGATCTTCTCGGAATCGCCGGAGGCTCACGAGAGTGACGTAAAGGAGGTCCTGCAGAGGCTAAGGGAGCACAGACTCTACGCCAAACTGGAGAAGTGCCAGTTCGACGTGACGGAGGTGGATTTTCTGGGCTACAGGCTGTCCGACAAGGGACTCGCCATGGACAGCGCCAAGGTCCGCGCGGTGTTGGACTGGAAGAGCCCACACAATCGGAAGGAAGTCCAGAGGTTCGTCGGCTTCGCCAACTTTTACCGCAAGTTCATCAAAGGTTTCGCGAAAGAGACGGCGGCTATCACGGACACCCTCAGTTCCAAGAAGAAAAAGTTCATTTGGACGGACCAGGCGGAGCAGTCCTTTCGGAGACTTAAGAGCCTCTTCGTGTCCGAAGAACAGCTGCTACACGTGAATCCCAGCAGGCCCATGCGGGTTGAGACTGTCGCATCGGACAGAGCGGTGGGGGCGGTCCTCTTGCAGCAAGATCCGCAAGGGAACTGGAGGCCTTGCGCGTTCTACTCCAGAAAGCTCAGCAAGTCGGAGCAGAACTACACCATCTGGGACAGGGAGTTGCTGGCCATTCATGCAGCATTCAAGGCGTGGAGGCACTTCCTCATCGGAGCCAGACACACTGAGCAGGTCCGCACGGACCATAAGAACCTAGAGTATTGGCGCACGGCGAAGCTCCAGAGCCAGAGGCACATATGCTGGGCGGAGTTCTTTGCGGATTTCGACTTCAGGATAGAGTACATCCCAGGAGACAACAATGTCATAGCAGATGCGCTCTCCAGGAAACCCCAGTATCTCGAGGAAGCGGCACCAGTGGCGGCCAAGCACATTTTCGCACCGCAGGCATGGGCATGTGCTTCAGCCGCCGTGGACCTGGACGCGGTGCGTCGCACGCTGCAGACGGATCCGTTCGCGCAATCCAAGATGGAGGAACTGTGGAGGGGCACAGCAAAGGACGGCGATTTCCAGATACGCGACGGCCTGCTAACCCGCAAAGGTGCTCTCTACGTGCCGGGGGACGATCTCCGTGCGAAGGTCCTGCAGCAGTTGCACGACGCACCCAGCGCGGGTCACTTCGGCAAGGAGAAGACGGCGGACTTAGTAGCCAGGGACTTTTGGTGGCCCCAGATGCGAGGAGAGGTTGCGGATTACGTCGCCAGGTGTGACACTTGCCAGAGATCCAAACCAGTGCACAAGAAGCCAGCGGGACTACTGGAACCGCTGGAGACGCCACTACAGCCGTGGGAGAGGGTGGCGCTGGACTTTGTTACTGATCTACCCAGTTCGCGAGGCAAGACGGCGGTACTTGTGGTTGTAGACCTGTTCACCAAGATGGCGCATTTCATTCCTTGCGCGAAGGTGGCCACAGCGGAACAGACCGCCAAGCTGTTCATAGACCACGTGTTCAGGGTTCACGGCTTGCCACGGTCCATCCTGTCCGACCGGGGCCGCCAATTCATTTCCAGTTTCTGGCAGAAGTTCCTGGGTATCCTGAACGTCAAGATCAACTTAGCGTCGGCGAGGCATCCGCAGACCAACGGCCAAGCGGAGAGGGTCAACGCCATCATGCAGCAGTACCTGCGATGTTACGCCAATCAACAGCCTGCGACTTGGGTGGACTACCTACCGCTGGCCGAGTTTGCCTACAACAACATGAAGCACGCGTCAACGGGGGTGACACCGTTCTGCGCCAACAATGGGCGACATCCCAGAACCTTCCCGGGGTTGGAGACGACGGCACAGGGGGAGCCGCAGGGAGCTGAGCACTTAGCAGCAGAATTGCAGGAGGTCCATGAGGAACTCCGACGGCACTTGGAGCTAGCTAAACACGCCTACAAGGAGCAGGCAGACAGGCACAGGAGGGCAGGGGAAGAGATCCAGGTGGGGGACTGGGTATGGTTAGCGGCCCAGGCAGTGCCGGCCAAGTCGTTAGCTAAGAAGAAGCTAGGACACAAACAGCTAGGGCCATACCAAGTTGAGGCCAGGATCAATCCTGTAGCTTTTTGGTTGACTCTCCCAGAAGGTTCCAGAATGCACCCGGTCTTTCATAGGTCGGTGCTCACACCCTACAAGGCCCCACACAGGTTTCAGGAGCCAGGGACAGCACCAGACCCACGCAGAAAGTCACCAGAGGGGGGGAAGTCACTGAGGGCTACGACATTCAACGAGGTCACGGAGATTCTGGACTCGAGATGGGGGGGAGGAGGGAGTAGAATATCTCCTCGCCAGGGAGGGTACCCCGGCCAGCGCCAACAGTTGGGTGCCGGATTATGCTCTGGAGGAACCGCTTCTCAAAGACGAGTTCCATGCACTCTTCCCACACAGGCCCATGCCAGCGGATTATTTCGACAGCTGGCTTTTTACGCCCACACTTTCCGCCAGCACGTTCCAGGGGTTCTCCTCCGCAGAGGAGACGACGCCGGAATCGAGCCCTCCAAGGGGATTGTGCTCTTTTTTTATATATATATAAATTTTTTATTGGTTTTACAGCATTTTTTAAACAATACAAACAAATAAAAGGACAAACAAACATGTATAATTTCCTAACCTTTTTTTCATTACCCTCATTTCTCAGACTCCTCCATACCTCCCCTTTCTGCATCCCAATTTCCAAGATTATTTCAGCAGCTTCTAAATAATTTTATCATATATGTGTCCTCATAGTCTTTTCTTCAACTTATTCTTATGTCACTGTAATCCTTTTTTCTTTCTCAACACCTCGACATTTTAGCATTCATCAATTTTATAATAGTTCTTAAGATAAATTTTAAATTTCTTCCAATCCTCTTCCGCCGTCTCTTTCCTCTGATCACGGATTCTGCCAGTCATCTCAGCCAATGTCATATAGTCCATCACTTTCATCTGCCATTCTTCCAAGGTGGGTAGATCTTGTGTCTTCCAATACTTTGCGATAAGTATTCTTGCTGCTGTTGTAGCATACATAAAGAAAATTCTATCTTTCTTTAACACCAATTGGCCGACAATGCCCAAGAGAAAGGCCTCTGGTTTCTTAGGGAATGTACATTTAAGTACTTTTTTCATTTCATTATATATCATTTCCCAGAATGCCTTAATCTTTGGGCACGTCCACCAAAGGTGGTAGAAAGTACCTTCAGATTCTTTACATTTCCAGCACTTGTTATCAGGCAAATGATAAATCTTTGCTAGCTTGACTGGGGTCATGTACCACCTATAGATCATTTTCATAATATTTTCCTTTAAAGCATTACATGCCGTAAATTTTATCCCGGTGTTCCACAACCATTCCCAGTCAGCAAACATAATATTATGGCCAATGTCCTGTGCCCACTTAATCATAGCTGATTTAACTGTTTCATCTTGTGTATTCCATTTCAGCAGCAAATTATACATTCTTGATAAGTTCTTAGTATTGGGTTCTAACAATTCAGTTTCTAATTTTGATTTCTCCACCTGGAAGCCAATTTTCCTATCTTGTTTGTACACCTCCATTATTTGATAATAATGGAGCCAATCTCGTACTTTGGGTTTCAATTTCTCATGACTCTGTAACTTCAATTTATCTCCGTCTTGTTCCAAGATTTCCCAATACTTTGGCCATTCGGCCTCCATATTGAGCTTTTTCAATGCCTTAGCCTCCAAGGGTGACAACCATCTAGGGGTTTTGTTTTCCAGCAAGTTTTTATATCTTATCCAGACATTATATAATGCTTTTCTGACAATATGGTTTTTAAAGGCCCTATGCACTTTAATTTTATCATACCATAAGTATGCATGCCAACCAAATGCATTATTGAAACCTTCTAAATCCAAGATAATCCAAGACAGTAAGAGCTGTTCGACAGTGGAATTTGCTGCCAAGGAGTGTCGTGGAGTCTCCTACTTTGGAGGTCTTTAAGCAGAGGCTTGACAACCATATGTCAGGAGTGCTCTGATGGTGTTTCCTGCTTGGCAGGGGGTTGGACTCGATGGCCCTTGTGGTCTCTTCCAACTCTGATTCTATGATTCAAGATATCTGTATTCTCGAGGAGCATCCACTCTTTCAGCCAGCAAAACGCTGCTGCTTCATAATACAATTTTAAATCCGGCAGGGCAAATCCCCCTCTTTCTTTTGCATCTGTCAATATTTTAAATTTTATTCTGGGCTTTTTGCCCTGCCAGACAAATTTTGAAATGTCTTTCTGCCACCTCTTGAAACAGTCCATCTTGTCAAGAACCTGCAAAGTTTGAAACAAGAATAACATTCTAGGCAATACATTCATCTTAATAACTGCAATTCGGCCTAACATTGACAGTTTCAAATTTGACCATATTTCTAGATCTTTTTTGATTTCTGACCAACATTTTTCATAATTGTCTTTATACAAATTCAGATTTTTAGATGTCAGATGAACCCCTAGGTATTTCACCTTCTTAACCACTGTCAAACCTGTTTCATTCTGGAATTTCTCCCTCTCCATACCTGTTAAATTTTTCTCCAAAACTTTAGTCTTTTGTTTGTTCAGTTTGAATCCGGCCACCTGACCAAATTCTTGAATTATCTCCAACACCCTCTTTGTACTAGTATCTGGCTCTTGTAAAGTAAGTACCAAATCATCTGCAAAGACTCTTAACTTATAATGTTTTGCTCCGACCTGTACATCTTTAACCTGCTGGTCATCTCTAATCATATTTAGCAAAACCTCCAGGACTGATATAAAAAGCAATGGGGAAATTGGGCACCCTTGTCGTGTCCCTTTTTCTATCTTAAATTCTTCAGTTATCACATTATTTACAATCAACTTAGCTTTTTGTTCAGAATATATCGCACCCATACCATTCTCAAATCCTTGGCCTACCCCCATCCCATGAAGATTCTTTTTCATAAAACTCCAAGAAATATTGTCGAAGGCTTTCTCCGCATCCACAAATATCAGCACTGCTTTAGTGTTTATATTCACCTCCAATAGTTCCAAAATGTCTATTATGTTCCTCACGTTGTCTGATAAGTGCCTTTTTGGGAGAAAGCCTGCTTGGTCCTTGTGAATCTTCTCCATCAACACTCTTTTCAATCTTTTTGCCAAAATGTCTGCAAAGATTTTGTAATCCACATTGAGTAATGATATTGGGCGGTAGTTCTTAAGCTGAGTCTTTTCAGTCTCTGTCTTTGGTATGAGTGTAATATAAGCTTCTTTCCACGATTCTGGCGCCTTTTTCCCCTCTAGAATCTCGTTACAGACTTCCTTTAACGGTTGTACCAACCACTCCTTCAAAGCTTTATAGTATCTGGAAGTCAGTCCATCTGGTCCTGGAGATTTGCCCAGTTGCATGTTCTGAATGGCACCCTCTATCTCTTGTTCTGTTATTCTCTGGTTTAGATCCACCTTGCTTTGATGAGAGATTTTTTGTAGTCCATATTTTTTAAGGAATTCATCTATATCCTCTTCCTTCTGTGGTCCTTGTGAATATAATTTTTTAAAGTAGCTCAAAAAACAGTTTCTAATCTCATTGGGTTTGGATATATTCTTTCCATCCACTTCTAGGTTTGTAACTGTATTTAGTTTCTGTCTTTTCTTCAATTGCCAAGCCAGAAGCTTACCACATTTATCTGCAGATTCGAATGTCTTTTGTCTCATTTGCTTTATCTTCCATTCAATCTCTTGGTTCATCAGTTCCATATATTGTGTCTGGTATAACTTGATCTCTCTCAAAATCTCCTGGGACTTTGGTTTTGATCTCAATTTCTTCTCTCCTTCTTTTATCTTTTCCAGGATCTTTTCCTTCTTCTCATTTTGCTTTCTCTTTTTTACTGAATTTTGTTGGATTAGGAATCCTCGCATCACAGCTTTACTTGCGTCCCAGATCACTCTTTTTTCTACATCAGTTTTTAGGTTTAATTCAAAATAGTCCTTTAAGGTTTTTTGGGCCTTTCTGTGGATCTCCTCATCTCGAAACAGGGTGTCATTCATCCTCCATCTAAATTGACCAGTTGTTATAAATTTCATTTCCATCTTCACGGCGTTATGGTCAGAGCAAGTCTTGGGGCAGATTTCTATATTCTTGATCTTTGGAGCCAGCCCACTAGTAATCCAGATTTGATCGATTCTGGTCCAGGTCATCATTGCTTGAGAAAAGAAAGTTCCCTCTCTTTCGAGTGGGTTCCTTGTTCTCCAAATATCTATCAAGTCCATATTTTCAGTCATTTCAAAGAAGGTCTTCGGAAGTCTCCCTTCCTTAGAGATTGTCTGTCTTTGTGCCTTGTCCATATTTGTAGAAACCACACCATTCATATCTCCCATGATTACTACATTATAGTCCAAATAGTCCATCAGAGTTCCATGCAGCTTCTTAAAAAATTCCGCCTTCCCTTCATTTGGTGCATAAATTCCAACAATTAACAGTTTTTCTCCTTGTATTTGTATTTCAATTGCCAAATATCTTCCTTGTTCGTCTTTAAACATCATTCTTGGGGCCAATTTCTCTTTTGCATAAATCACCACTCCTCTTTTCTTAACTTTATCCGATGAGATGAATTCTTGTCCTAGTCTTTTATTTATAAGTAATTTCCTGTGTACCCTTGTCACATGGGTTTCTTGTAAGCAAATCAAATCCAATTTTTCTCTTTTCAGAATATGAAAAAATTGACGTCTTTTCCTGGGCATGTTCAGCCCATTACAATTCCAGCTAAGGAATTGCAGGGCCATCTTGTTATTTGTCATTTACTCCTCCTACCGCTCCAAGTTGCTGCTCTTCCTCTGATGGTGGTTTAAGTCCAAACGATAGATTCAAGATATCTACCGCCCCTTTTACCTCTGGAATTGGGTCTACCGTTCCCTTCTGCAAATCCTCGTGGTTTTTCTCCAAAAACTTCTCTTTGTCTTGAATTGTTTTTATTTTCACCTTCTTTCCCTTGTAGTTAAAGGACAGTCCTTGTGGGAACTCCCACCTAAAAAGTATGTTGTTCCTTTTCAGCAGGTAGACCAGATCTTTATAGAAGGTTCTCACCTCAAGAATATATTTAGGGATGTCCTTGAAGATTTGTATATGAGAGTTTTCAATTTCCAAGGCCTTTTGGCAATGTAGTTTTAATATTTTGTCCCTTTCTTCCTTGGATCTAAAAGTAATCAGGCAATCCCTCGGAGTCTTTCTGTTCTGTCTCCTGCCCAATCTGAATGCTGTTGTTATCTTAAATTCTTCCTCCTGCAATTCTTCCTGCCAAAAGTCAGAAAACTCTTGTGTGAGGAACTCCACAAGGCTGTCCCCTTCACTTTCGGGAACTAGTCTTAATTTCAGGTTTCTCTCCTTTCTCTGTAATTCCAGCAAAGACAAGGTCGCATCATGTTCATACACTTTTCTGGAGATTGGTTCTAGTTTTTCCTGTGTCTCTTCAGCAATATGTCTGGCGTCCTCTGCGATTTTACGTGTTGCAGAGTTTTCTTCAATCAGCTTATTTATAGATTCTATGTTAGATGTCACACTTTTCGTATTCAAGTCCAACCTTGCTGTTAATTTTTGTGAATTTTCTGTACTCTGCTTTGTCAAAGCTTCTAAAGATTGATTTAACTTGAGTAACGCCTGTGTCATTGAATCCATTGAAACAGCTGTCACTTTTTCTTGCCCAGCTGCTCCTGTCGGTGTTAGGCTTGATATTGAGCCTCTTTTCTTTTGTTGTTGTTGTTTTGCTTTAGCTCTGGTAGTTATCTCATCTGCTGGGCCGCTCATGTCCCAAGGACGTTCTCACAGGAGCAGTTTCCTGATGGAAAATCCCACTGTCTTAATCCGTTGCTCTGCAACTGTTACTTCTCAACCCTCTAGAGGGAGCAAACCAAAATGTCCAAGTGAAGGAAACAAAGAACAAAGAGACCAGGATTCCTCAATATAAGTGCTGCAACACTTTTTCTATATAATTACTCTGTCCACACTATCCAAAGAGTTGTTGCAGCAAAGTCCCAACACTGTAACAAGCAGAGCTTCCACAGTATAACTTTGTAACAAGTTGTATCAAGTTCTAAATACAGTTCCTGGTATCTTATTTTGACAGTCCGTCTCAGGGGATTAAGGCAGCGGAAAACTTTTCTCTTTTAAAAAGTCATGCAGGTTATAAAGTCACTTTTTCTCCCCTCTGCCCCTGCCTGCTAGAGTGGAGATCATGTCCAATGCCAAGGTTAAGCAGTCATAAGATTATTTTCCTTCAGATGCAGCTTTGTGTTTTCGTTGCTTAATCTGTCATGCAGTTGGGGGAAGGCAGACTTCCTTATTTTTTGCCTTTCCCGTTTCCGGCTGAATTTTAAATTTTAGTTTTAAAGTCCCAAATAATCTTTCAGTCCTACTCACGGGTTTTTCAGTCGAATTTCAATTTACAGGAAGGAATCGGCGCTCTCCGTTCATGGCAACGCGGCTTCACTCCGCGGGCTGGGTTGCGACTCTCAGCACCATGCTCACTCCCGATGCCGTTCCGGAGCCTTTAAAAAGGCTCTTTCGCAGTAAAGGGGGGCGCTTCTGGTTCCCACCGAGTCTCCTTGTTCACAGGCTTCTGCGCCTGTGATTTTAGGGGTCCCCCGCTTGCCGTAGCGGGTCAGACCCGAACTCACGGAGCAGTCCTTCTCCGGAGCTCGGAGAAAGGACAGCCATTAAACGCTGGCGCCGACTGGAAGTCTCCAAGGGGGGGATCGTGCTCGGGGGTGGACACGGACCGCTCTTACTGGTGGGACGATCAGCCAGAAGTGGGGTGGAGCAGGAGGTGGCTAAGGTGGCCTTGGCAAACAGCATCGCCCGAGGTAACAGGGGGAGAGGCGGACATGGACGTGTTGGGGGAGGAGCCCGGGTTCGAGCACACATACACTGAATTGGAAGCAGAGGAGATCGACGTAGACGAGGTCGTCAAGGACTGGCCGGATCCAGTTGGGGGGCGGCAGACCGGGGGAAATGAACTGTTTCCAGCATTACCCCCCATGGCAATGGAGCACCCGGAACCAGCACCCGAGCAGCGGGAGGGGGGAAGGGGGGGCTTCGAGGGGGGATGGATGTCAGGGGTTCAGGAGCAGAGGCACATGGGAGGCAGGAGAGGGAGGACTATTGGGAAGAGTCCGAGGACAGCGAGGAAGAGGAGGACGGTGGCCCGAGGGATTCCATGAGCCTTTCCAGCGAATCGGGGGATTCCCAGGAGGGGGCGCCTGTAGCCAAGACAAGAGGAGCCCCAGGGGGGACTCATCAGGGGGAAGGAGCAAATAGGGAATCCCGAAGCAGCAGCTGGAGATCGGGACCGGCTTCCCCTCCAGAGCATAGCGAAGGGGGGGAGGTTCCAGTGTGTCAGGGGAAGCAGCTCCGTCGGCAGGAACGGAGGGGAGGTCAGAATAAGCTATCCTCCCGGAAGGGGAGGGGAGCAGTGAGAGGAGTGATGTAACGATCAGGAGAAAGGTTGGAAGCTGGGCGCGCGCGCCAAGTTTAAATGTGCAAGCACGAGGGGAAACGGAGAGCCCGGGGGAGGAGCCAAGTCCCAAAGCCCGCAGGAGGGAGGGAGAGCCATCTGGGGATTCAGTGTCAGAGGAATCCAGGAGGGGCGAAACTCCAGCGGGCAGAAAGACCCTGCGGAAAAGGAAAGACAGGAGGAGGTGGAGCAAAGCAAGCATCTTAAACTGGTGCAGGGGAGGGACTGATTCAGAGGGGACTTCAGCGGTCTAGCGTTACGGACGTGAAACGGCTGTGAAACGAAAAATGAACTGCAATAAACGTTTCTGTATATAAAGAGAGACTGGCGTTGGTCCTTTGTGAGCTGGGACCTGAGGCAGCCCTGACAGGCGCGAAAATGATCCCGCCCTCCAGGATTCAAACGCATTTATCGAGGCTATGGACGCTTGTTTTAAATCAACGGTAGATGTGGATGTGGCCAGGAGGGAAACGCACGGGCTGCAGCAGGGCAAAGCCATGGTGAGACAATATCACTCCCACTTTTTTGCATTGGTAAATGTGCTGGGCTGGGAGAAGGACTCTGATGCCGTGAGGGATCTGTTCTGGGAGGGGCTAAATGGACCCGTGAAAGATGAGCTGGCGAGGGGGGAGAGACCTACCACTACCACAGAAGTCGTCCAGAGAGCGCTGACGATAGGGGTACGCCTGGAAGAACGCCCTTGGGGCAGGGATGAGGGTCGTCTGGCACGCACACCGGCCAAAACACCTCCCTTCATACCCAGAGAAACAGGGCACGCGCACTCCACGCCTCCACTGGGGGAGGGAGAAGAGCCGATGGAGATCGGTGGTGCCAAGGCTCAGACAGCGACCAGAGCCCAAACACCAGGAGCAGTCAAGACGAAGGCTCCTAGAGGGAGCAGGAAGTGTTACATCTGCGACAGTGCACAGCACATGGCCAAAGAGTGTCCCCAGAGGATCCAGAAGCACACTGCAGCCTCAGCAACAGTAAGAGGAGCAGTTCAGCAGGGGGAACAGCTGCAGGGAAACGACGAAGCCTGGCTGGAGGCAGAGGCACTGGGGCCCAGCCAGGCGAGTCAGTGAAGCAGTCCCCAGAGATTTTGCAGCCCACAGACCCCCTCCCACCCAAACCAGTGGTGCAACTCACCGCATCACTTCAGCTGCCAAATGGATTCACCCTGGAAGTCCCTATTACCATTGACTCTGGTAGTAATGCAGACTTTGTGGGGGTGGACTTCATCAGGCGACATCGCATAGCGCTCCTACCAGCCGCGATGCCCCTAAACGTTGTCACGGTCGATGGCAGGGAGCTACTGGGTGGACAGGTGGTATAGCAAACGCCGCCTATGGTACTGCAAATTGGAAATCACTGCGAAGTCATCAGCTTCAATGTCACCCACCTGTCGGACACGCCCATAGTGTTGGGCATGAGTTGGCTGGATAGGCACAGCCCGGCATTAGCATGGTACCAGCGGCAATTGACCTTCTGCTCCTCCTACTGCGCAGAACACTGCATCCGAACCGGCCAGGAAGAGGAGGGACAGGAAGATGAACAGCAGCTACACCTAGGCATGGTGCAGGTGGTGCCCAACAAGTACAAGGCAATTTTGGAGGTCTTCTGCGAGAAGGAAGCGGACAAGATGCCTCCCCACCTGCCCTACGACTGCACGATTGACCTCCTACCGGGGGCGACACTGCCGACTGGAAAACTATATTCCATGTCTGAGGACGAACTGCAAGAACTCAGGGAGTTCATAGATCACAACTTGAATCCAAAGCAGTGGGGGGCAGTCCCCTGTTTTTCGTGAAGAAGAAAGACACGCCCCAACGGAGAATCGTAGTTGATTCCAGGATCATAAATTCCAGGACAAAGCCCACAGCATTCCCCATGCCCAAGATCTACGACCTGCTTGCGACGGTGAGGAAGGGACGGATCTTCACCAAGTTGGATCTACGAGGGGTGTACAACCTTATACGCATGCGGGAGGGCGATGAGTGGAAGACGGCCATGTTTACGCCTTTAGGCACCTATGAATATAGAGTTATGCCGTTTGGTCTGCAAAATGGCTCCCATTGTTTCCAAGCCTTCATGCACCACGTGTTAGTGGGCCTCCTCTACAAGAAGTGCGTATGCTTCCTAGACGACATCCTGATCTTCTCGGAATCGCAGGAGACTCACGAGGGAGACGTCAAGGAGGTCCTGCAGAGACTACGGGAGCACAGACTTTACGCCAAACTGGAGAAGTGCCAGTTCGACGTGACGGAGGTGGATTTCCTGGGCTACAAGCTGTCCGACAAGGGACTCGCCATGGACAGCGCCAAGGTCCGCTCGGTGTTGGACTGGAAGAGCCCGCGCAATCGGAAGGAGGTCCAGAAGTTCGTCGGCTTCGCCAACTTTTACTGCAAGTTCATCAAGGGGTTCGCGAAGGAGACGGCGGCTATCACGGACACCCTCAGCTCCAAGAAGAAGAAGTTCACCTGGACGGACCAGGCGGAACAGTCTTTTCGGAGACTCAAGCATCTCTTCGCGTCCGAAGAACAGCTGCTACACGTAAACCCCGGCAAACCAATGAGGGTTGAGACTGACGCATCAGACAGAGCGGTGGGGGCGGTCCTGTTGCAGCAAGATCCGCAAGGGAACTGGAGGCCCTGCGCATTCTACTCCAGGAAACTCAGCAAGTCGGAACAGAACTACACCATCTGGGACAGGGAGTTGTTGGCCATTCATGCAGCCTTCAAGGCGTGGCGGCACTTCCTCATCGGAGCCAGACACACTGTGCAGGTCCGCACGGACCATAAGAACCTGGAGTACTGGCGCACGGCGCGGTTCCTGAACCAGAGACACATCCGCTGGGCGGAGTTCTTTGCGGATTTCGACTTCCGGATAGAATACATCCCGGGAGACAACAACGTCATGGCAGATGCACTATCCAGGAAATCGCAGTATCTCGAGGAAGCGGCACTGGTGGCGGCCAAACACATTTTTGCACCGAAAGCGTGGGCATGCGCTTCAGCCACCGTGGACCTGGACGCAGTGCGTCGCGCACTGCAGACGGATGCCTTCGCACAATCCAAGATGGAGGAGGTGTGAAGAGGCACAGCGAAGGACGACGAGTTCCAGATACGCGACGGACTGCTCACCTGCAAAGGAGCTCTCTACGTGCCTGGGGACGACCTCCGAGCTAAAGTCCTGCAGCAGTTACACGACGCGCCCAGTGCTGGGCACTTCGGCAAGGACAAGACGGCGGAATTGGTGGCCAGAGACTTTTGGTGGCCCCAGATGAGGGGAGAAGTCGCGGATTACGTCTCTAGGTGTGACACATGCCAAAGGGCCAAACCAGTGCACAAGAAGCTGGCGGGACTGCTGGAACCACTACAGACGCCGCTCGAACCGTGGGAGAAAGTGGCCCTGGACTTTGTCACAGATCTGCCCAGCTCGCGAGGCAAAACAGTGGTACTCGTGGTCGTAGACCTGTTCACCAAGATGGCGCACTTCATTCCTTGCGCGAAGGTGGCCACAGTGGAACAGACTGCCAAACTGTTCATAGACCAGGTGTTCAAAGTTCACGGCTTACCACGGTCCATCCTGTCTGACCGGGGTCGCCAATTCGTCTCGAGCTTCTGGCAGAAGCTGCTGGGCATCCTGAACGTCAAGATCAACTTAGCGTCGGCACGACACCCGCAGACCAACGGACAAGCGGAGTGGGTCAACGCCATCATGCAGCAGTACCTGCGATGCTACGCGAATCAACAGCCCTCGACCTTGGTTGACTACCTACCGCTGGCCGAGTTTGCCTACAACAACATGAAGCATGGGTCTACAGGGGTGACACCGTTCTTCGCCAACAATGGGCGGCATCCCAGAACCTTCCCGGGGTTAGAGACGAAGGGGGAGGGGGAGCCATGGGGAGCAGAGCACTTGGCAGCAGAGTTACAGGAGGTCCACGAGCAACTCCGAAGGACCTTGGAACTAGCAAAACACGCCTACAAAGTGCAGGCAGACAGGCACAGGAGAGTCGGGGAAGACATCCAGGTGGGGGACTGGGTCTGGTTAGCGGCCCAGGCAGTGCCGGCCAGAACGTTAGCTAAGAAGAAGCTCAAACACAAGCAGTTAGGGCCATACCAAGTCGAGGCACAAATCAACCCAGTGGCCTTCCGGTTGACACTCCCGGAGGGCTCCAGAATGCACCCGGTATTTCATAGGTCAGTCCTCACACCCTACAAGGAACCCCACAGGTTTCACGCACCAGGGACCGCACCTCGCCCACTTAGAAAGTCGCCAACGGGGGAGGGGTCACCGAGGGCGGCACCACTCAACGAGGTCACAGAGATTTTAGACTCAAGATGGGGGAAAGAGGGAGTTGAATATCTCCTCGCCAGGGAAGGTACCCCGGCCAGCGCCAACAGGTGGGTGCCGGACTATGCCTTGGAGGAGCACTACCTCAAAGACGAGTTCCATGCACTCTTCCCGCACAGACCTATGCCGGCAGATTTTCACACCCACACTTTCAACCAGCACGTTCCAGGGGTTCTCATCTGCTGAGGAAACGGCGCCAGACACAAGCTCCCCGGAGGGATCACTCTTGGGGTCTGCCACAGACCGCTCTTATTGGTGGGACACTCAACCGGAGGTGGGGTGGAGCAGGGAACTGCTAAGGGGGCCCTGGCACGCAGCATCACCCGAGGTAACGGGGAGAGACGGACATGGACGTGTTGGGGGAGGACCTTGGGTTCGAACACGAATGCAGAGAGATGGAAGCAGAGGAGATCGACGTCGGCGAGCCCATTACGGGCTGGCCGGATCCAACTGGTCGGCTGCACGCCAGGGGGGAAGGAACTGTATCCCGCACTCACCCCCACAGCACTGGAGCACCAGGAACCCGCCCCAGAAGAGGGGAAGGGGGGAAGGGGGGCTTCGATGGCGGGATGGATGTCAGGGGCTCAGGAGCAGAGGTACAGGGGAGAGAGGAGATGGAGAGCGAAGGGGAAGGATCTGAGGGCAGCGTAGGGGGCAAGGGGGGTCCCAGGGGAGACACACCAGAAACAAGGGGCCAGCGGGGACTCCCAAAGCAGCAGCTGGAGATCAGGACCAGCTTCCCCACCAGAGCATAGTGGGGGGGAAGAGTCCCAGGTGTCAGGGGCAGCGTCTCCTCCAGCAGGGAGAGAAGAAGAGTCGGGACTGACCACGCCTCTGTCGGAGAGTGGGGGAACAGAGGGGAGGTCAGGTCCAGCTGGCCTCCCCGAAGGGGGAAGCAGTGACAGGAGCAGTGTAACGGTCAGGAGGAGGGTTGCCGGCTGGGCGCGCGCGCCAAGTTCGAATGTACAGGCGCGCGGGACAGCAGAAAACCCGGATGGGGAACCAGGTCCTAAAGCCCGCCGGAGGCAGGGGGAAGACTCAGGGGACTCAGCGTCAGAAGAGTCTAGGAAGGGCGAGACCCCAGCTGACAGGCGGACCCAGAGGAGGAAAGAGCAAAGGAAGAGGTGGAGCAAGGCTAGGGTCTTAAACTGGTGTCTGGAGGGAGGAAACTCAGACGGAGCTTCGGCGGTCTAGAGTCTCAGACGTAGAGCTGCACGCTCCTGATGTGAAAGACAAACTGAACTTCAATAAAGACTTTTGTATATAACAACGGACTGGCGTTGGTCCTTTGTGAGCTGGGACCCTGGGCAGCTCTGACAATAATGAACTAAAAAAGGTATTTAAATATACCTTCCCTAAGAAACCAGAGGCCTTCCTTTTGGGCATTGTTGGCCAGAGGGTGCTAAAGAAGGACAGAATTTTATTTATGTATGCGACAACAGCAGCAAGAATACTCATCGCAAAGTACTGGAAGACAGAAGATTTGCCCACTCTGGAAGAATGGCAGATGCAACTGATTGACTACGTGGAATTGGCAGAAATGACTGGCAGAATGCGAGACCTGGGAGAAGAGACAGTGGAAGAGGACTGGAAAAAATTTAAGGACTATTTGCAAAAGTACTGTAAAATGTATGAATGTTAGAATGATGCAGGATATAAAGACAACATGGCATTAGTAACCTAGTTGAACGAAATATGAAAATAACTGAACTATAAGAACAAAGATGAAATTTGAATAATATTATGTCAAGTTTAAATATCTAAATATTTGATAACAAAGGGTAAAATTGGAGACATAATAGCTGAAAAGTTTAATTTAAAACAAATTCTGAGAGAAGGTGAAGCATTGCTGAACATGATTTGGTAAATGGGAACACAGGAAAGGGAGAGGCGAGGGGGGTCAAGAAAGAGGGTTATGGAAGTTTGGTTTAACTATGTTGTATGTTTTATGTCTGTATTTTTGTATCGTATTGTTTTTTGTTTTGTGTGATTTCGTACTTTTTTTGTCTTTTACTGTGAAAATTTAATAAAATATCTTTAAAAAAAACATAAAAAACAAACAAAAACACCAATTTGAAATAAGCCCAATCAGAGCTTTATCATCTTCTTTTTATGTAGATGGAACCCAAAATACCTTTTTTCCATTGGTTTGGGGTGATTCTGGCGCACACCCAAATAACACCATGTGAATTGAAAAAAGCCCAATCAAAGCTTATATGTCTTCTCTCTATGCATATGGAAGCGAAAAGATGGTGTTGTGTTATTTTGGTCTCATTACACACACTTTGCGATTTCTGTGTCAATGTGCATTAAAAGCAAAAAACACGAAATGAAGTAAACGCAATCCAAAATTCTTTTTTCTATGTAGTTGGAAAACAAAACAACCTGTTTGGCTTTGTTTAGGCTTATTGCACAACTTTGCTATTTGTGGGTGAATGAACACCGAAAGAGCAATCGAAGCTTATTCGTCCTTTTACTATTGAGATGGAACCAAAACACCTATGCTTGATTTGGGCTGGTAACAAACATGTCACCTGCGATTTTTGGTTGAATGTGCATTCTAACCCCAAAAACACCAATTTGAAAAAAGCCCAATCAGAGCTTTATCATCTTTGAATCATAGAATCATAGAATCATAGAATTGGAAGAGACCACAAGGGCCATCGAGTCCAACCCCCTGCCAAGCAGGAAACACCATCAGAGCACTCCTGACATATGGTTGTCAAGCCTCTGCTTAAAGACCTCCAAAGTAGGAGACTCCACCACACTCCTTGGCAGCAAATTCCACTGTCAAACAGCTCTCACTGTCAGGAAGTTCTTCCTAATGTTTAGGTGGAATCTTCTTTCTTGTAGTTTGGATCCATTGCTCCGTGTCCGCTTCTCTGGAGCAGCAGAAAACAACCTTTCTCTCTCCTCTATATGACATCCTTTTCTATATTTGAACATGGCTATCATATAACCCCTTAACCTCCTCTTCTCCAAGCTAAACATGCCCAGCTCCCTTAGCCGTTCCTCATAAGGCATCGTTTCCAGGCCTTTGACCATTTTGGTTGCCCTCCTCTGGACACGTTCCAGTTTGTCAGTGTCCTTCTTGTACTGTGGTGCCCAGAACTGGACACAGTACTCCAGGTGAGGTCTGACCAGAGCAGAATACAGTGGCACTATTACTTCCCTTGATCTAGATGCTATACTCCTATTGATGCAGCCCAGAATTGCATTGGCTTTTTTAGCTGCCGCGTCACACTGTTGGCTCATGTCAAGTTTGTGGTCAACCAAGACTCCTAGATCCTTTTCACATGTACTGCTCTCAAGCCAGGTGTCACCCATCTTGTATTTGTGCCTCTCATTTTTTTTGCCCAAGTGCAATACTTTACATTTCTCCCTGTTAAAATTCATCTTGTTTGTTTTGGCCCAGTTCTCTAATCTGTCAAGGTCGTTTTGAAGTGTGATCCTGTCCTCTGGGGTGTTAGCCACCCCTCCCACTTTGGTGTCATCTGCAAATTTGATCAGGATGCCCTTGAATCCATCATCCAAGTTGTTGATAAAGATGTTGAATAAGACCGGGCCCAAGACAGAACCCTGTGGCACCCCACTAGTCACTCTTCTCCAGGATGAAGAGGAAGCATTGATGAGCACCCTTTGGGTTCGGTCAGTCAGCCAGTTACAAATCCACTGAGTGGTAGCATAGTCAAGACCGCATTTTACCAGCTTCTTTATAAGAATAGCATGGGGCACCTTGTCAAATGCCTTGCTGAAATCAAGGTAGGCTACATCCACTGCGTTCCCTTCATCTACCAGGTTTGTAATTCTGTCAAAAAACGAGATCAGGTTAGTCTGACATGACTTATTTTTCAGAAATCCATGCTGACTATTGGTGATCACAGCTTTCCTTTCTAGGTGCTCACAGACTGTTTGCTTAATGATCTGCTCCATAATCTTCCCTGGTATTGATGTCAGACTGACTGGGCTGTAATTATTTGGGTCCTCTCGTTTCCCCTTTTTGAAAATAGGGACAACATTTGCCCTCCACCAGTCTGCCGGGACTTCGCCTGTTCTCCAGGAATTCTCAAAGATGACTGCCAGTGGTTCTGAGATCGCATCTGCCAGTTCTTTTAATACTCTTGGATGAAGTTCATCTGGCCCTGGAGACTTGAATACATCTAAACTAGCCAAGTATTCTTGTACTATCTCCTTAGTTATTCTGGGCTGTGTTTCCTTTGCTGAATCATTTGCTCCAAATTCTTCAGGTCGGGCATTGTTTTCTTTATCGGAGAAGACTGAGGCAAAGAAGGCATTGAGGAGTTCAGCCCTTTCTGTGTCACCATCTTCTCCTCTGAGTGACCCCACTGTTTCTTTGTTCTTCCTTTTGCTACGAACATACCCATAAAAGCCTTTTTTGTTGCTTTTAACCTCTCTAGCAAGCCTGAGTTCATTCTGTGCTTTAGCTTTTCTGACTTTGTGTCTACACGTGCTGGCTATTTGTTTGAATTCCTCTTTGGTGGTTTCCCCCCTTTTCCATTTTTTGTACACATCCTTTTTTAATCTTAACTCAGTTAAAAGTTATTTAGATAGCCACCCTGGCTTCTTTAGGTCACCTTCCATGTTTCCATCTCATTGGTATTGCCTGACGTTGTGCTTTTACTATCTCCCTCTTAACAAACTCCCAGCCATCATGAACTCCCTTTCCTTTTAGTATTACTGTCCATGGGATCTCACCCAGCACTTCCCTAAGTTTTATGAAGTCGGCTTTCTTAAAGTCAAGAAATTGAGTCCTAGTATGCTTGGCTGCTCCTTTCCGCTGTATAGTAAACTTCAGAAGAGCATGATCACTCGCGCCTAATGATCCTTCCACTTCTACCCCACTAACCAGGTCATCAACATTGGTTAGGACCAGATCTAAAATGGCTGTTCCTCTTGTTGCTTCTCCCACTTTCTGGACAATGAAGTTGTCTGCAAGGCCAGTGAGGAATCTGTTTGACCTTATGCTCTTGGCCGGGTTTGAAATCCAACAAATATCCGGGTAACTGAAGTCCCCCATTACTACTATCTCCCTTCCTTTTGCATGCTTGGCCATCTGTTCCAGGAAGGCATCATCTATGTCCTCCGTTTGGCTTGGGGATCTATACTAAACTCCCACAATGAGGTCTCTGTTATGTTTCTCTCCCTTAATTTTGACCCAAATGCTCTCACTTTGGCTTTGAGGTTCTAAATCTTGGATCTCTTCACAGGTATACACATCCCTGACATATAACGCTTCCAGTGAAATCAGCGGAGAGAGCACAGGACCTCCGCTTGGCACGCCCACGCTGCGCAGAAGGCTTCCACGCAGAGAATCTAGGAGGAGACTTGGAGTCAAGCAACTTTTATGTTGGAAGAAATTTAGGTCACACCCACTGACGGATTCTGCCAGTGACTAAGACAGTCGCGTTTCAAGGGCTGTCAAACCAGGGAAAGTTTTAGCTATACGACTAGCTTGCAGCAGTTTGCAGTTTACGCACAAGCAACCCCAATTCCCATTACAGCAATCCGTCAGTCCCTTGTTGCTTGTGCGGAGAGCAGCAGAGGCAGTGTCATGAGTCAAGCTGGAGGAGCAGGCGCCGGAGAGGGGCCAGGAAGGAACCAACGCTCGAAGAGAGAAACAGAGAGTTGGAGCAGCAACTGGCTATAGTAGCGGCGCGGCTGGATGAAAGGCGGACTCAGGATGCCCAGGGGAAGCCCAACCCCATCGCAAGGAAGGTACCGGGACTAGTGCAGAAGTTTTCAGGCAACCCCAGAGACTATAATGCTTTTAAGACAGATGTGCAATATGCGCTGGACCTGCAGTATGAGGACTTTGCAGACGATGGGGGGAGGGTCGCTTTTGTGATAGGGCACCTGGAAGGCGGGGCCAGAGAATGGATTAGGCCCTTAATGGCATCGGAGAATGCCGCCTTAAAGAACTTGAGGAAATTTTTTAGCGCCATGGACCATATGTTCTCAAGTGATGTGGAGCAAAGCGTGACACGCCAGCAGCTGATGGAGTGCAAACAAGGGAACCAATCAGTGAGAGAGTACTGGTCACGATTTGCAATGCTAATCCACAAACTCGGGTGGGAACTGGGTTCAGAACCAGTGCAAATGCTATTTGAGGAAGGCTTAGCCTCTTGGGTAAAAGATGAACTTTCCCGCTCGCCCCGCCCGCAATCGATGGACCAGCTGACTAAAATGGCGCTTGCTGTGGGAGTACGCCAAGAGGCGCGCGCTCTGGAAAGGCGGGAAGGGAGAGTGGAGCGTTGGCATGACAATCGCATTCCAGACGTGCCTGGGCCACCTGCACCGCCCGTGCTGCCCGCGGAACCAATGGAAATTGGAGGAGCGCGCGTGCGCGGGGTTTCAAACTCCGGCGAGGTTCGCAAGAAAGAGGGGAAAACGACCAGGAAGTGTTTTCTCTGCCTACAGCCGGGACATTTTGCCGGGTTTCTGCCCTCAGAGAAAAGCGTGGTAAGGAATGGTGGGGGCCGCGGGGGGAGAGCAGGAGCAGGGAAACGGCAAGGCTTGGCTGCAGGAGAGCGGGCACAGCAGCCAGGCGAGCAACCAGTGAAGGTGCCCAAACCAGACCCCCCCCCCCCGGGCAGCAATAGCCATAGAGGTGGTGTTAGAACTCCCCAACGGACACCCTATTAAGGTGAAGGCATTGCTGGATTCTGGCAGCTCTTGCAACTTCTTTAGCAGGGATTTTGCACTAGAACACCAACTCCAGGTGGTGCCTCTCGAACACCCCCTGCAAGTAACAACCATTGATGGGAGAGAACTCTTGGGGGGAGTGACCCACTAGACCCCTCCCATGAAAACGAGGGTCTCCAGACACACTGAGACAATTGCCTTTCACGTTGCCACATTAGCAGGGCCACCAATCATACTGGGAATGAGCTGGCTGGCACTGCACGATCCAGTAGTGGGGTGGCACCAGCGGACAGTCACCTTTGGGTCAGCTCACTGCGTAGAGCACTGCCACGAAGGGGAAGCCCCGAGGATGGCAGTAGCCAGGGTGGCAGGGATAGCGGTGGGAGAAAAGGTGAGAGTACTGTTATTGGTTTCAGAACTCACAGGGTTAAGGAGTTCTGTGTGACGTCTCTTACCTGAGGCGTGGTTAGAAACTCTTATGGGAGTGGATTGACTCTGAGAGTTTCAGTCTGGTTTCGCTTTTGCGGAGAGAGGACGCAAGATGGGTGGCTTTCACCAGGTTTGAAGTTATGCTGTTAAACTTCATGATTAAAGGCTAAGAAGATAAGGAACGCCTTTGTGTCTGAATTTATTACTGCAATTGCTTCACCGCTGTGTTTATCTCTGCTACCGGCAAGAGGGAGAGGCAGGAAGGATTTTTGGATCAGCACGGACAGACAGCAGAGCTGCGCAAAGGGAAGCGTGCTGGACTCCATGTTTGTTTTTCTTGGAACTCATGGCAACTTTGGCCTCTCCGTTGCCATAGGTTATGGGTGCTTGCCAACGCTTTGAAGCATTGCAGGAACGTCCCACGTGTGGGGGGGGAAGCCAGCAGGAGAGTTGCTGGGTCCAGCTGGAGCTCTGGAGCTGTTTCTCTGAGGCTGGAAGGAGCTCGCTGGGAGGAGAAGCCGATCTGCCAGAGGCCGGAGGAAGCTGATACCAGTCGTGAGTAAGCTTACCCCGGGGGAGAAGGAGATGGCTCAGTCCCAGGAACATGGCTTTGAGCTTAAGCTGCCATGTGAGAAGTTAACCACTAAAACGTGGTTGGAGTGGAGTTATTTAGCAGAGTTGTCCTTAGTTGGAGCCAAGCTCTGGGAATTGGTGAAGCCGATGTCTTCGTCAGCTGGGGCTGTTGCAAGCCAACGTGAAGCTGAGGAGCGTGTTCTGGCTTTTCTGGCTGAGAATGTAAGTGCTGGTTTAAGGCCTATAGTTCTGGATGCAAGGAAACCTGCGGTCGCTTGGCTAGCTCTACAGGAAGTGTGCAAAGCTGGGGGCGGAAGCAAGGGCCGGGAGACGGCTGCATCGGAACAGGAGAGGCAAGAGGGCACTGACCACCTTCGTGGAAGCCGGTGCACAGCTGGGAAAGGCTGTGGGACCCCTGAGGGGGACGAAGGGACTATTGCCACTGCTGCTGTTGCTGCCAGTTTCGCAGGGTCTCAAAGCTGCGCAGGTGATGCAACATGTCTGCGTGAGGAGCTTGGAGAGAGGCAAGCTGCTGGGGGCCCTTTACCCACCACTGGGGGTGCAGGAAAGCGTCCTGGGAGCCCTGGGAGCAGTGGGGGGGCGGTGAGCAGTAAAAGCACAGAAAAGCCTCTTTTTCCAAAGGCTGCCAAGAGTTGTTTGCGTCGTAAGTCGAAGCCTGGGAAACAGGACAGAGCTAGATGCGTCAAGGTCAGCCATCTGCTGCAGAGGGAGATAACGGCTGCAGAGTTGTCTGGGAACTCTGAGATAAGTCCAGTCTTCGGAGCAACGAGAGAAGTTGCGGTTTCGGACGCTGCCAAGGACAGGGGGTGCAGCGGGACGTTTGTTGGCATGGCAACACTACAGAACAATTCCAGCAGGGACACAGCTGTGAAGTTTATAATCGACAGTGGAGCGAGTCATCACCTGATTGGAGAGACACCTGCTGGGGGGCTGCGGGACTGCAGGGCTGTTTTGGATGGGAAAATTGTGCAGTTTGCAAACGGTTCCCAAAAGCAAGTTTCTGACATTGTTGACGTGTATGTTCCTTTTTTGCAGGCGCAGCTGGAGATCTACGTTGTGCCAGGAATGTATTGTTGTCTGTTATCTGTACCAGCTCTTGTAAAAGAAGGGTACAAAATTTGTTTTGAAAATAACACCTGTTCTATTTCCAGAGGGGGGAAGCTGCTTGTCAACGTGGAAGGCAAGGACAATCTCTTTGTTCTGGAGACACCTCTGGAGGGTGGGGGGAATGCAGGAAAAGCACAGGCGCAGTGTGCTAGTGTTCCCAGTCATGATTCATGTGTTCATGTATGGCACAAGAGAATGTCTCATGCTTGTTCGGAAGATGTTAAAAGGTTGCCCGGCTGCACCAAAGGTTGTAAAATCACACCATGTGAGGGATCCCTAGTGTGCAGGGCATGCAGCAAGGTTCAAAGGTGCAGGTTTCCCGGGGTAAAGAGGGTAACCACAAAACCTTTTGAGTTGGTTCACACAGACCTTACAGGACCCATGAAGTGTGAGAGTCTGGGTGGGGCCAGGTTTCTGCTAACAATGGCAGATGATTTTTCTCAGAATTTATGGTGTTTCTCTCTCAGGTCACAGAGGGAGGCAGCGCAACTGATCCAGGATTGGGTTGCGGAGGTGGAACTAAGGTTCTCCACCAAGGTGCAAGAGTTCAGGAGCGACCGTGGGTCACAGTTCACTGGGTCTGCTCTGAAGGAATTCTTCAAGGAAAAGGGAATTCGTCACCAGGTGACGGGTGCAAAGTCTCCTCAAGAGAGAGGCGTGGCAGAGCACAGGAGTGAAACACTGGCTGAAGCTGTCAGGGTTTTGCTGTGTGACTCTGGGCTGCCTCAGAGCTTTTGGAGTGAGGCTTGGAAGTTTGCCAGCTTTGTTTTTAACAGGTCCTACAATCACGATGTAGGTGACACACCGTATTTTCTGTTGCACAAGAGGAAGCCACAGGTGCATTTCTTCCGTTCGTTTGGTTCTAGGGCTTCAGTGCCGATACCAACAGCGCAACGGAAGGAGGGTGGTCCTAGGTGCCAGGACATGATCTTCTGTGGGTATGATCCTGCGACAAATGGGTGGAAGTTTGCATACCCAGAGGGTGATCAGACCAAGCTGCTGGTCAGCAAGCATGCTGAGTTCTTTGAGCAGGGTGGTTGGTCACGGCCTAAGGTTGGTTCTGATTTTCTCTCAGAATGTCTGTCCGATTCTGAGGGGGAGGAAGAAAGGGAGGAAGGAGAGGCAAAGGCGGAGCCTGTTGCTGAAGACCAGGTTGCTGATGATGGTCAAGCACAGGGGTGGGTTTCTCCACAGGTTAAGATGGAACCCAAGAGCGAGCCTTCATCTCCTGTTAGCCATGTGCAGGAGGCCCGAAGACGCAGCAAGTCAGAGGGGGAATCTTCTGAGCTTGCTGGAGACACACTTGCTGACCCCAGTGGGTCAGGAGGAGCGCCCGAGGTTGTACTCCGGCGGTCAACTCGGACCACAAAGGGGATTCCACCTGAGAGGTTTCAGGTCACCAGTGCGTGGGTTGGTTTCGCACAGTGTGATTCTGGGAGTGTGGAAGGGATTCAACAATTGCCTGGGATAGATGCCAGTGGGAGGCAAAAGGCAATGGGAGGTGAGTTGAACTCAAAGAGGTCTGTAAATAGGGGTTCACAGTTTCCCTCAGGGTTCGAGACGAGAGGGGGTGTTATTGGTTTCAGAACTCACAGGGTTAAGGAGTTCTGTGTGACGTCTCTTACCTGAGGCGTGGTTAGAAACTCTTATGGGAGTGGATTGACTCTGAGAGTTTCAGTCTGGTTTCGCTTTTGCGGAGAGAGGACGCAAGATGGGTGAGCTTTCACCAGGTTTGAAGTTATGCTGTTAAACTTCATGATTAAAGGCTAAGAAGATAAGGAACGCCTTTGTGTCTGAATTTATTACTGCAATTGCTTCACCGCTGTGTTTATCTCTGCTACCGGCAATAGGGAGAGGCAGGAAGGATTTTTGGATCAGCACGGACAGACAGCAAAGCTGCGCAAAGGGAAGCGTGCTGGACTCCATGTTTGTTTTTCTTGGAACTCATGGCAACTTTGGCCTCTCCGTTGCCATAAGTACCACCTCAGTATGCAGACCTGGAAGAAGTTTTCAGTGAGAAAGAGGCGGATAGACTACCCCCTCACAGGCCCTTTGACTGTCAGATCAACCTACTCCCAGGGGCTCAGTTACCAGTGGGTAAGCTGTACGCCATGTCAGACAGGGAGATGCAGGAGTTGAGGAAGTTCATTGACAAGAACCTGAAGAGGGGCTTTATACGAGAATCAAGGGCGGTGGGGGGCAGTCCAGTGTTCTTTGTGGACAAAAGAGACTCCAAGGAGCCCCGCTTGGTCGTAGATTATAGGTCGGTCAACCGGGTATCGGAACCAGTGACCTTCCCTATGCCCAGAATTGATGACATTTTGGCCAGGGTAAGGAAAGGGAAGGTTTTTACCAAGTTGGACCTTCAAGGGGCGTACAATTTGATAAGGATGAGGGAGGGGGATGAATGGAAAACCACGATGTTCACCCCTCTGGGGGCCTTTGAGTACCTCGTGATGCCCTTCGGATTACAATCGGGTTCCAGCACATTTCAAGCTTTCATGAACCACGTGTTGGGGTCCCTGCTGTACAAGAATTGTGTGGCCTTCCTGGACGACGTACTTATCTACTCAGAGAACGAGGAGCAGCATCTGAAAGATGTCAAGAAAGTGCTGAAAAGGCTGCAGGAGCATCAGCTGTGGGTCAAACTGGAGAAATGCCAATTCCACGCCCGAGAGGTGGGGGGAGAGCTTCCAAGATGGCGCCGGCAAGGGCAGCCCTGCTCTAAGCTCCATGCTAGTCGTGCAGTTTTTTATTAGTTTTTAACAGTTTTATTAATTTCTTTTTACCTGTTTTAATTGCTAGCTAAGGCATTTAAACCTACAAGTGACACAGCAATTTGTCTCCCTTGTTGGAAGGACACTGAATCACCGGCTACACAAGGAACTAGAAGGCAAGCGTTGGTTAAAATTACTCCCGGGCACTGGATCACCGCTGCTGTAGCTGTAGCCTGGAGACAGGGTCTGAGCGGAGTCTCAATACTTGGGGAAGGGAAAGAAGCCAAGCCGAAGTTTTGAAGCCAGGCCAGGGGAGGACCAGAGGAGACCATAGGAGTCCTCAGGTGCCTGGACAAGCAGCTGAACCCGACGGGCTTGAGGACCCAGCCTCCCTCCCGAGCCGCTTTCTCCAGCTGCACTTCGTCATCCTACCAGCTAGTGTGGAAAGCTGTGAGGCTGTGAGGCTTCGGGTTGCTGAAATTACACTTTGAGAGGCAAAGAAGAAGTCTACGGCAGAGAGAGGTGAGAAGAAAGGAGACGGAAGTTCCAATTAAACAAAACAAAAGCCTGGAAGTTCGCAAAGCGGTGAGACCCTTCTGTTTTAAGTAAAGCCTGCCTTCACTTACCCCAGAGACCGAATAGGGGAGGGACGGGGGACCGGATAAAGATTTAAATTGAGAGCCCTTGACTTGTATAATTAACCGTGAAGAGGGCTGAGCTGGAGAAGATTTACTAGAGCCCTCAACAGGAGTAAATCTCTATCGGAATTTTACTCTTATTATAGCTCTTCAACGAACTGTGGAGAAATCCCTGGAGTTAAATACTCAGCTGCACAGCTAAATCACTGACTGTGGTAGGAAGTTCCCTTCTTCTCTCCTGTATTATTTATATTATTTAGTTCATATCTACTGTGGCTATGGGCAAGAGGAAACGCCTCAGAGAAGCAGAGGAATTACTGCTTCTCCCTAGCCCCAAGCTACAAGCTAAGGGAAGAAGAGTCCAGTCAAATCCTCAAGCAGCAGTTACTACACACAATAGATTTCTTCCACTAAGTGACTTGGATGTAGCCATTCCCAAGCCCCAAAATACCATCTTACACACTTGTAATCTAACGAGCACTCCCATTAAAGGTGGGTCTGACGTGGATGGAAAAAAGATCCAGGATAAAGAGAACCAGCTGGGAAATGAGTCCTCCCATTTACAATTAGTCATTAGGACACTGGACTGTATATTTAAAAAGATAGACTTTCTGACGTGCTCAATTTCCAAGCTAACTGAAAAAGTGATGGATATGGATGCCAAAATTGCCCTCAAAAATAACTACCAGAGGGGACCTCCACGGATAGCCCCACCAAAATCTGGGGCAAAGGGGATGAGAAAATACAAACTAAACAATCTCATGTGTAAGCAAAATCTAACACTGCAACCAAAGAAGGTGTGCCTAACGATAAGGTCAGAGATATGGGACTGGTCAAGCTTAGAAGGAGCTAAAATTGCCCTAAGTAAAATCCTGAGAATAAGCACAGTTCATATCGATCTTCGTGCTTTACTTCCGCTAACTCAATCAAATGGCCCTTACAAAGTTATTTTAGCCTTCCATTCGCTGAGATTACCCTTATTAATAATAAGAGAAAAATGGAAATTCATAAAAACAAAAATCATACCCACAAGGGTTTTTGCGGACAGCATAGTAAATCCACTACTTGTGGAAAAAGGGAAAGAGACATTAGATTCAGAAACAAGCTCTATAAAATCGCCAAAGAGATCTTGCTCTCCCCACAGAGAACGGAGGAGATCGTCTGCAGCCCACAACTAGGAATGAATTTGGGTAGTTCCAGAATATCCAGTGGTGAAAGCGCCCTTATGAATTCATTTGATGAATTACAATCACAAGAAAAAGAAAAAATAATAAATAAATTAGACAAATTAAGAGAGAAGATGTTTCAGGCCAAAAGTAAAATAGGAAACAAAGAAATTCAAACAAACAGGGCCATTGAAGGCTCGGTGGACCTTCTCCAATTTAGCCCACAGCCCCAAAATAGGTCTATAAAATCCAAGGCAACGATACAGACAATCGTCCCGCCACCTTCATTAGTTAATTTGGAACCAGCTCATCCTGTACCAACCGGAATGGATATATCTACTAAAGAACAGCAAAATGTAAACAAAATTTCGACACATTCCTCAATGCCTGACCTGGAGTCATCATTATCGGACGGAGAATCCCTAGCTGATGATCTAGAAGTTCAATCTGTTATCGATACGGACTGGACAGAAGACCCCTTGGGCCATATAAATAAGATGATATACCCATGGAAGGAAAATCTAATAATAGCTAAAACTTGTACCGACCTAATCTCTGCCCCCCTAGGTGATAAGCTCTCTGATAAAACAAGGGATTTCAGAGAGGAGATCAGACCAAACCAGGACACTACCCCTATAGGACCGAGCGAGCAGAGCATAATTATAAACAGCTCAAGAGGCACACCTGCGTCAAAAGGAGAGAAGTCATCTACTATTAGTCAAAGGAAAATTACTGACTTCTTTAAATCTGACAACCCAAGATCAGCGTTCCCCCCTTCTCCATTGTGACTACCCAAACCCCAGTCAAATCTCCCCCCCCCCCCCGTTCTCCTTTTTAAGCTGGAACATAGCAGGTTGGAAGGGGAAAAAATCTGACCCGGACCTTGTAAAACTAATAAACTTACACCAAGTAATTCTTTTACAAGAAACATGGGAAGAGGGGAGAGTAGATATTAATGGTTTTGATGTTACATCATTACCGGCATGCCCGTCTACTAAAGGAGGCCGGCCTAGTGGAGGATTAGTTATAGCAATTTCCTTGAAAATACAGGCAAAACTCACGCTTGTAAATGCTTCCACCTTTGCAATTACAGCCCTGATTACGGGGAAAAATTTTGAACTTGTTATAACAAATGTCTATCTTCCTCCTGGAGGCAACACTGCAGACTTATACAATAAATGGGGAATTTTGGAGGAACATCTTACTCTTTGTCTCTCCAAATACCCCAATATACCCAATGTTATAGCAGGGGACTTCAATGCTCGCATTGCAACAAACTGGGAGTCTTTAATCAAAGCCAAATGGTGGATAACTCCAGAATTCATTAATGACCTCGCCCTCCATACTCAAAGACTTTCCAAAGACAAAAGGGTAAATGAAGCAGGAACCCTTCTTTACCAATTGGTACTACGTCTAAACTTAGTGATTCTAAACGGGAACTGCCCGCCAGACGTACCGGGTGATTTTACACACATAAGCTCCTCTGCAAACAGTGTCCTGGATTATATGTTAGTATCTCATGACATTTTCCCCAAATTTTCCCATTTTAAAGTTGAAAATATTCAACTGAGCGACCACCTACCGTTGGTCGCCACAATGACTATAGACTGGACCCCAGATGGAGACAGGCACCCAACACATCTGATTACGAACTCAGTATTGCAAATCAAAAGTGTTAAATGGTCCGAATTACAGGCCCAAAAATACTCAGCATATTTCCAACAAGGGCTAAAACAAGCATATTCAGGCTTAATTGAGGACTACTACGATTATGACCAAACTCTAAGACTATTCTCGAATCTGTCAGAAGATCTATCGTCCTTTTTCTCTGTTCCGACGCATAAAATGAATCGAACACAAAGGAAGATAGGTGCATTGTGGTTCAATAGTGCTTGTAAACAGGCTAGACAACTTCTTGGTAACATCTACAAAGAATATAAAGCAACGGTCCTGCCAAAAGAATATTTCCAAGCAAAATCGGCCTACAAGCAAATTCAAAAGGGAGCTAGACAGGAATGGCAAGTGAATCAATGGCGGGCAATCATAGAAGCCTCATCATTACGGAACTCCAGACAATTTTGGCTCCTGGTAAATCAAAGAACTAAAAGATACCCTTTAACTATTATTCCTGCCCCGGTTTGGGAATCATACTTAAAAAATTATTTTGCCACAACTGACTGTACTGCTAACACAAGAGATGAATTTCAAGAACAGCTTCCCCTCTGGCCCCCCACTGATCCGGAGGACATCCATGATTTGATCGTTAAACTCAAAACAGGGAAAGCGCCTGGGCCAGACCTGATCCCGGCAGAAGCTATAAAATACCATGCGGACTGGTGGGCTTAAGTCCTGGCGACCATTTTTGATGCCGTTAACAACTCTGGAATGATCCCGGAAGTATGGAAGGACGCTATTATCGTTCCAATCCACAAAAAGGGCTCACCAGACGACCCAGGAAATTATAGAAATATCAGTCTGCTCTCAATAGTGGGGAAACTGTATGCCCGCTTCCTGTTGAACAGACTTACCCAATGGGCCGAAGAGAAAAAATTAATTGGGCCCGAACAAGCTGGATTTCGCCCAAAACAGTCAACAATTAATCATATTCTAATTTTACAGCATCTTGCCTGGAAATATTCCACCCCAAAGGGTGGCCAACTCTGTGTGGCATTCATTGATCTAAAGGCAGCATTCGATAGTATCCCCAGGAACATCCTCTGGGAAAAACTCACCCGCTGGGGCATCGACAGAAGGCTTCTCTGGCTAATAATTAAACTCCATGAGAACTCAGTGGCCAGAGTGAGACTCACTCCAGAGGGCGATCTCACCAATTCAATTCCCATTAACAGAGGTGTCCGACAGGGCTGTATATTGGCTCCATTCCTGTTTAATTTATTCATAAGCGACATGAGGACTCCCCTAACAGAGGCTCAAGAAAGGATTCACGCACCCCGCCTAGCACTTTATCGTTGCCCTCTGTTACTATATGCGGATGACGCAGTCATCCTCTCCTTTTCTAGAGTAGGTCTCAGGAGGGCCTTAAAATTTTTTGGATCATATTGTAACACAAATTCCCTTACAATTAATTATGGAAAATCTAAGATCCTAGTTTTCTCAAAGAGCCGGAAACTCCATAATTGGAGAATTGATGGGAGAGTCATCGAACCAATTTATAGATTCCAATACTTGGGAGTTTGGTTACAACATAACCTTAGATGGAAGGCCCATGTAGCTTATGTTACAAACAGAGCCAAAGCTATCTCCTTGGCGATCTTGCGATTCTTCTTCACCGATGGAGCCCTCCACATCCCATCGGCGTTGAAAGTGTTCAAGGCCAAGGTGATCCCGACAATTGCTTATGCCATCTCAACTTGGGGGACTTTTGTCAACCTATCTCACCTACAGGTTATTCAAAATCAGTTTTTAAGAGGGATATTGAAACTGCCCAACTGTGTAAGTAATACAGCGTTACACATGGAACTTAATATTGTATCCCTGGAAAACGCCCTGTGGAAGCACATACTCTGTCACTGGTTATCTCTATGGCACAATCTCCCAAACTTGTATTTGATACAATGTATGTGGAGAGATGATTTCCAGAGCCCATGGGTAAAAAATTTACAACTGAAAATTACGGCAATGGGAATCTCCCCATCTAAATTACTAGAGCAGGACATAGTTCCAGCTAAAAGAACAGTAACCTGTAAACTAGAGGAGATGGACTTGCAGCAGAAAATGGTGTTGGGCAATGGTACCTGCTCACCTCAAAACCTTGGTTTATTACCCCTCTTAAGGCTCCCAAACTATTTGAATTCCTTAACTTCTTCGACTCATAGATATGCCTTTATAAAGGCAAGATTCAACGCCTTCCCATCGAACGTGCTGAGAAATAGATTTTCCAATGGACAGATATCGCTCTTATGTGATTGTAATTGTGGGGCACCGGAATCGTTGCATCACATAATCTTTGATTGTGCTTCTCACTCATCGGCCAGGAGCAAGTTTCTTGATCCATATCTAAAGGGAATCGCCGATGATTGGAATGAAGCCAAACTGAGATATCTACTAAATGATGAAGATCCCCTAAGATCACTCACGGTTGCCAGATTCTTGATCAGCGTCCTATCCCTAAAGAAGAAAAACGGACTCCTGTGCGGCTCGGATGACCCTTTTAAACCATGACATATGTTTTAGGATGTAACTAGGTGATATCACCACTGATGTCTTTTATTAATTTATGAGCAGAAGACGATGTCTATGTTGCAAATTTATTGTAATGTATGTTGTTGGGTCTTTTGCTTATTTTGCTTTGGTTCTTGTCTGTTCTTGTAAGTTTTTAGCTGTTTTAAATTTGGAGGTTTAAGTATATATATGTTGGTGGGAAACTGTCGTGTGACGGGCCAATGGCCGTAATAAATATCAATCAAGAATGGAAATAAAAAGTCCATTGTATAAAATACATTTGAGGGTCACTTGAGCAGGAAGCACGTGAGGCGCAGCAAAACACAGGCCGATAAACAGTAGACAAAGCCCATCTTTCCCAAACATCGCAGGAAAAGGCCAGAATTTACGAAGCGCATGAACCATCACAGCTTTCCTCAATGATGAAGCAATTGCTAATATATAATCATAGAACTAGGGAGTTTGAAAGGGCCACGAGGCTCATCTAGGCTTACCCCCTGCAATGTGGGAATCTTTGCCAAAGAGCTTCCCTCTTGTGGCTTATCCCCACAACAGATACTGACTTTGGGTTTTGGTCAAGCAAACAGTCTAATCCAGGCATTCCCAACCTGCGGCCCTCCAGATGTTTTTGTCCTACAACTCCCATGATCCCTACCTCACAGGACCAGTGGTCAGGGATGATGGGAATTGTAGTCCAAAACATCTGAAGGGCCGACGGCTGGGGATGCCTGGTCTAATCTGTCAGTGCCTAAATGATCTCAAGTGTCAGAACAACTTGACTGCTATCAGGAAATTTCCCACCGTCCCATTTCGACTCTCCAGCACCTGATCTGCATCACCAAGCAATCCCAAAATGCCGACAGCTTTGAACCTTGCAAGATCAAATGTCTCGCCCTGGACTGGACTCGAGGGACGATTCCGACAGATTCCACATGGGAAACGCTCATGTCCCATGTAGCACCAAATCAGTAGTGCATGTGCTTTATAAAAAGCCTTGAGGAGATGATTGTGTTGTTGTTTAGTCGTGTCCAACTCTTCGTGACCCCCTGGACCAGAGCATGCCAGGCACTTCTGTCTTCCACTGCCTCCCGCAGTTTGGTCCAACTCATGCTGGTAGCTTCGAGAACACTGTCCCACCATCTCGTCCTCCGTTGTCCCCTTCTCCTTGTGCCCTCCATCTTTCCCAACACCAGGGTCTTTTCCAGGAAATCCAGGAAATGCTGGGTGAGATCCCATGGACAGTAATACTAAAAGGAAAGGGAGTTCATGATGGCTGGGAGTTTGTTAAGAGGGAGATAGTAAAAGCACAACGTCAGGCAATACCAATGAGACTGAAACATGGAAGGTGCCTAAAGAAGCCAGGGTGGCTATCTAAAGAACTTTTAACTGAGTTAAGATTTAAAAAGGATGTGTACAAAAACTGGAAAAGGGGGGAAACCACCAAAGAGGAATTCAAACAAATAGCCAGCACGTGTAGACACAAAGTCAGAAAAGCTAAAGCACAGAATGAACTCAGGCTGGCTAGAGAGGTTAAAAGCAACAAAAAAGGCTTTTATGGGTATGTTCGTAGCAAAAGGAAGAACAAAGAAACAGTGGGGTCACTCAGAGGAGAAGATGGTGAAATGCAAACAGGGGACACAGAAAGGGCTGAACTCCTCAATGCCTTCTTTGCCTCAGTCTTCTCCGATAAAGAAAACAATGCCCGACCTGAAGAATTTGGAGCAAATGATTCAGCAAAGGAAACACAGCCCAGAATAACTAAGGAGATAGTACAAGAATACTTGGCTAGTTTAGATGTATTCAAGTCTCCAGGGCCAGATGAACTGCATCCAAGAGTATTAAAAGAACTGGCAGATGCGATCTCAGAACCACTGGCAGTCATCTTTGAGAATTCCTGGAGAACAGGCGAAGTCCCGGCAGACTGGAGGAGGGCAAATGTTGTCCCTATTTTCAAAAAGGGGAAAAGAGAGGACCCAAATAATTACCGCCCAGTCAGTCTGACATCAATACCAGGGAAGATTCTGGAGCAGATCATTAAGCAAACAGTCTGTGAGCACCTAGAAAAGAATGCTGTGATCACCAATAGTCAGCATGGATTTCTGAAAAATAAGTCATGTCAGACTAACCTGATCTCCTTTTTTGACAGAATTACAAGCCTGGTAGATGAAGGGAACGCAGTGGATGTAGCCTACCTTGATTTCAGCAAGGCATTTGACAAGGTGCCCCATGATATTCTTGTAAAGAAGCTGGTAAAATGCGGTCTTGACTATGCTACCACTCAGTGGATTTGTAACTGGCTGACTGACCGAACCCAAAGGGTGCTCATCAATGGTTCCTCTTCATCCTGGAGAAGAGCGACTAGTGGGGTGCCACAGGGTTCTGTCTTGGGCCCGGTCTTATTCAACATCTTTATCAACGACTTGGATGATGGATTCAAGGGCATCCTGATCAAATTTGCAGATGACACCAAACTGGGAGGGGTGGCTAACACCCCAGAGGACAGGATCACACTTCAAAACGACCTTGACAGATTAGAGAACTGGGCAAAAACAAACAAGATGAATTTTAACAGGGAGAAATGTAAAGTATTACACTTGGGCAAAAAAAATGAGAGGCACAAAAACAAGATGGGGGACACCTGGCTTGAGAGCAGTACATGTGAAAAGGATCTAGGAGTCTTGGTTGACCATAAACTTGACATGAGCCAACAGTGTGACGCAGCAGCTAAAAAAGCCAATGCAATTCTGGGCTGCATCAATAGGAGTATAGCATCTAGATCAAGGGAAGTAATAGTGCCACTGTATTCTGCTCTGGTCAGACCTCACCTAGAGTATTGTGTCCAGTTCTGGGCACCACAATTCAAGAAGGACACTGACAAACTGGAACGTGTCCAGAGGAGGGCAACCAAAATGGTCAAAGGCCTGGAAACGATGCCTTATGAGGAACGGCTAAGGGAGCTGGGCATGTTTAGCCTGGAGAAGAGGAGGTTAAGGGGTGATATGATAGCCATGTTCAAATATATAAAAGGATGTCACATAGAGGAGGGAGAAAGGTTGTTTTCTGCTGCTCCAGAGAAGCGGACACGGAGCAATGGATCCAAACTACAAGAAAGAAGATTCCACCTAAACATTAGGAAGAACTTCCTGACAGTAAGAGCTGTTTGACAGTGGAATTTGCTGCCAAGGAGTGTGGTGGAGTCTCCTTCTTTGGAGGTCTTTAAGCAGAGGCTTGACAACCATATGTCAGGAGTGCTCTGATGGTGTTTCCTGCTTGGCAGGGGGTTGGACTCGATGGCCCTTGTGGTCTATTCCAACTCTATGATTCTATGATTCTCTTCTCATGAGGTGGCCAAAGTCTTGGAGCCTCAGCTTCAGGATGTGTCCTTCCAGTGAGCACTCTGGGCTGATTTCCTTCAGAATGGATAGGTTTGATCTTCTTGCAGTCCATGGGACTCTCAAGAGTCTCCTCCAGCATCATAATTCAAAAGCATCAATTCTTCGGCGATCAGCCTTCTTTATGGTCCAGCTCTCACTTCCATACATCACTACTGGGAAAACATAGCTTTTACTATACTGACCTTGTTGGCAAGGTGGTGTCTCTGCTTTTTAAGATGCTGTCTAGGTTTGTCGTGAGATGATTACCCCTCCTTTATTGCCTGTTCCGGGTTGCCCAACCACTACCCCAGAGTCCTCTCTTGGCAGATCAAGAGGAGCAGGTGACGGCAAAGGCGGCCGGGTTTTGAGCTGGGGCAGTCAGAATAAGGTCCACTCTCGATTCAAAACCCTCAAATGTATTTGATATCATTGATTTTTCATTTCTATTCCTTGCAGATCATCTCGTTGTTTTATTGCTACAACCAAGGGCTGATGCAAATTAAGAGGATAATGATAATGATGATGATAATAATAATAATAATAATAATAATAATAATAATAATAATAATAATAATAAACTTTTATTTGTATCCTGCCCTCCCCGTCCGAAACCGGGCTCAGGGAGGCTAACACCAAATATGTAACACTGGTATAAAATCAAGCAATAACGAAATTACCTCCTGAAAACAAGCCAGGATCAAATTCAAATCCAATTAGATGGCTTTCCGCAGGATTAGGGTTGGGAACAGTAAACGCTCATCAGGCCCAACTCTTATATGGGCCTGTGAGAACACTGGGAGGCCTCTTTCATACTAGTCCTTACACAAAAAGAGAAGGGGAGTCAGGTTGAACCAAAGGCCCGGCGGAACAACTCCATCTTACAGGCCCTGCAGAAAGATGTCAGATCCCACAGGGTCCTGATCTCTTGTGGCAGAGAGTTCCACCAGGCCGGGGCCAAGGCTGAAAAGGCCCTGGCCCTGGTCGAGGCCAGCCTAATCTCCCTGAAGCCCAGGACCTCTAACATTTTTTTATTTGCAGACTGTTAGATCCTCCGTGGAGAGGCGGTCCTAGGCTGTATTCATTCGTTTGGCCCAACGTGGGGCTCGTACCCATGACCCCAAGATTCAGAGTCTCAGCGCTCTGCTGCCTGAGCTACTCACACAGCTGCCCTCTTGTGCACCTCACCTCAAATTTGTCCGAATTGTGCATGCCTGGGATTCACTGCATGAGATGGGAGGTGGGGTGGTTCCCAAAGTCAGAGCTCAGGTAGCCAACGCGGAGCCGGCCCTCACTGCCTTTCAGGTCCTTGGGGTGCTCGTAAGGCGGCTTGTGGAGCACGTTGATCTAGCAAGGGGATTCAAGAAAGCCGGGTTACGGAAATGACATGGGGGTGGGGGACATGAGGCCACATCTTTGAAGTTGTTCCAATGTTACAAATATACATACCTTTGACTTGACAGCCCAAGAAAGACACGCAGAAAATCTATGCTTTAACCGACTCTCCTCATTCCGCCATTTGAACGAATTTGGGCTCCACCTCCCTCCATGAGCCAAGAAGCAGGAAGTCATGTAGGCAGCAGGAACAGGGCATCCCGCCAGAATTCCCCAAGCCTGAGAGCACATACACGGCACCCCACCGAGGGAGGGACCAAGGGGGCAACCATAGACATCTGCCAAGGCAGTTTAGCAAGGCAGGTGTTCTGAATGCCCATCTCCAGACAAGTCCAGTGGGAAAGGACGTGTCAAGAGTTTTATTGTTCTTTCAGTGATGGAGATTTAAGGGGTCTGATAAAGGGACCTCATAGTGAATGCATAACCCTTGTATACCCCTCCTCATTTGTGATGTGCTAGTGATGTAGTGATGATGTATCAACGATGCTGCTTGAAGTGTATTCTGGGGGGAAGAAGGAAGTTTTAAAAGTTGACATTGCCCCATGCTCGGGGTTCTTACTCCTGGGCAGACCTGTGGTGCAACAGTAAGAATCATGGTCTACTGACCACTGTTTTGCTCCAAATTACCGGGCTGGGACTTCCTCCTTTTACTGACAGCATGGACCCATGGGGGACAAGTGCCCCGTGAGCTAGGCTGTCAAGGAGTCACTCACCCTGGAATTTTTTCGCTTAACAGCCATTGGCGCCAATACAGAGCAGGCTTCCTAAACCTTGGCCCTCCAGCTGTTTTCAAACTACAGTGCCCATCATCCCTGACCACTAGACCTGCTAGCTAGGGACCATGGAGCTGTAGGCCAAAAGCATCAGGAGGGCCAAGGTTGAGGAAGCCTGATAGAGAGCTCTACCTCTCTTTCAAATCAGAGCCGGCAAAGGCGGTGGAGTTCCTGCGCGGGTGCCTCGAGGCGGTTGGAGGATGGATGGCAGCTAACTGGTTGAGGTTGAATCCTGACAAGACTGAAGTTCTGTGGTGTGTGGGCGGGTGGGGGGGACTCCCTGGTCCTGAACGGGGCAACTGTGCCCCTGAAGGACCAGCTGCACAGTCTGGGGGTCATTTTGGACCCATGGAGGCACAGGTCTGTTCTGTGTCCAGGGCAGCTCTATCTGGGATGCAGGATAAGACCCTCCCTGCCCACGGACTCTCTTGCCAGAGTGGCGCATGCTCTTGTTATCTCCAGCTTGGACGACTGCAATGCGCTCTATGTGGGGCTACCTTACTGCAATTAATCCAGAATGTGGTAGCCAGACTGGGGGCCGTGAACAGCCGCAGAGACCACATAACACCAGTCTTGAAAGACCTGCATTGACTCCCAGTACGTTTCCGGGCACAATTCAAAGTGTTGGTGCTGACCTTGAAAGCCCTAAACAGCCCAGCAGATGAAACTTTCCTCTGGTTGTCAATATTAAGAGGATGCCAGCAAGATCAAGCCTTTCTGTAAAATAAAGGATTTAAATCCAGTCTGACTGAGACCACATACCACCGGTCCCAAGAGATCTGCTTTGGCTCCCAGTACGTTTCCAAGCACAATTCATAGTGTCGGTGCTGACCTTGAAAGCCCTCAATGGCCTCGGCCCAGTAGACCTGAAGGAGCATCTCCACCCCGGACACCGGGGTCCCTCTCCCGAGGGCCTTCTGGCGCTTCCCTCCCTGCAAGAAGCCAAGTTACAGGGAAGCAGGCAGAGGGCCTTCTCGTGGTGACGGCCGCCCTGTGGAACGCCCTTCCATCAGATGTCAAAGAAATAAGCAATTATCTCACTTTTAAAAGACATCTGAAGGCAGCCCTGTTTAGGGAAGTTTTTAAATATTTAATGCTGCCTTGTGTTTTTAATATTTGGTTGGCAGCCACCCAGAGTGGCTGAGGATACCCAGACAGATGGGCAGGGTAGAAATAATAAATTATTATATATTATTATATATCCAAAGCCAACATGAAAGCATTCAAACTCTGACGGAACGGAGCGGCGCACACCTCTTCACAGCATAGACCCACCTTGTCCAGGCAAAGGTTCCCATGTCTCTCGGCAATAGCCTTTCGGAAGCCGTGAGACAGTGGATACAGCATGCTGTGATGCGGGTGCACCGAAGGGAGCCGGTTCTTCTCCAGCTGGTCAGCCACAATACTGACAAGCTTCTTCATTCTCTCGCCGTAATCGGTCCAATCACAGACGATCTGAAAGGGGGCAAAGAAAACCAGGGTTCTAGATTCAGGTAGGTAGCCGTATTGGTCTGATGAAGTCAATATATATATATAAATTGTCCAGTAGTGCCTTAGAGACCAACAAAGTTTGTTCTTGGTATAAGCCAGGCACCCCAAGCCTTCGGCCCTCCAGATGTTTTAGACTACAATTCCCATCATCCCCGACCACTGGTCCTGTTAGCTAGGGATCATGGGAGTTGTAGGCCAAAACATCGGGGGGGGGGCGCAGGTTGGGGATGCCTGATATAAGCTTTTGTGTGCATGCACACTTCTTCAGATACACTGAAGCGGAAGTCCCCAGACCCTGATATACAGAGGGAGAAGTCCCCAGACCCTGCTATATAAGAGTAAGGAGAAGCCCCCAGACCCTGATATATAGTGGGAGGGTGAGTTGGGGTTTTTCTCCGAAGGGTAGTAGGAGTCAATGGGTATGGTCCACCTGCTGGCAACTGTGAATGACTGAAAAAACAAGGGATGGTACGCAGATGACCTGAAATAGTTTTAGGATATGTAATGAGACACATTCGTCCACAGGTTGACCATACCGATTGAGTCCTACTACCGTTCAGAGAAATACCCCGCCCCACCCTCCCTCTAAATATCAGGGTGTGGGGACTTCCGCTTCAGTGTATCTGAATAAGTCTGCCTGCACATGAAAGCTTAGACACAGAACAAACTGAGTTGGTCTCTAAAGTGACATTGGACAATTCCTGAATTAGGTGACGCTTTTACCATTACCGTGGTACCTTGGGACTCAAACGCCTCGGTTCCCAAATGCCGGAAACCCTGGGAGTGTTGGCCCTTAAAACTCTGCCTCACCTGCAAACAGTGCGCCAGGTTGCAGTAAGCGTCAGGAAAATCCGGCTTCAGTTTCAAGGCGGTGCGATACGAAGCAATTGCCTCTGGGATGTTTCCGGAATCCTAGAAAGGGAGGGATATTTCAGCAATTGCCACTAGCTTTTTTCTCAACCATCAAAACCAAAGATGAAGAACAGACAGAAGGCACGATGATCCACACCTGGTAGACTTATAAAGTAACATTCAACAATCATTGGAATAGAACAGGGGTCGGCAAACTTTTTCAGCAGGGGGCCGTCCACTGTCCCTTAGACCTTGTGGGGGCCAGACTAGATTTTGGGGAGGGGGAAAAAGGAACGCATTCCTATGTCCCACAAATAACCCAGAGGTGCATTTTAAATAAAAGGACACATTATACTCGTGTCAAAACATGCCGACTCCCGGCTAGATTGAGAAGGCCATGGGGCCGTAGTTTGCCTCCCCATGCTATAGAATAATATTGAGTATCAGCATGTAAAAATTCAATAGAAACCTACTCTTAACAATTACAATAAATTGTAATTAATCGTACAATAAATGAATATTACAATGAATGATTATTGTAATTGATCATAGAATAAATGTTACAATAAATGGTTATAAAACAATGGCAAGTCACAGTGTCTACAATAGCCGCAGCGAGAATCTTAACAGACAAAGGATGGAAAGGAGAATCCCATCCCTACTAAGTTGGCGTAGCTAGCAAAAAGGCTAAAATACGCAGAATTAGCAAGATTATAATACAGGCAGAATTACGAGAGGTTTTGGAAGAAACATTTCATAGAGAACAGGACACTTGCAGAGTACAGTGGTACCTCTGGATGTGAATGGGATCCGTTCCGGAGCCCCGTTCGCATCCTGAAGCGAATGCAACCCGCATCTGCACGTCGCAATTCGCCGCTTCTGCGCATGACATCATTTTGAGGGTCTGTGCATGCGGCGAAACCCGCAAGTAACGTGCTCCGTTACTTCTGGGTCACTGCGGAGCGCAACCCAAAAATATTCATCCTGAAGCATATTTAACCCGAGATAGGACTGTATTGTCTAAATTTACAGGGGTGCCCAAATTTTCCCAAAGAGGGCCAGATTTGACATGAGGGCGGGGCAAATTTGTTGAGCTGTTTTAGGATTTAACCCCAAGGTTGTTGAGCTCTTTTTAGGATTGAAGTTGTTGAGCATTTTGGGGGGGGGGGGTTGCCCCAGTAAGTAAACCAGGTTACGCTCCCTGGCCACACGCTGGACATGTGTGGTCTAAAAAAAAATGTTGGGAAAATTTAAATTCTTTGGCAGGTGTGGATTGACAAAGGACAGCAGGAAATATGACAAAACCAATGCATTTTGAGATCTAGGAGAGACGAGCAAAAGGGCGCCATCGGAAATGTGACGTAGGGGTGATTGGAAGTCACAATGAGATTTTTGGGTGTGGAACTCCACCATACTTTCCGTCTATATAAGCCACCCTCTATTTGGGGGGGGGGGCTCAAATTTAAGAAAATGAGCCATTCACCCACCCAATCACCCGTATAAGACCTCCCCCCCATTTTTATTTCAAAGTAAAAATAGCAATTTTTTCATTTTCCTTTTAAAAAAATTATTTACAAACAAACACATAGACACAAAACAAAATTCGTATTACCCTACCACCCAAAATTTCAGACATTAAAACCACCCTTGTGGCTTCCCTCCACCGCCCCTCACCCTCCTATATAATATTTCACATTGCCATTTTTATTTTCCCCCTATTTATTTATTTATTTATTTTTGATTTCATTTTACATGCTAGTTGCCGTACATTTTCAACACTATACATTACATATATGGATTCCCCACATCTAACCCTATACACAACTCAGCATTTACCCAAATACCCACGTGACTTCCTTCACTCACATTGCAATTTTTATCTAAATTTATATTTCTTAACTCTTTTAACTTACTATTTATTATTATTATAAACCAGATTTACAAACATTAAACCAAACATATCAACATGTTAGTTTTTGAGCAGTACTTGAACACATAATCTTCAAACCATTTCCATTATATTTTTATTTTCCAGTTTGATTGGTACCTTATTACTGCACTTGACCTTGCCAGTTCTATAAATTCAATTAGTTTCTTTATCCAGTCATCCTTTGTGGGTATATATTTCCTGTTCCAGTTTTGTGCAAGGAGTAGCCTTGCTGCAGCTGTCGCGTATAAGAATAATATCTTCCCATCTTGTGGTATTTCTTTACCTCTTATACTCAGTAAATATGCCTCTGGTTTCCCCCTCTAAATTAATTCTGATCATCTTTTTTATTTCCTCATGAATTTTTTAACGTTTCTGTAGCCCCACCATAAACGTATCGGCGTGCCCTCTGCCTCCTCAGACTTCCAGCATAAATTCCAATTCTCCCCTTTTTCTTTTTGTGCCCCATCTCGGTTTGGGACGGCTTTTGCCAGTTGTTTTCCTTTTGTAAAAACTAAGATTCCCCTGCTGCCCCCCCCCCAGTTTTTTTTAAAAAAAATAGATTTAGCAGAGACACAAAGCTTACCTTATGGATGGAAGTGAGGTTGCTGTGGGCATCGGCAAACACAGGATTTATCTGGATTGCTCTTGTGTAGCATTGCAGAGCTCCCTGGACGTCTTGCATTTCCTTCAAGGTGTTCCCCATGTTGGAATAGGCGTCTGCAAAAGTGGGACTGATTCTGACATGGAGGGGGAGAGAAAAAGTGCCATTTTGGTACAAAAATACTCTGAAGTTACGCTGGAAATGTAAGGGTCAAGAAGGCTCTTTCTATCCTATACGGTGGTCTTTAGGGCAGTTCATTAAAAAAACTTTTTTTAAAAATGCCTTCTCCAAAGCCTTCACAAAATAGGAAAACGTCCAAGAAAACAGCTGTTTTCATGGAGGGTTGAGATATTAACTGATATGCACAAAATTTCAGATATAGCTATATAATCCCTAATGTAGTAAGATAAGACCTTGGGAGCAGGCATCTTCAAAAAAGTGTTTTTTATGAACCACCCTAGTGGTCATGTGAGACAGTGAGACCTTGGTTCTCAAATGTTTTTTATACAGGTTTCTTTATACAGAAGGTTTTTTATACAGAAAGGTTCAGCATTGTGGCATCCTCTTCATACGGACAAGCAGCACTTTCCTTTTGGGAAATTCCATGCTCCTCAATTCTGGCAATTATTAATCACTCTCAATTCCACCCTAATAATTGCCACCTGCCCGGATTTTAACTTGTCTGAATTAATTTTTATTTGAATTACTTGATGTCTGCTTTTAGGCTCGTTGTGTTGTTTTTATGATGTTAGCTGCTCTGAGCCCAGCCTTGGCCGGCGAGGGTGGGATACAAACAAAAACAAATTATTATTATTATTATTATTATTATTACTACTACTCAAACGCTTTGGTTCCCAAATGCCGAAAACCCAGAAAAAGTGTTCCAGTTTCCAGGCGTTTTTCGGAAGCCAAACATCAAATTTGGCTGTCAGCTATTCTTTCTGGGGCGCCTGCACCAATCAAACAGACTTCGGGAACAGATTAAGTTTGGTGCTTTGGTTTTTGCAATTTATGTGGTGTTTTTGTTTCGGAGGCTTTTTTGGTTCATTTGTTTTTGCGACTGTGCGGATCCCAGTTTAGTTACTGATTGATTGATTGATTGATTGATTGTGTGATTGCAGAAACGGATAGAAGCCCCGGTCCCCATCCGAACAATGACTATCATCAGTGCAGGTGAGGAAAAAAAATAATTTTCATTTTTATCATTTACAAGACTGTTGTATTTATTTTAGAGTACAGTACATGGATGACTGCTTTCATTTTAGGGATCAGTGGTCTCGTTAGATAGTAAAATTCATGTTAAATGGCTGTTTTAGGGATTGTTTTTCAAAGTCTGGTACGGATTAATCCGTTTTGCATGACTTTCTATGGGAAAGTGCACCTTGGTTTTGGAACACATTCAGTTTGAGAACCAAGGTACCACTGTATAATTAACTGGGGGGGGGGGGGAGAGAACATTTGTGTAAAAACCAGAAGCCTTTCTAATAGGTTTAACGGGTGAAGAAATACCAAGAGACCTAAAAAGACAGTGTATTCTATTTATGCCAGAATGTTCTTAGCCCGGATGTGGAAGGAAGAGACGGTCCCAACAAAAGAAGAGTGGATTATCAAAATGACTGTGAAGATCAGACATCAAGATGATAGGAAATTTAAGCAAAGAAAAAAGTTAAAAGGACAAAATGGGGAAAATAATGAAGATGAAATGTGAAAAAGCATGGTGCAAAAACCTTAAGGATATAACCATCGTTAGTTCAAAGATGGCAAAATTAAGGGAGAATGAGATAGGCAGGAGAAGTAAATATTTAAAAAACCAGAAGAGGGAAGCTGGGGGAGATTGGGATTCATCTATGCTGTCTGCAAGAATGATGTTTGTGTTGAATATAAAATGCTAAAACTTAATAAAAACTATTTATATATATAAAAAAATTAAACAAGAATGGGAAAAATTTATTGAATACCTTAAAGATACATATTTAGAAATAATAATAATAATAATAATAATAATAATAATAATAATAATAATAATAATTGTATCCCGCCCTCCCTGGCCGAAACCGGTCTTAGGGCAGCTAACATCAAATATATAACATTAGTATAAAATCAAACAATAATTAAATTACCTCCTAAAAACAAATCGGGATCAAATTAAAATCGAATTAGATGGTTTTCCACAGGCAGGATTGATATAACATTGATGAAGCCAAAGTAGCAAATAAGGAAATGGAATAGAACGAATCATTGTAATTACATGCAAGAAAAGATGGCAAAATATGGAAACGGGGGGTGGGGGGTGGGGGAGAGTCCAAGGGGTTTGTATAATCCCAGTATTGTATATATTGAAAATGTTTGGAGTGTATGGAAATAAAATGATAAAATAAAAAAACTGAATAATAATAATAATAATAATAATAATAATAATAATAATAATAATAATAATAATAATAAAATTATTTATATCCTGCCCTCCCCAGCCGAAGCCGGGCTCAGGGCGGCTAACAACAATCAAAATAGTCCAACATTTTAAAACATTCATTATAAAATTAATTAAATCAAATTAAAATCAAATTAATGGCAACCATCAAGCAAAATTCTGTGCAGGTTGCCAGAGGAGGGAGTCAGTCTGCGCCCTGACCAAAGGCCTGGTGGAACAGCTCTGTCTTGCAGGCCCTACGGAAGGATGTCAGGTCCCACAGGGCCCTAGTCTCTTGTGACAGAGCGTTCCACCAGATTGGAGCCGCAGCCGAGAAGGCCCTGGCTCTAGTTGAGGCCAACCTAACCTCTCTGTGACCTGGGATCTTTAGGGTGTTTTTATTTGCAGACCGTAAATTTCTCTGTGGGACATACCAGGAGAGGCAGTCCCATAGGTACGAGGGTCCTAGGCCGTATAGGGCTTTAAAGGTTAAAACCAGCACCTTAAACCTGATCCTGTACTCCACCGGGAGCCAGTGCAGCTGGTACAGCACCGGATGGATATGATCTCGCAGCAAAGACCCCGTAAGGAGTCTCGCCGCGGCATTCTGCACCCGCTGGAGTTTCTGGGTCAGTCTCAAGGGCAGCCCCACGTAGAGCGAGTTACAATAATCCAGTCTGGAGGTGACCGTCGCGTGGATCACAGTGGCTAGGTCAGGGTGAGAGAGATAAGGAGCCAACTGCTTAGCTTGGCGGAGATGAAAAAATGCCGCCTTTGTTATAGCTGTAATCTGCGCCTCCATGGAAAGGGAGGTGTCGAAGATTACACCCAAACTCTTAACGGACGATGCTGGCACTAATTGCACCCCCGCAAGATAGGGAGTTGCCCCCTCAATCCCATATCGCTCCGTCCCAGCCAGAGGACCTCTGTCTTCGAAGGATTTAACTTCAACCGGCTCCCACGTAACCATCCAGCCACAGCTTCCAGACATCTGGTCAGTGTATCTGGGGCCGAGTAAGGATGGCCATCCATCAACAGATAGAGTTGGGTGTCATCGGCATACTGATGGCAACCCAGCCAAAAACTCCGGACAAGCTGGGCGAGGGGGCGCATAAAGATGTTAAAAAGCATCGGGGAGAGTATCGCACTCTGAGGCACTCCACACACCAAGGAGTGGCGCGATGACAATTCCCCCCCCAAGCGCCACCCTCTGTCCCCGACCGGAGAGAAACGAGCGCAGCCATTGAAGGACTGTGCCCTGGATCCCCACGTCGGCAAGGCGGTGGTCCAGAAGTTCGTGATCGACCATGTCGAAGGCTGCTGACAGGTCTAGAAGAATCAGCAGCCCCGACCCGCCTCGATCCAGCTGCCTGCGGAGATCATCTGTTAGGGCGACCAGAGCCGTCTCGGTCCCATGACCAGCGCGGAAGCCGGACTGGAATGGATCGAGAGCAGATGTTTCATCCAGAAACCTACCAAGCTGTTCAGCAACCGCTCTCTCAATCACCTTACCCAGGAATGGAAGATTCGAAACCGGGCGGTAATTGGATAGATCTAAAGGATCTAATGATGTTTTCTTTAAGAGCAGACACACCACTGCCTCCTTCAGTTTCCCTGGGAATATCCCAGTGCCAAGGGACAAATTGATGATATCCCCCAGGGGGGCCCGCACCTCGTCTGGGCACGCTCTAATCAGCCAGGACGGGCACGGGTCAAGAGGACAGGTGGTGGGCTTTCCAGCTCGGAGGAGTCTGTCCACATCGGCTGGGGATATCCGGTCAAAGTGGTCCAATACTGGACCCGAGGACAGTCGAGGGGCCTCCAGTTCCTTTATTGTATCCAAATTGGCAGGGAGGTCATGGCGGAGCAACAGGACCTTCTCCGCAAAAAAGCTCGCAAATGCCTCGCAGCTGTGTGTCGAATTGTTATTTAAATTTGGCTGTCCTTCAAGGGACAAAAAATAAAATAAAAATAAAAATAAAAAATAAAAAAACCTAAAAGAAAAAGAGAAAGTGCTTTATCCACAAGAGGAGAGCTTTCCCACAGGCACCAGACCAGCGCATGAGGAGTAATAATAATTATTAACAACAGCAACAATAATTTATTATTTATACCCAGCCACTCTGGGCGGCTTCCAGCAAAAGATTAAAATACAGTAAGGAGGAGCTCTTTCAATCTATTTTCCCCATGGCTTTGGAAGCTCACCTGATGGCCTCCTTGTAGTGCATGAGGGCCTCCTGGAGCTTCCCCTGCTGTTGCAAAACACTGGCTAAATTTGAATGCGCAGCTGCAAACTCCGGGAAGACCTGCGGGGAAGAAGCTCACTCTTAGTTTCCCTGAGAAGCATTCTAAAGAGACGGAGGCTGCTCTTTGAGGCTCAAAGGTTGTGGGCGTGAAATAAATCCTCATTTGGATTGACTTGCAAAAATTAAGGAGGAGGAGGAACCTATGGACTGCCTTTTTAGCATGCATAGGAAATACTGTTGGGAGATCAGACTGTCAAATGACCAATGCCATATTTTAAAGAGCCCCTCTTTGATGCTCAAATGTGGCAGGGGCTGGCTGCAAAATAAATCACCGTTTGGAATGATTTGTGGTAATGATAATAATAATAATAATAATAATAATAATAATAATAATAATAATAATAATAATAATAATAATGGGCCTATGAACTGCCTTTTTCGTACGCATAGGAAATACTGTTAGAAAATAAGACTGTCAGGGGATCAAGCTCAGCCGACACAGAGAACAGCATGTGCCCAGCTTTTATTTCAATTTCTGTACCGTTCCTTAACACCTTGCATTGTTCTTCTGATGAAAAAGCAGATTTTTGGTCATTCCAGGAGGCCTAGGAATATAAAAAGGGGGACAGACCCTCTTCCTTCCAAAGGGGACTTATCGGACCATGCTTTGTCGAGCCTCAAAATGCTACTTCACTTTCACTTCTTCACCATTATTTCCGTTATTGATCAAGAAAAATTTGATCAGCGATTTTTAAAAAGACCCAGACTAGGAGTCCAGGGTACGCATGCCTAACCCTTATATGTCAATTTAATTGTTGTAATTCTCCACGCACGTACCTCAAGAGCTTTCCGGTACAGGCGGACAGCCTCCTCGATATTCCCTTGTTCTCGCTTGATGTTCGCCAGGTTATTAAGAGAATCCGCGTGAGTCGGACATAAACGGAGAGCTGTATTGTAGCATTCCTCGGCTTCGGCAACCTTCGAAACACAAAACAGAGTTTTTACACGAATATTAGTATGTCTTTCACAGGAGCCCAAAAGGCTGCTCTGTGATGTGATGGCTGGATTGAGGTTTGATACAGCCCCTCAGCTCCTGACGGTAACTTGGTATTAGAGCGGTTCATAAAAAACTCTTTTTTTGAAAATGCCTGCTCCAAAGTTCTTCTCTTACCAACAGTAGAGATTATATAGCTATATCTGGAATGGCATGCATATCAGTTAATATCTTTTATATATATATGCCAGCTGTCCTTTGTCAACAACCAATTGTTGCTGTTTTTTATATTGAATATATGCTATATGGTAACTGTTGCACCTCATAGGTAACTCAAGCCTTCTGCACGTCACAAAAGATGTATTTTATCAAAGTCATTGTTGAACTGAAATACAATTAAGAAGTATATTAATAGTGAAATGCAATTAAGAAGAAGCATATTAACAGTAAAACCCCACAATTGTTGAGCCTTTTTTAAGGATTTGACCCCAGAGGTGCTGACCTTTTTTTAGGATTAAGGTTCTTGAGCTTTTTGGGGGGAAGTTTTGCCCTAGTAAATAAACCGCCACGAGGGCCGGATTAAATCGACCAGAGGGCCAGATTAGGCCCCTGAACTGGACTTTGGACATGCCTGGTCTAAAAGAACATTGGGAAAATTTAAATTCTTTGGCAGGATAGCAGGAAATATGACAAAACCAATGCATTTTGAGATCTAGGAGAGATGGGTGGAAGGCCCCCAAAGTGGACTTTGGACATGCTTGGTTTAGGGGAACATAAATACAAGAGCAGACTAATCCGATTCAAACTCTCTTTCCCGCACACTTACCGTCTTTTGCAAGATGTATTTAAGGAAGACAGTAAGGGAAATGGTTTTGGTCATACTAAATCAAAATTAAGAGACAGAGTTGCTAGATAGTAAAAGAAAATCATTGCCAAAAACGTATAAGAATGGCATACAAAGGATGAAGAAGTTAAGTCGGTTATGATTAAATGGGCTCAAGATTTTGGTCATAACATTGAATTAGATAAGTGGGAAAGATTATGGGCAAAAACAATTTATTGAATGTACAGCACTAATTAAAAATTTAATGAAGGTGACGTATAGGTGGTATTTGACGCCGACTAAACTTGCTAAAATATATATAACTCAAGATAAGGCACGCTAGAAATGCAAGGAGAAGGAAGGGAATTTCGTCCATAGGTGGTGGATGTGCACTAAAGTCAAAGTCTACTGGGATATGATTTACAAAGAATTGAAAAAGATCTTTAAATATACTGTTATTAAAAAAACCAGAGGCTAATTTTTGAAAGTGATTTACAAATGCTAAAGTAAATTGTTTTAAGTAGAGTAAGAAGGTAAATAGGGCGATATATGTTCAGGTAGGCAGCTGTGGTGGTCTAACGCAGTTGAAATATATAAAAAATATATAAATTGTCCAGTAGCACATTGCAGACCAACTCAGTTTGGTCTTGGTAGAAGCTTTTGTATCTGAAGAATTGGACCTGCATACAAAAAATTATACCAAGAAGAAGCCAAGTTTAGCAAGCCCTGTTTAGGGAAGCTTTTAATGTTTGACGGACTATTGTATTTTAATATTTTGTCGCCAAGAGTGGCTGGGGAAACCCAGCCAGATAGGCGGGGTATAAATTTTATTATTATTATTATTATTATTATTATTATTATTATTATTATTATTATTATCATCATCATCATCAGGTGCTACTGGACAATTTTTAAAGGGTGATATAGAAATGCTAAGAGGATCGTGACTGCTTAAGAAAGCCAGGGAGTGGGAGCGGGGGAAGGGGGAGGGGAGTCGACGCTTGGTATGAGCAAAGTTGTATGTGACGATATGACAAAGGAAAAAATAAAAGAGGACTTCTTCTAGGTTCTGTACCCCAAATCCCCCCCCCCAAAGAGCCCAATTTCGAGGTCACCATCATCCGGAAGGCTTTTTTCAGCAAACCCTCTGACATACAGAAAGCAAAAGGGACCGGTTTCATTTTCTTTTTTTAATTTTTATTTTATTTATAACATAGTCCACAACAACTCATACATACAAACAGACCCACCACCATTGACTAATTATCAAAATTAAACTCCTATCCCCTTACACAAAGAAAACATAACATAAAAATAAAAGACTTTATTCTGTTAAATGGCCGCCTTATTTACCTCTTGTATACTATTTCTTTTGTATGGGATTATTACAATTTTTCCTAATTATGACTTAAACCACAAAGTCTCCTGTAGAAATTAATTGAAACAAGTCCAAGTGTATATTTTGGGGCACTGTTTGGTAAAGTATTCTCTGCATTTTCCCCATTCCTTTTGGAATTCTTGTCTGGGTTGTGCCCTAATTGTCTCTGTTAATCTGGCCAATTCAGCATGGGGTAAAAGCCTAAGAAAAAGCTAAACAACTTCAATCCTAAAAAAAGTTCAACAATTTAAACCCTAAGAAAAGAGCTCAACAACTTCAATCCTTAAAAAAAGTAAACAACTTTGGTCGGCCCTTATGGCCCTTCACTTCATCAAATCTGGCCCTCTTTGAAAAAAGTTTGGACACCACTGCCTAATAGGAAAGTTTCTGTATTTTTTTTTCACAGGCCCACCAGAAATGTATAAGTGTCCCTTCTTCTTTACTGCACCTCCAGCACAGTTTTTTTGTTTTATACATTTTAGCTATTTTGGCAGGTGTTAAGTACCATCTATAAAACATCTTTTATATAGATGTTCCCCCCACCCCAAGGCAAAAGGGACCAGTTTCTTACGCTGCCTTTCTCTTTCAGCGCGTTGGCCAGGTTGCAGTAGGCGTCAGGGAAGTGGGGCTGGAGCTCAATGGCCCTCTTGTAGGTATCGATTGCCAGATCGATCAGCCCCTGTTCGTAATACACACATGCCAGGTTGCCGTGGACAACAGCGTGGTTGGGACTCAGGCTCAGGGCCCGTAGGTAGGCTGCAACGGCTCTGAAATGAGATCAAGGACTGGTTCAGTTTCATTGTCACCAGGGTGGATAAAAATCTGTTTTTTTAAAAATAAAATGCTTTGGGAGGACGATTAAGAGGATCGAGGCGGGCCGGGACTGCTGATTCTTTTAGATTTGTTAGCGGCCTTCGACATGGTCGATCACAAACTTTTGGACCACCGCCTTGCCAACGTGGGGATTCAGGGCACAGTCAGACAATGGCTGTGCTCCTTTATCTCAAGTCGGGGACAGAGGGTGGCGCTAGGGAGGGAGTTGTCGCTGCGGCACTCCTTGTTGTGTGGAGTGCCGCAGGGCACAATCCTTTCCCAGATGCTTTTCAATATCTTTATGCGCCCCCTTGCCCAGATTGTCCGGAGTTTAGGGCTGAGTTGTCGTCAATATGCTGATGACACCCAACTTTATCTGTCAATGGACTCGGCCCCAGACACACTGACCAGATGCTTGGAAGCCGTGGCTGGGTGGCTGCGTGGGAGCCAGTTGAAGTTAAATCCTTCGAAGACAGAGGTCCTCTGGCTGGGTCAGGACAACATGGGGTTGGGGGGCCAACTCCCATCTCTTGTGGGGGCGCAATTAGTGCCAGAGCCTTCTGTCAAGAGCTTGGGTGTAACCTTCGATGCCTCTCTTTCCATGGAGGCACAGGTTGCAGCCACAGCAAAGGTGGCATTTTTCCACCTCCGCCGTATTAAGGAATTGGTTCCTTACCTTTCTCGCCCTGATCTGGCCAGTGATCCATGCGATGGTCACCTCCAGGCTTGATTATTTTAACTCGCTCTATGCTTAGACTCACTCTGACACCCTATATGGGATTTGGTATATAAATTTTCCCGTGGCTTTCTTGCTGGCCCATGTAGCACCAGCATGGATAGCTGGCTTGGGTGAATAGCTGATGTTTCCTCCCTTTGTAGTCTTGATGAGGCTGCATTTTAAGCTGTATTTTAATTAACTGGGGTTTTTTTCTATTCTATTTTATTGTAATTTATATTTGGTGTTAGCCGCCCTGAGCCAGGCCCTGGCCAGTGAGAGCGGGGTAGAAATAAATAAATAAATAATTCGGGGAAGAATTATTTGTTTTAAGTTTTTCATGTGTGCGAAAACTCAGTCCAAGTTTTTATTGGGGAAAAAATGTTTCAGCACATCAGTTAAGCAACATGGATACATATGCTACCATTTTACTGTTTTAGTGAAATAAATTGCTTAAATTGTTATGAAGGAAATGTTTCTTTTCTCCTTCCAATCAAGTACAGCAGAAAAGTTGTTCAAATAAAAAGTGTTCACTTATTAAAACTCACCATCATTTCGTCACAATCGGGCTGTATATAGCAGAACCAAATCATTTTGATATAACTGTAGAAAAGACTCTGAAGTTAGGATTCCAAAAAGGAAACCTGCCTCCGATTGTCAATATTAAGAGGATGCCAGCAAGGCTGAACCTTCCGGTAAAAGGGGGATTTAAATCAAGTCTTATGGATTTGGGATTTAAATCAATTTGCTTTAAATAAAATCAACCCTCTAGGCAACAATGGGAGTTAGTTTGGGTATGGGTGCAACCACTAAACTGAGAATATAAGACGTAATGTGATTATACGCAAAACCAATAAAAAACATTTATATAAAAAAGAGAATATAAGCTCTATGCCTATTTGCTTACCTGTCAAATATACGCGCCTCCTTCAAGACGTTCCCCAGATTAATGTAAGCATCCAGGAAGTTGGGGTCCAGGGTCACCGCCTGAAAATATTTAAGATAATAGATTTTTGTTACTAATACAGTCATACCTCAGGTTGAAGTAGCTGCGGGTTAAGCATTTTCGGGTTGTGCTCCGTGGCGACCTAGAAGTAACAGAGCCCGTTACTTCCGGGTTCTGCAGCTTGCGCACGTGCAGACACTCAAAATGATGCCACACGCATCTACGGAAGCAGCAAATTGTGACCCGAGCATGTTCGCTTCAGGATGCGAACGGGGCCCCGGAACGGATCCCGTTCGCATCCAGAGGTACCACTGTATAACAGCATGGTTACTTTTAAATAAGTGGGTCAACTTTGACCTAGGCTGCCTCCTACCTACCTTCCTACCTTATCGATCTACCGACTTTATCTTATTATCTATCTACTTGCCTACCTATCTTATCTATCTATCTATCTATCTATCTATCTATCTACCTACCCTATCTATCAAATCTATCTACCTACCTACCATCTAATCCAGGTGTGGCCCAACTTGGCCCTCCAACCCCCATCATCCCTACCTAACAGGACCAGTGGTCAGGGACAATGTGAGTTGTAGTCCCAAAACAGCTGGAGGGCCAGGTTTGGCCATGCCTGAATCTATCTACCTACTCAATCAATCAATCTAACTAATCTATCTATCCATCTACCAACCTTTCTTATATATGTATCTATCTAATCTACCTACCTAATGTATCTAATCTAATCTAATCTAATCTAATCTAATCTAACTATCTATCATCTATCTAATCTATCTATGCAAGGAATATCAACTGTACGAGAAATGGTACCAACTAATGTACTAACAGGACACCGGAGGCCCATTGCAGCTGAAAAAATGCCTCCAGTTTTAATATAAAAAAGAATGGGAAACGTTTATTGCATATTGACAAAAGCAGTGCACACAGGTTAATACATTAGCAGGATTAATTTTTTTTAAAAAACCCACCTGTAATGGTTAAATTTAAAGTAGAATCATAGAATCATACAGCTGGAATAGACCACAAGGGCCATCGAGTCCAACCCCCTGCCAAGCAGGAAACACCATCAGAGCACTCCTGACATATGGTTGTCAAGCCTCTGCTTAAAGACCTCCAAAGAAGGAGACTCCACCACACTCCTTGGCAGCAAATTCCACTGTCAAACAGCTCTTACTGTCAGGAAGTTCTTCCTAATGTTTAGGTGGAATCTTCTTTCTTGTAGTTTGGATCCATTGCTCCGTGTCCGCTTCTCTGGAGCAGCAGAAAACAACCTTTCTCCCTCCTCTATGTGACATACTTTTCTATATTTGAACATGGCTATCATATCACCCCTTAACCTCCTCTTCTCCAGGCTAAACATGCCCAGCTCCCTTAGCCGTTCCTCATAAGGCATCGTTTCCAGGCCTTTGACCATTTTGGTTGCCCTCCTCTGGAGTAAGGACAGTCCCCGGATTTACAAATCAGTCCCCATACAAAATCCATTTAAGTTGAAAAGTATCCCCGGACTCATTGAAAAAAAATCTGATAACCTTAAATTAGTGATGATGATTTTATTGAAGAAGAAGAAGAGTTTGGATTTGATATCCCGCCTTTCACTCCCTTTAAGGAATCTCAAAGCGGCTAACATTCTCCTTTCCCTTCCTTCCCCACAACAAACACTCTGTGAGGTGAGTGGGGCTGAGAGACGTCAGAGAAGTGTGACTGGCCCAAGGTCACCCAGCAGCTGCATGTGGAGGAGTGGAGACGCGAACCCGGTTCCCCAGATTATGAGTCTACCGCTCTTAACCACTACACCACACTGGCTCTCCAGTGATGATAATGAATGATGATAATACAAAGGAACCAGGGGAGGCAAGTCAAATAATCCCATAATGTGGGATTAACATTGATTGTGTATACAGTTGTTTTTTTAAAAAATATTATTTAATTTAATGATTTGGTTTTTTGTGAAAACTAAAAAAATATTATACAGTGGTAGCTTGGGTTAAGTACTTAATTCGTTCCGGAGGTCTGTTCTTAACCTGAAATTGTTCTTTTTTTAAATAATAATAATAATTTTTATTAAATTTTCCTATTTACAAATTCGCCATCCCAAACAGTATTCACAAATTTCAACTTTTTGGACTTCCACAAGCTTTTCCACCAATCCATATTTTCTATTTTTATGCATTCTCTAAATTTATATTGCCATTTAATATTATCCTTTCAGTTCTATTTCTTTTTTACAATACATCTTTAACTTTCACAAAGCCTCTTTAAATCCCACTAGCGTTGTCTGTTCGTCACATATGCTTTTCCGATAATCTGTAAACTTTCCCGAGTCCTCGATGAACTTGTGATCCCATTGATATCTAATCTTCCCAGTCAGTTTATCCAGTTCTGCATAGTCCATAAGTTTCATTCTCCACTCTTCAAGGGTCGGTAGCTCCTCTTGTTTCCATTTTTGGGCCATTAATATTCTTGCCGCTGTTACTGCGTATTGGAAAAGTTTGTAATCCTTTCTATTTATCTCTCTTCCAGTTATTCCTAACAAAAAGGCTTCTGGTTTCCTTACAAATGTGTATTTAAGCATCTTCTTCAACTCATTATATATCATTTCCCAGAAACCCTTTACCTTCTTACATTCCCACCACATATGGAAAAAAGATCCTTCTTTTTCTTTACATTTCCAACACTTATTACATGTTTTGAACATTTTTGCTAACTTAACCGGTGTTATGTACCATCTATATACCATTTTCATAATATTTTCCTTTTTCCATTTTCATAATATTTTTCCCAGTCAGCCAATTGTATATTATAACCAAAGTCTCTGGCCCAATGTATCATAACCGACTTTACCTCCTCGTCCATCGTTTGCCAATCCAACAACATTTTATACATTTTTGACAATATCTTATAATCATTGTTTATCATCTCTATTTGAAATTTCGATTCTTTTTCCGTATATCCACTCTTTTAAATCCTTTTTAAACATTTCATTTACCTGAAAATAATGCAACCAATCAAACACATGTTCTTTTACTTGTTCATATGGCTTCATTTTCCATTTCCCCCCTTCTTTAATTATTAGCTCTCCGTAAGTGATCCAATTCCCTCTCATATTGATTTTCTTTACACTCATAACCTCTAATGGAGACAACCAGTGTGGAACTTTGGGTTCTAATATATTTTTACACCTATCCCATATTTCTATTATGGAGCTCCTGAAAATGTGATTCTCAAAACCCTTGTGACTTTTCTTCTTCTCCAACCACAAATACACGTGCCACCCAAATCTATTATCAAATCCTTCTAACTCTAACAGTTTATTGTTTTTTTAATTTTATCCATTCCCTTAACCAGCAGAGACAAGACGCTTCATAATATAATTTCAAATCTGGCAGCGCAAAGCCTCCTCTTTCCTTTGCATCTGTCAATAACTTACATTGTATTCTTGGCTTTTTGCCCTGCCAGATATATCTTGAATTTGCCACTCTTTGAAAGTCGTTGTCCCCCTAATTATAGGAATCATTTGGAACAAAAATAACATCTTTGGAAGCACACTCATTTTGATCGTTGAGATTCTACCCCAAAAAGAAAGTTTCATCCTTCCCCAAACTTACAAAACTTTTTTGATTCTGTTCCACACCGGTATATAGTTGTTTTGAAATAAATCAATATTTCTTGGAGTTAACCATATTCCCAGATATTTTACCTTCTTCGCCACTTCAATCCCTGATTCTCGTTGCATTACTTCTATTGCACTTTGGTCCATATTCTTAATCATTACTTTGGTTTTTTTCTTATTTAATTGTGGGAGCCAGGAAGTCATGGAAAAGGCTTGTAGTGCCACCTGGTGCCTTGCTGACCTCGGTGACCAGCACTCTGAGCTTACAATGTATTAGAATGTATTGACCCTATAAGGAGTTAGGTTCCCCCCTCTGGGCACTGTAACCCTATATGGTTTGTGGGTGGGTTAAAGCTTGACCGGATGAGGTAACGTGAGACATTGGAATGCAGCCATGCGGCTGGAGAGAACAAAGGATAATAAAATCGGAGGAGAGAGAGGAAGGAGCTTTTTTGCCCTCCGTCCATGGAGACATTTGCCTTTGTGTGTGTTTTTTCTTTGCCTTGCACCCCAAAATGACGGCTGGTTTCCGTCAACTGGTTCCCACAAGTGGTGCCCTCTCTGAGGCAGAATAAAAGGATACGGCTGAGGTTTTTAAAAGGGAAAAAAGAAGCAACTGGAAGCAAACAGTCTGAGGCAGACTAAGAGGATTTTAAAAGAAACTGAGAGGATTTTTGATCCAAGCAGTGGTTATCATCGACTCACTACGTCCGGCAAGGATTGCAAAGCGCTCTACATCTTTAAAAAAGATCCCGGTGAGTTCGATCCCTTCTATTATATTGATTTTTGAAAAATGGGCAGCTCTTTGACTACTCCCCAACAGAAATTTTTAAAAGACTTAAAATTTCTCCTCTCCTCCAACAAACTGGAAGTTCCCGAGGGTGATTTGATACAGCTCATTCTGGCCATTGATGAACATTCTCCCTGGGACTTGGGTGTAATTGCAAATGGGACTTGGGAACTGAAACTTTGGGACAAGATTGGTGAACATTTTCATGAGCTCCCCAGCATCAGTACTCGGATTTTAAATGCATGGTGCAAGGTTCATTACGCTATGGGCTCTTTATCACCAAAAAATATCTCCCTGGCTGCATTGCCATCACAACCTCCAGCTTCTTTAATCCAGTCTGCTGTGTTAGAGTTTGTTCCAATCCTTGCCCTGCCAGCAGCTCCAGAACCCAAGCCTCCAGATTATAGTTCCTCACTAGAGGACCCAATCCTGCAAAAATATCGTGGTCTGGCTGGAAATGACCCTGCTCTTTCAGCAGCAGAACCAGCTACCCCCTTTCAACGTGCAGCCCTTGCCTGTTCCTTATCTCAGGATACCATGGCATTCCCTGTTATTGTGCCCCCTGCTGGTGCTCCAGCAGGAACTCAAGCCCAGCACCAACCTTTTGACTTTAAAATCTTGAAAGAGCTCCAATTGTCAGTCAGGACAAATGGACTGCAAGCACCATTCACACAGGCTCTTTTGGAAGCCACATTAGCCCAGCTGTTGGTTCCAGATGACATCAAGCTTTTGGCACGTACAGTTTTACCTCCATCAGCTGGTGTATTATTTGCTCATGAATGGGAAATCGCCTGTCATGGTTATGCTCCTGCCTTACTGCAACAAGCAAGAGGGAATAATCCTAATATTACCCTCGCAGATGTGATGGATGCTATGATGGGCCGTGGGCCCTTTGCTCAGGCTTCAGTACAAGCCACACTGCTGCAGATTTTATTGAGGGATACTGCTCTTGCTGCTCAACAAGCAATGAGAAAAATCCCAGAACCCACCAGTATTCAATCAAGGTGGGGTTCAATCAGGCAAGAGGCAAGAGAATCATATTCTTCCTTTATGGACAGGCTGATTACAGCAGTGAGTAGACAAATTGAAAATCCTGAAGCCAAACAAATAATTATCAAACAATTGGCCTTTGAATATGCCAAAGAGGATTGTAAGGTTGCGTTAAGACCGATAATACACAATCCTGCCACAGACACAGCAGCCATGCTTCGCATTTGTCAGTCTGGTGATACAGCCACCCACAAGATTCATCTGCTAGCAGCAGCGCTCAATGAAAACCAGCCTGTAGCCACCGATACAACGTTTCCAGCGTGGCGAACCAGGATCACCGATACCTCAGTGTGGGTAGAACGGTGGCCTCCACCAAAAGAAAAATCCGCAGCAATGGCACCATCCTGTTTCTGAACAGCTTATCTCTGAACAATTGACTTTCGGCCACATTGAACCATCTTCATCCCACTGGCTCCAGCAGACAAGGAACAGTTTGCTTTTACATTGCCAGTATATCACGATTCGCAACGTTATCAGTGGATTGTCCTCAAGGCATGCGGAACTCCCCTACACTTTGTCAACATTTTGTGGGTGAAGCATTGAAACCTTTCCACATGCGCCACCTAGAGGTGCTGCACACGAGCTGCACCTGGCCGTATTTGCTACATCGTTGCCAACAGGAATTTTATATGCTCAGGCGGAACAAGAAGAAGACTATCTGCATTATAGAATGGTTACATCTACCACATACCCCACCGAAGAACATTTATTCAGTAATTGAATCCACATCAGACATTGTTATCAAAGGACGTTCACGTGCAAATTGCTTTAGCTGATTTTATAGGTGTCATCATTTTTAACCCTCCAAAGGATGACCGTTTGACATTTCTGACACAGGTCACCTATGTTTGGCTACCCCCTTGTCTCTCACACCTCTCCCCTCTGCACTAACCCTCTTCATGGATAGAACAAGAAGTAGGGGGGTGGTGACATGGGAGGAGGGAGGAAAATGGAAATGTTTATATACCCCTCCACAGTCTTCTGCCCAGTGAGCTGAGCTAGCAGCTGTGATTCTTGCCTTTCAATCCTTTCCTACTCAACCTTTCAATCTTATTGTGGATACTCAGTATGTATATCGCCTTTTTGCTAGTTTACCAATATCTTATATAACTCCTTCCTTGGATTCTGACTTGTTTTCCTTGTTTCTTGGCCTGCAGGCCTTACTTCAGCACAGAGAGTTATCTTATTATGTTGCACATCTTCGCTCCCACACATCACACCCAGGGTATTTAGCAGAGGGCAATGCAAGAGCAGATGTGGCTCTGAGGGACATTTCTACCTTTTCTCTCTTTTCTGACCCTATACTAGGTCATAACACCTTTCACCTTCCTGCGAAAGCATTGGCAAAGCATTTTTCTATTCCTTTGGCCCAAGCAAGGGATATAGTTTCCCAATGTGCTTCTTGTTCTAAATCTCAGCTGGCCATTCCTTTTGATGCTGTCAATCCTAGGGGCACGTCTGCATTGGCGTGTTGGCAGATGGATGTCACACACACACCTGTGTTGGCTCCACTCTCCAAGGTTCACCTCACGGTGGACACCCACTCTGGATTCATATGGGCTACGCCCATGAGGGGGGAAACAGCTCGGCATGTCATTCAGCACACTATCCGCTGTTTCTCAGTCATGGGTAAACCTGCGCGTATCAAAACTGATAATGGTCCAGCATATATTTCTAAAACATTTTCGGAATTTTGTATGTTGTGGAATGTGAAATTAACTCATGGCATACCCTTTAACTCCACAGGTCAAGCTATAGTGGAAAGAGCACACCTGACGTTCAAAACACTATTGCTTAAACAGCTTGGCGGCCGAAGCATACCAACGGCAGATATCCCTTCGGCTGTTCACCAAGTTCTTTTTGTACTTAACCATCTTTTATATCCACATAATAGGACCCATACTCCCGCGGAATTGCATTTTAGGAAGGAGGAGGCACTCCCCCGCCCCTTGGTGGTGTACCGACGCTTGCCTGATCCCGCGTGGCATGGACCTGTTCCGCTGATCACGTGGGGACGAGGGTACGCGGCAGTGGACGTCGAGGACAAGCCTTTGTGGGTTCCAGCTCGATGCGTGCGGCCATGGCGAGTCCCTTCAACTACAGAAGTGCCTTCCTAACCATTTGCCTTGCCATCTTTTGCTGCATCATTATACAAGGATGAGAAGCAGACGACACAATCCAGTTGCAGCCACCATATTTCACCTTATCGGCTGGCAAGCAGCTGTCGCCTGAATCCTACTCTGGCTGGCAGTATCCACGGCTCAGCCACTCTCGAACTATAAGAACAGCATTGTTGAATAAGACTTTTAGGGGAGAAAATTATCAAAAGATATGGAGGAATAATATTTTTGTACAAGATATGATTAAGTTTACCAGTTTATTGCATGCTTCTAAATGTTGGTTATGTATGCACATGCCGCCCTTTGCCAGTCATTCAGGCATAATGCTTCATGGCGTGCCTGTCAATGGATCTTTTCAATTTACTGATATTATATCCCCTAAGCAAACTTTTTGGCCTCCAGTACAATTGACCCTCCATGAGCCTGCCCCCATTTGTTTTCAAATTAAAGAGGGGAAAGAATCATGGGGCATATATCCAAACTGTCAATATACATTGAAATTCATGTTTAATAGCTCTTGTTCTCTTACAGGAACATACAGTGACCAATCTCAGTGCTTTAGAAGCGATACCAGTGCATGGCTAAAAACTAGGAAAGAAACCTACCATGCAAATTGGAGTCTGAATTCTTCTATCCCTGGCTTAGCAAATGCCACAGATGAGCAATTTCATATCAGTTCCTTATTTACTGAAGCCTTTAATTGGTCCCAACAGAGTAGTAATATCAGCTATTTACTCCAAAGAGAGTTATGGTTGCTTTGTGGCGAAAAAGCATACAAAGCCATTCCTCGAAACCTCACAGGCACATGTACATTGGGTCTCGTGGTTCCGTTGTTGTATAAGGTTGATAAGTTACCATCTTCTCTTAGACTACGAAATCGTCGGGAGGTAAATTCACCCATAAATCAATATATCGGTACCCAGGTCTCTCGGGCCTTGCTGCCCTCGGTGGGTGCAGCAATGAACTATAGGGACCTCCATCGGCTAGCAAATTGGACTGAAGGATTATTCAATGATACCATAAAAGCTTTGAAGGAACTCAACCAGGAGGTGTCTGCAATGAGAGAAGTGGTTTTACAGAATCGTTATACTTTGAATGTGATTTTAGCTTCAAAAGGAGGAGTTTGTGCGCTTGTTCATTCTCACTGTTGCATGTTTATTCCTGATAATAATGTCAGCATATCTGCGACAATCGACCATATGGAAACCATGGTAGCCCACAATCCGTTTGCCCCCCCTCCTTCCGTTGATCCATGGGCATGGTTATATTCTTGGCTTCCGGATGGAAGTTGGCTTCGACATTTATTGATTTTAGTGATCATTATAGTAGTTATTTGCATTATTTTGTGTTGCTGTATACAATGTATTCCTTCTTTAATTTCTGTATGTACTGCATGGTTCTCCAGTCCGCGGCCCGCTTCCGGTCTCACAAGAGTCGCCTATCGCGCTCGATATAACCGTATTGGTACTGACATATATGACTCTGATTAAATAAATAAAGAAAGAGGGCATGTGGGAGCCAGGAAGTCATGGAAAAGGCTTGTAGTGCCACCTGGTGCCTTGCTGACCTCGGTGACCAGCACTCTGAGCTTACAATGTATTAGAATGTATTGACCCTATAAGGAGTTAGGTTCTCCCCTCTGGGCACTGTAACCCTATATGGTTTGTGGGTGGGTTAAAGCTTGACCGGATGAGGTAACGTGAGACATTGGAATGCTGCCATGCGGCTGGAGAGAACAAAGGATAATAAAATCGGAGGAGAGAGAGGAAGGAGCTTTTTTGCCCTCCGTCCATGGAGACATTTGCCTTTGTGTGTGTTTTTTCTTTGCCTTGCACCCCAAAATGACGGCTGGTTTCCGTCAACTGGTTCCCACATTTAATATAAACCCGGCCACCTTGCCAAATTCCATCTCCACATTTAAACTCTTTAAAGGATCTTCTATCGTTATTACCAGGTCATCAGCAAAGGCTTTAACTTTATATTCGTTTTGACCTACTGTCACCCCTTTTATTAATTCATTTCGTCTAATTGCACTCAAGAGGACTTCCAGAACCATTATGAATAACAGTGGCGAGAGAGGACAACCCTGTCTTATACCCTTCCATATCTTCACTTCTTCTGTTATTACATTATTCACAATCAATTTAGCTCTTTGCTCTGTATAAATCGCCCTTATTCCATTATAGAAATCGTTCCCCACTTCCATAAATTCTAAATTTTTTAACACAAATTCCCATGATATACAGTGGTGCCTCGCAAGACGAATGCCTCGCAAGACGGAAAACCCGCTAGACGAAAGGGTTTTCCGTTTTGGAGGCGCTTCGCAAAACGAATTTCCCTATGGGCTTCCTTCGCAAGACGAAAGCCCATAGGGAAATCTCCGGGACAGCGGGGAAGCGCAGCACGTCTTCCCCACTGTCCTCGGACCTCCTCCGAAGGCTGGCGGTGGTGTGGAGACCTCCTCCCGCCGCCAGCCTTTGGAAGGCTGCTCTGAAGCCTGGCGGTGGGGTGGAGAAACCTCCTCCCGCCGCCAGGCTTCGGAAGGATGCTCCGAAGCCTGGCGGCGGGAGGAGGTCTCTCTGCCCCACCGCCAGCCTTCAGAAGGCTGCTCCGAAGCCTGGCGGCGGGAGAAGGTCTCTCCGCCCCACCGCCAGCCTTCAGAAGGCTGCTCCGAAGCCTGGCGGTGGGGCGGAGAGACCTCCTCCCGCCGCCAGGCTTCGGAAGGCTCTCCGAAGGCTGGCGGTGGGGCGGAGAGACCTTCTCCCCGCGCCAGCCTTCGGGTGGCTGTCCTGAAGACTTGCGGTGGGAGGAGGGTTTTCCTTCCCACCGCCAACATTCAGAATGCTGTTCTGAATGTTGGCGGTGGGGAGGAAAAACCCTCCTCCCACCGCAAGCCCCGGGAACAGAGGAGAAGCGCTGCGCCCCTTCCCCTCTGTTCCCGTATCTGTCCTGAAGGCTTGCGGTGGGGAGAAAAGCCCTTCTCCGCACCGCCAGCCTTGAAAGCGGTTTCCATAGGAACGCATTAATTGATTTTCAATGCATTCCTATGGGAAACGGTGCTTCGCAAGACGAAAAACTCGCAAGAAGAAAAAACTTGCGGAATGAATTAATTTCGTCTTGCGAGGCACCACTGTATTATCAAATGCCTTCTCCGCATCTACAAACATTAGTATAGCTTGTTTCTCATTCCTAGCAGACAGATATTACAAAACATTTATTATATTTCTCACATTATGTTTCATCTGCCTGCCTGGAAGAAACCCTGCTTGATCATCGTGAATAAATTCTCTCAATACCTTTTTTAATCTTTTTGCTAATATTCCAGCAAAAATCTTATAGTCTGTGTTTAACAATGAGATCGTGTGTTAAATCAGAATCTTGCTTGGGAATAAGTATGATGAAGGCTTCTTTCCAAGTTTCCAGAATATCTTTTTCCTTCAAAATATTATTCATAACTTCTTTCAGTGGTACCGTCAGGGTGTGCCTCAATTCTTTGTAATAACTGGCTGTAAATCCATCTGGTCCTGGAGCCTTTCCTTTTTTCAATTCTTTTATGACCTCTATTATTTCCTCATTCTCAATTGGGGCATTCAGTCTGTCTTTCTTTTCTGTCGGGATCTTTTGCACCTTTTTTTCTTTTAAATATCTTTCTATTCTCTTCAAATTGTTCTTTTCTCTGTTGCTGTACAAATGATTATAAAAGTCCAAGAATCCTTTTCTAATGCCTTTCGGGTTCTCAATCTCTTCTCCATCCACAATAATTTTGTTGATTATGTTTTGTTCCTTTCTTTTCTTAATTTGCCACGCGAGCCATTTACCTGACTTATTGGCATTGTCCATAAAATATTCCATCAACTTCTTTTGCGCCTCTTGTATGATTTTTTGATCACCCAAGAGGTAATCGTTAATTCTCCATCTAAATGATCTTTCTTCATAACCTTTAATTTCCAATTTTATTGGACTGTGGTCTGAAATTACTCTTGGCTGAATTTCAATTTGCCGAATTCTTGGAGTTAGTTCATTCGAGACCCAAATTTGATCTATTCTTGACATTGACTGATTTGGTTCCGAATAAAATGTAAACTGTTTCTCCAGTGGATGTCTAAGTCTCCAAACATCAATTAGATTACAGTTTTTCGTCATTGAAAAGAAAGTCTTGGGTAGTTTTCCTTCTTTGCTAACCTGAAATTGTTCTTAACCTGAACTTTAGCTAATGGGGCCTCCTGCTACCATTGAGCCGCCAGAGCACGATTTCTGTTCTCATCCTGAAGCAAAGTTCTTAACCTGAAGCACGATTTCTGGGTTAGCGGAGTGTATAACCTGAAGTCTATGTAAAACGAGGTACCACTGTATATATTTAAAAATTGCATCCAATTTTGACAGTGTTATTACAAACCACTTCATTCAGCCCTGCAACATCTTGCGAAGCAGCGATATACTAATATGCATCTGTTATTATGTGACATTGGTCAAGGCTTTCTGGGAAATAATATATGATGAATTTAAAGAAAATGTTTGAAAATACATTTGTCAAAAAAGCCAGAAGCCTTCTCACTAGGTATAAGACTTCTTATGTCTGCAACGACGGCAGCAAGAATGCAACTAGCCCAATGGGGCTTAAATTGGATTGTTATGAATGAAAAAAATTAGTAAAAAAATATTTCAAAAGAGAATGCTACTTGCCCAATTAATGGGGCTTAGATCAGGTTATTCATGAAAGAAATGATAAAAAAATATTTAAAAGAAGAGAGAATGCTACTAGCCCAATTAATGTGGCTTATATTTGATTGTTATTAATAAAAAAATTAATAAAAAATAATTTAAAAAGAGAATGTCACTAGCCCAATTAATGGGGCTCATATGGGATTGTTATTAATGAAAAAATTAATGAAAAAATAATTTACAAAGAGAATGCCACTTGCCCAATTAATAGGGCTTAAATCAGATTGCTATGAATGAAAATAATAAATTCTTTAAAAGAAGAAGAGAGAACGCTACTAACCCAATTAATGGGGCTTCTAATGGATTGTGATTAATGAAAAATTAATAAAACATTATTTAACAGAAGAAGAGAGAACGCTACTAGCCCAATTAATGGGGCTTATATTGGATTGTTATCATTATCATTATTTTTCCAGGCCTTCCCATCTAGAGCCCAGAAACTCTGTAACAGTTACCTTCTCAAAGTGATGAATCGCCAGCCAGATTTCCCCTTGCGCATTGAACACACAGCCGAGGTTACTCCATGCCACAGCAAAGTTGGGTTGGGTCTCGATGGCTTTCAGGTAGCAGGCCTTGGGAGGGTCGAGAGGTAGGTAGGTACAGGGGGAAGGGGGTATTTGCACAAAAGAAAAGCAAGAGAAAAGTCCCAGTTAGCAGAGGCTTGACAACCATATGTCAGGAGTGCTCTGATGGTGTTTCCTGCTTGGCAGAGGGTTGGACTCGATGGCCCTTGTGGTCTATTCCAGCTGTATGATTCTATGATTCTACTTTAAATTTAACCATTACAGGTGGGGTTTTTTAAAAAAATTAATCCTGCTAATGTATTAACCTGTGTGCACTGCTTTTGTCAATATGCAGTAAACGTTTCCCATTCTTTTTTATATTAAAACTGGAGGCATTTTTTCAGCTGCAATGGGCCTCCGGTGTCCTGTTAGTACCATTAGTTGGTACCATTTCTCGTACAGTTGATATTCCTTGCATAGATAGATTAGATCAGTGTTTCCCAACCGGTGTTCCGCGGCACACTAGTGTGCCGCGAGAGATTGCCTGGTGTGCCGTGGGAGGGAGGCGGGCGAGTCGGGCGGCGAGAGGCGGGGCGGCGGCGGCGAGGATCCGCGTCGAGCCGGGGGCGGCTCCGCGGTGGTGGTGCCGAGGTTTCTCTCTCCATTCTCCCCTCACACACACACATAGGAAATAACACAGGATCAGCTGACAGGACCCGGCCAATGGGGCGGCGGTGGGGCAGCGCGCGCAAAAGGGAGGAGCGCGAGACAGCGGACAAGGAGGTGGCCGGCATGTCCGGGCAGCAGCAGCAACAGCAGCAGCAACTCCCGGCGACTGCTCCTCAAGCCCCGGGCAACCCTACTCCCTCACCGGCCTCGGCCGCCCTCCTGCTCCACCGCCGCCGCCTCCCCCGCCGCCGCCGGCTACCTCGGCCCCGCCGCCGCTCCCTCCTCCGCCCGCTATCGCCGCCACCACCACAACAGCCGCCGCCGCCTCAGCTGGGCCCATGCCTGCCGGGAGCGGCGGCGGCAGCAGCAGCAGCAGCAGCGCCCCGGCGCCCTTCCCTCACGGCGGCGACCCGGCCCTGCAGTGGCGTAGCGTGGGGGGTGCAGGGGGGGCCGGCCGCACTGGGCGCAACATCTGCGGGGGGCGCACTCGCAGCTCTCTGCCCCTCCCGAGGTACTATTTCTGGGTTAGCGGAGTCTGTAACCTGAAGCGTATGTAACCCGAGGTACCACTGTACTTCCAAGTCAGCGTGCAAGGGATTGCAGGACCGGCGGACTTGGCGGTGGGGGTGGTTGCTGGAGCCTTGTCTGTCCTTTCAGCCCCGCACCCACCGCAGACCCCTTCCTATGCCACTGGTAGCTAGGCGAGGCGGGGGGCACTGGGCGCCACACCTCGGTGCCTGCAGCGTGCCTGAGCCATGCGTCTGCGGGCGAACTGCCCGCAAGCTCCGCTCTGGCCTCTGCCCACCGCCTCAGCCTCCCTACAGCTGAGGGGGAGGCTGCAGCGAGGCTCCACGCAGCGCGCCCTGCCATGGCTCGCCCCCATGGCACTCGCCCCTGGCTGCAGGACGCGCGCGCCGCCCCGGGCCCCTGAGCGGCTAGCTGCGCCGCTGCGCTGAGCGCAAGGAATACGTCCTCTCCGAGTTCGGCGTCCTCTTCGTGGGCAGCGCGAACCGCATCTCCAGCTTCGGGTGGAACTTTGGCCAGGTAGGGGGAAGCCTTTGGGCGGGGGGGGGGGCTGGAGACCGGGGTGGGGAGGGGTTAGGAGAGACGCTACCGGCCCCGTCCAGAAATGCCCAGAGCAACTGGAGCTCAGCTACACGCACACATGCGCCCTCCAAATCCCGTTTCCCACCCCTTTCTCAAAAGAAGAGAGAAAAAATGGGTCCTGGGTGTGAAACCAAAGGACCTTTCCAGCTCCTCCTCAATTCCAGGTGTGGATGGCAATGCCTCGTGTCTCCTCCCCCGCGACCAGAGCACACTTCCTAGGCTGGTTGGACGGTCCCTGGGGGTCTTCGGGTTGCCACATTTTGAAGAGCAAAAAACAGGACACATTTGTCGACTTCTGCTTTTAGCTATGGATCAGTGGCCTAGCGTGGGGGGTGCAGGGGGGGCCGGCCACACCGGGCGCAACATCTGGGGGTTAGTGTTAGGGGGCGCAAATCCACGGGTTAGGGGGCGCAAATTACTTGCATTGTCCCGGGTGCTGACAACCCACGCTACGCCACTGCGGCCCTGAACGAGCAGGAGAAGGAGCTCAAGTGACGCTGCGCGCTGACGTCACGGGGCTGTAATGGTGGTGTGCCTCGAGATTTTTTTCATCAAACAAGTGTGCCTTTGCCCAAAAAAGGTTGGGAAACACTGGATTAGATAGATGATAGATAGTTAGATTAGATTAGATTAGATTAGATAGATAGATTAGGTAGGTAGATTAGATAGATACATATATAAGAAAGGTTGGTAGATGGATAGATAGATTAGTTAGATTGATTGATTGAGTAGGTAGATAGATTCAGGCATGGCCAAACCTGGCCCTCCAGCTGTTTTGGGACTACAACTCACATTGTCCCTGACCACTGGTCCTGTTAGGTAGGGATGATGGGGGTTGGAGGGCCAAGTTGGGCCACACCTGGATTAGATGGTAGGTAGGTAGATAGATTTGATAGATAGGGTAGGTAGATAGATAGATAGATAGATAGATAGATAGATAGATAGATAGATAGATAAGATAGGTAGGCAAGTAGATAGATAATAAGATAAAGTCGGTAGATCGATAAGGTAGGAAGGTAGGTAGGAGGCAGCCTAGGTCAAAGTTGACCCACTTATTTAAAAGTAACCATGCTGTTATACAGTGGTACCTCTGGATGCGAACGGGATCCGTTCCGGGGCCCCGTTCGCATCCTGAAGCGAACATGCTCGGGTCACAATTTGCTGCTTCCGTAGATGCGTGTGGCATCATTTTGAGTGTCTGCACGTGCGCAAGCTGCAGAACCCGGAAGTAACGCGCTCTGTTACTTCTAGGTCGCCACGGAGCACAACCCGAAAATGCTTAACCCGCAGCTACTTCAACCTGAGGTATGACTGTATTAGTAACAAAAATCTATTATCTTAAATATTTTCAGGCGGTGACCCTGGACCCCAACTTCCTGGATGCTTACATTAATCTGGGGAACGTCTTGAAGGAGGCGCGTATATTTGACAGGTAAGCAAATAGGCATAGAGCTTATATTCTCTTTTTTATATAAATGTTTTTTATTGGTTTTGCGTATAATCACATTACGTCTTATATTCTCAGTTTAGTGGTTGCACCCATACCCAAACTAACTCCCATTGTTGCCTAGAGGGTTGATTTTATTTAAAGCAAATTGATTTAAATCCCAAATCCATAAGACTTGATTTAAATCCCCCTTTTACCGGAAGGTTCAGCCTTGCTGGCATCCTCTTAATATTGACAAACGGAGGCAGGTTTCCTTTTTGGAATCCTAACTTCAGAGTCTTTTCTACAGTTATATCAAAATGATTTGGTTCTGCTATATACAGCCCGATTGTGACGAAATGATGGTGAGTTTTAATAAGTGAACACTTTTTATTTGAACAACTTTTCTGCTGTACTTGATTGGAAGGAGAAAAGAAACATTTCCTTCATAACAATTTAAGCAATTTATTTCACTAAAACAGTAACATGGTAGCATATGTATCCATGTTGCTTAACTGATGTGCTGAAACATTTTTTCCCCAAGAAAAACTTGGACTGAGTTTTCGCACACATGAAAAACTTAAAACAAATAATTCTTCCCCGAATTATTTATTTATTTATTTATTTCTACCCCGCTCTCACTGGCCAGGGCTGGGCTCAGGGCGGCTAACACCAAATATAAATTACAATAAAATAGAATAGAAAAAAACCCCAGTTAATTAAAATACAGCTTAAAATGCAGCCTCATCAAGACTACAAAGGGAGGAAACATCAGCTATTCACCCAAGCCAGCTATCCATGCTGGTGCTACATGGGCCAGCAAAAAAAGCCACGGGAAAATTTATATACCAAATCCCATATAGGGTGTCAGAGTGAGTCTAAGCATAGAGCGAGTTAAAATAATCAAGCCTGGAGGTGACCATCGCATGGATCACTGGCCAGATCAGGGCGAGAAAGGTAAGGAACCAATTCCTTAATACGGCGGAGGTGGAAAAATGCCACCTTTGCTGTGGCTGCAACCTGTGCCTCCATGGAAAGAGAGGCATCGAAGGTTACACCCAAGCTCTTGACAGAAGGCTCTGGCACTAATTGCGCCCCCACAAGAGATGGGAGTTGGCCCCCCAACCCCATGTTGTCCTGACCCAGCCAGAGGACCTCTGTCTTCGAAGGATTTAACTTCAACTGGCTCCCACGCAGCCACCCAGCCACGGCTTCCAAGCATCTGGTCAGTGTGTCTGGGGCCGAGTCCATTGACAGATAAAGTTGGGTGTCATCAGCATATTGACGACAACTCAGCCCTAAACTCCGGACAATCTGGGCAAGGGGGCGCATAAAGATATTGAAAAGCATCTGGGAAAGGATTGTGCCCTGCGGCACTCCACACAACAAGGAGTGCCGCAGCGACAACTCCCTCCCTAGCGCCACCCTCTGTCCCCGACCTGAGATAAAGGAGCACAGCCATTGTCTGACTGTGCCCTGAATCCCCACGTTGGCAAGGCGGTGGTCCAAAAGTTTGTGATCGACCATGTCGAAGGCCGCTAACAAATCTAAAAGAATCAGCAGTCCCGGCCCGCCTCGATCCTCTTAATCGTCCTCCCAAAGCATTTTATTTTTTAAAAAACAGATTTTTATCCACCCTGGTGACAATGAAACTGAACCAGTCCTTGATCTCATTTCAGAGCCGTTGCAGCCTACCTACGGGCCCTGAGCCTGAGTCCCAACCACGCTGTTGTCCACGGCAACCTGGCATGTGTGTATTACGAACAGGGGCTGATCGATCTGGCAATCGATACCTACAAGAGGGCCATTGAGCTCCAGCCCCACTTCCCTGACGCCTACTGCAACCTGGCCAACGCGCTGAAAGAGAAAGGCAGCGTAAGAAACTGGTCCCTTTTGCCTTGGGGTGGGGGGAACATCTATATAAAAGATGTTTTATAGATGGTACTTAACACCTGCCAAAATAGCTAAAATGTATAAAACAAAAAAACTGTGCTGGAGGTGCAGTAAAGAAGAAGGGACACTTATACATTTCTGGTGGGCCTGTGAAAAAAAAATACAGAAACTTTCCTATTAGGCAGTGGTGTCCAAACTTTTTTCAAAGAGGGCCAGATTTGATGAAGTGAAGGGCCATAAGGGCCGACCAAAGTTGTTTACTTTTTTTAAGGATTGAAGTTGTTGAGCTCTTTTCTTAGGGTTTAAATTGTTGAACTTTTTTTAGGATTGAAGTTGTTTAGCTTTTTCTTAGGCTTTTACCCCATGCTGAATTGGCCAGATTAACAGAGACAATTAGGGCACAACCCAGACAAGAATTCCAAAAGGAATGGGGAAAATGCAGAGAATACTTTACCAAACAGTGCCCCAAAATATACACTTGGACTTGTTTCAATTAATTTCTACAGGAGACTTTGTGGTTTAAGTCATAATTAGGAAAAATTGTAATAATCCCATACAAAAGAAATAGTATACAAGAGGTAAATAAGGCGGCCATTTAACAGAATAAAGTCTTTTATTTTTATGTTATGTTTTCTTTGTGTAAGGGGATAGGAGTTTAATTTTGATAATTAGTCAATGGTGGTGGGTCTGTTTGTATGTATGAGTTGTTGTGGACTATGTTATAAATAAAATAAAAATTAAAAAAAGAAAATGAAACCGGTCCCTTTTGCTTTCTGTATGTCAGAGGGTTTGCTGAAAAAAGCCTTCCGGATGATGGTGACCTCGAAATTGGGCTCTTTGGGGGGGGGGGGATTTGGGGTACAGAACCTAGAAGAAGTCCTCTTTTATTTTTTCCTTTGTCATATCGTCACATACAACTTTGCTCATACCAAGCGTCGACTCCCCTCCCCCTTCCCCCGCTCCCACTCCCTGGCTTTCTTAAGCAGTCACGATCCTCTTAGCATTTCTATATCACCCTTTAAAAATTGTCCAGTAGCACCTGATGATGATGATGATAATAATAATAATAATAATAATAATAATAATAATAATAATAATAATAATAATAATAAAATTTATACCCCGCCTATCTGGCTGGGTTTCCCCAGCCACTCTTGGCGACAACATATTAAAATACAATAGTCCGTCAAACATTAAAAGCTTCCCTAAACAGGGCTTGCTAAACTTGGCTTCTTCTTGGTATAATTTTTTGTATGCAGGTCCAATTCTTCAGATACAAAAGCTTCTACCAAGACCAAACTGAGTTGGTCTGCAATGTGCTACTGGACAATTTATATATTTTTTATATATTTCAACTGCGTTAGACCACCACAGCTGCCTACCTGAACATATATCGCCCTATTTACCTTCTTACTCTACTTAAAACAATTTACTTTAGCATTTGTAAATCACTTTCAAAAATTAGCCTCTGGTTTTTTTAATAACAGTATATTTAAAGATCTTTTTCAATTCTTTGTAAATCATATCCCAGTAGACTTTGACTTTAGTGCACATCCACCACCTATGGACGAAATTCCCTTCCTTCTCCTTGCATTTCTAGCGTGCCTTATCTTGAGTTATATATATTTTAGCAAGTTTAGTCGGCGTCAAATACCACCTATACGTCACCTTCATTAAATTTTTAATTAGTGCTGTACATTCAATAAATTGTTTTTGCCCATAATCTTTCCCACTTATCTAATTCAATGTTATGACCAAAATCTTGAGCCCATTTAATCATAACCGACTTAACTTCTTCATCCTTTGTATGCCATTCTTATACGTTTTTGGCAATGATTTTCTTTTACTATCTAGCAACTCTGTCTCTTAATTTTGATTTAGTATGACCAAAACCATTTCCCTTACTGTCTTCCTTAAATACATCTTGCAAAAGACGGTAAGTGTGCGGGAAAGAGAGTTTGAATCGGATTAGTCTGCTCTTGTATTTATGTTCCCCTAAACCAAGCATGTCCAAAGTCCACTTTGGGGGCCTTCCACCCATCTCTCCTAGATCTCAAAATGCATTGGTTTTGTCATATTTCCTGCTATCCTGCCAAAGAATTTAAATTTTCCCAATGTTCTTTTAGACCAGGCATGTCCAAAGTCCAGTTCAGGGGCCTAATCTGGCCCTCTGGTCGATTTAATCCGGCCCTCGTGGCGGTTTATTTACTAGGGCAAAACTTCCCCCAAAAAAGCTCAAGAACTTTAATCCTAAAAAAAGGTCAGCACCTCTGGGGTCAAATCCTTAAAAAAGGCTCAACAATTGTGGGGTTTTACTGTTAATATGCTTCTTCTTAATTGCATTTCACTATTAATATACTTCTTAATTGTATTTCAGTTCAACAATGACTTTGATAAAATACATCTTTTGTGACGTGCAGAAGGCTTGAGTTACCTATGAGGTGCAACAGTTACCATATAGCATATATTCAATATAAAAAACAGCAACAATTGGTTGTTGACAAAGGACAGCTGGCATATATATATAAAAGATATTAACTGATATGCATGCCATTCCAGATATAGCTATATAATCTCTACTGTTGGTAAGAGAAGAACTTTGGAGCAGGCATTTTCAAAAAAAGAGTTTTTTATGAACCGCTCTAATACCAAGTTACCGTCAGGAGCTGAGGGGCCGTATCAAACCTCAATCCAGCCATCACATCACAGAGCAGCCTTTTGGGCTCCTGTGAAAGACATACTAATATTCGTGTAAAAACTCTGTTTTGTGTTTCGAAGGTTGCCGAAGCCGAGGAATGCTACAATACAGCTCTCCGTTTATGTCCGACTCACGCGGATTCTCTTAATAACCTGGCGAACATCAAGCGAGAACAAGGGAATATCGAGGAGGCTGTCCGCCTCTACCGGAAAGCTCTTGAGGTACGTGCGTGGAGAATTACAACAATTAAATTGACATATAAGGGTTAGGCATGCGTACCCTGGACTCCTAGTCTGGGTCTTTTTAAAAATCGCCGATCAAATTTTTCTTGATCAATAACGGAAATAATGGTGAAGAAGTGAAAGTGAAGTAGCATTTTGAGGCTCGACAAAGCATGGTCCAATAAGTCCCTTTTGGAAGGAAGAGGGTCTGTCCCCCTTTTTATATTCCTAGGCCTCCTGGAATGACCAAAAATCTGCTTTTTCATCAGAAGAACAATGCAAGGTGTTAAGGAACGGTACAGAAATTGAAATAAAAGCTGGGCACATGCTGTTCTCTGTGTCGGCTGAGCTTGATCCCCTGACAGTCTTATTTTCTAACAGTATTTCCTATGCGTACGAAAAAGGCAGTTCATAGGCCCATTATTATTATTATTATTATTATTATTATTATTATTATTATTATTATTATCATTACCACAAATCATTCCAAACGGTGATTTATTTTGCAGCCAGCCCCTGCCACATTTGAGCATCAAAGAGGGGCTCTTTAAAATATGGCATTGGTCATTTGACAGTCTGATCTCCCAACAGTATTTCCTATGCATGCTAAAAAGGCAGTCCATAGGTTCCTCCTCCTCCTTAATTTTTGCAAGTCAATCCAAATGAGGATTTATTTCACGCCCACAACCTTTGAGCCTCAAAGAGCAGCCTCCGTCTCTTTAGAATGCTTCTCAGGGAAACTAAGAGTGAGCTTCTTCCCCGCAGGTCTTCCCGGAGTTTGCAGCTGCGCATTCAAATTTAGCCAGTGTTTTGCAACAGCAGGGGAAGCTCCAGGAGGCCCTCATGCACTACAAGGAGGCCATCAGGTGAGCTTCCAAAGCCATGGGGAAAATAGATTGAAAGAGCTCCTCCTTACTGTATTTTAATCTTTTGCTGGAAGCCGCCCAGAGTGGCTGGGTATAAATAATAAATTATTGTTGCTGTTGTTAATAATTATTATTACTCCTCATGCGCTGGTCTGGTGCCTGTGGGAAAGCTCTCCTCTTGTGGATAAAGCACTTTCTCTTTTTCTTTTAGGTTTTTTTATTTTTTATTTTTATTTTTATTTTATTTTTTGTCCCTTGAAGGACAGCCAAATTTAAATAACAATTCGACACACAGCTGCGAGGCATTTGCGAGCTTTTTTGCGGAGAAGGTCCTGTTGCTCCGCCATGACCTCCCAGCCAATTTGGATACAATAAAGGAACTGGAGGCCCCTCGACTGTCCTCGGGTCCAGTATTGGACCACTTTGACCGGATATCCCCAGCCGATGTGGACAGACTCCTCCGAGCTGGAAAGCCCACCACCTGTCCTCTTGACCCGTGCCCGTCCTGGCTGATTAGAGCGTGCCCAGACGAGGTGCGGGCCCCCCTGGGGGATATCATCAATTTGTCCCTTGGCACTGGGATATTCCCAGGGGAACTGAAGGAGGCAGTGGTGTGTCTGCTCTTAAAGAAAACATCATTAGATCCTTTAGATCTATCCAATTACCGCCCGGTTTCGAATCTTCCATTCCTGGGTAAGGTGATTGAGAGAGCGGTTGCTGAACAGCTTGGTAGGTTTCTGGATGAAACATCTGCTCTCGATCCATTCCAGTCCGGCTTCCGCGCTGGTCATGGGACCGAGACGGCTCTGGTCGCCCTAACAGATGATCTCCGCAGGCAGCTGGATCGAGGCGGGTCGGGGCTGCTGATTCTTCTAGACCTGTCAGCAGCCTTCGACATGGTCGATCACGAACTTCTGGACCACCGCCTTGCCGACGTGGGGATCCAGGGCACAGTCCTTCAATGGCTGCGCTCGTTTCTCTCCGGTCGGGGACAGAGGGTGGCGCTTGGGGGGGGAATTGTCATCGCGCCACTCCTTGGTGTGTGGAGTGCCTCAGAGTGCGATACTCTCCCCGATGCTTTTTAACATCTTTATGCGCCCCCTCGCCCAGCTTGTCCGGAGTTTTTGGCTGGGTTGCCATCAGTATGCCGATGACACCCAACTCTATCTGTTGATGGATGGCCATCCTTACTCGGCCCCAGATACACTGACCAGATGTCTGGAAGCTGTGGCTGGATGGTTACGTGGGAGCCGGTTGAAGTTAAATCCTTCGAAGACAGAGGTCCTCTGGCTGGGACGGAGCGATATGGGATTGAGGGGGCAACTCCCATCTCTTGCATGGGTGCAATTAGTGCCAGCATCGTCCGTTAAGAGTTTGGGTGTAATCTTCGACACCTCCCTTTCCATGGAGGCGCAGATTACAGCTATAACAAAGGCGGCATTTTTTCATCTCCGCCAAGCTAAGCAGTTGGCTCCTTATCTCTCTCACCCTGACCTAGCCACTGTGATCCACGCGACGGTCACCTCCAGACTGGATTATTGTAACTCGCTCTACGTGGGGCTGCCCTTGAGACTGACCCAGAAACTCCAGCGGGTGCAGAATGCTGCGGCGAGACTCCTTACGGGGTCTTTGCTGCGAGATCATATCCATCCGGTGCTGTACCAGCTGCACTGGCTCCCGGTGGAGTACAGGATCAGGTTTAAGGTGCTGGTTTTAACCTTTAAAGCCCTATACGGCCTAGGACCCTCGTACCTATGGGACTGCCTCTCCTGGTATGTCCCACAGAGAAATTTACGGTCTGCAAATAAAAACACCCTAAAGATCCCAGGTCACAGAGAGGTTAGGTTGGCCTCAACTAGAGCCAGGGCCTTCTCGGCTGCGGCTCCAATCTGGTGGAACGCTCTGTCACAAGAGACTAGGGCCCTGTGGGACCTGACATCCTTCCGTAGGGCCTGCAAGACAGAGCTGTTCCACCAGGCCTTTGGTCAGGGCGCAGACTGACTCCCTCCTCTGGCAACCTGCACAGAATTTTGCTTGATGGTTGCCATTAATTTGATTTTAATTTGATTTAATTAATTTTATAATGAATGTTTTAAAATGTTGGACTATTTTGATTGTTGTTAGCCGCCCTGAGCCCGGCTTCGGCTGGGGAGGGCAGGATATAAATAATTTTTTTTTTATTATTATTATTATTATTATTATTATTATTATTATTATTATTCAGTTTTTTTATTTTATCATTTTATTTCCATACACTCCAAACATTTTCAATATATACAATACTGGGATTATACAAACCCCTTGGACTCTCCCCCACCCCCCACCCCCCGTTTCCATATTTTGCCATCTTTTCTTGCATGTAATTACAATGATTCGTTCTATTCCATTTCCTTATTTGCTACTTTGGCTTCATCAATGTTATATCAATCCTGCCTGTGGAAAACCATCTAATTCGATTTTAATTTGATCCCGATTTGTTTTTAGGAGGTAATTTAATTATTGTTTGATTTTATACTAATGTTATATATTTGATGTTAGCTGCCCTAAGACCGGTTTCGGCCAGGGAGGGCGGGATACAATTATTATTATTATTATTATTATTATTTCTAAATATGTATCTTTAAGGTATTCAATAAATTTTTCCCATTCTTGTTTAATTTTTTTATATATATAAATAGTTTTTATTAAGTTTTAGCATTTTATATTCAACACAAACATCATTCTTGCAGACAGCATAGATGAATCCCAATCTCCCCCAGCTTCCCTCTTCTGGTTTTTTAAATATTTACTTCTCCTGCCTATCTCATTCTCCCTTAATTTTGCCATCTTTGAACTAACGATGGTTATATCCTTAAGGTTTTTGCACCATGCTTTTTCACATTTCATCTTCATTATTTTCCCCATTTTGTCCTTTTAACTTTTTTCTTTGCTTAAATTTCCTATCATCTTGATGTCTGATCTTCACAGTCATTTTGATAATCCACTCTTCTTTTGTTGGGACCTTCTCTTCCTTCCACATCCGGGCTAAGAACATTCTGGCATAAATAGAATACACTGTCTTTTTAGGTCTCTTGGTATTTCTTCACCCGTTAAACCTATTAGAAAGGCTTCTGGTTTTTACACAAATGTTCTCTCCCCCCCCCAGTTAATTATACAGTGGTACCTTGGTTCTCAAACTGAATGTGTTCCAAAACCAAGGTGCACTTTCCCATAGAAAGTCATGCAAAACTCTATCTAGTGAACAATAGTGAACAATGTGGTGACAGAAAAGCTTCAGATTGAAAAAGGTACACGTCAGGGGTGCCCCCTGTCCCCTTTATTGTTTATCTCAGTCCTGGAGGTTTTGCTGAACATGATAAGGAAGGATCGGCAGGTACAAGGAATACGGGTCGGAGTGAAACAATATAAACTGAAAGCATTTGCAGATGACTTGGTTTTAACATTACAGGAGCCAGAAGCTAGTACAAAAAGAGTTCTGGAACTGATACAGAAATTTGGTCGGGTGGCGGGTTTCAAGTTGAACAAACAAAAAACTAAGGTGTTAGGGAAAAATTTGACAGCTACTGAAACAGAAGAACTATATATCTAAAACCATAAAATTCCTATCACAATATTCCCCCCTTTGGGGCTAGAATTTTTCTTAAAAATTTTTGCCCCACAAATAATAACATCGGATGTTGTAAATGGATGTGTTTGTATAAATATATCATAAAAATAACACATGTTGCGTTTTGCTACTAAATTACTTGTGGCATTTTAACACCTTGGGAGAGACCATTTACTCAATAGTGTTCTATGCTTTACACCTAGCAGGAAGGTAAGGTCCACTAATGACTGAAAAGTGCAGTTTGCTTCCCCCCCCGCCATTTTTGTGTTCTCAGGTGTCAAGGTAGCTCTTCTGTGGTCTCACACTGACATAGTGCTACAGCAACACATCCCTTCTGTTGAATCCCCTCAGGGCTTTCATTTAACCATGTCGCCTGGCATTCACCATAGCTGGCACAGGTTTTGGGCATCTCGTGAGGGAGAGGTCTTCGCCTTGGCCTTTAGCTATGGGATTTTATTATAGGCTGTGGTCTCGCACTCGCACAATGGGAAGTTGCTCACTTGCACTTAAAGGACCAAAAGCTAATTGCAGCCTGGATACACTTGCCCAATTCAAACTGAGTCCAATTTGAATTTATCTTGCCCCATGGTTCTCAACTCTTCAAACCAATCTGTTAAAGAAAACCATTCTTAACAAGGGCAGTTGTCCAAATAAGTCAATTTAAGTCTATAAGAAATCATTCCTGCTAAACCAAAGCATATCCACCCTCATGTTTCTTAGAAGCTTCTCCTTGGTTTAGCACATTTTTTAAAATGGGTAGGGAAGGTTGGCATAGTGCCAGGTGGGACAACGAATTGTGGATATCTAAACATTGGACTACACAATAGTGTGAGCTATTAGAAAGTATAAAATGCATGAGAATTCTCCATTGGTGTGTAAGCAATAAGACATTAAACATAAAAACAGTTACACACAATATTCCCCCCTTTGTGGAAATTACACTGTCAGACACATTTCAACATTCTTACATAATAAGACATAATACAAAACAAAATAATTCAATATCTGTTGCATATCTTGACACAATTGTGATCTTTTACGTATGTATCTTTTGAATCCTGGAGCAGAGGCTTGAGGTTCAAGTGAAAAAATGTCCTTGCAATTCAACTCCTCCCCCCTTTGTCAGTTCAACCCCTCCCCCCTTTGTCAGCCCCACTCCCCCCTCAGTCTATAGCCTTTGAAAGAGATAACTGTGGGCACTTTGAAAACTCTGGTGTTGCAGGTCTTGTGAGTTGAGGGGTTGTTGCTGCTTTTCATCATTGCACATCTGTAGAAGTGATATCCTGTAAGGGGGCAGGGTTTTGGGGAGACTTAAACACAGTTAGACAAGGAAGGGGGAAAAGGCAAAAGGGATGTCCTTGAGTTTTCCGTGGGAAGCTGCAGATAAATAAAAATCTTAGCACATTAAGCATTTTATTTATTTCAATATTATTATCACATTTCCACATAATTACTGTTATTATCTGCTAAGTTTGTTTGCTTTCCTTCACTTAATTTTTGTTGTTGTTGTTCTTTTCATATTATAAAATAAAAATTACTCCACATGTATAGAAAGAGAACTGTAAAAAATACAAAGGTTAAAAAATAAAAAGAAAGCAAAAAATTAGATTACCAGTTAGATGAAAATGGACTTGACACAAAGACATCAGATTCAGAAAATAACTATTATTAAATAGTACAAAGATATTATCAAAACCACACAGATTACTACTGGACTGGGGGGAAAAGGGAAAACAATGGGGAAAACTTAAAATTCACCATGTGCTATCCAATAAAAGGACTTCATGAAACTGACTTTCAACATGTGATGAACATGTCCCCAAAGTAAAACACACACACACACAAATGACCTATGAGGAACCAAAAATAAATAAATGCTAAGACACACAATTAATAAGCAACCTGAAGTAACCTGAAGTAATCTGTTTTGGCATTCTAACATCACAAATGAAAATAAAAGTGTTTCTTGATGTGACATCAGCTGTAATGTTAATAGCGGAATATTGGGAAATGAGTTAATACCAATAAAAATGAATGGCAATTTAAAGTTGTGCAGGTACCTTGCACTAGCCAAAATGACAGAATTAGTAAGAAATGCTCAAACAATGTTTGGTTGTGCTTCGATTAACTTCATAGACATCATGGAGAAACTGATTAAATAAATGAAAACAGATTATTTGTAACTTAAAGTGTCAAAGGCACAAAGAGATGGAAGTTACTAATACAGCAGGGATTCAGACTTGTTTCACAGAACAGAAAGAAAGTTGCTGTTTGGCTTTAAGGGAAGAAAGACAAAAAGAAAAACAAATGCAATTACTTTTTATAGAGTATTTAAATCACTGTTTGCATCCCCTCATTATCATTTGTGCTGTGGGAGAAAAGAAAGGACACTCTGTTGAAAGGGAAAATTATTTCATGTGAGAGGTCTGTCAGGAAATGCTGTTCCTAAAATGCATAGGCATATACACACCTGTTGAAAGGGAAAATTATTTCATGTGAGAGGTCTGTCAGGAAATGCTGTTCCTAAAATGCATAGGCATACACACACACACACACACACACACTGTTATAAAATCTACTCAAGAGAGGAACTCACAGTGGGAGTGCTTTGATATTACCTGTGAAAAGAATTTGACATGTCCAGTACTTAACTCTTTTGTATTAAGTAGCCCCTGGAGCAAAACACATTAAGGGTGATTTCCCTCAATGGCTATTTGGAAAGGTTTCTCCCTGCAGCACACTGCTCTCCAAACCTTCTCTCTCCCCCCTCCAATCTCTCTCTCTCTCTCGCTCTCTCTTTTTTTTTTTAAAGCTGATCTAGCCTCTGTGCATGTGCAGAGTTCATGCCTCAGCAAACCTTTTATACCATTGAAAATGTTGCATCTTTTGGCTCAATTAGAATAAGGAAGGGAAAGGTAAGGAGTAGATTTTAAAAATATGGTTAGATTTTAAAACAAAAAAGAGAAACTCAGCAATTCAAGTATTCACCATTCAGCCCAAGCAAAGGAGTGCTTCCTTTATGTACAGGAAAGGGCTAATATCCCTCTGGCCATTCGCGGAACAATCAACCGCTCTCTTATTTATGAGTAAAAATGGCCAGAGAGTTAGAATTCATAGGATTATTTTATTTTATTTTTTTAACATTCTCAGTCATGGTCAAGGCTAATTCTACTTAACTATATGAATTTTTATGTGCTTAAACTTTGAGTAGACTTTTAAGTCTGATTTTTGTAAATAATAGACAAAATGATAAACACTAATCACTTAAATGCCTGATATCACCAGTTCTGCTTCAAACATCACGAGCAAATCTGGGCTGAATTTCAACACATCAGTTACAAATTGGGAAAGTTGAAAGGGACCTGGGGTCATCTAGTCCAACCCTAAAATACAGGGTTCATAGCAAGATTTGTACTACCAGAAACACACACATTCACCTCTCACCTTTAAAAACAAAGAGCAAATCTGGGCTGGATTTCAACTCATCAGCCACAAATTGGGAAAGTTGAAAGGGACCTGGGGTCATCTAGTCCAACCCTAAAATACAGGGTTCATAGCAAGATTTGTACTACCAGAGAGACACACACATACTTATGTACACAGACACAACTGGGGAAGAGACCACAAGCCATGCGCCTATCATGTACTATGGAAGAGGAAAATAAAAGTACCCAACCCTTTTAGCAGATCTTGAAGCTAGTTTGAGTGAGTGTTTACTTCCTTAGACTAAAGAGTGAAAGTTCCTAGATAAATTATCTTTAAAGACTGAAGTGAACATTTTTCCTAAGATAGGGAGAGGATCTCTTATAAAGCATAGTTAAAACAACCATAGATTTGATTTAAAAGGAATACAAAAGTGACAATTTTTCCTGAACTTGCAGAGGAATAGTAAGCCTAATCTATGCCCCCCCCCCTTTGCAGTTTCCTTTAAAGGAAGCTTACTCGGGAGTAAATTTACCTGTGTGATAGGAATTTTATGGTTTTAGATATATAGTAATGTTCATAACTGCACATACATAGATCAGCACAGGAACCATTTTGATTCCTAAACTGACCAAATCCTTTCTCTGCAAGGTTAAAAATGGAAAAGCCTCCCCATTGTCTCTTCCTTTAATCTGTGTTTGAATAAGAAGAGTGACTAGTGGGGTGCCACAGGGTTCTGTCTTGGGCCCGGTCTTATTTAACATCTTTATCAACGACTTGGATGATGGACTCAAGGGCATCCTGATCAAATTTGCAGATGACACCAAACTGGGAGGGGTGGCTAACACCCCAGAGGACAGGATCACACTTCAAAACTCATGGAACTTTGGAGTGTCAGGCATAGCCCTACTGGCTTTAGCCCAAACGTAGCAGAGTTTTCCTGCACAGCGAAGAAGCTAGTTGCGGCAGTAATGACTAGTCAGCTAGACTCAGAATAACTATTTACAGGATTTATTAAAAGGAAAAAATAAAACCAGCAGAGTTTCTGCATACAAATAAAAGCAAATAAATCCTATCTTTCTTTCTCTTTCTCTCTCTCTCATAACCAAACACAGCACTTCTAACTCCTAACACACCTCACACCAAACTGTGCTAGCAATCCCTAGATAACAGAGTTGAGTGCTGCTCGTTAACCAATCAGAGTGAGTAGTTTCTAGGTCAAGCAGACCTGGGCTTTCTGCCAAGAGTAAATTGACACCAGCTTGAGTTAATTGGAGAAGCTAGAATCTGCAAGTTTCCCACGAGAACCAATTAACAGAAACTGAAACCGAAACTGAACACCCCCTCACAGATTCTGCTGAACAATTAACTCCAAATACACCTATGTAGGAGATTATTTTTCCAGCAAACCTAAACCCTTGCACATTCGCTTGTTCTTTACCTTTGCCAATGGTTTAGTTAACACATCTGCTACATTTTCTTCACTTGACACATAAGTACAGGTGATTACATTGTCTTGTACACAGCAACGTACATTTTGGTATTTTACAGAGATATCTTTGGAACGCGATTTGAAACCCTCTGTTTTACTTAATGTTATACAAGCTTGATTATCAATGTAAACTTGTACTGGTTCTCCACAATTTACATTTAAATCTGTTAACAAATGCTTGAAATAAATCACCTCGTTGCACAATTCACTCAATGCGGCATACTCTGATTCCGTTGATGACACACTTACAACGTCTTGCTTGCGAGACCGCCAGCTGATTAAAGCTCCACCGACCATTATGATTAGTCCTGTGACAGATTTTCTATCTGGCAAATTTCCCCAGTCACTATCACAGTAACAACTCAACATTTCGTCCTCGGAAGAATTTAATTGTAACATATAGCCAACTGTCTGTTTGAGATACCTCAGAACTTGTTTTACCCCTTTCCAGGCATTTAGTGTGGGTTTTGAGACCAATCTACTTAATATGCCTACTGCATAGCTAATATCAGGTCTGGACCACTGTGCTAGATACAATAAACTTCCAATTACAGAGTGATATACATCAGGGTGTTCAAATTCAGGACTCTCATCTATGTGAAGTGTTTTTATGAAACCTGGATCCATAGGCACCGCTGCCCCTTTGCAATCCTGCATCCTGTATGTAGTCAGTAGTTGTTTAACTTTGTTCTGCTGACTAATTAGACAGCTGCCATCTTGGGCCCAGCACACTTCCAACCCTAGATATGTCCTAACCGGGCCTAAGTCTTTTGTACACCCACCTGCAGCCTACAATCTTTGCCCCCTCAGGCGCTGCCACTGGTGTAAAACCTTGTGCTCATTCAGAGAGGACATCTCTTCCTCCATTGCCTGTTTCCAGCGCTCTGCCTCCTCTTTTGGTAACTTTAACACCTCCTGAAAACTCTTGGGTTCTGCACTTACACTAAACACATTTGCAGTATCTGGGGAAAAACGCACTGGAGGCACTCCTTTGTTTGGTCTTTTAGATCTTCTGGGAGAAAATTTTTCTTCTGACCCACTTTCCTCCTCAGAACTATGACCTCTCTTTTGTTGCTTAGCAACTGGTCTTCCACTTTCTTGAGAGCTCTTATCTGAACTTTCCTCCCCCTCAGACTCTGATTCTCTGTGTCTACCTTCAGAGTCATGGAGCTCCTGGGAAGGTTCAAACCAAACCTCAGTATTGGCATGTAGTCTCTCCCAGCCACTATGTTCACAAAAACTGGCATTCCTGGAGATCACAATGCCATTCGTCCCTTCAGCAAAGCGGAAACCTTTTCCCAGCTCCTGGTAACCCACAAACACTAGCTGTTTGGTCTTAGGATCTCCCTTCTTTCTCATTTGCTTCGGAATTAATACCCAGGCTTTTGATCCAAACACATGCAAATGGTCAATTTTAGGTTTTTTCTGAAACAATTTAAAGTACGGGGTTGTACCTATTGTTTGATGAAAGAGCCTGTTTTGGAGATAACACGCGGTGAGCATGCTCTCCCCCCAATAAGACATGGGTAAATCAGCATCATCAAGCATGGCAAACATCATATCTTGTAAAGATCTGTTTTTTCGCTCTGCAACGCCATTCTCCTCTGGGGAAAAAACGTTCGTTTTTCTATGCCCAATGCCACGCTTTTGTAACCAATCTCTAAAGGCATTTGACATAAATTCGCCACCTCTGTCCGTCTGAATCCTTTTGAGTTTAATGGACAGAAATCTTTCCACAGATGCCACCCAGCCTTTAAACTTAGTGAACACGTCACCCTTATTCTTCATGGGAAAAACCCAGGAGTAACGCGTGGCGTCATCCACAATTGTTAGTGAAAAACGCGATCCACCCCTGCTTACAGCAAATGGACCAATTACGTCCATGTGAACCAGCTGTAGCGGTGACTCACTAACTCTGTCACTTCTGGGGTAAGAGACTCTGTGGGTTTTAACCTTTTTACAAACATTACAATCAAGGTACTTGTTACAACTCTTTAAATTACCCCCATCAGCCAATTCAGACATTTTTAGTACACTTTTCCAGCAAGCATGCCCCATTTTCCTATGCAATAAGTGCACACAGTTGTCATGTATAGCTTTGTTATTCACTGCAGGCTGAGATTTACTGACTACTGCTGCAACTTGAGATCCTGCTTTAAGCCAAAACAAGCCTCCCTCTGACTTAGCAGTGCCTAAAATCTCACCAGCCTTCTTAATAATGCAACTGTCTCCTTCAAAATGCACTTTAAACCCAGCTTTTAGCAAACAATCTACAGACATCAGATTGCTCCTTAATGACGGCACACAAAGTACATTTTGCAGGCATTCACGAAGACAAGGAACAAAAACTGCACCCCCCGAAATCACTTCGGAAGTACTTCCGTCTGCTAGAGCCACCTGGCTGCGCTGTGCTGAGTTCTTGGAAACAAACAATTCATCTGAATTCACGATATGGCGAGATGCTCCCGAATCGACCACCCAGACCGCTTGTTTCTCATCAGCAATCTTGACCTCGCCGGTCACCAGCTGAGCCGACTGTTTTTGTTTGAAGGATTTCTTTTTCCGCTGCTGCTGCTGCTGATCTTGTCTCTGCTCCTGCACCGGCAACTGAGACTTGACCAACTCCGGACATTGTCGTTTTAGATGCGCTGAAGACCCACATCGGAAACAACGCCTAACAGCAAACGCTGACTCCTCACCGGTACGCTGCTCTTGCTTCACCTCTGGCACGGCATGAGAACTCCTTCCAAACCGCCCACCTGTAGAAGCCTCTGCAGCCAACAACCTTTCTTGCCTCTTCTGCCATTCTTCAATCAAACGCCCAGTAACATAACTGACTGATAAATCACGCTCCTGCATGCCTTCTAGAGACAAAACTAAATTATCCCAGCTTTCCGGGAGAGAACTCAAAATAATAGCCACCTTCTCCTGCTGGTCTAATGCACAGTCTCTTTCCTGTAGCGCAGCAAACTTTAACTGTAAACTGTGTAGGTGTTCCTGCATTGTAACCCCAGGCTGTAACATTGCCTTGTACAATGCCTTGCGAATGAACAGCTTGGAAACCGCTGTCTCACGCACATGGAGTTCTTTAAGTGCTTGCCACACACCTCTAGCTGTCTTGATTCCCCTCACATACGGCAACTGGGAATCTTCCAGCCCTAAGACAATTGTGGCCCTTGCTCTTTGGTCTCTATCGAGGTCTTCATCATCAGGCTTCGTAGGAAACTTACTCACCACTTGCCAGAGACGATCCCTCTGCAGCACTGCCTGCATGCGTTCCGACCACAGCAAGTAATTGGAGTCATTCAGACGCTCAAAAGCCATCTGAACTGGTTGTGAGGTCATCTTGAGAGCGATGTCCCTGGAACCCGGAACCAGCTACTCACGACCACCGAGAGAGAAAACAGGAACCACAGCACCCAGCACTCACACGCTGCAGCTGTTGTCCTTGTGTCCGCTGCGTCACCAGCTCACCACGGTCAGGAACCAGCCAGGAACAACAACCTCTGGAACTACTGGAACCAACGCCGTTGATGCTGACACCACCGCAACTCAGGCTGGCAGCACAATGCCCATAACCTCATGGAACTTTGGAGTGTCAGGCATAGCCCTACTGGCTTTAGCCCAAACGTAGCAGAGTTTTCCTGCACAGCGAAGAAGCTAGTTGCGGCAGTAATGACTAGTCAGCTAGACTCAGAATAACTATTTACAGGATTTATTAAAAGGAAAAAATAAAACCAGCAGAGTTTCTGCATACAAATAAAAGCAAATAAATCCTATCTTTCTTTCTCTTTCTCTCTCTCTCATAACCAAACACAGCACTTCTAACTCCTAACACACCTCACACCAAACTGTGCTAGCAATCCCTAGATAACAGAGTTGAGTGCTGCTCGTTAACCAATCAGAGTGAGTAGTTTCTAGGTCAAGCAGACCTGGGCTTTCTGCCAAGAGTAAATTGACACCAGCTTGAGTTAATGGGAGAAGCTAGAATCTGCAAGTTTCCCACGAGAACCAATTAACAGAAACTGAAACCGAAACTGAACAAAAACGACCTTGACAGATTAGAAAACTGGGCCAAAACAAACAAAATGAATTTTAACAGGGAGAAATGTAAAGTATTGCACTTGGGCAAAAAAAATGAGAGGCACAAATACAAGATGGGTGACACCTGGCTTGAGAGCAGTACATGTGAAAAGGATCTAGGAGTCTTGGTTGACCACAAACTTGACATGAGCCAACAGTGTGACGCGGCAGCTAAAAAAGCCAATGCAATTCTGGGCTGCATCAATAGGAGTATAGCATCTAGATCAAGGGAAGTAATAGTGCCACTGTATTCTGCTCTGGTCAGACCACACCTGGAGTACTGTGTCCAGTTCTGGGCACCACAATTCAAGAAGGACACTGACAAACTGGAACGTGTCCAGAGGAGGGCAACCAAAATGGTCAAAGGCCTGGAAACGATGCCTTATGAGGAACGGCTAAGGGAGCTGGGCATTTTTAGCCTGGAGAAGAGGAGGTTAAGGGGTGATATGCTAGCCATGTTCAAATATATAAAAGGATGTCACATAGAGGAGGGAGAAAGGTTGTTTTCTGCTGCTCCAGAGAAGCGGACACGGAGCAATGGATCCAAACTACAAGAAAGAAGATTCCACCTAAACATTCGGAAGAACTTCCTGACAGTAAGAGCTGTTCGACAGTGGAATTTGCTGCCAAGGAGTGTGGTGGAGTCTCCTACTTTGGAGGTCTTTAAGCAGAGGCTTGACAACCATATGTCAGGAGTGCTCTGATGGTGTTTCCTGCTTGGCAGGGGGTTGGACTCGATGGCCCTTGTGGTCTCTTCCAACTCTATGATTCTATGATTCTATGATTCTATGATTCTAAGGTGTGAGCCTGTGACCTGGCCCAGGAAATAAGTATTTTAGCATTACAAAGGAATGGCCAGGCTCCCCAGAAAATCCAATCAAGTAACCTGCTAGACAGGAGATAAACAAGGAGAAGAGAAAAACAACATTTAAATTTCTGTGATGTAGGTGGGATGTATCTGAGGGGTGGTCTTAGGTTACACCCCTTCTGTGATGTATGCATAATGTTTCTGGGGGTGGTCCTGATCTAGAGAAGGGGAATTTCAAAAGTCTTTATAAGGCCTCGCAGGCCATTGTTCTGGGTCCTCTTCCTCTCCTGCGTGTGAGGGGAGTACCCTGTTGCAACAGATCAATAAAGATCAAGCTTACTAGCTGCTTTGCTTCTCAATATTCTCTGGTTGGCCTCTGTTATTTTCTCCTACCAATAGGGAACCTATGTAAGGACTCTATATGGGCTCTTGGATACCCCATAAGGGAAAAGGGCATATTTTTATTTACAACAGATGGCGACCACGCACGAAGGGACTTTTGGTTACCCAGATTCTGGAAGCGAGGAAGGACTGGTTATCCAGCGCGCACCAGGCAGTTTGCCAGGAGGAATAACCAGTCTTCCATCGGTCCCAGGGTCTGGCAATAACTGGAGTTTCAGCGGGGCTAACCAGAGGAAGCAAATCTTGATCAGGCCGGCCTTAAAAAAACCAGTCAAGAGATCCCGGGATCACCAGGACAGCGCTTGCGAAGTGAGTATGAGTAGGAAAAATGGGTAGTGGGGTGGGATTCTGCAAACCACAGCAAACCTATACTTCTCAAATCCTTACTTCTTTCCTCACTTTAACTCTTGAAAAATTGCCTTCTCCTCCTTTCTGTCCCCTCGATCTCAACACCAGCCTTAGCCCTTCGGAGTATGCCCAGGCAAGGGTTGTGTGTGACTTCTTTCACTTAATTCTTTATGCCGACCTATTCCTTCGGAGTTTTGCCCAGAAAGGTCGTGCAATTTCTTCTGCACTGAAAACTATAATTCCCAAGACTATAACTCCCAGCGCAGCCGCACCTCTGCCATGGCGATCTTTGTTAGAAATGACCTGTGAACAGAGAACGCAAGGGCGCTGAATTCCTTTCCATCTTTCATATTCCAGAGTCTCAATCTGGCATTGCAAGTGTGCAAGCGTTCAGTAGGGACTCTGAGTTAGATTGTAAAAGGCAGGGAGGTTGCTGTGGGTTGTAGAATAGAGATTAAGTCAGGTATCCCCAGGTTTTCCCCTCGGAGATTTGTCCAGGTATCCCCAGGTTTTTTCTCTTGGATCCCCAAGTTTTCCCCTCGGAGATTTGTCCAGGTATCCCCAAGTTTTCCCCTCGGATCCCCAGGTTTTTCCCCTCGGAGATTTGTCCAGGTATCCCCAGGTTTTCCCCCTCGGAGATTTGTCCAGGTATCCCCAGGTTTTTCCCCTCGGAGATTTGTCCAGGTATCCCCAGGATTTTCCCCTCGGAGATTTGTCCAGGTATCCCCAGGTTTTTCCCCCTCGGAGTTTTGACCAGGTTTCCCCTTTTCCGGACCCTTCGGAGTTTTGCCCAGGTCCAAACCCCTTTTAATTGAAAATGGGTGCACCTCAGTCAAAAGAAAAAAAGTCCCCAGACCCCTGGCGTGAAAGAAGCCCAGTTGGTGCTTACTTCCCGCCTGGACTCTGACAGTCCCCTTCAATTTGTGTTTAAGAAACGTTTTTCCTGTGTTTAAATTGTACTTAGGCAACATCCAGCAGCTGCTTATCTTAAATGTGCCATCTAAAATAAGAATGCAAGCTTGCTCCAAATTCTAAATCTAAGGAAGCCATGTTGAACCTTATCAGTCTTTAAACAAGACAAAAATTGAGAATGAAGTGTGCAAATGTTTGTTAAAGAGGCTCTAAAAGAGAGTTTTTCTCCCAAGTGGTAAAATCCTGTATACGTGCTACTTGTGTTCTGAAAGGAGGATTACCCCACCCCCTTTCTCTAGTTTCAGTGGGGAGGGTGATTTTAAGTCTAATGGTAAATGATGTTGTGTTGTAACTTTTGAGTTTGTGAGTACACCTGTGTTCCAGTCTAAGTTAACCTAATGTTTCTGCTGCAAAAGCCTAGTTGAGCCAACTGCTCTCTCAAGCTAAAATGCAGTGTATGTATTTCATTAAGCATATGCCTATGAAAGTATGGTGTTCCTTCTAAGAAAATCTGAGTCCAGTTTTAACTTTGATCTGGTTGGACAGAAGAGTTATTGTAAGGCTCCTGGTATCAGTCTCTATAAGACGTCCTGGCCTCTTTTCTTAGAAAATGCCCCCCCCCCCTGTTTCATTCTGTCTCTTTCAGGTTTTTTTTGGTTTTTTTCCCCCTTCTCCTTCTTATTCTGTGCCAGGTAAATTTACTCCCGAGTAAGCTTCCTTTAAAGGAAACTGCAAAGGGGGGGGGGCATAGATTAGGCTTACTATTCCTCTGCAAGTTCAGGAAAAATTGTCACTTTTGTATTCCTTTTAAATCAAATCTATGGTTGTTTTAACTATGCTTTATAAGAGATCCTCTCCCTATCTTAGGAAAAATGTTCACTTCAGTCTTTAAAGATAATTTATCTAGGAACTTTCACTCTTTAGTCTAAGGAAGTAAACACTCACTCAAACTAGCTTCAAGATCTGCTAAAAGGGTTGGGTACTTTTATTTTCCTCTTCCATAGTACATGATAGGCGCATGGCTTGTGGTCTCTTCCCCAGTTGTGTCTGTGTACATAAGTATGTGTGTGTCTCTCTGGTAGTACAAATCTTGCTATGAACCCTGTATTTTAGGGTTGGACTAGATGACCCCAGGTCCCTTTCAACTTTCCCAATTTGTGGCTGATGAGTTGAAATCCAGCCCAGATTTGCTCTTTGTTTTTAAAGGTGAGAGGTGAATGTGTGTGTTTCTGGTAGTACAAATCTTGCTATGAACCCTGTATTTTAGGGTTGGACTAGATGACCCCAGGTCCCTTTCAACTTTCCCAATTTGTAACTGATGTGTTGAAATTCAGCCCAGATTTGCTCGTGATGTTTGAAGCAGAACTGGTGATATCAGGCATTTAAGTGATTAGTGTTTATCATTTTGTCTATTATTTACAAAAATCAGACTTAAAAGTCTACTCAAAGTTTAAGCACATAAAAATTCATATAGTTAAGTAGAATTAGCCTTGACCATGACTGAGAATGTTAAAAAAATAAAATAAAATAATCCTATGAATTCTAACTCTCTGGCCATTTTTACTCATAAATAAGAGAGCGGTTGATTGTTCCGCGAATGGCCAGAGGGATATTAGCCCTTTCCTGTACATAAAGGAAGCACTCCTTTGCTTGGGCTGAATGGTGAATACTTGAATTGCTGAGTTTCTCTTTTTTGTTTTAAAATCTAACCATATTTTTAAAATCTACTCCTTACCTTTCCCTTCCTTATTCTAATTGAGCCAAAAGATGCAACATTTTCAATGGTATAAAAGGTTTGCTGAGGCATGAACTCTGCACATGCACAGAGGCTAGATCAGCTTTAAAAAAAAAAAAGAGAGAGCGAGAGAGAGAGAGAGATTGGAGGGGGGAGAGAGAAGGTTTGGAGAGCGGTGTGCTGCAGGGAGAAACCTTTCCAAATAGCCATTGAGGGAAATCACCCTTAATGTGTTTTGCTCCAGGGGCTACTTAATACAAAAGAGTTAAGTACTGGACATGTCAAATTCTTTTCACAGGTAATATCAAAGCACTCCCACTGTGAGTTCCTCTCTTGAGTAGATTTTATAACAGTGTGTGTGTGTGTGTGTGTGTGTATGCCTATGCATTTTAGGAACAGCATTTCCTGACAGACCTCTCACATGAAATAATTTTCCCTTTCAACAGGTGTGTATATGCCTATGCATTTTAGGAACAGCATTTCCTGACAGACCTCTCACATGAAATAATTTTCCCTTTCAACAGAGTGTCCTTTCTTTTCTCCCACAGCACAAATGATAATGAGGGGATGCAAACAGTGATTTAAATACTCTATAAAAAGTAATTGCATTTGTTTTTCTTTTTGTCTTTCTTCCCTTAAAGCCAAACAGCAACTTTCTTTCTGTTCTGTGAAACAAGTCTGAATCCCTGCTGTATTAGTAACTTCCATCTCTTTGTGCCTTTGACACTTTAAGTTACAAATAATCTGTTTTCATTTATTTAATCAGTTTCTCCATGATGTCTATGAAGTTAATCGAAGCACAACCAAACATTGTTTGAGCATTTCTTACTAATTCTGTCATTTTGGCTAGTGCAAGGTACCTGCACAACTTTAAATTGCCATTCATTTTTATTGGCATTAACTCATTTCCCAATATTCCGCTATTAACATTACAGCTGATGTCACATCAAGAAACACTTTTATTTTCATTTGTGATGTTAGAATGCCAAAACAGATTACTTCAGGTTACTTCAGGTTGCTTATTAATTGTGTGTCTTAGCATTTATTTATTTTTGGTTCCTCATAGGTCATTTGTGTGTGTGTGTGTTTTACTTTGGGGACATGTTCATCACATGTTGAAAGTCAGTCTCATGAAGTTCTTTTATTGGATAGCACATGGTGAATTTTAAGTTTCCCCCATTGGTTTCCCATTTTTTTTTTCAGTCCAGTAGTAATATGTGTGGTTTTGATAATATCTTTGTACTATTTAATAATAGTTATTTTCTGAATCTGATGTCTTTGTGTCAAGTCCATTTTCATCTAACTGGTAATCTAATTTTTTGCTTTCTTTTTATTTTTTAACCTTTCTTGTATTTTTTACAGTTCTCTTTCTCTACATGTGGAGTAATTTTTTATTAAGTGAAAGAAAGCAAACAAACTTAGCAGATAATAACAGTAATTATATGGAAATGTGATAATGAATAAAATGTTTAATCCACTAAGATTGTTATTATCTGCAGCTTCCCACGGAAAACTCAAGGACATCCCTTTTGCCTTTTCCCCCATCCTTGTCTAACTGTGTGTTTAAGTCTCCCCAAAACCCTGCCCCCTTACAGGATATCACTTCTACAGATGTGCAATGATGAAAAGCAGCAACAACCCCTCAACTCACAAGACCTGCAACACCAGAGTTTTCAAAGTGCCCACAGTTATCTCTTTCAAAGGCTATAGACTGACGGGGGGGGGCTGACAAAGGGGGGAGGAGTTGAATTGCAAGGACATTTTTTCACTTGAACCTCAAGCCTCTGCTCCAGGATTCAAAAGATACATACGTAAAAGATCACAATTGTGTCAAGATATGTAACAGATATTTAATTAGTTTTTTTTTTTGTATTATGTGTTATTATGTAAGAATGTTGAAATGTGTCTGACAGTGTAATTTCCACAAAGGGGGGAATATTGTGTGTAACTGTTTTTGTGTTTAATGTCTTATTGCTTACACACCAATGGAGAATTCTCATGCATTTTATACTTTCTAATAGCTCACACTATTGTGTAGTCCAATGTTTAGATAACCACATTTCATTGTCCCACCTGACACTATGCCAATCTTTCCCTATCCATTTTAATATGTGTTAAACCTCGTTTTGCCAAGGACAAACTTCTGGATCCATAAAACACCAGGTACATGAAGGTGGATATGCTTTAGTTTAGCAGGAATGATCCCTTATAGAGTTAAATTGACTTATTTGGACAAAGTGCCCTTTTTAAGAATGGTTTTCTTTAACAGATTGGTTTGAAGAGTTGAGAACCATGGGGCAAGATAAATTCAAATTGGACTCAGTTTGAATTGGGCAAGTGTATCCAGGCTGCAATTAGCTTTTTGGTCCTTTAAGTGCAAGTGAGCAACTTCCCATTGTGCGAGTGCGAGACCACAGCCTATAATAAAATCCCATAGCTAAAGGCCAAGGCGAAGACCTCTCCCTCACGAGATGCCCAAACCTGTGCCAGCTATGGTGAATGCCAGGCGACATGGTTAAATGAAAGCCCTGAGGGGATTCAACAGACAGGATGTGTTGCTGTAGCACTATGTCAGTGTGAGACCTCAGAAGAGCTACCTTGACACCTGAGAACACAAAAATGGCGGGGGGGAAGCAAACTGCACTTTTCAGTCATTAGTGGACCTTACCTTCCTGCTAGGTGTAAAGCATAGAACACTATTGAGTAAATGGTCTCTCCCAAAGTGTTAGAATGCCACAAGTAATTTAGTAGCAAAACGCAACATGTGTTATTTTTATGATATATTTATACAAACACATCCATTTACAACATACGATGTTATTATTTGTGGGGCAATAATTTTTAAGAAAAATTCTAGCCCCAAAGGGGGGAATATTGTGATAGGAATTTTATGGTTTTAGATATATAGTAATGTTCATAACTGCACATACATAGATCAGCACAGGAACCATTTTGATTCCTAAACTGACCAAATCCTTTCTCTGCAAGGTTAAAAATGGAAAAGCCTCCCCATTGTCTCTTCCTTTAATCTGTGTTTGAATAAGGTGTGAGCCTGTGACCTGGCCCAGGAAATAAGTATTTTAGCATTACAAAGGAATGGCCAGGCTCCCCAGAAAATCCAATCAAGTAACCTGCTAGACAGGAGATAAACAAGGAGAAGAGAAAAACAACATTTAAATTTCTGTGATGTAGGTGGGATGTATCTGAGGGGTGGTCTTAGGTTACACCCCTTCTGTGATGTATGCATAATGTTTCTGGGGGTGGTCCTGATCTAGAGAAGGGGAATTTCAAAAGTCTTTATAAGGCCTCGCAGGCCATTGTTCTGGGTCCTCTTCCTCTCCTGCGTGTGAGGGGAGTACCCTGTTGCAACAGATCAATAAAGATCAAGCTTACTAGCTGCTTTGCTTCTCAATATTCTCTGGTTGGCCTCTGTTATTTTCTCCTACCAATAGGGAACCTATGTAAGGACTCTATATGGGCTCTTGGATACCCCATAAGGGAAAAGGGCATATTTTTATTTACAACACCTGGCACAGAATAAGAAGGAGAAGGAAAAAACCTGAAAGAGAGAATGAAACAAGGGGGGGGGGCATTTTCTAAGAAAAAAGGCCAGGACATCTTATTGAGACTGATATCAGGAGCCTTACAATAACTCTTCTGTCCAACCAGATCAAAGTTAAAACTGGACTCAGATATTTTTCTTAGAAGGAACACCATACTTTCATAGGCATATGCTTAATGAAATACATACACTGCATTTTAGCTTGAGAGAGCAGTTGGCTCAACTAGGCTTTTGCAGCAGAAACATTAGGTTAACTAGAAACATTAGGTTAACTTAGACTGGAACACAGATGTACTCACAAACTCAAAAGTTACAACACAACATTTACCATTAGACTTAAAATCACCCTCCCCACTGAAACTAGAGAAAGGAGGTGGGGTAATCCTCCTTTCAGAACACAAGTAGCACGTATACAGGATTTTACCACTTGGGAGGAAAACTCTTTTAGAGCCTCTCTCAAATAAACATTTGCACACTCCATTCTCCATTTTGTCTTGTTTTTAAGACTGATAAGGTTCAACATGGCTTCCTTAGATTTAGAATTTGGAGCAAGCTTGCATTCTTATTTTAGATGGCACATTTAAGATAAGCAGCTGCTGGATGTTACCTAAGTACAATTTAAACACAGGAAAAACGTTTCTTAAACACAAATTGAAGGGGACTGTCAGAGTCCAGGCGGGAAGTAAGCACCAACTGGGCTTCTTTCACGCCAGGGGTCTGGGGACTATTTTTCTTTTGACTGAGGTGCACCCATTTTCAATTAAAAGGGTTTTGGACCTGGGCAAAACTCCGAAGGGTCCGGAAAAGGGGAAACCTGGACAAAAAAACTTGGGGATACCTGGACAAATCTCCGATGGGAAAAACCTGGGGATACCTGGACAAATCTCCGAGGGGGAAAACCTGGGGATCCGAGGGGAAAACTTGGGGAAACCTGGACAAATCTCCGAGGGGAAAACTTGGGGATCCAAGGGAAAAAACCTGGGGATACCTGGACAAATCTCCGAGGGGAAAAACCTGGGGATCCGAGGGGAAAACTTGGGGATACCTGGACAAATCTCCGAGGGGAAAACTTGGGGATCCAAGAGAAAAAACCTGGGGATACCTGGACAAATCTCCGAGGGGAAAACCTGGGGATCCGAGGGGAAAACTTGGGGAAACCTGGACAAATCTCCGAGGGGAAAACTTGGGGATCCAAGGGAAAACTTGGGGATACCTGGACAAATCTCCGAGGGGAAAACTTGGGGATCCAAGGGAAAAAACCTGGGGATACCTGGACAAATCTCTATTCTACAACTCACAGCAACCTCCCTGCCTTTTACAATCTAACTCAGAGTCCCTACTGAACGCTTGCACACTTGCAATGCCAGATTGAGACTCTGGAATATGAAAGATGGAAAGGAATTCAGCGCCCTTGCGTTCTCTGTTCACAGGTCATTTCTAACAAAGATTGCCATGGCAGAGGTGCGGCTGCGCTGGGAGTTATAGTCTTGGGAATTATAGTTTTCAGTGCAGAAGAAATTGCACGACCTTTCTGGGCAAAACTCCGAAGGAATAGGTCGGCATAAAGAATTAAGTGAAAGAAGTCACACACAACCCTTGCCTGGGCATACTCCGAAGGGCTAAGGCTGGTGTTGAGATCGAGGGGACAGAAAGGAGGAGAAGGCAATTTTTCAAGAGTTAAAGTGAGGAAAGAAGTAAGGATTTGAGAAGTATAGGTTTGCTGTGGTTTGCAGAATCCCACCCCACTACCCATTTTTCCTACTCATACTCACTTCGCAAGCGCTGTCCTGGTGATCCCGGGATCTCTTGACTGGTTTTTTTAAGGCCGGCCTGATCAAGATTTGCTTCCTCTGGTTAGCCCCGCTGAAACTCCAGTTATTGCCAGACCCTGGGACCGATGGAAGACTGGTTATTCCTCCTGGCAAACTGCCTGGTGCACGCTGGATAACCAGTCCTTCCTCGTTTCCAGAATCCGGGTAACCAAAAGTCCCTTCGTGCGTGGTCGCCATCTGTTGTAAATAAAAATATGCCCTTTTCCCTTATGGGGTATCCAAGAGCCCATATAGAGTCCTTACATAGGTTCCCTATTGGTAGGAGAAAATAACAGAGGCCAACCAGAGAATATTGAGAAGCAAAGCAGCTAGTAAGCTTGATCTTTATTGATCTGTTGCAACAGGGTACCCCCCTCACACGCAGGAGAGGAAGAGGACCCAGAACAATGGCCTGCGAGGCCTTATAAAGACTTTTGAAATTCCCCTTCTCTAGATCAGGACCACCCCCAGAAACATTATGCATACATCACAGAAGGGGTGTAACCTAAGACCACCCCTCAGATACATCCCACCTACATCACAGAAATTTAAATGTTGTTTTTCTCTTCTCCTTGTTTATCTCCTGTCTAGCAGGTTACTTGATTGGATTTTCTGGGGAGCCTGGCCATTCCTTTGTAATGCTAAAATACTTATTTCCTGGGCCAGGTCACAGGCTCACACCTTATTCAAACACAGATTAAAGGAAGAGACAATGGGGAGGCTTTTCCATTTTTAACCTTGCAGAGAAAGGATTTGGTCAGTTTAGGAATCAAAATGGTTCCAGGTCGGCCTTCTTGTACTGATCTATGTATGTGCAGTTATGAACATTACTATATATCTAAAACCATAAAATTCCTATCACATACTACCCTTCGGAGAAAAACCCCAACTCACCCTCCCACTATATATCAGGGTCTGGGGGCTTCTCCTTACTCTTATATAGCAGGGTCTGGGGACTTCTCCCTCTGTATATCAGGGTCTGGGGACTTCCGCTTCAGTGTATCTGAAGAAGTGTGCATGCACACAAAAGCTTATATCAGGCATCCCCAACCTGCGCCCCCCCCCCGATGTTTTGGCCTACAACTCCCATGATCCCTAGCTAACAGGACCAGTGGTCGGGGATGATGGGAATTGTAGTCTAAAACATCTGGAGGGCCGAAGGCTTGGGGTGCCTGGCTTATACCAAGAACAAACTTTGTTGGTCTCTAAGGCACTACTGGACAATTTTTATATATATTTTGACTTCATCAGACCAATACGGCTACCTACCTGAATCTAGAACCCTGGTTTTCTTTGCCCCCTTTCAGATCGTCTGTGATTGGACCGATTACGACGAGAGAATGAAGAAGCTTGTCAGTATTGTGGCTGACCAGCTGGAGAAGAACCGGCTCCCTTCGGTGCACCCCCATCACAGCATGCTGTATCCACTGTCTCACGGCTTCCGAAAGGCTATTGCCGAGAGACATGGGAACCTTTGCCTGGACAAGGTGGGTCTATGCTGTGAAGAGGTGTGCGCCGCTCCGTTCCGTCAGAGTTTGAATGCTTTCATGTTGGCTTTGGATATATAATAATATATAATAATTTATTATTTCTACCCTGCCCATCTGTCTGGGTATCCTCAGCCACTCTGGGTGGCTGCCAACCAAATATTAAAAACACAAGACAGCATTAAATATTTAAAAACTTCCCTAAACAGGGCTGCCTTCAGATGTCTTTTAAAAGTGAGATAATTGCTTATTTCTTTGACATCTGATGGAAGGGCGTTCCACAGGGCGGCCGTCACCACGAGAAGGCCCTCTGCCTGCTTCCCTGTAACTTGGCTTCTTGCAGGGAGGGAAGCGCCAGAAGGCCCTCGGGAGAGGGACCCCGGTGTCCGGGGTGGAGATGCTCCTTCAGGTCTACTGGGCCGAGGCCATTGAGGGCTTTCAAGGTCAGCACCGACACTATGAATTGTGCTTGGAAACGTACTGGGAGCCAAAGCAGATCTCTTGGGACCGGTGGTATGTGGTCTCAGTCAGACTGGATTTAAATCCTTTATTTTACAGAAAGGCTTGATCTTGCTGGCATCCTCTTAATATTGACAACCAGAGGAAAGTTTCATCTGCTGGGCTGTTTAGGGCTTTCAAGGTCAGCACCAACACTTTGAATTGTGCCCGGAAACGTACTGGGAGTCAATGCAGGTCTTTCAAGACTGGTGTTATGTGGTCTCTGCGGCTGTTCACAGCCCCCAGTCTGGCTACCACATTCTGGATTAATTGCAGTAAGGTAGCCCCACATAGAGCGCATTGCAGTCGTCAAAGCTGGAGATAACAAGAGCATGCGCCACTCTGGCAAGAGAGTCCGTGGGCAGGGAGGGTCTTATCCTGCATCCCAGATAGAGCTGCCCTGGACACAGAACAGACCTGTGCCTCCATGGGTCCAAAATGACCCCCAGACTGTGCAGCTGGTCCTTCAGGGGCACAGTTGCCCCGTTCAGGACCAGGGAGTCCCCCCCACCCACCCACACACCACAGAACTTCAGTCTTGTCAGGATTCAACCTCAACCAGTTAGCTGCCATCCACCCTCCAACCGCCTCGAGGCACCCGCGCAGGAACTCCACCGCCTTTGCCGGCTCTGATTTGAAAGAGAGGTAGAGCTCTCTATCAGGCTTCCTCAACCTTGGCCCTCCTGATGCTTTTGGCCTACAGCTCCATGGTCCCTAGCTAGCAGGTCTAGTGGTCAGGGATGATGGGCACTGTAGTTTGAAAACAGCTGGAGGGCCAAGGTTTAGGAAGCCTGCTCTGTATTGGCGCCAATGGCTGTTAAGCGAAAAAATTCCAGGGTGAGTGACTCCTTGACAGCCTAGCTCACCGGGGCACTTGTCCCCCATGGGTCCATGCTGTCAGTAAAAGGAGGAAGTCCCAGCCCGGTAATTTGGAGCAAAACAGTGGTCAGTAGACCATGATTCTTACTGTTGCACCACAGGTCTGCCCAGGAGTAAGAACCCCGAGCATGGGGCAATGTCAACTTTTATAACTTCCTTCTTCCCCCCAGAATACACTTCAAGCAGCATCGTTGATACATCATCACTACATCACTAGCACATCACAAATGAGGAGGGGTATACAAGGGTTATGCATTCACTATGAGGTCCCTTTATCAGACCCCTTAAATCTCCATCACTGAAAGAACAATAAAACTCTTGACACGTCCTTTCCCACTGGACTTGTCTGGAGATGGGCATTCAGAACACCTGCCTTGCTAAACTGCCTTGGCAGATGTCTATGGTTGCCCCCTTGGTCCCTCCCTCGGTGGGGTGCCGTGTATGTGCTCTCAGGCTTGGGGAATTCTGGCGGGATGCCCTGTTCCTGCTGCCTACATGACTTCCTGCTTCTTGGCTCATGGAGGGAGGTGGAGCCCAAATTCGTTCAAATGGCGGAATGAGGAGAGTCGGTTAAAGCATAGATTTTCTGCATGTCTTTCTTGGGCTGTCAAGTCAAAGGTATGTATATTTGTAACATTGGAACAACTTCAAAGATGTGGCCTCATGTCCCCCACCCCCATGTCATTTCCGTAACCCGGCTTTCTTGAATCCCCTTGCTAGATCAACGTGCTCCACAAGCCGCCTTACGAGCACCCCAAGGACCTGAAAGGCAGTGAGGGCCGGCTCCGCGTTGGCTACCTGAGCTCTGACTTTGGGAACCACCCCACCTCCCATCTCATGCAGTCAATCCCAGGCATGCACAATTCGGACAAATTTGAGGTGAGGTGCACAAGAGGGCAGCTGTGTGAGTAGCTCAGGCGGCAGAGCGCTGAGACTCTGAATCTTGGGGTCATGGGTACGAGCCCCACGTTGGGCCAAACGAATGAATACAGCCTAGGACCGCCTCTCCACGGAGGATCTAACAGTCTGCAAATAAAAAAATGTTAGAGGTCCTGGGCTTCAGGGAGATTAGGCTGGCCTCGACCAGGGCCAGGGCCTTTTCAGCCTTGGCCCCGGCCTGGTGGAACTCTCTGCCACAAGAGATCAGGACCCTGGGTGACTTCCGGTCGGCGCCAGCGCTAATGGCGGTCCTCTTTCCGAGCTCCGGAGGAGGACTGCTCTGCGAGTTCGGGTCTGACCCGCTACGGCAAGCGGGGGACCCCTAAAATCACAGGCGCGGAAGCCTGTGAACGAGGAGATTCGGTGGGCACCAGGAGCGCCCCCCCTTTACCGCAGAAAGAGCCTTTTTAAAGGCTCCGGAACGACATCGGGGGAGCGCGGTGCTGAGAATCGCTACCCAGCCCGCAGGGTGAAGCCGCGTCGCTATTAGCGGAGAGCGCCGATTCCTTCCTGTAAATTTCGGACTGAAAAAACCCGTGAGTAAGACTGAACGTCTATTTGAAACTAAAGTCTGGAAATTTGGCTGAAAACGGGGAGGTGAAAATTAAGGAAGTCTGCCTTCCCCCGACTGCATGAAAGTGAAAGCAACGAAACTTTAAAGCTGCATCCGCAAGAGACATTGCCTTTGATTAATTAAATCTGACATTTGGACTTTAGATCTCCCCTCTAGCTAGCAGGGCAGAGGGGAGGCAAAAGAGACATTAGTAACTGCATGATCTATTTAAAAGAAAAAAATTTCTGCTGCCTCAATAACCTGAAACGGACTGCTAAATAAGACAATAGGGCACTGAACTGACTTTTCCCTGTGAAGGTTACATTGTGATACAAAGTTCCTGGATTCTTTTGCTACAGTATACCAGAGTAGGCTGAGACAGTATCTACTGGAAAACTGCTGCAATTTATATTTACAAGCCTCCTGATATACTTGTTTTAAACTTTCTTTCTTTCTTTTTGTATTTGGACATTTTCTTTGTCTCTGTATCTGGACATTTTGATTTGCTCCCCCTAGAGGGTAAAGTAAAGGCCGATATAGCTCAAGACAGTGGAATTTTCCATCCGGAAACGGTTCCCGTGGGAAACGACCTTGGGACATGAGTGGTCCACTAGAAGAGATAGCCACAAGAGCTAAGACTAGACAACAACAACAGCACCAGCAACAGCAACAGCAACAAAAGAAGAGAGGCTCGATTACAGGCGCAACCCCTACAGGACCTACAGGAATAACAGGACAAGAAAAAGTGACAGCTGTCTCCATGGATGCTGTGACACAAGCTTTACTTAAGATAAACCAATCCCTGGAGACTCTAACAAAGCAGAGCTCAGAAAATACACAAAAATTAACAGAGTTATCAGCAAGATTAGATCTGAACACAGAATCTATAAACAAATTGGTCCAGGAAAATTCTGCAACACGTAAAATTGCGGAAGAAGCTAGAGCTATTGCTGGAGAGACTCAAGAGAACTTAGAACCGATTGCCAAAAAGGTGCACGAGCATGACGCAACTCTGGCTTTGTGGGAATTACAGAGAAAAGAGAGAAATTTGAAATTGAGATTAATTCCAGAGAACGAAGGTGACAATCTCATGGAGTTTTTAACACAAGAGTTTGCTGACTGCTGGGAAGATTTGGAGGAAGACGAATTTAAAATCACAACAGCGTTTAGACTGGGTAAAAAACAGAACAGAAAGACCCCGAGGGATTGTTTGATTACCCTTAGATCCAAGGAAGAAAGAGACAAAATATTAAGACTACATTTTGGAAAGGCCTTGCAAATTGGAAATTCAGCTGTACAGATTTTTAAAGACATCCCAAAATATATCTTGGATCTGAGAACCTTCTATAAGGATCTGGTTTTTTTGTTAAAGAAGAATACCATCCTCTTTAGGTGGGAATTTCCACAGGGATTGTCTTTCGATTACAAGGGGAAGAAGGTGAAAATAAAGACTATACAAGACAAAGAGAAATTTTTGGAAAGAAACCGAGAGGACCTACAGAAGGGAACTGTGGACCCAATTGCAGAACAGAGGAGAGCAATAGACATTTTGAATCTTTCGTTTGGACACATTCCACCACCATCAGAGGAAGAGCAACAACTTGGAGCTGTTGGAGGAGTGTCAGAAAAATAACAAGATGGCTCTGCAATTCCTTAGTTGGAATTGTAATGGGCTCAATATGCCTTTGAGGAGACGACAAGTTTTTCATATTCTGAACAGAGAACAACTGGATTTGATATGCCTACAAGAAACCCATATAACCAGAGCTCACAGGAGATTACTTATAAACAAAAGACTAGGACAAGAATTTATCTCATCAGACAAAGTCAAAAAAAGAGGAGTTGTGATCTATGTAAAAGAGAAATGGGCTCCAAAAATGATGTTTAAAGATGAACAAGGGAGATATTTGGCAGTTGAGATACAAGTACAAGGAGAAAAATTTTTGATAGTTGGAATTTATGCACCAAATGAAGGTAAAGCTGAATTCTTCAAGAAACTTCATGAAACTTTGACGGACTATCTGGATTATAATATGATAATTATGGGAGACATGAACGGTGTGGTCTCCACTAACATGGACAAGGCACAAAGACTGACAGTTACCAAGGAAGGGAGACTTCCTAAGACTTTTTTTGAAATGACGGAAAATATGGACTTAATAGACATATGGAGAACAAGGAACCCTCTTGAGAGAGAGGGAACCTTTTTCTCCCAAGCAATGACGACCTGGACCAGAATCGACCAAATCTGGATTACTAGTGGGATGGCTCCAAAGATTAAGAAGGTAGAAATCTGCCCAAAAACTTGCTCCGACCATAACGCTGTGAAGATGGAAATGAAACTTACAACAACTGGTCAATTTAGATGGAGAATGAATGACACCCTCTTTCGAGATAAGGAGATCCTCATGAAGGCCCAAAAAACTTTAAAGGACTATTTTGAAATAAATTTAAGGGCCGATGTGGAAAAAAGAGTGATCTGGGACGCAAGCAAAGCTGTGATGCGAGGTTTTTTGATTCAACAAAACTCAATAAAGAGGAAGAAACAGAATGAGAAAAAGGAAAAGATTTTGGAAAAGATAAAGGAAGGAGAGAAAAAATTAAGAGTAAAACCAAAGTCCCAGGAGATTTTAAGAGAGATTAAGTTATATCAAGCACAATATATGGAATTGATGAACCAAGAGATTGAATGGAAGATAAAGCAAATGAAACAAAAGACATTTGAATCGGCAGATAAATGTGGCAAACTCCTGGCATGGCAATTGAAGAAAAGGCAGAAACTAAATACAGTTACAAGCCTAGAAGTGGATGGAAAGAACATATCTAAACCTAATGAAATTAGAAATTGCTTTTTGAGCTACTTTAAAAAAGGGACTCAAGGACCGCAAAATGAAGAAGATATAGATAAATTCCTTGACAAATATGGATTACAAAAAATCTCTCATCAAAGTAAGATGGATCTGAATCAGAGAATAACAGAACAAGAGATAGAGGCTGCCATTCAGAATATGCAACTGGGCAAATCTCCAGGACCAGATGGACTGACTTCCAGATACTACAAATCTTTGAAGGAGTGGTTGATTCAACCATTAAAAGAAGTCTGTAATGAGATTCTAGAGGGAAAAAAGGCACCTGAATCGTGGAAAGAAGCGTATATTTCACTCATACCAAAGACAGAGACTGAAAAGACTCAATTGAAGAACTACCGCCCAATATCACTACTTAATGTGGATTACAAAATTTTTGCAGACATTTTGGCAAAAAGATTTAAAAAAGTGTTGATGGAAAAGATTCATAAGAACCAAGCAGGCTTTCTCCCAAAAAGACACCTAGCAGACAATGTAAGGAATATAATAGACATTTTGGAAAAGTTAGAGGTGAATATAAATACTAAAGCAGTATTGATTTTTGTGGACGCGGAGAAAGCCTTTGACAATATTTCTTGGAGTTTTATGACAAAGAATCTTCATGGGATGGGGGTAGGCCAAGGTTTTGAGAATGGTATGGGTGCAATATATTCTGAACAAAAAGCTAAGTTGATTGTAAATAATGTAATAACTGAGGAACTTAAGATAGAAAAAGGAACACGACAGGGGTGCCCAATTTCCCCATTGCTTTTTATTTTGGTTCTGGAGGTGTTGCTGAATATGATTAGAAATGACCAGCAGGTCAAAGGTGTACAGGTCGGAGCTAAACATTACAAGTTAAGAGCATTTGCAGATGACCTAGTATTGACTTTGCAAGAGCCAAACACTAGTACGAAAAAGGCGCTAGAAATAATCCATCAGTTTGGCCGGGTAGCCGGATTTAAGTTGAATAAACAAAAAACTAAAGTTTTAGGAAAAAATTTAACAGATATGGAGAAGGAGAAATTCCAAGAGGAGACAGGGTTGACGGTGGTCAAGAAGGTGAAATACCTAGGGGTTTATTTGACATCTAAAAATTTGAATTTGTATAAGGATAACTATGAAAAATGTTGGTCAGAAATTAAAAAAGATCTAGAAATATGGTCAAATTTGAAATTGTCAATGTTAGGCCGAATTGCAGTGATTAAGATGAATGTATTGCCTAGAATGTTATTCTTGTTTCAAACCTTGCAGATTCTTGACAAGATGGAATGTTTTAAGAGGTGGCAGAAAGATATCTCGAAATTTGTCTGGCAGGGCAAAAAGCCCAGAATCAAATTTAAAATATTGACAGATGCTAAAGAAAGAGGGGGTTTTGCCCTGCCGGACTTAAAATTGTACTATGAGGCAGCAGCGTTTTGCTGGCTGAAAGAGTGGATGCTCCTCGAGAACACAGACATTTTGGATTTGGAAGGTTTTAATAATGCATTTGGTTGGCACGCATATCTATGGTATGATAAAATTAAGCTGCATAGGGCCTTTAAAAATCATATTGTCAGAAAAGCATTGTTTAATGTTTGGATAAGATATAAAGATCTGTTGGAAAACAAAACCCCCAGATGGGTGTCTCCAGTGGAAGCTAAAGCAGTGAAGAAACTCATATCCTTAAAGGAAAACATTATGAAAATGGTTTACAGGTGGTACATGACCCCAGTCAAGCTGGCAAAAATTTATCATTTGCCTGATAATAAGTGTTGGAAATGTAAAGAGACTGAAGGTACCTTCTATCACCTTTGGTGGACATGCCCGAAGATTAAGGCCTTCTGGGAAATGATTTATAATGAAATGAAAAAGGTACTTAAATGTACTTTCCCTAAAAAACCAGAGGCCTTTCTCTTGGGCATTGTCGGCCAATTGGTGTCAAAGAGGGATAGAACTTTCTTTATGTATGCTACAACAGCAGCAAGAATACTCATCGCAAAGTATTGGAAGACACAAGATCTACCCACTCTGGAAGAATGGCAGATGAAGGTGATGGACTATATGACATTGGCTGAGATGACAGGCAGAATCCGTGATCAGGGAAAAGAGACGGCGGAAGAAGAATGGAGAAAATTTAAAAGCTATCTTAAGGACTATTATAAACTTGATGAATGCTAGAATGTTGAGGTTTTCAGGAAAAAAGGGATACAGTGATATAAGACCAGATTATAGAAAAGATTAAGACGACAGAGGTTGGAAAGGAATATTTAGAAGTTGCTAAAAAATTATGGACATTGGGATGCAGAAAGGGGGGATATGGGGGAGTCCCGGAAAAGAGGTTTATGAAAAAATGTTATGAAATTATACGTGTTTGTATGTCTTTTTAGGTGTTTGTTTGTCTTTAAAAAATTCTGTAAAACCAATAAAAAATTTATATATATAAAAAAAAGAGATCAGGACCCTGTGGGATCTGACATCTTTCTGCAGGGCCTGTAAGATGGAGTTGTTCCGCCGGGCCTTTGGTTCAACCTGACTCCCCTTCTCTTTTTGTGTAAGGACTAGTATGAAAGAGGCCTCCCAGTGTTCTCACAGGCCCATATAAGAGTTGGGCCTGATGAGCGTTTACTGTTCCCAACCCTAATCCTGCGGAAAGCCATCTAATTGGATTTGAATTTGATCCTGGCTTGTTTTCAGGAGGTAATTTCGTTATTGCTTGATTTTATACCAGTGTTACATATTTGGTGTTAGCCTCCCTGAGCCCGGTTTCGGACGGGGAGGGCAGGATACAAATAAAAGTTGTTGTTGTTGTTGTTGTTGTTGTTGTTGTTGTTGTTGTTGTTGTTGTTGTTGTTGTTATTATTATTATTATTATTATTATTATTATTATTATTATCATCATTATCCTCTTAATTTGCATCAGCCCTTGGTTGTAGCAATAAAACAACGAGATGATCTGCAAGGAATAGAAATGAAAAATCAATGATATCAAATACATTTGAGGGTTTTGAATCGAGAGTGGACCTTATTCTGACTGCCCCAGCTCAAAACCCGGCCGCCTTTGCCGTCACCTGCTCCTCTTGATCTGCCAAGAGAGGACTCTGGGGTAGTGGTTGGGCAACCCGGAACAGGCAATAAAGGAGGGGTAATCATCTCACGACAAACCTAGACAGCATCTTAAAAAGCAGAGACACCACCTTGCCAGCAAGGTCAGTATAGTAAAAGCTATGTTTTCCCAGTAGTGATGTATGGAAGTGAGAGCTGGACCATAAAGAAGGCTGATCGCCGAAGAATTGATGCTTTTGAATTATGATGCTGGAGGAGACTCTTGAGAGTCCCATGGACTGCAAGAAGATCAAACCTATCCATTCTGAAGGAAATCAGCCCAGAGTGCTCACTGGAAGGACACATCCTGAAGCTGAGGCTCCAAGACTTTGGCCACCTCATGAGAAGAGAATCATAGAATCATAGAGTTGGAAGAGACCACAAGGGCCATCGAGTCCAACCCCCTGCCAAGCAGGAAACACCATCAGAGCACTCCTGACATATGGTTGTCAAGCCTCTGCTTAAAGACCTCCAAAGAAGGAGACTCCACCACACTCCTTGGCAGCAAATTCCACTGTCGAACAGCTCTCACTGTCAGGAAGTTCTTCCTAATGTTTAGGTGGAATCTTCTTTCTTGTAGTTTGGATCCATTGCTCCGTGTCCGCTTCTCTGGAGCAGCAGAAAACAACCTTTCTCTCTCCTCTATATGACATCCTTTTCTATATTTGAACATGGCTATCATATAACCCCTTAACCTCCTCTTCTCCAAGCTAAACATGCCCAGCTCCCTTAGCCGTTCCTCATAAGGCATCGTTTCCAGGCCTTTGACCATTTTGGTTGCCCTCCTCTGGACACGTTCCAGTTTGTCAGTGTCCTTCTTGTACTGTGGTGCCCAGAACTGGACACAGTACTCCAGGTGAGGTCTGACCAGAGCAGAATACAGTGGCACTATTACTTCCCTTGATCTAGATGCTATACTCCTATTGATGCAGCCCAGAATTGCATTGGCTTTTTTAGCTGCCGCGTCACACTGTTGGCTCATGTCAAGTTTGTGGTCAACCAAGACTCCTAGATCCTTTTCACATGTACTGCTCTCAAGCCAGGTGTCCCCCATCTTGTTTTTGTGCCTCTCATTTTTTTTTGCCCAAGTGTAATACTTTACATTTCTCCCTGTTAAAATTCATCTTGTTTGTTTTTGCCCAGTTCTCTAATCTGTCAAGGTCGTTTTGAAGTGTGACCCTGTCCTCTGGGGTGTTAGCCACCCCTCCCAGTTTGGTGTCATCTGCAAATTTGATCAGGATGCCCTTGAATCCATCATCCAAGTTGTTGATAAAGATGTTGAATAAGACCGGGCCCAAGACAGAACCCTGTGGCACCCCACTAGTCACTCTTCTCCAGGATGAAGAGGAAGCATTGATGAGCACCCTTTGGGTTCGGTCAGTCAGCCAGTTAAAAATCCACTGAGTGGTAGCATAGTCAAGACCGCATTTTACCAGCTTCTTTATAAGAATATCATGGGGCACCTTGTCAAATGCCTTGCTGAAATCAAGGTAGGCTACATCCACTGCGTTCCCTTCATCTACCAGGTTTGTAATTCTGTCAAAAAACGAGATCAGGTTAGTCTGACATGACTTATTTTTCAGAAATCCATGCTGACTATTGGTGATCACAGCCTTCCTTTCTAGGTGCTCACAGACTGTTTGCTTAATGATCTGCTCCAGAATCTTCCCTGGTATTGATGTCAGACTGACTGGGCTGTAATTATTTGGATCCTCTCGTTTCCCCTTTTTGAAAATAGGGACAACATTTGCCCTCCACCAGTCTGCCGGGACTTCGCCTGTTCTCCAGGAATTCTCAAAGATGACTGCCAGTGGTTCTGAGATCGCATCTGCCAGTTCTTTTAATACTCTTGGATGAAGTTCATCTGGCCCTGGAGACTTGAATACATCTAAACTAGCCAAGTATTCTTGTACTATCTCCTTAGTTATTCTGGGCTGTGTTTCCTTTGCTGAATCATTTGCTCCAAATTCTTCAGGTCGGGCATTGTTTTCTTTATCGGAGAAGACTGAGGCAAAGAAGGCATTGAGGAGTTCAGCCCTTTCTGTGTCACCATCTTCTCCTCTGAGTGACCCCACTGTTTCTTTGTTCTTCCTTTTGCTACGAACATACCCATAAAAGCCTTTTTTGTTGCTTTTAACCTCTCTAGCAAGCCTGAGTTCATTCTGTGCTTTAGCTTTTCTGACTTTGTGTCTACACGTGCTGGCTATTTGTTTGAATTCCTCTTTGGTGGTTTCCCCCCTTTTCCAGTTTTTGTACACATCCTTTTTTAATCTTAACTCAGTTAAAAGTTATTTAGATAGCCACCCTGGCTTCTTTAGGTCACCTTCCATGTTTCCATCTCATTGGTATTGCCTGACGTTGTGCTTTTACTATCTCCCTCTTAACAAACTCCCAGCCATCATGAACTCCCTTTCCTTTTAGTATTACTGTCCATGGGATCTCACCCAGCATTTCCTGGATTTCCTGGAAAAGACCCTGGTGTTGGGAAAGATGGAGGGCACAAGGAGAAGGGGACAACGGAGGACGAGATGGTGGGACAGTGTTCTCGAAGCTACCAGCATGAGTTGTCTATTCCACCATGAGTTGTCTATTCTATGATTCTATGATTCTATGATTCAAAGATGATAAAGCTCTGATTGGGCTTTTTTCAAATTGGTGTTTTTGGGGTTAGAATGCACATTCAACCAAAAATCGCAGGTGACATGTTTGTTACCAGCCCAAATCAAGAATAGGTGTTTTGGTTCCATCTCAATAGTAAAAGGACAAATAAGCTTCGATTGCTCTTTCGGTGTTCATTCACCCACAAATAGCAAAGCGGTGCAATAAGCCTAAACAAAGCCAAACAGGTTGTTTTGTTTTCCAACTACATAGAAAAAAGAATTTTGGATTGCGTTTACTTCATTTCGTGTTTTTTGCTTTTAATGCACATTGACACAGAAATCGCAAAGTGTGTGTAATGAGACCAAAATAACACAACACCATCTTTTCGCTTCCATATGCATAGAGAGAGGACATATAAGCTTTGATTGGGCTTTTTTCAATTCGCATGGTGTTATTTGGGTGTGCGCCAGAATCACCCCAAACCAATGGAAAAAGGTATTTTGGGTTCCATCTACATAAAAAGAAGATGATAAAGCTCTGATTGGGCTTATTTCAAATTGGTGTTTTTGTTTGTTTTTTATGTTTTTTTTAAAGATATTTTATTAAATTTTCACAGTAAAAGACAAAAAAAAACGAAATCACACAAAACAAAAAACAATACGATACAAAAATACAGACATAAAACATACAACATAGTTAAACCAAACTTCCATAACCCTCTTTCTTGACCCCCCTCGCCTCTCCCTTTCCTGTGTTCCCATTTACCAAATCATGTTCAGCAATTTGTTTTAAATTAAACATTTCAGCTATTATGTCTCCAATTTTACCCTTTGTTATCAAATATTTAGATATTTAAACTTGACATAATATTATTCAAATTTCTTTTCTTTTTTATAAAATTTTTATTGGTTTTACAACATTTTTAAGAAAAACAAACACAAAAAGTGACAGACATACATGAATAGTTTCAAACATATTTTCATAAACCTCTTTTCTTCAACTTCCCCATACCCCCCCTCTCTGCATCCCAATGTCCATAATTCAACTAGCAACTCCCAGTTGTTACTTTCTAATCTCTGTCATCTTAGTCCTCTTTTATAGTCTAGCCTTGTATCCCTGTACCCTTTTGCTTCTAGAAACCACAACATTTTAGCATTCATTAAGTTTATAGTAGTCCTTAAAATAGCTTTTAAATTTTCTCCATTCTTCTTCCACCGTCTCTTTTCGTTGATCACGGATTCTGCCTGTCATCTCGGCCAGTGTCATATAGTCCATCACTTTCATCTGCCATTCTTCCAAAGTGGGTAAATCTTGTGTCTTCCAATACTTTGCGATGAGTATTCTTGCTGCTGTTGTGGCATACATGAAGAAAGTTCTATCTTTCTTTGTCACCAATTGGCCGACAATGCCCAAGAGGAAGGCCTCTGGTTTTTTAGAAAAGGTACATTTAAGTACCTTTTTCATTTCATTATAGATCATTTCCCAGAAGGCCTTTATCTTCGGGCATGTCCACCAAAGGTGATAGAAAGTACCTTCAGTCTCTTTACACTTCCAACATTTATTGTCGGGCAAATGATAGATTTTTGCCAGTTTGACTGGGGTCATGTACCACCTGTAAACCATTTTCATAATGTTTTCCTTTAAGGCATTACATGCCGTAAATTTAATACCGGTGTTCCATAACCATTCCCAGTCAGCTGACATAATGTTATGTCCAACATCCTGAGCCCACTTAATCATAGCCGATTTAACTGTTTCATCCTGTGTGTTCCATTTCAACAACAAGTTGTACATTCTAGATAAATTCTTAGTATTGGGTTCTAACAATTCGGTCTCTAGTTTTGATTTTTCCACCTGGAAACCGATTTTCCTATCCTGTTTAAAAAATTCCATTATTTGGCGATATTGGAACCAATTTTCTACTTTATGCTTCAATTTCTCCTGACTTTGTAGTTTGAATTTATCTCCATCCTGTTCTAAGATTTCCCAATACTTCGGCCATCCGACCTCCATATTGAGTTTCTTCACTGCTTTAGCCTCCACTGGTGACACCCATCTAGGGGTTTTATTTTCCAATAGATCTTTATATCTTATCCAAACATTAAATAATGCTTTTCTAACAATGTGATTTTTAAAGGCACTGTTAACTTTATCATACCAAAGATATGCATGCCAACCGAAAGCATTATTGAAACCTTCCAGATCCAAGATGTCCGTGTTCTCGAGGAGCATCCATTCTTTCAGCCAGCAAAAAGCTGCTGCCTCATAATACAATTTTAGGTCCGGCAGGGCAAAACCCCCTCTTTCTTTAGCGTCAGTCAATATTTTAAATTTAATTCGGGGCTTTTTGCCCTGCCAGACAAATTTCGAGATGTCTTTGTGCCACCTCTTAAAACATTCCATCTTGTCAAGAATCTGCAAGGTCTGAAACAAAAACAACATTCTAGGCAATACATTCATTTTAATTACTGCAATTCGGCCTAACATTGACAGTTTCAAATTTGACCATATTTCTAGATCTTTTTTAATTTCTGACCAACATTTTTCATAGTTGTCCTTATACAAATTCACATTCTTAGATGTTAAATAAACCCCTAGGTATTTCACCTTCTTGACCACAGTCAAACCTGTTTCCTCTTGAAATTTCTCCTTTTCCATATCTGTTAGGTTTTTCCCTAAAACTTTAGTTTTTTGCTTATTCAACTTAAATCCAGCTACCTGGCCAAATTGTTGTATTATTTCTAGGACCTTTTTCGTACTAGTGTTTGGCTCTTGCAAAGTCAATACTAGGTCATCTGCATACGCTCTTAACTTATACTGTTTAGCTCCGACCTGCACACCTTTGACCTGCTGGTCATTTCTTATCATGTTCAGCAACACCTCCAGAACTGAAATAAAAAGTAATGGGGAAATTGGGCACCCCTGTCGTGTTCCTTTTTCTATCTTAAGTTCCTCAGTCACGACATTATTTACAATCAGTTTAGCTTTTTGTTCAGAATATATTGCAGCCATACCATTCTCAAAACCCTGGCCTACCCCCATCCCATGAAGATTCTTCCTCATAAAACTCCAAGAAATATTATCGAAGGCTTTCTCCGCATCCACAAAGATCAATACTGCTTTAGTGTTTATATTCACCTCTAGCTTTTCCAAAATGTCTATTACATTCCTTACATTATCTGCTAGGTGTCTCTTAGGGAGAAAGCCTGCTTGGTCTCTATGAATCTTCTCCATCAAGACTCTTTTAAATCTTTTTGCCAAAATGTCTGCAAAAATTTTGTAATCCACATTAAGCAGTGATATTGGGCGGTAGTTCTTAAGTTGGGTCTTTTCAGTCTCTGACTTTGGTATGAGTGAAATATATGCCTCTTTCCACGATTCAGGTGCCCTTTTTCCCTCAAGGATCTCATTACAAACTTCTCTTAGTGGTTGAGTCAGCCATTCCTTCAGCGATTTGTAGTATCTGGAAGTCAGTCCATCTGGTCCCGGAGATTTGCCCAATTGCATATTCTGAATGGCAGCCTCTATCTCTTGTTCTGAGATTCTCTGGTTCAAATCCATCTTACTTTGATGAGAGATGTTTCGTAGTCCATATCTTCCAAGGAATTTATCTATATCTTCTTCATTTTGTGGGCCTTGAGTGTAAAGTTTTTTAAAATAACTTAAAAAGCAATTTCTAATTTCATTGGGTTTAGATATGTTCTTTCCATCCACCTCTAGGCTTGTAACTGTATTTAGTTTCTGCCTTTTCTTCAGTTGCCATGCCAAAAGTTTGCCACATTTATTTGCTGATTCAAAAGGCTTTTGCTTCATTTGCTTTATCTTCCATTCAATCTCTTGGTTCATCAATTCCATATATTGTGTTTGATATAACTTGATCTCTCTTAAAATATCCTGAGACTTTGGTTTTGTTCTTAATTTCCTCTCTCCTTCCTTTATCATTTCCAAAATCTTCTCTTTTTTCTCAGTTTGTTTTTTCCTCTTTATTGAATTTTGTTGAATCAAAAATCCTCTCATAACCGCTTTACTTGCGTCCCAGATCACTCTTTTCTCCACGTCGGTCCTCAAATTTATTTCAAAATAGTCTTTTAGGGTCTTTTGGGCCTTCGTGAGAATCTCCTTATCTCGAAAGAGGGTGTCATTCATTCTCCATCTAAATTGACCAGTTATTGTGAGTTTCATCTCCATCTTCACGGCGTTATGGTCGGAGCAAGTTTTTGGGCAGATTTCCACTTTCTTAATCTTTGGAGCCAGTCCACTAGTAACCCAGATTTGGTCAATTCTGGTCCAGGTCATCATTGCTTGGGAGAAAAAGGTTCCCTCTCTCTCCAGAGGGTTCCTTGTTCTCCAAATGTCTATCAAGTCCATGTTTTCTGTCATTTCGAAAAAAGTCTTAGGGAGTCTCCCTTCTTTGGTGACTGTTAGTCTTTGTGCCTTGTCCATATTAGTGGAGACCACGCCATTCATGTCTCCCATGATTATCATATTGTAATCCAGATAGTCCGTCAAAATTTCATGAAGTCTCTTAAAGAAGTCAGATTTGCCTTCATTTGGTGCATAAATTCCAACAACTAGAAATTTTTCTCCTTGTACTTGTATCTCCACAGCCAGATATCTCCCTTGTTCATCTTTGAATATCATTTTTGGAGCCCATTTCTCCTTCACATATATTACCACTCCTCTCTTCTTAACTTTGTCTGATGAAATAAATTCTTGTCCTAGCCTTTTATTTGTGACTAATCTCCTGTGGGCTCTGGTTATGTGAGTTTCTTGTAAACATATCAAGTCCAGTTGTTCTCTATTCAATATATGAAATACTTGTCTTCTCTTCAAAGGCCCATTGAGCCCATTACAATTCCAGCTAAGGAATTGCAGCGCCATCTTGCTATTTTCCTAAGGCTCCTCCAACAGCTCCAAGTTGTTGCTCTTCTTCTGATGGTGGTGGTTTTTGTCCAATCGAGAGATTCAGGATATCCAGTGCTCTCCTCTGTTCTGCAAGTACGTCCACAGTCCCCTTCTGTAGGTCCTCCTGGTATCTTGCCAAAAATTTGTCTTTATCTTGAATTGTCTTTATTTTCACTTTCTTTGCCTTGTAGTCGAATGACAGTCCTTGTGGGAACTCCCACCTGAAACGGATAGAATTTTTCTTTAGCAAAAGAACCAAGTCCTTGTAGAAGTTTCTTAAATCCAAAATATATTTTGGGATGTCTTTAAAGATCTGTACAGCTGAATTTCCAATTTGCAAGGCCTTTTCAAAGTGTAGTCCTAATATTTTATCTCTTTCCTCCTTGGATCTGAGTGTAATCAAACAGTCTCTCGGTGTCTTTCTATCTTGCTTTTTACCCAGTCTAAAGGCAGTCGTAATTTTAAATTCGTCTTCCTCAAGGTCCCAGCAATCCGCAAACTCCCGTGTCAAATATTCCACAAGGTTGTCTCTTTCATTCTCCGGAATCAGTCTTAATTTTAAATTTCTCTCTTTCCTCTGTAACTCCCACAAGGCCAAAGTTGCATCATGCTCATAGACCTTCTTGGCAAGTGGCTCTAATTTCTCCTGTGTCTCTCCGGCAGTGGCTTTTGCCTCTTCGGCAATTTGGCGCGTGGTGGCGTTTTCCTCCACCAATTTGTTTATAGATTCTGTATTCTGGTTTAATCTTGCTGATATTTCTGTTAATTTTTGTGTGTTCTCTGAAGTCTGTTTTGTCAAAGACTCCAGAGTTTGGTTTATCTTGAGCAAGGCCTCTGTCACAGCTTCCATAGAGACGGCTGCTCCTTTGTCTTGTCCTGTTGTTCCTGCTGATCCGGCTGTTGCGCCTGAAATTGAGCCTCTTTTCTTTGCCTGTTGCAGCTGCAGCTGTTGTTGTTGTTGTTGTTGCTTGATCTTGGCTCTTGTAACTATCTCTTCTTGTGGGCCACTCATGTCAAGGTCAATTCCCACGGGATTATTCTCCCTTGGAAAATTCCACTGTCTTAGGCCGTGCCAAGTTTTACTTTATCCCCTAGAGGGAGCAAATCAAAATGGCCATAGAACGGGATTTCCAAATACAAAAACAAAGGAGACAGTCCAAGATGTAAAAAAGAAGGAGATTAACACAGTCAAAGTCAATGTTGCTAAAGACTTATAACTTCAAATTGCCACAGTTGCCCAGTTTATACTGTTTCTTCTTATGATATACAGTGATCAGGCACTGTGGAAACTTTGTATCAAAGTATCACTTCACAGGAAAAAGTCAGTTCAGTGTACTAAAAAGGCAGACCGTTTCATGCTTTCAAATGGGTGAGATAGCAGAGGTTTTTTTCCTCCAAATAAATCATGCAGTTGTTGGTCAGATTCACCTCCCCTCTGCCCTGCTTGCTAGAGGGGAGATCAAAGGTCTAAATGTCCGGTTTATATGATCAAAGAGCAGGTTTAAACGGATGCAAGTTTAGAGTTCCGTTGCTTTCACTTTCATGCAGTCGGGGGGAGGCAGACTTCCTTTGCTTAAATCTCCCCGTTTTTAGCCCAATTTCTAAAATTTTAAAGGGTCCCGATTATTTTCCAGCTCTTACTCACGGGAATTCAGTCCAAATTTTCTTTTCAGGAAGGAATCGGCGCTCTCCGCTTATGGCGACGCGGCTTCACTTCGCAGGCTGGGTAGCGACTCTCAGCACCGCGCTCTCTCCCGATGTCGATCCGTAGCCTTTAAAAAGGCTCTTTCACGGTACCGGGGGGGCGCGAAGGTGCCCACCGAGTCTCCTTGTTCTCAGGCTTCAGCGCCTGGGATTTTAGGGGTCCCCCGCTCGCCGTAGCGGGTAAGACCCGAACTTGCGAAGCAGTCCTTCTCCGGAGCTCGGAGGTAGGACCGCCATTAAGCGCTGGCACCGACCGGAAGTCCAATATTATTCAAATTTCATCTTTGTTCTTATAGTTCAGTTATTTTCATATTTAGTTCAACTAGGTTACTAATGCCATGTTGTCTTTATATCCTGCATCATTCTAACATTCATACATTTTACAGTACTTTTGCAAATAGTCCTTAAATTTTTTCCAGTCCTCTTCCACTGTCTCTTCTCCCAGGTCTCGCATTCTGCCAGTCATTTCTGCCAATTCCACGTAGTCAATCAGTTGCATCTGCCATTCTTCCAGAGTGGGCAAATCTTCTGTCTTCCAGTACTTTGCGATGAGTATTCTTGCTGCTGTTGTCGCATACATAAATAAAATTCTGTCCTTCTTTAGCACCCTCTGGCCAACAATGCCCAAAAGGAAGGCCTCTGGTTTCTTAGGGAAGGTATATTTAAATACCTTTTTTAGTTCATTATTGTCAGAGCTGCCCAGGGTCCCAGCTCACAAAGGACCAACGCCAGTCCGTTGTTATATACAAAAGTCTTTATTGAAGTTCAGTTTGTCTTTCACATCAGGAGCGTGCAGCTCTACGTCTGAGACTCTAGACCGCCGAAGCTCCGTCTGAGTCTCCTCCCTCCAGACACCAGTTTAAGACCCTAGCCTTGCTCCACCTCTTCCTTTGCTCTTTCCTCCTCTGGGTCCGCCTGTCAGCTGGGGTCTCGCCCTTCCTAGACTCTTCTGACGCTGAGTCCCCTGAGTCTTCCCCCTGCCTCCGGCGGGCTTTAGGACCTGGTTCCCCATCCGGATTTCTGCTGTCCCGCGCGCCTGTACATTCGAACTTGGCGTGCGCGCCCAGCCGGCAACCCTCCTCCTGACCGTTACACTGCTCCTGTCACTGCTTCCCCCTTCGGGGAGGCCAGCTGGACCTGACATCCCCTCTGTTCCCCCACTCTCCGACAGAGGCGTGGTCAGTCCCGACTCTTCTTCTCTCCCTGCTGGAGGAGACGCTGCCCCTGACACCTGGGACTCTTCCCCCCCACTATGCTCTGGTGGGGAAGCTGGTCCTGATCTCCAGCTGCTGCTTTGGGAGTCCCCGCTGGCCCCTTGTTTCTGGTGTGTCTCCCCTGGGACCCCCCTTGCCCCTACGCTGCCCTCAGATCCTTCCCCTTTGCTCTCCATCTCCTCTCTCCCCTGTACCTCTGCTCCTGAGCCCCTGACATCCATCCCGCCCTCGAAGCCCCCCTTCCCCCCTTCCCCTCTTCTGGGGCGGGTTCCGGGTGCTCCAGTGCTGTGGGGGTGAGTGCGGGATACAGTTCTTTCCCCCTGGCGTGCAGCCGACCAGTTGGATCCGGCCAGCCCGTAATGGGCTCGCCGACGTCTATCTCCTCTGCTTCCATCTCTCTGCATTCGTGTTCGAACCCAAGGTCCTCCCCCAACACGTCCATGTCCGTCTCTCCCCCTGTTACCTCGGGTGATGCTGCGTGCCAGGGCCCCCTTAGCAGTTCCCTGCTCCACCCCACCTTCGGTTGAGTGTCCCACCAATAAGAGCGGTCCGTGGCAGACCCCAAGAGTGATCCCTCCGGGGAGCTTGTGTCTGGCGCCGTTTCCTCAGCAGATGAGAACCCCTGGAACGTGCTGGTTGAAAGTGTGGGTGTGAAAATCTGCTGTCTGTGCGGGAAGAGTGCATGGAACTCGTCTTTGAGGTAGTGCTCCTCCAAGGCATAGTCCGGCACCCACCTGTTGGCGCTGGCCGGGGTACCTTCCCTGGCGAGGAGATATTCAACTCCCTCTTTCCCCATCTTGAGTCTAAAATCTCCGTGACCTCATTGAGTGGCGCCGCCCTCGGTGACCCCTCCCCCGTTGGCGACTTTCTAAGTGGGCGAGGTGCGGTCCCTGGCGCCTGAAACCTGTGGGGTTCCTTGTAGGGTGTGAGGACTGACCTATGAAATACCGGGTGCATTCTGGAGCCCTCCGGGAGTGTCAACCGGAAGGCCACTGGGTTGATTTGTGCCTCGACTTGGTAAGGCCCTAACTGCTTGTGTTTGAGCTTCTTCTTAGCTAACGTTCTGGCCGGCACTGCCTGGGCCGCTAACCAGACCCAGTCCCCCACCTGGATGTCTTCCCCGACTCTCCTGTGCCTGTCTGCCTGCACTTTGTAGGCGTGTTTTGCTAGTTCCAAGGTCCTTCGGAGTTGCTCGTGGACCTCCTGTAACTCTGCTGCCAAGTGCTCTGCTCCCCGTGGCTCCCCCTCCCCCTTCGTCTCTAACCCCGGGAAGGTTCTGGGATGCCGCCCATTGTTGGCGAAGAACGGTGTCACCCCTGTAGACCCGTGCTACGTGTTGTTGTAGGCAAACTCGGCCAGCGGTAGGTAGTCCACCCAGGTCGAGGGCTGTTGATTCGCGTAGCATCGCAGGTACTGCTGCATGATGGCGTTGACCCACTCCGCTTGTCCGTTGGTCTGCGGGTGTCGTGCCGACGCTAAGTTGATCTTGACGTTCAGGATGCCCAGCAGCTTCTGCCAGAAGCTCGAGACGAATTGGCGACCCCGGTCAGACAGGATGGACCGTGGTAAGCCGTGAACTTTGAACACGTGGTCTATGAACAGTTTGGCAGTCTGTTCCACTGTGGCCACCTTCGCGCAAGGAATGAAGTGCGCCATCTTGGTGAACAGGTCTACGATCACGAGTACCGCTGTTTTGCCTCGCGAGCTGGGCAGATCTGTGACAAAGTCCAGGGCCACTTTCTCCCACGGTTCGAGCGGCGTCTGTAGCGGTTCCAGCAGTCCCGCCGGCTTCTTGTGCACTGGTTTGGCCCTTTGGCATGTGTCACACCTAGAGACGTAATCCGCGACTTCTCCCCTCATCTGGGGCCACCAAAAGTCTCTGGCCACCAATTCCGCCGTCTTGTCCTTGCCGAAGTGCCCAGCACTGGGCGCGTCGTGTAACTGCTGCAGGACTTTAGCTCGGAGGTCGTCCCCAGGCACGTAGAGAGCTCCTTTGCGGGTGAGCAGTCCGTCGCGTATCTGGAACTCGTCGTCCTTCGCTGTGCCTCTTCGCAGCTCCTCCATCTTGGATTGTGCGAAGGCATCCGTCTGCAGTGCGCGACGCACTGCATCCAGGTCCACGGTGGCTGAAGCGCATGCCCACGCTTTCGGTGCGAAAATGTGTTTGGCCGCCACCAGTGCCGCTTCCTCGAGATACTGCGGTTTCCTGGATAGTGCATCTGCCATGACGTTGTTGTCTCCCGGGATGTATTCTATCCGGAAGTCGAAATCCGCAAAGAACTCCGCCCAGCGGATGTGTCTCTGGTTCAGGAACCGCGCCGTGCGCCAGTACTCCAGGTTCTTATGGTCCGTGCGGACCTGCACAGTGTGTCTGGCTCCGATGAGGAAGTGCCTCCACGCCTTGAAGGCTGCATGAATGGCCAACAACTCCCTGTCCCAGATGGTGTAGTTCTGTTCCGACTTGCTGAGTTTCCTGGAGTAGAATGCGCAGGGCCTCCAGTTCCCTTGCGGATCTTGCTGCAACAGGACCGCCCCCACCGCTCTGTCTGATGCGTCAGTCTCAACCCTCATTGGTTTGCCGGGGTTTACGTGTAGCAGCTGTTCTTCGGACGCGAAGAGATGCTTGAGTCTCCGAAAAGACTGTTCCGCCTGGTCCGTCCAGGTGAACTTCTTCTTCTTGGAGCTGAGGGTGTCCGTGATAGCCGCCGTCTCCTTCGCGAACCCCTTGATGAACTTGCGGTAAAAGTTGGCGAAGCCGACGAACTTCTGGACCTCCTTCCGATTGCGCGGGCTCTTCCAGTCCAACACCGAGCGGACCTTGGCGCTGTCCATGGCGAGTCCCTTGTCGGACAGCTTGTAGCCCAGGAAATCCACCTCCGTCACGTCGAACTGGCACTTCTCCAGTTTGGCGTAAAGTCTGTGCTCCCGTAGTCTCTGCAGGACCTCCTTGACGTCTCCCTCGTGAGCCTCCTGCGATTCCGAGAAGATCAGGATGTCGTCTAGGAAGCATACGCACTTCTTGTAGAGGAGGCCCACTAACACGTGGTGCATGAAGGCTTGGAAACAATGGGAGCCATTTTGCAGACCAAACGGCATAACTCTATATTCATAGGTGCCTAAAGGCGTAAACATGGCCGTCTTCCACTCATCGCCCTCCCGCATGCGTATAACGTTGTACACCCCTCGTAGATCCAACTTGGTGAAGATCCGTCCCTTCCTCACCGTCGCAAGCAGGTCGTCGATCTTGGGCATGGGGAATGCTGTGGGCTTTGTCCTGGAATTTATGATCCTGGAATCAACTACGATTCTCCGTTGGGGCGTGTCTTTCTTCTTCACGAAAAACAGGGGACTGCCCCCCACTGCTTTGGATTCAAGTTGTGATCTATGAACTCCCTGAGTTCTTGCAGTTCGTCCTCAGACATGGAATATAGTTTTCCAGTCGGCAGTGTCGCCCCCGGTAGGAGGTCAATCGTGCAGTTGTAGGGCAGGTGGGGAGGCATCTTGTCCGCTTCCTTCTCGCAGAAGACCTCCAAAATTGCCTTGTACTTGTTGGGCACCACCTGCACCATGCCTAGGTGTAGCTGCTGTTCATCTTCCTGTCCCTCCTCTTCCTGGCCGGTTCGGATGCAGTGTTCTGCGCAGTAGGAGGAGCAGAAGGTCAATTGCCGCTGGTACCATGCTAATGCCGGGCTGTGCCTATCCAGCCAACTCATGCCCAACACTATGGGCGTGTCCGACAGGTGGGTGACATTGAAGCTGATGACTTCGCAGTGATTTCCAATTTGCAGTACCATAGGCGGCGTTTGCTATACCACCTGTCCACCCAGTAGCTCCCTGCCATCGACCGTGACAACGTTTAGGGGCATCGCGGCTGGTAGGAGCGCTATGCGATGTCGCCTGATGAAGTCCACCCCCACAAAGTCTGCATTACTACCAGAGTCAATGGTAATAGGGACTTCCAGGGTGAATCCATTTGGCAGCTGAAGTGATGCGGTGAGTTGCACCACTGGTTTGGGTGGGAGGGGGTCTGTGGGCTGCAAAATCTCTGGGGACTGCTTCACTGACTCGCCTGGCTGGGCCCCAGTGCCTCTGCCTCCAGCCAGGCTTCGTCGTTTCCCTGCAGCTGTTCCCCCTGCTGAACTGCTCCTCTTACTGTTGCTGAGGCTGCAGTGTGCTTCTGGATCCTCTGGGGACACTCTTTGGCCATGTGCTGTGCACTGTCGCAGATGTAACACTTCCTGCTCCCTCTAGGAGCCTTCGTCTTGACTGCTCCTGGTGTTTGGGCTCTGGTCGCTGTCTGAGCCTTGGCACCACCGATCTCCATCGGCTCTTCTCCCTCCCCCAGTGGAGGCGTGGAGTGCGCGTGCCCTGTTTCTCTGGGTATGAAGGGAGGTGTTTTGGCCGGTGTGCGTGCCAGACGACCCTCATCCCTGCCCCAAGGGCGTTCTTCCAGGCGTACCCCTATCGTCAGCGCTCTCTGGACGACTTCTGTGGTAGTGGTAGGTCTCTCCCCCCTCGCCAGCTCATCTTTCACGGGTCCATTTAGCCCCTCCCAGAACAGATCCCTCACGGCATCAGAGTCCTTCTCCCAGCCCAGCACATTTACCAACGCAAAAAAGCGGGAGTGATATTGTCTCACCATGGCTTTGCCCTGCTGCAGCCCGTGCGTTTCCCTCCTGGCCACATCCACATCTACCGTTGATTTAAAACAAGCGTCCATAGCCTCGATAAATGCGTTTGAATCCTGGAGGGCGGGATCATTTTCGCGCCTGTCAGGGCTGCCTCAGGTCCCAGCTCACAAAGGACCAACGCCAGTCTCTCTTTATATACAGAAACGTTTATTGCAGTTCATTTTTCGTTTCACAGCCGAGGCGCGCAGCCCCACGTCCGTAACGCTAGACCGCTGAAGTCCCCTCTGAATCAGTCCCTCCCCTGCACCAGTTTAAGATGCTTGCTTTGCTCCACCTCCTCCTGTCTTTCCTTTTCCGCAGGGTCTTTCTGCCCGCTGGAGTTTCGCCCCTCCTGGATTCCTCTGACACTGAATCCCCAGATGGCTCTCCCTCCCTCCTGCGGGCTTTGGGACCTGGCTCCTCCCCCAGGCTCTCCGTTTCCCCTCGCGCTTGCACATTTGAACTTGGCGCGCGCGCCCAGCTTCCAACCTTTCTCCTGATCGTTACATCACTCCTCTCACTGCTCCCCTCCCCTTCCGGGACGATAGCTTGTTCTGACCTCCCCTCTGTTCCTGCCGACGGAGCTGCTTCCCCTGACACACTGGAACCTCCCCCCCTTCGCTACGCTCTGGAGGGGAAGCCGGTCCCGATCTCCAGCTGCTGCTTCGGGATTCCCTATTTGCTCCTTCCCCCTGATGAGTCCCCCCTGGGGCTCCTCTTGTCTTGGCTACAGGCGCCCCCTCCTGGGAATCCCCCGATTCGCTGGAAAGGCTCATGGAATCCCTCGGGCCACCGTCCTCCTCTTCCTCGCTGTCCTCGGACTCTTCCCAATAGTCCTCCCTCTCCTGCCTCCCATGTACCTCTGCTCCTGAACCCCTGACATCCATCCCCCCTCGAAGCCCCCCCTTCCCCCCTCCCGCTGCTCGGGTGCTGGTTCCGGGTGCTCCATTGCCATGGGGGGTAATGCTGGAAACAGTTCATTTCCCCCGGTCTGCCGCCCCCCAACTGGATCCGGCCAGTCCTTGATGACCTCGTCTACGTCGATCTCCTCTGCTTCCAATTCAGTGTATGTGTGCTCGAACCCGGGCTCCTCCCCCAACACGTCCATGTCTTCCTCTCCCCCTGTTACCTCGGGCGATGCTGTTTGCCAAGGCCACCTTAGCCACCTCCTGCTCCACCCCACTTCTGGCTGATCGTCCCACCAGTAAAAGCGGTCCGTGTCCACCCCCGAGCACGATCCCCCCCCCCTTGGAGACTTCCAGTCGGCGCCAGCGTTTAATGGCGGTCCTTTCTCCGAGCTCCGGAGAAGGACTGCTCCGTGAGTTCGGGTCTGACCCGCTACGGCAAGCGGGGGACCCCTAAAATCACAGGCGCAGAAGCCTGTGAACAAGGAGACTCGGTGGGAACCAGAAGCGCCCCCCTTTACTGCGAAAGAGCCTTTTTAAAGGCTCCGGAACGGCATCGGGAGTGAGCGTGGTGCTGAGAGTCGCAACCCAGCCCGCGGAGTGAAGCCGCGTTGCCATGAACGGAGAGCGCCGATTCCTTCCTGTAAATTGAAATTCGACTGAAAAACCCGTGAGTAGGACTGAAAGATTATTTGGGACTTTAAAACTAAAATTTAAAATTCAGCCGGAAACGGGAAAGGCAAAAAATAAGGAAGTCTGCCTTCCCCCAACTGCATGACAGACTAAGCAACGAAAACACAAAGCTGCATCTGAAGGAAAATAATCTTATGACTGCTTAACCTTGGCATTGGACATGATCTCCTCTCTAGCAGGCAGGGGCAGAGGGGAGAAAAAGTGACTTTATAACCTGCATGACTTTTTAAAAGAGAAAAGTTTTCCGCTGCCTTAATCCCCTGAGACGGACTGTCAAAATAAGATACCAGGAACTGTATTTAGAACTTGATACAACTTGTTACAAAGTTATACTGTGGAAGCTCTGCTTGTTACAGTGTTGGGACTTTGCTGCAACAACTCTTTGGATAGTGTGGACAGAGTAATTATATAGAAAAAGTGTTGCAGCACTTATATTGAGGAATCCTGGTCTCTTTGTTCTTTGTTCTTTGTTTCCTTCACTTGGACATTTTGGTTTGCTCCCTCTAGAGGGTTGAGAAGTAACAGTTGCAGAGCAACGGATTAAGACAGTGGGATTTTCCATCAGGAAACTGCTCCTGTGAGAACGTCCTTGGGACATGAGCGGCCCAGCAGATGAGATAACTACCAGAGCTAAAGCAAAACAACAACAACAAAAGAAAAGAGGCTCAATATCAAGCCTAACACCGACAGGAGCAGCTGGGCAAGAAAAAGTGACAGCTGTTTCAATGGATTCAATGACACAGGCGTTACTCAAGTTAAATCAATCTTTAGAAGCTTTGACAAAGCAGAGTACAGAAAATTCACAAAAATTAACAGAATTAACAGCAAGGTTGGACTTGAATACGAAAAGTGTGACATCTAACACAGAATCTATAAATAAGCTGATTGAAGAAAACTCTGCAACACGTAAAATCGCAGAGGACGCCAGACATATTGCTGAAGAGACACAGGAAAAACTAGAACCAATCTCCAGAAAAGTGTATGAACATGATGCGACCTTGTCTTTGCTGGAATTACAGAGAAAGGAGAGAAACCTGAAATTAAGACTAGTTCCCGAAAGTGAAGGGGACAGCCTTGTGGAGTTCCTCACACAAGAGTTTTCTGACTTTTGGCAGGAAGAATTGCAGGAGGAAGAATTTAAGATAACAACAGCATTCAGATTGGGCAGGAGACAGAACAGAAAGACTCCGAGGGATTGCCTGATTACTTTTAGATCCAAGGAAGAAAGGGACAAAATATTAAAACTACATTACCAAAAGGCCTTGGAAATTGAAAACTCTCATATACAAATCTTCAAGGACATCCCTAAATATATTCTTGAGGTGAGAACCTTCTATAAAGATCTGGTCTACCTGCTGAAAAGGAACAACATACTTTTTAGGTGGGAGTTCCCACAAGGACTGTCCTTTAACTACAAGGGAAAGAAGGTGAAAATAAAAACAATTCAAGACAAAGAGAAGTTTTTGGAGAAAAACCACGAGGATTTGCAGAAGGGAACGGTAGACCCAATTCCAGAGGTAAAAGGGGCGGTAGATATCTTGAATCTATCGTTTGGACTTAAACCACCATCAGAGGAAGAGCAGCAACTTGGAGCGGTAGGAGGAGTAAATGACAAATAACAAGATGGCCCTGCAATTCCTTAGCTGGAATTGTAATGGGCTGAACATGCCCACGAAAAGACGTCAAGTTTTTCATATTCTGAAAAGAGAAAAATTGGATTTGATTTGCTTACAAGAAACCCATGTGACAAGGGTACACAGGAAATTACTTATAAATAAAAGACTAGGACAAGAATTCATCTCATCGGATAAAGTTAAGAAAAGAGGAGTGGTGATTTATGCAAAAGAGAAATTGGCCCCAAGAATGATGTTTAAAGATGAACAAGGAAGATATTTGGCAATTGAAATACAAATACAAGGAGAAAAACTGTTAATTGTTGGAATTTATGCACCAAATGAAGGGAAGGCGGAATTTTTTAAGAAGCTGCATGGAACTCTGATGGACTATTTGGACTATAATGTAGTAATCATGGGAGATATGAATGGTGTGGTTTCTACAAATATGGACAAGGCACAAAGACAGACAATCTCTAAGGAAGGGAGACTTCCAAAGACCTTCTTTGAAATGACTGAAAATATGGACTTGATAGATATTTGGAGAACAAGGAACCCACTCGAAAGAGAGGGAACTTTCTTTTCTCAAGCAATGATGACCTGGACCAGAATCGATCAAATCTGGATTACTAGTGGGCTGGCTCCAAAGATCAAGAATATAGAAATCTGCCCCAAGACTTGCTCTGACCATAACGCCGTGAAGATGGAAATGAAATTTATAACAACTGGTCAATTTAGATGGAGGATGAATGACACCCTGTTTCGAGATGAGGAGATCCACAGAAAGGCCCAAAAAACCTTAAAGGACTATTTTGAATTAAACCTAAAAACTGATGTAGAAAAAAGAGTGATCTGGGACGCAAGTAAAGCTGTGATGCGAGGATTCCTAATCCAACAAAATTCAGTAAAAAAGAGAAAGCAAAATGAGAAGAAGGAAAAGATCCTGGAAAAGATAAAAGAAGGAGAGAAGAAATTGAGATCAAAACCAAAGTCCCAGGAGATTTTGAGAGAGATCAAGTTATACCAGACACAATATATGGAACTGATGAACCAAGAGATTGAATGGAAGATAAAGCAAATGAGACAAAAGACATTCGAATCTGCAGATAAATGTGGTAAGCTTCTGGCTTGGCAATTGAAGAAAAGACAGAAACTAAATACAGTTACAAACCTAGAAGTGGATGGAAAGAATATATCCAAACCCAATGAGATTAGAAACTGTTTTTTGAGCTACTTTAAAAAATTATATTCACAAGGACCGCAGAAGGAAGAGGATATAGATGAATTCCTTAAAAAATATGGACTACAAAAAATCTCTCATCAAAGCAAGGTGGATCTAAACCAGAGAATAACAGAACAAGAGATAGAGGGTGCCATTCAGAACATGCAACTGGGCAAATCTCCAGGACCAGATGGACTGACTTCCAGATACTATTAAGCTTTGAAGGAGTGGTTGGTACAACCGTTAAAGGAAGTCTGTAACGAGATTCTAGAGGGTGGAAAGGCGCCAGAATCGTGGAAAGAAGCTTATATTACACTCATACCAAAGACAGAGACTGAAAAGACTCAGCTTAAGAACTACCGCCCAATATCATTACTCAATGTGGATTACAAAATCTTTGCAGACATTTTGGCAAAAAGATTGAAAAGAGTGTTGATGGAGAAGATTCACAAGGACCAAGCAGGCTTTCTCCCAAAAAGGCACTTATCAGACAACGTGAGGAACATAATAGACATTTTGGAACTATTGGAGGTGAATATAAACACTAAAGCAGTGCTGATATTTGTGGATGCGGAGAAAGCCTTCGACAATATTTCTTGGAGTTTTATGAAAAAGAATCTTCATGGGATGGGGGTAGGCCAAGGATTTGAGAATGGTTTGGGTGCGATATATTCTGAACAAAAAGCTAAGTTGATTGTAAATAATGTGATAACTGAAGAATTTAAGATAGAAAAAGGGACACGACAAGGGTGCCCAATTTCCCCATTGCTTTTTATATCAGTCCTGGAGGTTTTGCCAAATATGATTAGAGATGACCAGCAGGTTAAAGATGTACAGGTCGGAGCAAAACATTATAAGTTAAGAGCCTTTGCAGATGATTTGGTACTTACTTTACAAGAGCCAGATACTAGTACAAAGAGGGTGTTGGAGATAATTCAAGAATTTGGTCAGGTGGCCGGATTCAAACTGAACAAACAAAAGACTAAAGTTTTGGAGAAAAATTTAACAGGTATGGAGAGGGAGAAATTCCAGAATGAAACAGGTTTGACAGTGGTTAAGAAGGTGAAATACCTAGGGGTTCATCTGACATCTAAAAATCTGAATTTGTATAAAGACAATTATGAAAAATGTTGGTGAGAAATCAAAAAAGATCTAGAAATATGGTCAAATTTGAAACTGTCAATGTTAGGCCGAATTGCAGTTATTAAGATGAATGTATTGCCTAGAATGTTATTCTTGTTTCAAACTTTGCAGGTTCTTGACAAGATGGACTGTTTCAAGAGGTGGCAGAAAGACATTTCAAAATTTGTCTGGCAGGGCAAAAAGCCCAGAATAATATTTAAAATATTGACAGATGTAAAAGAAAGAGGGGGATTTGCCCTGCCGGATTTAAAATTGTATTATGAAGCAGCAGCGTTTTGCTGGCTGAAAGAGTGGATGCTCCTCGAGAATACAGATATCTTGGATTTAGAAGGTTTCAATAATGCATTTGGTTGGCATGCATACTTATGGTATGATAAAATTAAAGTGCATAGGGCCTTTAAAAACCAGATTGTCAGAAAAGCATTATATAATGTCTGGATAAGATATAAAGACTTGCTGGAAAACAAAACCCCTAGATGGTTGTCACCCTTGGAGGCTAAGGCATTGAAAAAGCTCAATATGGAGGCCGAATGGCCAAAGTATTGGGAAATCTTGGAACAAGACGGAGATAAATTGAAGTTACAGAGTCATGAGAAATTGAAACCCAAAGTACGAGATTGGCTCCATTATTATCAAATAATGGAGGTGTACAAACAAGATAGGAAAATTGGCTTCCAGGTGGAGAAATCAAAATTAGAAACTGAATTGTTAGAACCCAATACTAAGAACTTATCAAGAATGTATAATTTGCTGCTGAAATGGAATACACAAGATGAAACAGTTAAATCAGCTATGATTAAGTGGGCACAGGACATTGGCCATAATATTATGTTTGCTGACTGGGAATGGTTGTGGAACACCGGGATAAAATTTACGGCATGTAATGCTTTAAAGGAAAATATTATGAAAATGATCTATAGGTGGTACATGACCCCAGTCAAGCTAGCAAAGATTTATCATTTGCCTGATAACAAGTGCTGGAAATGTAAAGAATCTGAAGGTACTTTCTACCACCTTTGGTGGACGTGCCCAAAGATTAAGGCCTTCTGGGAAATGATATATAATGAAATGAAAAAAGTACTTAAATGTACATTCCCTAAGAAACCAGAGGCCTTTCTCTTGGGCATTGTCGGCCAATTGGTGTTAAAGAAAGATAGAATTTTCTTTATGTATGCTACAACAGCAGCAAGAATACTTATCGCAAAGTATTGGAAGACACAAGATCTTACCCACCTTGGAAGAATGGCAGATGAAAGTGATGGACTATATGACATTGGCTGAGATGACTGGCAGAATCCGTGATCAGAGGAAAGAGACGGCGGAAGAGGATTGGAAGAAATTTAAAATTTATCTAAAGAACTATTATAAAATTGATGAATGCTAAAATGTCGAGGTGTTGAGAAAGAAAAAGGGATTACAGTGACATAAGAATAAGTTGAAGAAAAGACTATGAGGACACATATTTGATAAAATTATTTAGAAGCTGCTGAAATAATCTTGGAAATTGGGATGCAGAAAGGGGAGGTATGGGGGAGTCTGAGAAATGAGGGTAATGAAAAAAAGGTTAGGAAATTATACATGTTTGTTTGTCCTTTTATTTGTTTGTATTGTTTAAAAAATGCTGTAAAACCAATAAAAATTTATATATATATATAAAAAAGAGCACAATCCCCTTGGAGGGCTCGATTCCGCCGGCGTCTCCTCTGCGGAGGAGAACCCCTGGAACGTGCTGGCGGAAAGTGTGGGCGTAAAAAGCCAGCTGTCGAAATAATCCGCTGGCATGGGCCTGTGTGGGAAGAGTGCATGGAACTCGTCTTTGAGAAGCGGTTCCTCCAGAGCATAATCCGGCACCCAACTGTTGGCGCTGGCCGGGGTACCCTCCCTGGCGAGGAGATATTCTACTCCCTCCTCCCCCCATCTCGAGTCCAGAATCTCCGTGACCTCGTTGAATGTCGTGGCCCTCAGTGACTTCCCCCCCTCTGGTGACTTTCTGCGCGGGTCTGGTGCTGTCCCTGGCTCCTGAAACCTGTGTGGGGCCTTGTAGGGTGTGAGCACCGACCTATGAAAGACCGGGTGCATTCTGGAACCTTCTGGGAGAGTCAACCAAAAAGCTACAGGATTGATCCTGGCCTCAACTTGGTATGGCCCTAGCTGTTTGTGTCCTAGCTTCTTCTTAGCTAACGACTTGGCCGGCACTGCCTGGGCCGCTAACCATACCCAGTCCCCCACCTGGATGTCTTCCCCTGCCCTCCTGTGCCTGTCTGCCTGCACCTTGTAGGCGTGTTTAGCTAGCTCCAAGTGCCGTCGGAGTTCCTCGTGGACCTCCTGCAATTCTGCTGCTAAGTGCTCAGCTCCCTGCGGCTCCCCCTGCGCCGTCGTCTCCAACCCCGGGAAGGTTCTGGGATGTCGCCCATTGTTGGCGCAGAACGGTGTCACCCCCGTTGATGCGTGCTTCGTGTTGTTGTAGGCAAACTCGGCCAGCGGTAGGTAGTCCACCCAAGTCGCAGGCTGTTGATTGGCGTAACATCGCAGGTACTGCTGCATGATGGCGTTGACCCTCTCCGCTTGGCCGTTGGTCTGCGGATGCCTCGCCGACGCTAAGTTGATCTTGACGTTCAGGATACCCAGGAACTTCTGCCAGAAACTGGAAATGAATTGGCGGCCCCGGTCGGACAGGATGGACCGTGGCAAGCCGTGAACCCTGAACACGTGGTCTATGAACAGCTTGGCGGTCTGTTCCGCTGTGGCCACCTTCGTGCAAGGAATGAAATGCGCCATCTTGGTGAACAGGTCTACAACCACAAGTACCGCCGTCTTGCCTCGCGAACTGGGTAGATCAGTAACAAAGTCCAGCGCCACCCTCTCCCACGGCTGTAGTGGCGTCTCCAGCGGTTCCAGTAGTCCCGCTGGCTTCTTGTGCACTGGTTTGGATCTCTGGCAAGTGTCACACCTGGCGACATAATCCGCGACCTCTCCTCGCATCTGGGGCCACCAAAAGTCCCTGGCTACTAAGTCTGCCGTCTTCTCCTTGCCGAAGTGACCCGCGCTGGGTGCGTCGTGCAACTGCTGCAGGACCTTCGCGCGGAGATCGTCCCCCGGCACGTAGAGAGCACCTTTGCGGGTTAGCAGGCCGTCGCGTATCTGGAAATCGCCGTCCTTTGCTGTGCCCCTCCGCAGTTCCTCCATCTTGGATTGCGCGAACGGATCCGTCTGCAGCGCGCGACGCACCGCGTCCAGGTCCACGGCGGCTGAAGCACATGCCCATGCCTGCGGTGCGAAAATGTGCTTGGCCGCCACTGGTGCCGCTTCCTCGAGATACTGGGGTTTCCTGGAGAAAGCATCTGCTATGACATTGTTGTCTCCTGGGATGTACTCTATCCTGAAGTCGAAATCCGCAAAGAACTCCGCCCAGCGTATGTGCCTCTGGCTCTGGAGCTTCGCCGTGTGCCAATACTCTAGGTTCTTATGGTCCGTGCGGACCTGCACAGTGTGTCTGGCTCCGATGAGGAAGTGCCTCCACGCCTTGAATGCTGCATGAATGGCCAGCAACTCCCTGTCCCAGATGGTGTAGTTCTGCTCCGACTTGCTGAGCTTTCTGGAGTAGAACGCGCAAGGCCTCCAGTTCCCTTGCGGATCTTGCTGCAAGAGGACCGCCCCCACCGCTCTGTCCGATGCGACAGTCTCAACCCGCATGGGCCTGCTGGGATTCACGTGTAGCAGCTGTTCTTCCGACACGAAGAGGCTCTTAAGTCTCCGAAAGGACTGCTCCGCCTGGTCCGTCCAAATGAACTTTTTCTTCTTGGAACTGAGGGTGTCCGTGATAGCCGCCGTCTCTTTCGCGAAACCTTTGATGAACTTGCGGTAAAAGTTGGCGAAGCCGACGAACCTCTGGACTTCCTTCCGATTGTGTGGGCTCTTCCAGTCCAACACCGCACGGACCTTGGCGCTGTCCATGGCGAGTCCCTTGTCGGACAGCCTGTAGCCCAGAAAATCCACCTCCGTCACGTCGAACTGGCACTTCTCCAGTTTGGCGTAGAGTCTGTGCTCCCTTAGCCTCTGCAGGACCTCCTTTACGTCACTCTCGTGAGCCTCCGGCGATTCCGAGAAGATCAGGATGTCGTCGAGGAAGCATAAGCACTTCTTGTAAAGGAGTCCCGCTAGCACGTGGTGCATGAATGCTTGGAAACAGTGGGAGCCATTTTGGAGGCCAAACGGCATAACTTTGTATTCATAGGTGCCCAACGGCGTAAACATGGCCGTCTTCCACTCATCACCCTCCCTCATGCGTATGAGATTGTACGCGCCGCGCAGATCCAGCTTGGTGAAGATCTTCCCCTTTCGCACCGTCGCGAGCAAGTCGTCAATCTTAGGCATGGGAAATGCCTTGGGCTTTGTCATCGAGTTTATGGCCCTAAAGTCTACGATGAGCCTTTTTTGGGGCGTGTCCTTCTTCTTCACGAAAAATACAGGACTGCCCCCCACTGCCTTGGATTCTTGGATGAATCCCCACTTCAAATTGTGCTCTATGAACTCCCTGAGCTCCTGCATCTCGTCCTCGGACATGGAATACAGCTTCGCAGTCGGCAGCGTCGCTCCTGGCAAGAGGTCAATTGCGCAGTCGTAGGGCCGGTGGGGGGGCAACTGGTCAGCTTCCTTTTCGCAGAAGACCTCCAAAAACTCCTTGTACTTGTGGGGCACCGACTGCACCATGCCCAGGTGCAGCTGCTGCCCTTCCTCCTGGCCCTCCGCTTCCTGGCCGGGCTGGATGCAGTGCTGTGCGCAGTAGGATGAACCAAAGGTGAGTTGTCGCTGGTACCACGCTAATGACGGGCTGTGTCTATCCAGCCAACTCATGCCCAACACTATAGGCGTGTCTGACAGGCGGGTGACGTTGAAACTGATGACCTCGCGGTGATTCCCAATCTGCATCACCATGGGTGGTGTCTGTTGTACCACCTGCCCGCCCAGCAGCTTCCTGCCATCGACTGTGACAACGTTTAAGGGCAGCGTGGCTGGTAGAAGCGCTATGCGATGTTCCTTGATGAACTGCACCCCCATGAAGTCTGCGTTGCTACCGGAGTCAATGCTAACAGGGACTTCCAGGGTGAGTCCATTAGGTAACTGGAGAGTTGCAGTGAGTTGCACCACTGGCTTGGGTGGTAGGGGGTCTGTAGGCTGCAAAATCGCTGGGGACTGCTTTACTGACTTGCCTGGCTGAGCCCCAGCATCTCTGCTTCCAGCCAGGCACTGTCATTTCCCTGAAACTGCTCTCCGTGGTGAGCTGCCTCTGTTACTGTTGCTAAGGCTGCAGTGTGCTTCTGGAGCCTCTGGGGACACTCTTTGGCCATGTGTTGCGCACTGTCACAGATGTAGCACTTCCTGCTCCCTCTAGGAGGCTTAGTCTTGACTGCTCCGGGCGCTGGGGCTCCGGCTGCTGTCTGAGCCTTGGCACCACCAAGCTCCATCGGTTCCTCCCCCTCCCTCAGCGGAGGCGAGGGATGCGTACGTCCCAGGTCCCTGGGAAGAAAAGGAGATGCTCTAGCCGGTGCACGCACCTGGCGACCCTCATCACTGTGCCAAGGGCGTTCTTCGTTGAATCCTGACAAGACAGAAGTACTGTTTTGGGGGGACAGGAGGCGGGCAGGTGTGGAGGATTCCCTGGTCCTGAATGGGGTAACTGTGCCCCTGAAGGACCAGGTGCGCAGCCTGGGAGTCATTTTGGACTCACAGCTGTCCATGGAGGCGCAGGTCAAATCTGTGTCCAGGGCAGCTGTTTACCAGCTCCATCTGGTACGTAGGCTGAGACCCTATCTGCCTGCGGACTGTCTCGCCAGAGTGGTGCATGCTCTGGTTATCTCCCGCTTGGACTACTGCAATGCGCTCTACGTGGGGCTACCTTTGAAGGTGACTCGGAAACTACAACTAATCCAGAATGTGGCAGCTAGACTGGTGACTGGGAGCGGCCGCCGAGACCATATAACACCGGTCTTGAAAGACCTGCATTGGCTCCCAGTACGTTTCCGAGCACAATTCAAAGTGTTGGTGCTGACCTTTAAAGCCCTAAACGGCCTCGGTCCAGTATACCTGAAGGAGCGTCTCCACCCCCATCATTCTGCCCGGACGCTGAGGTCCAGCGCTGAGGGCCTTCTGGCGGTTCCCTCATTGCGAGAAGCAAAGCTACAGGGAACCAGGCAGAGGGCCTTCTCGGTAGTGGCGCCCACCCTGTGGAACGCCCTTCCAGCAGATGTCAAAGTGATAAACAACTACCTGACATTCAGGAGACATCTTAAGGCAGCCCTGTTCAGGGAAGTTTTTAACGTGTGATATTTTATTGTATTTTTGGTTTTTATGGAAGCCGCCCAGAGTGGCTGGGGAGGCCCAGCCAGATGGGCGGGGTATAAATAATAAATTATTATTATTATTATTATCGTGAGCGCTCTCTGCACGACGTCTGCGAGGGTTTGAGGTCTGTCCCCCCTTGCCAACTCATCCTTTACGGAGCCATTGAGTCCCTCCCAGAACAAATCTCTCACTGCCACGGAGTCCTTTTCCCAGCCCAGCACATTCAGCAATGCAAAAAAGCGGGAATGGTACTGTCGTACTGTAGCCTTGCCTTGCCTCAATCCATGCATCTCGCGCCTTGCCACATCAATGTCCACGGTAGATTGGAAACAAGCGTCCATGGCCGCGATAAATGCGTCAGAATCCCTGCGGGCAGGACCATCTTCGTGCCATAAATTGCGTAGCCAGGCTTTAGCTTCCCCATGCAAGTGGGATACAATGAAGCCTACTCTCTCCTCCTCATCTCTAAAATCCTTCCGAAGCAAATGCAGCGCATATACGACGTCAGCTCAGAAACTGGGATAATGCTTCAGGTTCCCATCGAAGTGGGCTACTAAACTGCCCCCCTGCCAGCCGAGTCCAATTCCCTCTGACCTGGGCCCCGGGAACCCTTCTTTGCATGCACGCTCCCACCTGGCTTGCAGATCCTGGCACCGCGCTTCTGCTTCCTCTCCTGTCTTTTTGGAGATCAGTACTGCCGTGGAAAGCTCCGCTACTGCGTTTCGCAGTTCTGTTAGTTGCTCCTCCGCAGTCATCTCTGCCAACCTTCGTGAGCTTGCAAAAAAAAAATTTTTGCGTACAGAGAGGGGACTTACTGTCAGGGCTGCCTCAGGTCCCAGCTCACAAAGGACCAACGCCAGTCTCTCTTTATATACAGAAATTTTATTGCAGTTCATTTTTCGTTTCACAGCCGAGGCACGCAGCCCCACGTCCGTAACGCTAGACCGCTGAAGTCCCCTCTGAATCAGTCCCTCCCCTGCACCAGTTTAAGATGCTTGCTTTGCTCCACCTCCTCCTGTCTTTCCTTTTCTGCAGGGTCTTTCTGCCCGCTGGAGTTTCACCCCTCCTGGATTCCTCTGACGCTGAATCCACAGATGGCTCTCCTGCGGGCTTTGGGACCTGGCTCCTCCCCCGGGCTCTCCGTTTCCCCGCGCGCTTGCACATTTGAACTTGGCGCGCGCGCCCAGCTTCCAACCTTTCTCCTGATCGTTACATCACTCCTCTCACTGCTCCCCTCCCCTTCCGGGAGGATAGCTTGTTCTGACCTCCCCTCCGTTCCTGCCGACGGAGCTGCTTCCCCCTTTTTTTTATTATAAATTTTTTTTATTGGTTTTACAAATTTTTTTAAAACAATACAAACATATAAAAAGACATACAAACACGTATAGTTTCATAATCTTTTTTTCATAAACCTTGTTTCTCAGACTCCCCCATACCTCCCCTTTCTGCATCCCGATGTCCAAAATTTTTAGCAACTTCTAATTATTTCTCTCAAGCCTCTGTCCTCTTAATCTTTCCTTCAGTCTAATCTTATATCACTGTAACCCTTTCTTTCTCAAAACCTCGACATTCTAACATTCATCAAGTTTATAATAGTCCTTAAATTTCTTCCATTCTTCTTCCGCCGTCTCCTTTCCCTGGTCACGGATTCTGCCAGTCATCTCAGCCAATGTCATGTAGTCCATCACTTTCATCTGCCATTCTTCCAGGGTGGGTAGATCTTGTGTCTTCCAATACTTTGCGATAAGTATTCTTGCTGCTGTTGTAGCATACATGTGATGGGATGATGAGCTGCTTGTGCGTAAAATCGTAGTCCCTCAGAGTTTGTGCAACTCCACAAACCTCTGTGTGTGACAGAGCTCCTCAGACATGTCTGCTCTAGTCACTTCCAGATTCCGACAGTGGTTGTTTTCGGAAGCGCTTCCAGCATAAAAGCTCCTTAACGGAAACACGTCTTCGGGACTCGCGGCGTGACAGCTTCCGGCGAGGAATGGGTCTCCCTATGGGAGCTTCTGACACCTCCCCACTGTTCTCGCTGGACGTGTCCCTGAGCCCTCCCTCTTGCTCGCTTTCCCTCAGAGATCCTCCCCTTTCCCTGCTAGTTCCTGCTTTAGCTGCTGCGTCTCTCTCAGCCTTAGTGAGACTTTCCTCCAGAGACCCATCTCTCCCCCTGCTGGTCCCTGCTTCAGCTGTTGAGTCCCTCCCAGCCTCCGTGAGCCCTCTCCCCACCTGTTCCTCCGATTGCAGTTCCCTGACAATACATAAAGAAAGTTCTATCTTTCTTTGACACCAATTGGCCGACAATGCCCAAGAGAAAGGCCTCTGGTTTCTTAGGGAAAGTACATTTAAGTACCTTTTTCATTTCATTATATATCATTTCCCAGAAAGCCTTAATCTTCGGGCATGTCCACCAAAGGTGATAGAAAGTACCTTCAGTTTCTTTACATTTCCAACACTTGTTATCAGGCAAATGGTAGATTTTTGCTAGCTTGACTGGGGTCATGTACCACCTATAGATCATTTTCATAATGTTTTCCTTTAAGGCATTACATGCCGTAAATTTAATACCGGTGTTCCACAACCATTCCCAGTCAGCAAACATAATGTTATGACCAATGTCCTGTGCCCACTTAATCATAGCTGATTTAACTGTTTCATCTTGTGTATTCCATTTCAGCAGCAAATTATGCATTCTTGACAAATTCTTGGTATTGGGATCTAACAGTTCAGTCTCTAATTTTGATTTTTCCACCTGGAAGCCAATTTTCCTGTCCTGTTTGTAAACCTCCATTATTTGGTAATATTGGAGCCAATCTCGTACTTTAGGTTTCAATTTCTCATGACTTTGTAATTTCAATTTATCTCCATCCTGTTCCAAAATTTCCCAATACTTTGGCCATCCGACCTCCATATTAAGTTTCTTCAGTGCCTTAGCCTCCAAGGGTGACAACCATCTAGGGGTTTTGTTTTCCAACAAATCTTTATATCTTATCCAAACATTAAACAACGCTTTTCTGACAATGTGATTTTTAAAAGCCTTATGCACTTTGATTTTATCATACCATAGATATGCATGCCAACCAAATGTATTATTAAAGCCTTCTAAATCCAAGATATCTGTATTCTCGAGGAGCATCCACTCTTTCAGCCAGCAAAACGCTGCTGCTTCATAGTACAGTTTTAAGTCCGGCAGGGCAAATCCCCCTCTTTCTTTTGCATCTGTAAGTATTTTAAATTTTATTCTGGGCTTTTTGCCCTGCCAGACAAATCTCGCAATGTCTTTCTGCCACCTCTTGAAACAGTCCATCTTGTCAAGAATCTGCAAAGTTTGAAACAAAAATAGCATTCTAGGCAATACATTCATCTTAATAACTGCAATTCGGCCTAACATTGACAATTTTAGATTTGACCATATTTCTAGATCTTTTTTAATTTCTGACCAACATTTTTCATAGTTGTCCTTATACAAGTTCAAATTTTTAGATGTCAAATGAACCCCTAGGTATTTCACCTTCTTAACCACTGTCAAACCTGTCTCTTCTTGAAATTTCTCCTTCTCCATGACTGTCAATTTTTTTTTCTAAGACTTTAGTTTTTTGTTTGTTCAGTTTAAGTCCGGCTACCTGGCCAAATTGTTGAATTATATCCAACACTCTTTTCGTACTAGTGTTTGGCTCTTGTAAGGTCAATACTAAGTCATCTGCGAATGCCCTTAACTTGTAATGTTTAGCTCCGACCTGTACACCTTTAACCTGCTGGTCATTTCTAATCATATTCAGCAACACCTCTATTTTTTTTTTTTAAAAAATTTTTTATTGCGTTTCTTTTCATAGATTTACAAAATTGTTTACATGGCAAGATACAAGAAACATTTTTTGTATATATGTATAAGAAAGAATAAAAACAAGAAAAAATGTTATGAAACTTTCCTTAACATCCTTCAGCATTTCACTTTTGGACCTCCTCACATCCTCTCAGCATTGCGTTCATTATTCTAACCAGTTCAGCAATTTGTTATCTTGTTTCCCATCTTATTGTACCTTTAAATATATTATGTTACCAATTTCAAAAATTTGTAATTTAATTTTAAGACTCTTAATAAACATAATATTTTGTTTCAAATATGTCTCGTTTTTTCCATCAATGCTTACTTTATCATTTGCTTAAAATAAAATGCAGAAGCATAGTATTTCTTAATCGTGCGCTATCTTAACATTCAAACAACTTATAATGTTTTTGCAAATAGTCCTTAAATTTTTTCCAGTCCTCCTCCATTGTTTCTTCGCTCAGATCTCGGATTCTGCCAGTCATTTCTGCCAACTCCATGTAGTCCATCAACTGCGTCTGCCAGTCCTCCAGTGTGGGTAAATCTGGTGTTTTCCAGAACTTAGCGATGAGAATCCTAGCTGCTGTGGTTGCATACATAAACAAGGTTCTGTCCTTCTTTGGCACCTTCCGATCCACCATGCCCAGGAGAAAGGCCTCTGGTTTCTTAGAAAAGGTATATTTAAATACCTTTTTCAGCTCATTATATATCATTTCCCAAAAGGCCTTTACTTTCGGGCAGGTCCACCAGAGGTGAAAGAATGTCCCTTCTGCCTCCTTGCATTTCCAACACTTATTATCAGAAAGATGATATATTTTAGCCAACTTGACTGGGGTCATGTACCACCGGTATACCATTTTCATAATGTTCTCTTTCAAGGCACTACATGCCGTGAATTTCATACCGGTGTTCCATAACCTTTCCCAGTCTTCAGACATAATGTTGTGTCCCACATCCTGTGCCCATTTTATCATAGCAGATTTAACTGTCTCATCCTGTGTGTTCCATTTAAGCAGCAAGTCATACATTCTCGAAAGTACCTTAATCTTTGGTTCTAGCAACTCCGTCTCCAGTTTCGATTTTTCCAACTGGAAACCCACTTTTCTGTCCATTTTGAATACCTCTTGAATTTGAGCATAATGTAGCCAGTCTCGCACCTTACCTTTTAATTTGTCCTGGCTTTGGAGCTTCCAATTATCTCCAACTCTTTCAATCAGTTCCCAATACTTTGGCCAGTAGGCCTCCATATTGGGTTTTTTTTTTGAAATCTTGGCTTCCACAGGTGATAGCCACCTCGGGGTCTTGCTTTCTAATAAATCCTTGTACTTCGTCCAGACGGCAAAAATTGATTTTCTGACAATATGGTTTTTGAACAATTTATGCACCTTCGCCTTGTCATACCACAAGTATGCATGCCAACCATACACGTTGTCAAACCCTTCCAGATCTAGGACATCGGTGTTTTCCAACAGGAACCAATCCTTCAACCAGCAGAAGGCTGCAGCTTCATAGTACAACCTTAGGTCCGGCAGGGCAAACCCCCCTCTTTCTTTTGAGTCGGTTAGTATTTTGAATTTTATTCGGGGCTTTTTGCCCTGCCAGACAAACTTAGAAATATCCTTCTGCCATTTTCCAAAACATTCCATTCTGTCCACGACCTGAAGGGTTTGAAATAAGAACAGCATTTTTGGCAAAACACACATCTTTATAGCTGCGATTCGGCCTGACAAGGTAAGTTTCAATCTTGACCAAATATCCAGATCCTTTTTAATTTCCAACCAACATTTTTCATAGTTATCTTTAAAAAGATTTAAATTTTTGGTGGACAAATATACCCCCAGGTATTTCACTTTCTTAACCACACTTAGCTCTGTCTCTTTCTGATACCCCTCTATCTCTGTAGATGTCAAATTTTTGACCAAAACCTTAGTTTTTTGTTTATTTAACTTGAATCCCGCCACCCGACCAAACTCCAGGATAAGTTCCAAAACTCTTTTTGTGCTAGATACTGGCTCCTGTACTGTCAAAACTAGGTCATCTGCAAAGGCTTTCAGTTTGTATTGTTTCGCTCCGACCTCTATACCTTGCACCAACTGGTCCTCCCTAATCATATTCAGCAATACCTCCAGAACAGAGATAAATAGCAGAGGGGATAAAGGGCACCCCTGTCGTGTCCCTTTTTCAATTAGAAGTTCATCCGACACCACATTGTTCACTATCAACTTGGCTTTTTGCTCTGAATAAATTGCTTCTAGTCCATTTTCAAACCCCCGTCCCACTCCCATCCCCTTCAAGTTTTTCTTCATAAACATCCAAGAAATGTTGTCAAATGCTTTCTCCGCATCAATAAAGATTAAAGCAGCCCTTGTGTTTCTAATTCTCAACAACTCCAATATATCAATGATGTTCCTGGTGTTATCAGACATGTGTCTACCAGGGAGAAAGCCTGCTTGGTCCTTGTGAATTACTTCGTTTAAAACGTTTTTAAGTCTACTTGCTAAAATGTCTGCAAATATTTTGTAATCCACATTCAGGAGTGAGATGGGACGGTAGTTCTTAAGCTGAGTCTTTTCCTTCTCTGACTTAGGAATCAATGTGATGAATGCTTCTTTCCACGTTTCCGGTGCCCTTCTCCCCTCCATAATCTGGTTGCAAACCTCCAGCAACGGTTGTATCAAACAATCCTTCAAAGTCTTATAATATTTGGAGGTGAGACCATCTGGGCCTGGAGATTTGCCAAGTTGCATATTTTGTATGGCACCTTCAATTTCCTGTTGAGTTATTTTACTGTTGAGAGTTGATCTTTTATCTTGACTTATTTTGGATAGTCCATTTGTCCTCAAAAATTGGTCTATTTCCGATTCTTTCTGAGGCCCCTGTGCATATAGTTCTTTGAAATATCTGTGGAAGCACTTTCTTATTTCTTCTGGTTTCTGAACTATTTTTCCTTGAATCTCCAAGTTTGTGACCGTGTTTAGCTTTTGTCTTTTTTTCAATTGCCAAGCTAGCAACTTTCCACATTTATTTGCTGATTCAAACGATCTCTGCTTCATTTGTTTGATTTTCCACTCAATCTCTTGATTAATCAATTTCGAATATTGTGCTTGATGGAATTTGATCTCTCTTAGCACCTCCTTTGACTTCGGATTAGTTCTCAGCTTTTTCTCTCCTTCACTTATTTTCTCTAGAATTTTTTCCTTTTTTCCATTCCAAAATTTTCTCTTTATTGTATTCTGTTGTATCAGAAACCCTCTCATTACAGCTTTGCTAGCGTCCCAGATTATTCTTTTCTCCACCGTAGTATTCAAATTTATTTCAAAGTAGTCCTTTAGCGTTTTTTGGGCCTTCTTAACAATCTCTTGATCTCTTAGCAAGGTGTCATTCATTCTCCATCTGAAGGATCCAGTTGGGAAAAGTCTCAATTCCATTTTTAAGGCATTATGGTCGGAGCAGGTTTTTGGGCAGATTTCCACTTTTCTCGTTTTCGGAGCCAGCCCTCTGGATATCCAAATTTGGTCGATTCGTGTCCATGACAAGTGGGCTTCAGAAAAGAAAGTTCCTTCTTTACCCAAGGGGTTCCTTGTCCTCCAAATGTCAATCAAGTCCATATTGTCTGTCATCTCAAAGAAAGTTTTAGGGAGTCTGCCGTCTGTTGTTAAGTTTTGATTTTGAGATTTGTCCATATTTGTAGACACCACCCCATTCATGTCTCCCATCACAATAATATTTGCATAGTCCAGATAGTCCATCATTGTCTCATGCAGCTTCTTGTAGAATTCTGATTTTCCATCATTTGGCGCGTAGATTCCTAATATCAAAATCTTTTCCCCTTGTGTTTGGATTTCAATTGCGAGGATTCTTCCATGATCATCTTTAAATAAAAATTTTGGCGACAGGTTCTCCTTTGCATAAATTACAACACCTCTTTTTTTAACTTTATCTGATGAGATAAATTCTTGGCCAAGTCTTTTATTGATTAATACTTTCCTGTGGAGCCTAGTCACATGTGTTTCTTGCAAACATATTACATCCAATTGTTCTTTTTTTAGGATATGAAATATCCTTCTCCTTTTTTCCGGAGAATTCCCGCCATTTATGTTCCAACTAAGTAGCTGCAGAGACATCCTGTTCTAATTAAGATGTTCTTAAGATGGGGTGTCTTTCTTTTGTTCAGATCCCGAAGGTATAGGCGTTGGCCCACTTCCGGGCGGTGCTGGTGCTGGTAAAACTGGAAGCCAATCCGCTCCTTTTTGGAGATCTTCTCCGTGATCGTGAAGGAACCTTTGGTTATCTTCAGGTGTTCTTATTTTAACCTTCCTTTCTTTGTAGGTGAAGGATAATCCCTGTGGATACTCCCACCTATAGGGAATTGCGTTGTGTCTCAGCAATTTTGCTAATTCTGTATAGGTGGCTCTAAGGTCCAGCAGCTGCCTCGGAATATCTCTGTAAATTTCCACTCTTTTGTCTTGTATTTCAATTGCTTTTTTGAAATGAAGGCCTAGGATCTTGTCTCTCTCTTCCTTTGTTCTTAAAATTATCAAGCAGTCTCTGGATCTGTCTTTCCTTACCAGTCTTCCCAATCTGTATGCCGAGACAATCCTAAAATCCGTGTCTTCCTTTAAACCCCAGAACTTCGAGAATTCCTGTGTTAAGTATCCAATCAAGTCTCCTTGCTCGAGTTCTGGAATACCTCTCAATTTGATGTTGCTCTCACGATTTTTCAGTTCCACCATTGACAGATAGACTTGTTGTTCACCCACCTGTTTGTGCAGGGGCCTAACTTCTCCTTTTATTTCTTCAACCTCTTTTTGTAGGACTCCCACTTTCTGGATTGCTTCTCCAGCTAATTCTCGATTTTCCGCTGTTGCTCCTTGCAATTTCTCTATGGCTTGCGTGTGCTGGGAAACTTGGTCAGTCAGTTTTTGGATCGAGGAAGTTGCTTTATCTATCTTCACAGATTGATCGTCCACCTTCTGATTTAAACTTGATAGTTGCTCCAATATTTGTTTTAATAGTGTGTCTGACCCACCTGCTGCCATATCTTCCTCAGTGGACTTCTCAGTTATTTCCCCTTGTTCTCTATGAGACACCAGTACAGCTGGAACCGACGATCGGCGTCCTTGGGTCAATGTTGTTTGTACAAATTGTGCTGGTCTTCTTTCCTTTTCCTTTTCTTTTTCCTTAGCCTCTTTAGATTCCTTTGCTTTAGACGCTCTTGTTCTCCCTGCACCACTCATTACACATCTGTCAATGTTCAAGGTCAAATTGTCTATTGTTCCATGGGAAAGACAAATTCAGGAGTAAACAGCCAGTGAGATGGAATTCAAAACAAAAGTCAGTTCCCAGGATTTTATAATCCGAAAGCCCTGTAGGGGGAGTGCCACCCGGTTTCAAAGACAAAGAAGGAAGTAATCCGCCATTAAAGTTCCAAATTGTTTCAGAACAGTAAATTCATTAATCCAAAAGTCCCTTCATAAATTCAAGATCTCCCAAAGCACCTTTTATAAATCGACAGAGTTCCACAAAAGGTGCTTGTAACAGTATCCCAATCAGACTTTTCTGCTCAAATGTAACAATTACTTTCTAGCACAGTTTGCAACTGTTTCCGCAGTTTGACACAGTCTCTCTCTCTGGCAGCCCGACAATCTGGCTCTTTAAAAATACAGCCCAAAGTAGAAAAAAGATAGGAGGAAAGTGACCATCTGCTGCTTCTTTTAGTCAATGTCCATTTCCACCTTCAGATCAATAAAATAGGCAGATTTTGTAGCACGAAAAAGTTTAAACTTCCCAAAGTCCCGTTTCAAATGCTTCCGTTTCTAAAAGCTTTGCTTTGATCTTGTCAGCAATGTCGGAAGACGGACTTCCCTTTTCTCGTCTCCCGCTTTCAGCCAAATTAACCGAATTTCTTTTGCCAAATTTTAAACCCCTTTACTCACGGGTATGTTGCTTGCAGTTTAGCGTTGATTTTAGGAAGAAGGATCAGCGCTCATCTGTAACAGCCGCGCGGCTTCGCTTCCGCGGAAAGAGCGATGAACTCACAGCACCGCTACCCCTCCTTCACTCCGGGTCTCCTTACGGGGTCCCTTCTGTGCTTTCGGAGCAGCTTCTGGTGCCCGCCGAGTCCCACGGCCACGGGCTCACTCTACCCGTGGTTTATCTTAATGGGTCGTCGCTATGCCGCAGCGAACGACCCTTTTCCGCGGAGCCCCTCTTCAGAGCCCGAAGAGGACCGCCATTACAGTTTCGCGCCGCCCCCGGAAGTCCCGCATATTCAGCAACACCTCTAGAACAGAAATGAAAAGCAATGGGGAAATTGGGCACCCCTGTCGTGTTCCTTTTTCTATCTTAAGTTCCTCCGTTATCACATTATTTACAATCAGCTTAGCTTTTTGTTCAGAATATATTGCACCCATACCATTCTCAAAACCTTGGCCTACCCCCATCCCATGAAGATTCTTTTTCATAAAACTCCAAGAAATATTGTCAAAGGCTTTCTCCGCGTCCACAAAAATCAGCACTGCTTTAGTGTTTATGTTCACCTCTAGCAATTCCAGAATGTCTATTATATTCCTTACATTGTTCGATAAGTGCCTTTTTGGGAGAAAGCCTGCTTGGTCCTTATGAATCTTCTCCATCAACACTCTTTTAAGTCTTTTTGCCAAAATGTCTGCAAAAATTTTATAATCCACATTAAGTAATGATATTGGGCGGTAGTTCTTAAGTTGAGTCTTTTCAGTCTCTGTCTTTGGTATGAGTGAAATATACGCTTCTTTCCACGATTCTGGTGCCTTTTCCCCCTCTGAAATCTCGTTGCAGACTTCCTTTAACGGTTGAACCAACCACTCCTTCAAAGATTTATAGTATCTGGAAGTCAGTCCATCTGGCCCTGGAGACTTGCCCAATTGCATGTCTTGAATGGCACCCTCTATCTCTTGTTCTGTTATTCTCTGGTTTAAATCCACCTTGCTTTGATGAGAGATTTTTTGTAATCCATATTTTTTAAGGAATTTATCTATGTCCTCTTCATTTTGTGGTCCTTGAGAATAAAGTTTTTTGAAATAACTCAGAAAACAGTTTCTAATCTCATTGGGTTTAGATATGTTCTTTCCATCCACTTCTAGGCTTGTAACTGTATTTAGTTTCTGCCTTTTCTTCAATTGCCATGCCAGAAGTTTGCCACATTTATCTGCCAATTCGAATGTTTTTTGTTTCATTTGCTTTATCTTCCATTCAATCTCTTGATTCATCAATTCCATATATTGTGTTTGATATAACTTAATCTCTCTCAAAATCTCCTGGGACTTTGGTTTTGATCTTAATTTTTTCTCTCCTTCTTTTATCTTTTCCAAAATCTTTTCCTTCTTCTCATTCTGCTTTCTCTTTTTTATTGAATTTTGTTGATTCAAGAATCCTCGCATCACAGCTTTACTTGCATCCCAGATCACTCTTTTTTCCACATCGGCCTTTAGATTTATTTCAAAATAGTCCTTTAAAGTTTTTGGGGCCTTCATGTGGATCTCCTTATCTCGAAACAGGGTGTCATTCATCCTCCATCTAAATTGACCAGTTGTTGTAAGTTTCATTTCCATCTTCACGGCGTTATGGTCGGAGCAAGTTTTTGGGCAGATTTCTACCCTCCTAATCTTTGGAGCCATCCCACTAGTGATCCAGATTTGATCAATTCTGGTCCAGGTCATCATTGCTTGAGAGAAAAAAGTTCCCTCTCTCTCAAGAGGGTTCCTTGTTCTCCATATGTCTATTAGGTCCATATTTTCCGTCATTTCAAAGAAGGTCTTCGGAAGTCTCCCTTCCTTGGAGATTGTCAGTCTTTGTGCCTTGTCCATATTTGTAGAAACTACACCGTTCATGTCTCCCATAATTATCATATTGTAATCCAAATAGTCCATCAGAGTTTCATGAAGTTTCTTGAAGAATTCCGCCTTGCCTTCATTTGGTGCATAAATTCCAACTATTAAGAATTTTTCTCCTTGTACTTGTATTTCAACTGCCAGATATCTTCCTTGTTCATCTTTAAACATCATTTTTGGAACCCATTTCTCTTTTACATAGATCACGACTCCTCTTTTCTTAACTTTATCCGATGAAATGAATTCTTGTCCTAATCTTTTATTTATGAGTAGTTTCCTGTGTGCTCTGGTTACATGGGTTTCTTGTAAACAAATCAAGTCCAATTGTTCTCTTTTCAAAATATGAAACACTTGACGTCTCTTCAAAGGCATGTTCAGCCCATTACAATTCCAGCTAAGGAATTGCAGAGCCGTCTTGTTATTTTTCTGTTACTCCTCCAACCGCTCCAAGTTGTTGCTCTTCCTCTGATGGTGATGGGTTAAGTCCAAACGATAGGTTCAGAATGTCTAGTGCTCTCCTTTGTTCTGCAATTGGATCCACAGTTCCCTTCTGTAAGTCCTCTTGGTTTCTTTCCAAGAATCTCTCTTTGTCTTGTATTGTCTTTATTTTCACCTTCTTTCCCTTATAGTCAAAAGACAGTCCTTGTGGGAACTCCCACCTGAAAGGGATGATGTTCTTCTTCAGCAGGTAAACCAAATCCTTATAGAATGTTCTCAACTCCAAGATATGTTTAGGGATGCCTTTAAAAATCTGTATGGATGAATTTTCAATTTGCAAGGCCTTTTGGTAGTGTAATTTTAATATTTTATCTCTTTCTTCCTTAGATCTAAGGGTAATCAAACAGTCCCTCTGGGTCTTTCTGTTCTGTCTTCTGCCCAGTCTAAATGCTGTTGTAATCTTAAATTCTTCCTCCTCCAAGTCTTCCCAGAAACCAGCAAACTCTTGTGTTAAAAACTCCACCAGGTTGTCTCCTTCGCTCTCGGGAATCAGTCTTAATTTCAGATTTCTTTCCTTTCTCTGTAATTCCCACAAAGCCAGAGTTACATCATGTTCATGAACCTTTTTAGCAATCGGTTCTAAGTTCCCTTGAGTCTCTCCAGCAATAGTTCTAGCTTCCTCTGCAATTTTACGTGTTGCAGAATTTTCTTGAACCAGCCTGTTTATAGATTCTGTATTCAAGTCCAATCTTGCTGTTAGTTCTGTTAATTTCTGTGTATTTTCTGTACTCTGCTTTGTCAAGGTCTCCAAAGATTGATTTATCTTGAGTAACGCTTGTGTCACTGACTCCATAGAGGCAGCTGTCACTTTTTCTTGTCCTGTTATTCCTGTAGGAGTTACGCCTGTAATTGAGCCTCTTTTCTTTTGTTGCTGTTGCTGGTGTTGTTGCTGGTGGAGCTGCTGTTGCTGGTGGAGCTGCTTCCCCTGACACACTGGAACCTCCCCCCCCCGCTACGCTCTGGAGGGGAAGCCGGTCCCGATCTCCTGCTGCTGCTTCGGGATTCCCTATTTGCTCCTTCCCCCTGATGAGTCCCCCCTGGGGCTCCTCTTGTCTTGGCTACAGGCGCCCCCTCCTGGGAATCCCCCGATTCGCTGGAAAGGCTCATGGAATCCCTCGGGCCACCGTCCTCCTCTTCCTCGCTGTCCTCGGACTCTTCCCAATAGTCCTCCCTCTCCTGCCTCCCATGTGCCTCTGCTCCTGAACCCCTGACAGTGCCATAAATTGTGCAGCCACGATTTAGCTTCCCCATGCAGATGAGTTATTATGAAGCCTACTTTCTCCTCCTCATCTCTAAAGTCTCCCCTTCGCTCTCCATCTCCTCTCTCCCCTGTACCTCTGCTCCTGAGCCCCTGACAATTATATTTCATTTCCCAGAAAGCCTTAACCCTTGGGCACGTCCACAATAGGTGAAAGAATTTTCCTTCAGTTTCTTTACAATTCCAACACTTATTGTCTGGCAAATGATATATTTTTGCAAGCTTGATTAGGGTCATGTACCACCTGTAATCATTTTCATAATATTTTCTTTCAGGGCATTACATGCCGTAAATTTCACACCAGTGGTCCTCAAATTGGTGTTTTTGGGGTTAGAATGCACATTCACCCCAAAATCGCAGAAATGTTTGTTACCAGCCCAAATCAACCATAGGTAAACATATGGTAACATGTCAATAGAAAAAGGACGAATAAGCTTTGATTGCTCTTTCGGTGTTCATTCACCCACAAATAGCAAAGCGGTGTGTAATGGTTGGGAGTTACTCGTGCGTAATCCTGCTCTGTTTAAGCATCGGGTTGCCTGGTTAAACCCTCCGGACTACGCAGCCCATGGTAGCGTGGCTGCTCTTAGTCACTTGTAGAATCTGACTGTGGGCGTTTCTTAAAGCGTTGCCAACATAAGAGTTGTTTGACGCCCAATCGTTTCCGCCTCTCACTGCGCGGGAGTCTCCTGCGCAGGGTGGGCGTGGGCAGCGGGGTGCTTGGGCTCTCCTCACTAACTTCCAACGAAGATTCCTGGAGCCCCTGCACCTCCCTGTCCCGTTGCTCTCCTGGATCCCTGGTGTTACACTCATTCTCTTCCCCTTCTTCCCGGCTAAGTCTCCCTCTAGCGCTTGGACCTTCCCCTGCAGAATCAGAGACCCTCTCCTTCTCCCGTGCCTCTGATGGCAGTTCCCTGACAGGGCCCCCTTCACTCCCCCTCCGACCCGGGGGCTCTGTTGCAGCCTCTTCTCTGGTCGGCGAGCCAAGGAAATCCCTGAAAGAGCTGTCCTCCTCATCTGTGGGTGTGAACACCTCTTCCCACCTGCTAAGGTTCCCACCCAAGGAATGACTCTCCCAATCCGATTCTTCTTCGGATTCTGAAAACCCTTCGAAACTCTCTTCCTCCTCCGTCGTGCCGAACTGTTCTTCCCAGAATCGCTCTAAGGGCTTGGGTTTATCTGGGAACCGTCGGTGGAACACTTCCACCATATGCTCGTCGCCAACTGCCTCTGCCGGCACCCACGTGTTTTCCGACCAGGGCTCTCCTTCCCACGCCACCAAGTACTGCACCTGCCGCCCTCGCCACCTTGAATCCACTATCTCTGCGGCCGAGCTCTGGTGTTCCCTCTCTTCTACCTGTGGTTGTGGCAAGACTTCTACCTCCCGCCCCTCTAATTCCCGCCCCTCTCTGTGCGGTGAGAGCAAGGACCTGTGGAACACGGGATGTATTTTCATGTTGTTGGGCAACCTGAGCTTGAACGCCACTGGGTTTATCTGTTGTATAACTTCAAACGGGCCCAGTCTTCTGGGCTGCAACTTCTTGCACCCTCCCTTAAAGGGTAACCCTTGAGTGGACAACCACACGCGATCCCCCACCCTAATGGTTTCCCCTTCCCTCCGGTGTTTATCTGCTTGCTTCTTGTAACTGGCTTTAGCCCTTTCTAGGTTCATCTTGAGCTGTTGATGTAACGCTTCCATTTCTTCCACAAACTGTTCAGCAGCAGGTACACTCCAGCTCTGTTCCTCATTGCCCAGGAACGCCCTGGGATGACACCCATAATTGGCCAAGAAGGGGCTCATACTGGTGGACACATGTTCAGCATTATTGTACGCAAATTCTGCTAGCGCTAGTTTCTCTACCCAATCATTCTGCCTTTCGCTAACGAAGCAGCGTAAGTATTGCTGGAGTACACTGTTTGCCCTTTCCGCCTGCCCATTGGTTTCTGGGTGTCTCGCTGTCGAGAAGCTTACCTCGACTTGCAGTAGGCTCATGAGCTTCCTCCAGAACCGGGAAGTAAATTGTTTTCTGCGGTCAGATAAAACCCTCAAGGGGGCGCCATGCAGCCTAAAAATGTGTTCTACAAACAACCGTGCCGTTTCTTCCGCCGTCACCGCATGGGAGCAGGCGATAAAGTGGCACATTTTGGTTAGCAAGTCTACTACTACCATCACTGCTGTTTTTCCCCTTGATTTGGGCAAATCCGTCATGAAATCAATTGACACCACCTCCCAGGGTTTGTTTGGCGTGGGTAAGGGTTCCAGCAAACCTGCTGGCATCGTGCGTTCCCCTTTGGCCCTCTGGCAGCGGTCACACCCTCTTACATATTCACGTACACCTTCCCTCACCCGTGGCCACCAAAATTGTCGGGTCACCAGCATCATGGTTTTGTGTTGCCCAAAATGTCCCGCTGTGGGGGTGTCATGTAGTTGTTTGAGTACCCTTCTTCTTAGAGCCTCCCCCGGTACGTACATCACCCCCCTGTAGTACAACACACCTTCCTTCTCCTCAAACCCCTCTGGTGCTCCCCTCCCCTCTTGGAGTTCCCTGATTTTAGTCCGGGCGAATTCATCGTCCCTAGTGAGTCCTGCCAGTTCTCTCGTGCCCACTAGAGTACCCCCACACACCCATTGGTCCTCAGGTATGACGTGGCGGGTCTCCGGCGGCCCTTCTCCTTCGAAGTACTCTGGTTTCCGCGAAAGAGCGTTTGCTCTCACGTTTTGCTGGCCGGGCACATACTGGATTTCGAAAGAAAACTTGGAAAACTCCTGCGCCCAGCGAATCTGTCTCTGGTTGAGCACCTGTGCTGTCCGCCAATATTCCAAGTTCTTGTGATCTGTGCAGACCTGGATCTTATGCTGCGCCCCTATCAGCAGATGGCGCCACCGACGAAAGGCGGCGTAAATTGCTAGCAGTTCTCGGTCGTACACGGTGTAGTTTTGTTCCGACTTGCTCAGCTTCCTCGAGAAGAAGGCGCACGGTTTCCATTCTTGCTGGCTCAGTCCTGGCTGCAACAGAACCGCCCCAATGGCTCTTTCTGACGCGTCCGTCTCCAACCTCATAGGTTTCTCCAAATCCACATGTAGTAATTGTTCCTCCGACGCGAATGCCTTCTTCAATCTTTCAAAGGATTGCTGGGCTTCCTCCATCCACACAAACTTTCTCTTACTACTGAGACAGTCCGTGATTGGGGCCGTCAAGTGTGCGAAGTTCTTGATGAACGTCCGGTAGAAATTGCCAAAACCTAGGAATCTCTGCACATCCTTTCGTGTCTTTGGGGTCTTCCACTCCAATACTGCTTGCACCTTGCTTGGGTCCATCGCTAAGCCTTTGTCAGATAGCATGTACCCCAGGAACTCCACCTCTCGGGCATGAAACTGACATTTCTCTAGCTTGACCCACAACTGGTGTTTCTGCAAATGTTGTAGCACTTCCCTGACATCTCTCACATGTTGCTCCTCATTTTCCGAATAAATCAAGACGTCGTCCAGGAATGCTACACAGTTCTTGTAAAGCAGAGACCCCAACACGTGGTGCATGAACGCTTGAAAACAGGCGGAGCCTGACTGTAATCCGAAAGGCATAACAAGATATTCAAAGGCCCCCAGGGGTGTGAACATGGTGGTCTTCCATTCATCCCCCTCTCTCATCCGGATTAAGTTGTAAGCCCCCCTCAGATCTAGCTTGGTGAAATTCTTTCCCTTCCTCACTCTTGTCAGAATGTCATCGATTCTGGGCATCGGGAAAGTCACAGGTTCTGACACCAAATTTACCCCCCTGAAGTCCACGACCAGCCTCGGTTTATCAGTGTCCTTTTTGTCCACAAAAAATACTGGACTGCCCCCCACTGCTTTTGACTCTCTTATAAACCCTCTCTTTAGGTTCTTGTCAATAAAGTCCCGTAACTCCTTCATCGCTATGGGGGTGGGTTTCCCCTGAGCATCCAGCGACCGTCATTCTTCCAGCCTCGCTGTCAGGATGGCTATGTGCTCTTCCAAATCGCGGTTTCTCTCCTCCAGCGATTGGCCTCCAGCTGCCCCTCCCCTGGCTCCAGCTCCTCCGGTCTTACTCATGATGCCCCCTTCTGCTTGTTGCGCACGAGCAACTTTCAGGGTGAGTCAGAATGCTGTAATGGTTGGGAGTTACTCGTGCGTAATCCTGCTCCGTTTGAGCATCGGATTGCCTGGTTAAACCCTCCGGACTACGCAGCCCATGGTAGCGTGGCTGCTCTTAGTCACTTGTAGAATCTGACTGTGGGCGTTTCTTAAAGCGTTGCCAACATAAGATTTGTTTGACGCCCAATCGTTTCCGCCTCTCACTGCGCAGGAGTTTCCTGCGCAGGGTGGGCGTGGGCAGCAGGGTGCTTGGGCTCTCCTCGCTAACTTCCAACGAAGAGTCCTGGCGCCCCTGCACCTCCCTGTCCCGTTGCTCTCCTGGATCCCTGGTGTTACACTCATTCTCTTCCCCTTCTTCCCGGCTAAGTCTCCCTCTAGTGCTAGGACCTTCCCCTGCAGAATCTGAGACCCTCTCCTTCTCCCGTGCCTCTGATGGCAGTTCCCTGACACGGTGTAATAAGCCTAAACAAAGCCAAACAAGTTGTTTTGGTTTCCAACTACATAGAGAGAAGAATCTTGGATTTCGCTTACTTCAAGTCGTGTTCTTTGCTGTTAATGCACATTGACACAGAAATCGCAAAGTGTGTGTAATGAGACCAAAATAACACAACACCATCTTTTCGCTTCCATATGCGTAGAAAGAAGACGAATAGGCTTTGATTGGGCTTTTTTCAATTCGCATGGTGTTATTTGGGTGTGCGCCAGCATCACCCCAAACGAAAGCAAAAAAGTTTTTTTGGGTTCCATCTACATAAAAAGAAGATGATAAAGCTCTGATTGGGTTCATTTCAAATTGGTGTTTTGCGGGTTAGAATGCACATTCACCCAAAAATCGCAGAAATGTTTGTTACCAGCTCAAATCTGCTGGGAAAAAGCACCAATGATAAAGCCAGCTGCAGGTGGCTGGAATGCAATACAGGATGTTGTTGTTTCAAACTGTACTGTTGGGAAAAAGGGGGAGTCTATTCTCTGTACTGATGTTAGCTCAGAGTGTCATCTGACCTGTGCTAGAAGCACAGGGGAGGAGTTATGACTCTTCTGATGGAGTCTGAAGGGTGCAGTCACGTTTCTTTGTACTGCTGAATGACAGGAATAAAAGACATGTAAATAGGACTCCTGTCTGTCTCATTTCCCCTCCCTGGCGGGGAAAGAAAGGAGAGAGAAGCAGAGGGTGTGTTCTCCTCACATCTAACGAGGAGAATCACCGGTTTACGACCTAGCCTGCCGGGAGTAGCAGATGGAAGGTAAACAAGTATCTCGCTCAGTTTGCCCGTGAAGGCCAGTTTACCTCTGACTGTGAGCTGAGATACTGACATATGGCAGCTTTCGGTGGTTGCGATTCATCGAACATCTGCATGAGAGGCTGGTGGATTGTCCTCCTCTGCTCCAAGGGAGAAAACAGCGTCTGAGAGCAGCCAGAAGCTGAACAGACGGCTGGACCCAGAGGAAAGTGTTTTCCAAGCAACGGAGCTCAAGGTATGCTGCATTTCGGGCTAAAAGTTAGAGATAAGCTTTCAAGTATGCACAGTTGCTAAGCGACGCTCGTCAGAGACGTGGAAATTTACTGGCTGCGCAGATGGCTCTGAGAGAGGGCCTGGGAAGCGAAAGTTTTGTTTTGACTATGTCTTCGATGCTGTGCAAGGTCTGAGAAACAGCTTGCAGCTTGCCTGGAAAGGCAGTAAACAAGTCCAGCAGAGGCTATTGGAGTTTTAGCAAGGCTGGAAAGTGAGACAGAGGCTTGGCTTCAAGATGGATGCCAAGAAGGGGGGAGCCCTGCCTTATTCATCTCCCCTGACCAGTGGCAGTTATTCATCATGGTCTGGAAAGACGACTACCCCAGAAGGGGTGAGCAAGGATGATGCTGGCCAAGTTCCTAAGAGCTCATCGAAAACTGAGGAGAGCTTTGACCCTAGATGGGGGAGCGAAGGAACTGTTCCAGCTGCACTGGAAGTGAAGGACAGGGGGAGGGAAGAACAGAGTTCAAATCTCCCCGCTGCTGAAGCTTCTGAGGAGCGAGTTGTAGCATTGAGCGCTGTCCGATGTTACAATTGTGGACAGACTGGGCATCTACAGCGAAACTGTAGGAAGCCGCGCCAGTCAAGAGGAGCGAAGAGCAGCTCTACGAAGCCTGAGGCATCAGGCAAAAGCCGTACCAAGTGCCAGGTGAAACCTGCAAAGGCTATGATGGCGAAAGGAACCACGCCAGATGTTGGGAACGCGTTCATAATCGACACTGGCTGTACAAAACACATGTGCCCGCACAGAGAACTGTTTTCAACGTTGAAGAAGCAAAGCTTCACTGTGAAACAGGCCAACGGTCAGGAGCTGAAAGCGACCGGGATTGGGACTGTGTATCTTGAGAGTCTGAACTTGACTATAAACAATGTTTACCTGGTTCCAGAACTGAAATTTAATCTGCTGAGTGTGTCGCAGATTGCAAAGAAAGGACTGAAACTGTCCTATGATGCTAAAAGCTGCAAGATCTACAAAGATGGAGAACTGTTTCTTACTGCCAGAGAGAAGGATGGACTGTATTTGTTGACTTTTGATCAAAGTGATTACATGAAATGTAATTCTTCTGGTTCTAACGAAATCTCTCTTGCAGGTGTGACCAGTGTGAGCACCAGGAAGGTGACCAAGAAGGTCGACAGAGCATTTCAGCGGGTGTATGCTGATGTGATTGGTCCTCTAGAACCATCTAGAGGCGGTGCAAAATATTACCTTGTGTGTGTGGATTGTTTTACTAATTATTCTTGGGTTTTTGTGATGGAAAAACCGCAAGAGACCTTAGAAAGGTTTCAGGAGTTTTGTGACAAGGTTAAAAATATGCATGATGCTAACATTGATTGTCTCTTCACAGATGAGAAACAAGTTTTTCTGTTACAGAAGTTTCAGAAGTTCCTGGATGGAAAAGGGATAGACCACAAAGTTGCTGTTTCAACCGAAGCATGGAACAGGGGGGTCTGTGTGAGGGTGAACAAAGAATTGCAAAAGGGGATGCATGCGCAATTCCTTAGTTCACATTTGCCACATGAATATTGGGCCGAGTCGCTAGCGTCCTATGTTCACATGTGGGTGAGAAAGGTCTCAACAGAGTTGGGATGTTCTCCTTTTGAGAAGCTGTTCCATAGAAAACCTTCTGTTGACTATTTTAAGGTTTTCGGGTCTCATGTGAGAACAGAAGCTCCAGGTGGAGTAAAGAATGCCAGAGGCATTTTTGTGGGTAATGAAAAGGGTCTCTACAGAGTAATTTTGTCTGAATGTGGTCAGGTGATTCTCACAAAGTTTCTTGAGAGTGCTCCAGTACAAGAGCGGGTAGTTGTACAGACATTTCCCACAGGTGACAATTCAGATGATGATTTTTCTGATTACACAGATTACAGTGGTACTGATGATGACAGTGATAGCTCAGAGAGTTCAGTTGTAACAGTCACTGAGAGAAAATCTCACACAATGGATAGACCTTCACAGGTGAAGGAGGAACCACTGTTTGCCATTGCTACTGGTTCTCAACAAAGTCCAGAGGTTGAACCAGTGAGCACAGAGGATCAGAACCTCATACGCAGGTCTGAGAGAGTCACAAAGGGTGTACCACCAAAGAGGTACTCAAAAGAGTTTGCTAACTTAGCTGTTGCATGTGTTGCTATTGTTAACAACTCAAAGCAGGTTAAAGCAGTGTCTAAGTCAGAGACAAAGACACAACAGAGAGTAGCTAACCAAGGTAATGCAGAAGCACTCATTCCTTGGAAGCCAGACAACCAGAGAGGTGTTAGTATCTTCGCTCACAGTCAGAGGTACCTGGCCTCCCCCGTGGCAATTGAGCGAGATACTGTGTTTACCTTCCGTCTGCGACCCCGACAGGCTAGGTAAACAAACCCCGCGATTCTTCTCATCAATCAGATGTGAAGAACACACCCTCTGCTTCTCTGCTTCTCTGCTTCTCTCTCCCTCCCTGCATTCTCCCCAGGGAGGGGAAATGAGACAGACAGGAGCCCTTTTACATGTTTTATTCCTGTCACTCAGCAATACATAGAAATGCGACTGTTCCCTTCAGACCCCATCAGAAGAGACACACACTCCTCCCCTGTACTTCCAGCACAGGTCACATGAAACTCTGAGCTAACATCCGGTGCTCAGTACAGAGAATAGGCTCCACCTTTTCCCCAACAGTACATCTGCAAAACATAACATCCTGTTTTGCATTCCAGCCATCTGGAGCTGGCTTTTGCCTTGGTGCTTTTTCCTGACATCCTCCCCCAAAAGCATCAATAGGCAAAACATGATCCAGAGAAGAGAACAAACATTTGTTATACATATAACAGTCCCCTGTTGTTTCAGTTCCACCCTTGGAACTCCCCACCACTGGTTTCACCAGTGTACCTCTCTGGTTGTCTGGCTTCCAAGGAATGAGTGCTTCTGCATTACCTTGGTTAGCTACTCTCTGTTGTGTCTTTGTCTCTGACTTAGACACTGCTTTAACCTGCTTTGAGTTGTTAACAATAGCAACACATGCAACAGCTAAGTTAGCAAACTCTTTTGAGTACCTCTTTGGTGGTACACCCTTTGTGACTCTCTCAGACCTGCGTACGAGGTTCTGATCCTCTGTGCTTACTGGTTCAACCTCTGGACTTTGTTGAGAACCAGTAGCATTCAGTGGTTCTTCCTTCACCTGTGAAGGTCTATCCATTGTGTGAGATTTTCTCTCAATGACTGTTACAACTGAACTCTCTGAGCTATCAGTGTCATCATCAGTACCACTGTAATCTGTGACATCAGAAAAATCATCATCATCTGAATCGTTTCCTGTGGGAAATGTGTGTTGTACAACCCGCTCTTGTTCAGGAGCACTTTCTAGAAACTTTGTGAGAATCACCTGACCAGATTCAGACAAAATTACTCTGTAGAGACCCTTTTCATATCCCACAAAAATGCCTCTGGCACTCTTTACTCCACCTGGAGCTTCTGTTCTCACATGAGACCCAAAAACCTTAAAATAGGCAACAGAAGGTTTTCTATTGAACAGCTTCTCAAAAGGAGAACATCCCAACTCTGTTGAGACTTTTCTCAACCACACATGAAGATAGGACGCTAGAGATTCGGCCCAATATTCATGTGGCAAATGTGAACTAAGCAATTGCGCATGCATCCCCTTTTGCAATTCTTTGTTCACTCTAACACAGACCCCTCTGTTCCATGCTTCGGCTGAAACAGCAATTTTGTGGTCTATCCCTTTTCCATCCAGGAACTTCTGAAACTTCTGTAACAGAAAAATTTGCTGCTCATCTGTGAAAAGACAATCAATGTTAGCATCATGCATATTCTTAACCTTGTCACAAAACTCCTGAAACTTTTCTAAAGTTTCCTGCGGTTTCTCCATCATATAAACCCAAGAATAATTAGTGAAACAATCCACACACAAAAGGTAATATTTTGCATTGCCCCTAGATGGTTCTAGAGGACCAATCACATCAGCATACACCCGCTGAAATGCTCTGTCGACCTTCTTGGTCACCTTCCTGGTGCTCACACTGGTCACACCTGCAAGAGAGATTTCGTTAGAATCAGAAGAATTACATTTCATGTAATCACTTTGATCAAAAGACAACAAATACAGTCCATCTTTCTCTTTGGCAGTAAGAAACAGTTCTCCATCTTTGTAGATCTTGCAGCTTTTAGCATCATAGGACAGTTTCAGTCCTTTCTTTGCAATCTGCGACATGCTCAGCAGATTAAATTTCAGTTCTGGAACCAGGTAAACATCGCTTATAGTCAAGTTCAGACTCTCAAGATACACAGTTCCAATTCCGGTCGCTTCCAACTCTTGACCGTTGGCCTGTTTCACAGTGAAGCTTTGCTTCTTCAACGTCGAAAACAGTTGTCTGTGTGGGCATAAATGTTTTGTACATCCAGTGTCGATTATAAAGGTGTTCCCAACAACTGGCGTGGTTCCTTTCGCCATCATAGCCTTTGCAGGTTTCACCTGACACTTGGTACGGCTTTTGCCTGACGCCTCAGGCTTCGTAGAGCTGTTCTTCGCTCCTTTTGACTGGCGCGGCTGCCTACAGTTTCGCTGTAGATGCCCAGTCTGTCCACAATTGTAGCATCGGACAGCACTCAATGCTACACCATGCTCTCCAGTAGATTCAACAGTGGGGGAATTAGAACTCTGTTCTTCCCTCCCCCTGTCCTTCACTTCCAGTGCAGCAAGTCTGTCGTGTTCATTCAGGACCACGGCACACACTCTTTCCGCGGTTAGGTCTTGAGCCGGTAGGGAACCAAGCTGACTGGCAACAATCTTGTAGGTGCGATTAAGGCTGTTTATCATCATGAAGCAAAACACTTCCTCCTGTAGACGGAAATTGCGTTCCACCATCTGTTGACGCAGAAACTTCATTTCTGTCAGGTGCGCTTGAACATCTCCATCAGGCGCAAGTCTCAGATTGGTCAACTTCTCAAAATACAGCAACGCTGAAGAACCAGCATCTCTCTGATGCGTTGTACGCAGCGTGTCCCAAACCTCTTTCACATTTTCTAAATGCTGGATATGCACAAGCTGCTGATCTGAGACACACAGAATTATAGCAGTCCTGGCCCTCATGTTCTGTGATTCCCAACCTCTGGTTGGTGCTGCAGGGATGGGGTTTTCAATTACATCAAAAAGCCTCTGATTCTGCAGCAGGGCCTTCATCTTTACAGACCAAGATGAATAATTGTCATTGGTTAAGGGAGGTGGGCAAGGCAGCGCTCCCTTCTTGGCATCCATCTTGAAGCCAAGTCTTTAGCTCACACTGTCAAGCAAGCTGTAAAATCCAACAGTTGTTTTTTTCTTTCTCAAGCAGGGAAACTGCAGGTTGTTTATGCTTTTAGCACCTGACAGCAAAACGCTGGCTGCTACGGAAAGTCCCTTTCCAAGAGCACGTAAAGCTTGTAGCCAAAACACTCCATGGCTTAGTTTCGCTTTCCCAGCCTCACAGTGCAGCTGCGTAGCCAGTAACTTTCCACTCAAGAGTGCATTCAGGACTTCTTATCTTAACCACAGGAATTTGTGGAATGCAGGCTTCAGCTTCCAAGCTGCAGGCCTTTCTCCCGGAGCTGTATTTTTCCAACGCAGCTCCCCCGTGAACCAGGGAATTAATCAACCTGCGTTCACACTTTTAGCCCGATATGCAGCACACCTTGAGTTTTGTTGCTGTGGAAAACACCTCTTCTTTCCACCAGCCGTCTGTTGAGCCTCTGGCTTCTCTCAGACGCTTGCCTTCTGCCTTGGAGCAGAGGAGGACAATCCACCAGCCTCTCATGCAGATGTCCGATGAATCACAACCATCCTCTGCTACCATATGTTAGTATCTTCGCTCACAGTCAGAGGTACCTGGCCTCCCCCGTGGCAATTGAGCGAGATACTGTGTTTACCTTCCGTCTGCGACCCCGACAGGCTAGGTAAACAAACCCGGCGATTCTTCTCATCAATCAGACGTGAAGAACACACCCTCTGCTTCTCTGCTTCTCCCTCCCTCCCTGCATTCTCCCCAGGGAGGGGAAATGAGACAGACAGGAGCCCTTTTACATGTTTTATTCCTGTCACTCAGCAATACATAGAAATGCGACTGTTCCCTTCAGACCCCATCAGAAGAGACACACACTCCTCCCCTGTACTTCCAGCACAGGTCACATGACACTCTGAGCTAACATCCGGTGCTCAGTACAGAGAATAGGCTCCACCTTTCCCCCAACAGTACATCTGCAAAACATAACATCCTGTTTTGCATTCCAGCCATCTGGAGCTGGCTTTTGCGTTGGTGCTTTTTCCTGACAAGAGGTACACTGGTGAAACCAGTGGTGGGGAGTTCCAAGGGTGGAACTGAAACAACAGGGGACTGTTATATGTATAACAACTGTTTGTTTTCTAATCTGGATCATGTTTTGCCTATTGATGCTTTTGGGGGAGGATGTTGGGAAAAAGCACCAAGGCAAAAGCCAGCTGCAGGTGGCTGGAATGCAAAACAGGATGTTGTTGTTTCAAACTGTACTGTTGGGGAAAAGGGGGAGTCTATTCTCTGTACTGAGCACCGGATGTTAGCTCAGAGTGTCATCTGACCTGTGCTGGAAGCACAGGGGAGGAGTTATGACTCTTCTGATGGAGTCTGAAGGGTGCAGTCACGTTTCTTTGTACTGCTGAATGACAGGAATAAAAGATATGTAAATAGGACTCCTGTCTGTCTCATTTCCCCTCCCGGGGGGGGGGGGGAGCAAGGAGAGAGAAGCAGAGGGTGTGTTCTCCTCACATCTAACGAGGAGAATCGCCGGTTTACGACCTAGCCTGCCGGGAGTAGCAGACGGAAGGTAAACAAGTATCTCACTCAGTTTGCCCGTGAAGGCCAGTTTACCTCTGACTGTGAGCTGAGATACTGACAAAATCAAGCATACGTAAACATATGGTAACATCTCAATAGAAAAAGGACGAATAAGCTTCGTTTGCTCTTTCGGTGTTCATTCACCCAGAAATAGCAAAGCGAAGTGTAATAAGCCTAAACAAAGCCAAACAGGTTGTTTTGGTTTCCAACTACATAGAAAGAAGAATCTTGGATTGCGCTTACTTCATGTCGTGTTCTTTGCTTTTAATGCACATTGACACAGAAATCGCAAAGTGTGTGTAATGAGACCAAAATAACACAACACCATTTTTTCGCTTCCATATGCGTAGAAAGAAGACGAATAAGCTTTGATTGGGCTTTTTTCAATTCGCATGGTGTTATTTGGGTATGCGCCAGAATCACCCCAAACGAAAGGAAAAAGGTGTTTTGGGTTCCATTTACATAAAAAGAAGATGATAAAGCTCTGATTGGGCTTATTTCAAATTGGTGTTTTTGGGGTTAGAATGCACATTCAACCAAATATCGCAGATGACCTGTTTGTTATAAGCCCAAATCAAGCATAGGTGTTTTGGTTCCATCTCAATAGAAAAAGGACGAATAAGCTTCGATTGCTCTTTCGGTGTTCATTCACCCACAGCCAAGCGGTGTAATAAGCCTAAGCAAAGCCAAACTGGTTGTTTTGGTTTCCAACTACATAGAAAGAAGATTTTTGGATTGCGCTTACTTCATGTCGTGTTCTTTGCTGTTAATGCACATTGACACAGAAATCGCAAAGTGTGTGCAATGAGACCAAAATAACACAACATCATCTTTTTGCTTCCATATGCGTAGAAAGAAGACGAATGCTTTGATTGGGCTTTTTTCAATTCGCATGGTGTTATTTGGTTGTGCACCAGAATTACCCGCAACCAAAGCAAAAATGCCTTTTGTTTCCATCTACATAAAAAGGAGATGATAAAGCTCTGATTGGGCTTATTTCAAATTGGTGTTTTGGGGGTTAGAATGCACATTCACCCAAAAATCGCAGAAATGTTTGTTACCAGCCCAAATCAAGCATAGGTGTTTTGGTTCCCTCTCAATAGAAAAAGGACGAATAAGCTTCGTTTGCTCTTTCGGTGTTGTCAGGGAACTGCCATCAGAGGCACGGGAGAAGGAGAGGGTCTCGGATTCTGCAGGGGAAGGTCCTAGCACTAGAGGGAGACTTAGCCGGGAAGAAGGGGAAGAGAATGAGTGTAACACCAGGGATCCAGGAGAGCAACAGGACAGGGAGGTGCAGGGGCTCCAAGACTCTTCATTGGAAGTTAGCAAGGAGAGCCCAAGCACCCCGCTGCCCACGCCCACCCTGCGCAGGAGACTCCCGCGCAGTGAGAGGCGGAAACGATTGGGCGTCAAACAACTCTTATGTCGGCAACGCTTTAAGAAACGCCCACAGTCAGATTCTACAAGTGACTAAGTGCAGCCACGCTAATATGGGCTGCGTAGCCCGGAGGGTTTAACCAGGCAATCCGATGCTCAAACGGAGCAGGATTACGCACGAGTAACTCCCAACCATTACAGGTGTTCATTCACCCAGAAATAGCAAAGCGAAGTGTAGTAAGCCTAAAGAAAGCCAAACAGGTTGTTTGGGTTTCCAACTACATAGAAAGAAGAATCTTGGGTTGCGCTTACTTCATTTCATGTTCTTTGCTGTTAATGCACATTGACACAGAAATTGCAAAGTGTGTGTAATGAGACCAAAATAACACAGCACCATTTTTTCGCTTCCATATGCGTAGAAAGAAGACGAATAAGCTTTGATTGGGCTTTTTTCAATTCGCATGGTGTTATTTGGGTGTGCACCAGAATCACCCCAAACGAAAGCAAAAAGGTTTTTTGGGTTCCATCTACATAAAAAGAAGATGATAAAGCTCTGATTGGGCTTATTTCAAATTGGTGTTTTTGTTGGTTTCTGCTCTCTTCACTGTGCAGCGAAGTGCTTGTCACAAGACAATGTTTACATTCCACAGTCAGAGTACTGTCGGGTTTTCCCACGGGAATGGGAAACTGGATGTGACGTACACTGGTTTCCTGTTTTTCACTGACTCTCTCGGTGTTCTTCATTCCGAGGAGAAGGACGGTTGCTTCTCTGCTCCCGCAGAGGCAAGATGCATGTTTGTAATTTCTCTACATTGAACTGAAAATAAAGCAACATTAAGCATGTGGCACGTACGGCTCATCATTCCCTTGTGCACAGGACTCTGCAATTACAACATTTTTGGTTCCGGGCCCAGAAAGACGCAATCAAACTGAAGAATGGAGACTCCAGAAGTCGAGTCGGAATGCCGGCAGAGGAACAGACAAACGGATCGGCGTTATCTGCTCTGCGCGTCAAGTTTGATTGATGGAGGTATGTGCTCATGCTCCGGGCAGCCTGCCAGCTTCTAGTTTATGGTTTTATGGCTGGATTTTGAACTTTTGAAGCCGTTTTTGCCGCAATACAGGCAAAGGCACTAAGTCACAGGCTCACAGGCTTGGTGGCTGGGAAAGCGAAAGTACTTTTCACAAGTGCTTTTGGAAGCAGCTGTACTGTGACGCAGCTTGATTAAAGTAGCAATGATGGCTAATGCAAAGCTGGCTGATGCTTTTGGGATTCCTAAGCTCAATAAGAAAAATTATACGGACTGGGTACTTTATGCAGAGGCTGTTCTGCGGAAGGAAGGTCTGTTTAATGTTATTACAGACAACCCCCCAGCTCCAATTACAGATGAATGGGCTACAAAGGATTCCAAAGCAAGGGGAACGCTTACGTTGATAGTATCCCCAGAAGAGCTCTGTCTGTTGCGTGGAAAGACCACAGCCAGAGAAATTTGGGACACTTTAAGAGAAGCTCACTTGAGGACAGAGGCTGGTTCCTCAATGTACTACTATGCCAAGCTGCATGGTATGGCTCTTGCTGAAGGTGGAGATGTGAGTACACACCTGATGGAGATGCAAAATCTGAGACATGAGTTGCAACAGAGAGGACTCAACTTTCCAGAGGCTGTGTATTCCTTCATGATACTACATTCTTTGGGTCCAAGTTGGGAGTCCGTTGCCACTCAGATTGCTGTTCAGCCAACTGCTCAGCTCACAGTAGCCTATGTTACTGCCGTAATCCAGAATGAAGCAGATCGCCGGGGTGCTAGCTGCATGGGTATGGGGGAGTCTTCACAGACGTCATCCCAGAGTGCAGTGGAACCACCAGAGGGCGCCAAAGCTTTGAAGGCAGTGAAATGCTACTCGTGTGGACGTCTAGGCCATATGAAGAGGGAATGCAAATATCCCAGGGCCAAGACAGAGCAGCGCAGCGGAAGTTCATCCCGTGGAAAAGGCCAAAGCAAAGGCAAAGGTCCGGTGTCCAGGACAACGCAGCACAAGGCAATGGTCTCACGCTTCACTCCAAAGGTTGCAAAGGTCCAGAAGACGTCTAGATCTTTCTTCGTTGTTGATTCAGCAGCTACCCACCACATGTGCAACGATAAGCGACTGTTCGTGTCTTTTACACCGCAGGAAGGTGCGATTCACCAGGCGGATGACCACACGATCCCCAGTCAAGGCTACGGAACTGTTGTACTTCACAGTTTGGACTTATCGATACAGGATGTACTGTACGTTCCAGATGCCACACACAATCTTCTAAGTGTGATGCAGCTGAATGAACGGAACATTGACGTTTCCTTCAAGAACAAGAAATGCACCATCACAAAGAAAGACGATTATGTATTGCATGCTGAAAATGTTGATCGTTTGTTTGTATTGTATTATGATGATGTTGTGCAGAATGATACTTGTTGCATTGCAGGTTCTAACAAAAGTTTGCATGCAGGATGTATTCATGATTTTCACCGAAAATTTGGTCATTTGCATTTTGAGGCAGTATCTAAAATGCCTGCCTTGGTTGAAGGTATGACTATTAAACCCTGCAAGTACCACATGAAGTGCAAAGCATGCGCAGCAAACAAGGTGAAAATGGCTGCGAAAGGTAAGGTGTCTAGTAGGCAAGCTACAGAACCATACCAGGTTGTTCATGCTGATTTAGTTGGTCCACTATCGCCCTCTTTGGGTGGAAATAGGTTCTTCATGGTTCTCATTGATGCATTTTCCAGGTATATTTATGTGTACAATCTCAAGCAGAAATCAGAGGCTTTTCAAAGGTTTAAGGAATTCTGTGCTTGGTTGGAAAATGTGCATGGTAAGAAGACAAAAACTCTTTTCACTGATCGCGGGGGAGAATTCACTTCTCAGCAGTTTGAAGCTTTTCTGACTGAGAAAGGAATTCAACACGATTTGTCCAGTCCTCGCTCGCCATGGCAGAATGGACTTTGCGAAAGGGCAAATCAGACATTGCTTCAAGGGTTAAAAACCTTGCTGCATGATGCCAATCTTCCAGAGAGTTATTGGGCCGAATCTCTCTCGTGTTTTGTTTACAGTTACAATCGCAGATTATCTTCAGCGATTGGTTGTACCCCCTATGAGAAAATGTTTGGCAAGAAACCATACATCAAACACATGAAAATTTTTGGTTCTGACATGTGGGTTCACTCACCACAAGGCTCCAAATTAGGCAAGCGTGGTTTGCATGGTATCTTTCTAGGTTATCAGAAAGGTTCTTACAGAATAATGATGACTGACTCTAAGACAATTAAGCTCACAAGAAGTGTTGAGTACAATGCCAAGTGGGGGGAGAATGTGGGAATTTTTCAATGTTATCCTGATGACAGTGATGAGACTGAGGATAAGCAACAGCAAAAGCAGCGACAGCAACCCACGCCCACTGATGAAGGTTCTGATTCTGAGTCTGAATCTGAATCGGATACTTCAGAGGATTTCAAGAGTGCGAAAGCCTCTATGCGACCCTCTGAAAGCTCTGATCAGGAATTGGAAGAACCATTGTTCACAATAGGCCACTTTTCTCCTAAGAAGGAAGAGGAAAGTGTTGAAGACCAAAGGCTAATTCGCAGGTCACAAAGAGCCACAAAAGGCAGACCTCCAAAGAGATTTGCTGATGAATTTACTAAGACAGCAGTAGCAGCTGTTAAAAGCTCCAAGAAGGTATTTGAACCTTCAAGTTTCCAAGAAATCCAGGATTTGGATTCTAAGGAAGCTGAGCCATGGTTAAATGCCATGAAGGCTGAGCTTGATTCCTTAGAAAGGAACAAAACATGGGAGCTAGTTCCAGTAGTTCCAGGAATGAAACTGCTTGGAAGCAAATGGGTCTTCAAAGCGAAGACTGATCAAAATGGCAAGATAGTCAGACACAAAGCCAGATTGGTAGCCAGAGGTTTTGCACAGGTACCAGGTGAAGACTATCACGAGACCTACTCACCCACTGTGAGATATGAGAGCATTAGGCTTATGCTCAAGCTAGCTGCAGAGGAAAATCTACACATTAGTCACCACGATGTGAATACAGCGTTTTTGTACGGATCTCTAGGTGAATCACTTTATATGCTTCCACCTGATGGCGTACAGGTAAAACAGGGATTTGTTTGTGCTCTAAAGAAGTCCCATTATGGTCTCAAACAAAGTGCACGGTGTTGGCACACAAAACTCACTGAAGCATTGTTTTCTCTAGGTTTTCAGCAAGGGAAAGCTGATCCATGTGTATTTGTCAAAGAGGAGGGGCAAAAGAAGCTGTATTGTTTGTTTTATGTTGAAGATATTTTATTCTTTTGGAAAGATGTCACAATGTACAATAACGCCCTAGCTCAGCTCAAAGAGCACTTTGACATGAAAGATCTCGGTGAGGTAAACAACTACCTATCTCTGGAAATAGAAAGAGATCAATGTGGTAACATTCTAGTACACCAGTCACGAAAAATTGCTGATGTGTTAAGCAAACTGAACCTGATGGATGCTAACCCTGTAGACACACCCATGACAACAGGTTATCAGGTAGAAGACACTGAAGAAGCATTTTCTGACACTACACTGTACAGAAGTGTGCTAGGCAAGCTAAACTTCATTGCCAGATGTTCAAGACCTGACATTGCTGTTAGCTGTAATTTGCTAAGCAGACAAGTTAACAATCCTACTGTTAAGGATTGGAAAGCTCTGAAACGCATAGCACGCTATTTAAAAGCCACTATGCATTACAGACTGAGATTTAACAATCAGAAGTCTGGTGGTCTTGAGATTTTTGCAGATGCAAGTTTTGGAAGTGACACTGCAGACAGGAAAAGTACGTCTGGAGTTTGCTACATGTACAATCAGGGTCTATTTGATTGGTCTTGCAAGAAGCAAACAACAATTAGCTTAAGTACTTGTGAAGCTGAACTGAATGCACTGTCTTATTCACTTAAGGATTGTGAATGGTTGTTACAATTGTGCAAAGACATGAAAATTCCTGTCAAATGTCCAATCCAGGTTTACCAGGACAACAAAGCATGTTTGGCTTTGCTGAATTCAGAAGGTTGTAAGCAAAGCACGAAGCACTTGCAATTGAAGGTGCAACATGCTAGGGAACATATTCAGAAGGGACTCGTAACGGTGTCCTATATGCCAGGTAATGAAATTCCTGCTGATGTATTGTCCAAGATTGTATCAAGGGATCAACACTGTACCTATGTACAGAAGTTGGGTTTGTACTGATGTTGTACGAACACGCTGCCCAGTGATGTTCACAGAAAGGGGGAGGATGTTGGTTTCTGCTCTCTTCACTGTGCAGCGAAGTGCTTGTCACAAGACAATGTTTACATTCCACAGTCAGAGTACTGTCGGGTTTTCCCACGGGAATGGGAAACTGGATGTGACGTACACTGGTTTCCTGTTTTTCACTGACTCTCTCGGTGTTCTTCATTCCGAGGAGAAGGACGGTTGCTTCTCTGCTCCCGCAGAGGCAAGATGCATGTTTGTAATTTCTCTACATTGAACTGAAAATAAAGCAACATTAAGCATGTGGCACGTACTGCTCATCATTCCGTTGTGCACAGGACTCTGCAATTACAACAGTTTTTGGGGTTAGAATGCACATTCAACCAAAAATCGCAAAAATGTTTGTTACCAGCCCAAATCAAGCCCAGGTGTTTTGGTTCCCTCTCAATAGAAAAAGGACGAATAAGTTTTGATTGCTCTTTCGGTGTTCATTCACCCACAAATAGCAAAGCGAAGTGCAATAAGCCTAAACAAAGCCAAACAGGTTGTTTTGGTTTCCAACTACATAGAAAGAAGAATCTTGGATTGCGCTTACTTCATGTCGTGTTCTTTGCTGTTAATGCACATTGACACAGAAATCACAAAGTGTGTGCAATGAGACCAAAATAACACAACACCATCTTTTCGCTTCCATATGCGTAGAAAGAAGACGAATAAGCTTTGTGTCACGGGAAATGGGGTTGCTTGTGTGTAAACCTCCAGCTGTTCCAAACTGCTTAGAAGTTGGTGGTGTCTTTCCCTGACTGAGCAGCCTGGGTGCTGCTGCTGCTCAGTCGCTGGACGTATCCGTGAGTGGGTGTTTCCTAAATTTCCTCCAACATAAAAGCTCCTTGACAGACACCCTTCGCCTCGCCTCTCTGCGCGTAACCCTTCTGCGCAGAGTGGGTGTGCCCAGAGGTGCCCCTCCACTCTCTTCACTACCTTCAGTGCCAGCATCTCGGAGCCTCTCCTCCGAGATGCTTCCTCCCTCTTCCTTCTTCCTGGTGTCACCGGGACATTCTTCCCCAGATGACCTTCTCTCTCTACCCTTACTCGTTCTTTCTTCCGCAGAATCGAGAAGCACCGCCTCTCCCCTCTGCTCCGATGTCAGTTCCCTGACATCCACCTCCCTCCCAGGGCCCTCCCCTCCCCCCGTCCTTCCCTCTGACGGTGACGCAGGAAACCCGCGGAAAGAACTCTCCTCTCCATCTGACGATTCAAACACCCCTCTCCATTTGCTGCTGTCTCTCCCCTCTTCCCAATCGGATTCTTCTTCTGGCCAACCCCCTACCTCCTCTTCGGAGGTGGGAAAACCCTCAAACTCTTCCTCCTCATCGGTGGTGCCAAATTGCTCCCTCCAAAATCTCTCTGGTGGTTTGGGCTTTCTCGGGTACCTGCTATGAAACTCCTCCTGCAGGTACTCATCCCTCATTTCTTCTGCTGGGACCCATGCGTTTTCCTCATCTGGCTCCCCCTCCCATGCCACCAAATACTCCCCCCTCCCCCCTTTCCACCTGGAATCGAGAATCTCAGCTGAATGTCCACTGAGTTCCCTTTCCTCCATCTGTGGATGCAAGGGTGCTTCATTTTGCTGACCCAGACACTCCCTCCCTTCCCTGAAAGGTGAAAGTAAGGACCTGTGAAACACAGGGTGCAGTTTCATGTGAGATGGCAATTTGAGCCTAAAGGTCACCGGATTAACTTGCTGAACTACTTGGAATGGTCCCAGCCTCTTTGGCTTCTTGCACCCTCCTTTGAACGGTAACCCTTTGGTGGACAACCACACCTGGTCCCCCACTCCTATGTTTTCCCCCTCCCTGCGGTGCCGGTCTGCCTGCCGCTTATACACTTCTTTGGCTCTCTCCAGGTTTAACTTAAGCTGTTGGTGTAAAGCCTGCATCTCTTCCACAAACTCCTCCGCTGCGGGAACACTCCAACTTCCCTCCCCTTCCCCTGGGAAAGCCCTGGGGTGGCACCCGTAATTTGCCATAAACGGACTCATCCCTGTAGACACATGTTCTGCGTTATTGTATGCAAACTCAGCCAACGCTAATTTGTCCACCCAATCATACTCCCTCTCGTTGACGTAGCAGCGTAGATATTGTTGCAGCACGCTGTTCGCTCTCTCTGCCTGTCCATTGGTCTCCGGATGCCTGGCCGTTGAGAACACCACCTCCACGTCCAGCAGACTCATAAGCTTTCTCCAGAAACGGGACGTGAATTGCTGGCCTCTGTCGGATAAAATCCTCAAGGGGGCGCCATGCAACCTGAAAACATGCTCTACAAACAACTTGGCCGTTTCTTCTGCAGTCACCGCATGCGAGCACGCAATAAAATGGCACATTTTTGTCATCAAATCAACTACCACCATAACTGCCGTTTTCCCCCTGGCTTTGGGTAGATCAGTCATAAAGTCAATTGATACCACCTCCCATGGTCTCTCTGGTGTAGGTAAGGGTTCCAGTAACCCCGCAGGTGCCGACCTCTCCCCCTTCGCTCTCTGGCAAACCTGGCACCCTCGTACATACTGCTTCACATCCTCTCTCACCCGTGGCCACCAAAACTGCCTGGTGACTAGTAACATAGTTTTATGTTGGCCAAAATGTCCTGCCGTGGGGTTGTCATGCATCTGTTTGAGTATTCTGTTTCTCAATTCCCCCTCAGGTATGTACAAGGCCCCTCTATAGTACAATGCTCCGTCCTTAACTTCAAACCCCCCCCCCCGAGTTTCCCCAGTGATATCAATTTCTCGCATTTTGGTTTGTGCATATTGATCATCCCTCGTCAACCCGGCTAGCTCTTGCCTCCCGACGAACACTCCCCCACACACCCATTTGTCCTCGGGAATGACATGTCGTGCTTCTGGTCCTCCCTCCCCTTCCTCGTATTCAGGCTTGCGAGAGAGGGCATCTGCTCTGACATTTTCCTTCCCGGGCACGTACCTAATTTCAAAATTAAACTTGGAAAACTCTTGAGCCCCCCGCACCTGTCGTTGGTTGAGCACTCTTGCCGTTCTCCAATATTCCAGGTTCTTGTGGTCAGTACACACCTGGACCTTGTGCTGTGCGCCTATGAGAAAATGTCGCCACCGTCGAAAAGCCTCGTGAATTGCCAGCAGTTCTCGATTGTACACTGTGTAGTTTTGCTCCGACTTGTTAAGCTTCCTGGAAAAGAAGGCACACGGTTTCCACTCCCCATTTGCCTGCTGAAGCAATATCCCCCCTACAGCTCTGTCTGATGCGTCCGTCTCTAGCCTTATCGGCTTCCGCAGATCCACGTGCAGGAGGTGCTCTTCCGACGCAAACGCCTTCTTGAGCTTTTCAAAGGAACTTTGGGCCTCCTCCGTCCATACGAACTTCTTCTTGCTGCTGAGACAATCTGTTATGGGTGCTGTTAAATGAGCGAAGTTCTGGATAAACTTCCGGTAAAAATTTGCAAACCCCAAAAACCTCTGTACATCCTTCCGGTTCTTGGGAGGCTTCCATTCTAGCACGGCCTGCACCTTGCCTGGGTCCATGGCCAGACCCTTCGCTGACAACCTGTAGCCCAGGAACTCCACCTCTCATGCATAGAATTGGCATTTCTCCAGTTTGACCCACAGCTGATGCTCCTGCAGCCTTTTCAGCACTTCTCTGACGTCTTTCACATGCTGCTCCTCATTCTCTGAGTAGATGAGTACGTCGTCCAGAAAAGCCACACAATTCTTGTACAGCAGGGACCCCAGCACGTGGTGCATGAAAGCTTGAAAGGTGCTCGATCCCGATTGTAATCCGAAGGGCATAACTAAGTACTCAAAGGCTCCCAGAGGGGTGAACATGGTGGTTTTCCATTCATCCCCCTCCTTCATCCTTATCAAGTTGTACGCCCCCCGAAGGTCCAACTTGGTAAAAATCTTCCCCTTCCTTACCCTGGCCAAAATGTCATCAATTCTGGGCATTGGGAAGGTCACTGGTTCCGACACCCTGTTCAATCCACGGTAGTCCACTACGAGCCTGGGCTCATGAGAGTCTCTCTTGTCCACAAAGAACACTGGACTACCCCCCACCGCCCTCGATTCCCTTATGAACCCTCGCTTCAGGTTCTTGTCAATAAACTTCCGCAATTCCTGCATCTCCCTATCTGACATGGCGTACAGCTTGCCCACTGGCAGCTGAGCGTCTGGGAGCAAGTTGATCTGGCAGTCAAAGGGCCTGTGGGGGGGTAGCCGATCCGCCTCCTTCTCGCTGAAGACTTCTTCCAAGTCCGCATACTGAGGTGGTATCTTCCCTTTTTCCCCGACTGCCATCCCTGCCACCCTGGCTACTGCCATCCTCGAGGTTTCCCCTCCGTGGCAATGCTCTACGCAGTGAGCTGACCCAAAGGTGACTGTCCGCTGGTGCCACCCTACTACTGGGTCGTGCAGTGCCAGCCAACTCATTCCCAGTATGATGGGTGGTCCTGCCAGGGTGGCTACGTGGAAGGCAATGGTCTCAGTGTGTCTGCAAACCGTCATTTTCATGGGAGGGGTCTGGTGGGTTACATCCCCTCCCAAAAGTTCTCTCCCATCTATCGTGGTTACTTGCAGGGGACGTTCTAAAGGCACCACCTGGAGCTGGTGTTCTAGCGCAAAATCCTTGCTAAAGAAGTTGCAAGAGCTGCCTGAATCCAGCAGCGCCTTCACTTTGATGGGGTGTCCGTTTGGGAATTCTAGCACCACCTCTATTGCGATGGCTGCTCGGGGGGGGGGTCTGGTTTGGGCACTACTACTGGTTGCTCGCCTGGCTGCTGTGCCCTTTTTCCTGCAGCCAAGCCTTGCCGTTTCCCGGCGCCTCCTTCTTTTCCTCCTCACTCCCCACTGCCCCCACCATTCCTTGCCACGCCTTCTTCTGAGGGCATGCTCTGGCAAAATGTCCTGGCTGCTGGCATAGGAAACACCTCTTATTGATTTTCCCCTCCTTCTTACGCACCTCGCTGGAGTTTGAAAATCCGCGCGCGCTCACTCCTCCAATCTCCATTGGCTCCTTGGGCGGCACTGCCGACGCTGGCATGTCTGGAATCCGGTTCTCCTGCCAACGCTCAGCTCTCCCTTCCCGCCTTTCCAGCGCGCGTGTCTCTTGTCTGACTCCCACAGTGAACGCCAACTTGGTCAGCTGGTCCATCGATTGAGGGCGGGGCGAGCGGGAAAGTTCGTCTCTCACCCAAGGGGATAAGCCCTCCTCAAACAACATTTGAATAGGTTCCGAACTCAGATCCCACCCAAGTTTATGGATCAGCATAGCAAATCTCGACCAGTACTCTCTCACTGACTGGTTCCCCTGTTTGCACCCCATCAGTTCTTTGCGCGTCACACTCAATTCCACATCGCTCGAAAACATGTGATCCATTGCGGAGAAGAACTTTCTCAGGTCCTTTAAGGCAGCGTTCTCCGCTGCCATTAAGGGTCGAACCCAATCTCTAGCTCGCCCCTCCAGGTGCCCCACCACGAAAGCAACTCTTCCCCCATCGTCGGCAAAGTCATCGTACTGGAGGTCCAACGCATACTGCACTTCTGTTTTAAAAGCGTTGTAATCTCTGGGGTTGCCCCCAAACTTCTGCACAAGTCCCGGTACCTTTCTTGCGATGGGGGTAATCTTGCCCTGGGCGTCATGCGTCCTCCTTTCATCCAGCCGCGCCGCTAGTAGAGCCAGTTGCCTCTCCAGATCTCGGTTTCTCTCCTCAAGACTCTGTCCGCCTCTGGCTCCCTCTCCTGCGCCTGCTCCTTCTGTTTGTCTCATGACTGTTCCCCAGTGCTCTTACACACAAGCAAGGTAAGGGACTCACGGATTGCTGTCACGGGAAATGGGGTTGCTTGTGTGTAAACCTCCAGCTGTTCCAAACTGCTTAGAAGTTGGTGGTGTCTTTCCCTGACTGAGCAGCCTAGGTGCTGCTGCTGCTCAGTCGCTGGACGTATCCGTGAGTGGGTGTTTCCTAAATTTCCTCCAACATAAAAGCTCCTTGACAGACACCCTTCGCCTCGCCTCTCTGCGCGTAACCCTTCTGCGCAGAGTGGGCATGCCCAGAGGTGCCCCTCCACTCTCTTCACTACCTTCAGTGCCAACATCTCGGAGCCTATCCTCCGAGGTGCTTCCTCCCTCTTCCTTCTTCCTGGTGTCACCGGGACATTCTTCCCCAGATGACCTTCTCTCTCTACCCTTACTCGTTCCTTCTTCTGCAGAATCGGGAAGCACCGCCTCTCCCCTCTGCTCCGATGTCAGTTCCCTGACACTTTGATTGGGCTTTTTTCAATTCGCATGGTGTTATTTGGGTGTGCGCCAGAATCACCCCAAACGAAAGCAAAAAGGTGTTTTGGGTTCCATCTACATAAAAAGAAGATGATAAAGCTCTGATTGGGCTTATTTCAAATTGGTATTTTTGGGGTTAGAATGCACATTCAACCCAAAATCGCAGAAATGTTTGTTACCAGCCCAAATCAAGCCCAGGTGTTTTGGTTCCCTCTCAATAGAAAAAGGACGAATAAGTTTTGATTGCTCTTTCGGTGTTCCTTCACTCACAAATAGCAAAGCGGTGTAATAAGCCTAAACAAAGCCAAACAGGTTGTTTTGGTTTCCAACTACATAGAAAGAAGAATCTTGGGTTGCGCTTACTTCATGTCGTGTTCTTTGCTTTTAATGCACATTGACACAGAAATCGCAAAGTGTGTGTAATGAGACCAAAATAACACAACACCTTCTTTTCGCTTCCATATGCGTAGAAAGAAGACGAATGCTTTGATTGGGCTTTTTTCAATTCGCATGGGGTTATTTGGGTGTGCGCCAGAATCACCCCAAACGAAAGCAAAAAGGTGTTTTGGGTTCCATCTACATAAAAAGAAGATGATAAAGCTCTGATTGGGCTTATTTCAAATTGGTGTTTTTGGGGTTAGAATGCACATTCAACCAAAAATCGCAGATGACATGTTTGTTATAAGCCCAAATCAAGCATAGATGTTTTGGTTCCATCTCAATAGAAAAAGGACGAATAAGCTTCGATTGCTCTTTCGGTGTTCATTCACCCACAAATAGCAAAGCGAAGTGTAATAAGCCTAAAGAAAGCCAAACAGGTTATTTTGGTTTCCAACTACATAGAAAGAAGAATCTTGGATTGCGCTTACTTCATGTCGTGTTCTTTGCTGTTAATGCACATTGACACAGAAATCGCAAAGTGTGTGTAATGAGACCAAAATAACACAGCACCGTTTTTTCGCTTCCATATGCGTAGAAAGAAGACGAATAAGCTTTGATTGGGCTTTTTTCAATTCGCATGGTGTTATTTGGGTGTGCACCAGAATCACCCCAAACGAAAGCAAAAAGGTTTTTTGGGTTCCATCTACATAAAAAGAAATAAATAAAGACACGGGACACAATATTTAAGGTTAATGCAGTGTTTCCCAACCACTGTTCCGCGGCACACTAGAGATGTTGCCTGGTGTGCCGAGGGAAAAATTAAAAAATTCGAAAGATTTTTTTTTTTAAGTCAAATTTTCGATTGGGGCGCCCTCACTAGATGACCCCTGGAGTTCCCTCCCTCCCTCCCGCTCTGCGCCTCCCTCCTCCTCCTCCTCCTCCGGGGAGGCCCGTCCTGGCTCTCGGCCAAGGCTTGGCGGCTGCCACTCACTCACTCGCTCGCCCACCCGTCCCTCCATCCCTGCACCCGGCCTCTCCCCCTCCGTCCCCGGCGCGGGGGCTGCCGGGATCCGTAGTCCCCTCGCCCTTGGGCTCCGCGCCCGCGCGGGGTGCACAAACTACGTTTCCCAGCGTGGCCTGGCGGGCCGGGCGTTTTGTTTGAAGCGCTCTTCTCCCGGCCATGGAATGAGCGCGGCGGCGGCGGCCGGGCGGGCAGGGGCTCTTCCGCGCGGACCCCGCGCAGCCTGCCTGCGCCCCCGCGGAGATCGGGCGGCAGGATGGAGCCCGGGGATCCCCGCGGAGGCGGAGCGGCGGAGGCGGAGGCTGCCCCCCAGGTAGGGCTGCGTCGGGGGTGTGTGTTATTTTTGCAATGCTGCATCCGCGCTGGAGGGGACGCATCGGACCGCGGGGAGACCCCTTGGCGTGCGTGCAAGGCAATGCATGTGTGCAGGCGTTGCATGGAGTGCAGTACAATGCAATGGCAACGCGGCGCCCTGCATGCATGCATGCAACTTCCACCGGCGCTCCGGACTTGGCAGGTGAGGGGGGTCCCCAGTGGGCGGCAGAGAGAGCCGGGAGGGCGAAGGGGAGCCGGGGGGAGCAGCGCTGCTCCCCGAGCTGAGCCCGGGGAGAAACTTCGGCGTCGTTGCGCCGGGTGTTGGAAGCGGAGGCTGGCGGGGGCCCCTCACCTGCAAAACCTGGTCGCCTCTCATATATTTCGTGCATTGCATTCATCGCCCGCTTTCTCCTCCAAGGAGCTCCCGGGGGCGCGCGTGGTTCTCCCCGTGTTATCCTCGCAACAACAGCCCTGCGAGGTGGGTCAGGCGAGTGGCCCAAGGGAGCACCCAGGGATTGTCCTGGCCAGGTGGGGTGATTTGAACCCTGCTCTCTGCCCGGTCTTCGTCCTCATTTAGCCCCCACATGTGCCTGACTGTGCATGACTGAGGTTTTTCCCCCTCGTCTTGGCTATGGTGTGAGTCTGTGCTGTTAATTAATGGGGTTCTGCCTTCGGAGAAGATGAGCCAGCCCTCAAGGAGGTGATTATGTAATTTGCTAGCAATTCATGTCCCTCCTGGCGTGACGCTGCGCGCTGACGTCACGGGGCTGTAATGGTGGTGTGCCTCGAGATTTTTTTCATGAAACAAGTGTGCCTTTGCCCAAAAAAGGTTGGGAAACACTGGGTTAATGAGCATAAAAAAGGCCACAACTTTATTGATTACAGAATTGAAAGGTATTGGCCTTAGGCATTGGCTCCTATCGACTACCCGGCATGGAGACCGGGAAGGGTTAACCACCAGCCGTGGGAGTCCTGTTGAAGTACACCAACTAAGATCCCACGGGTGTCACTGCTCGGGGGCGTGCCGGAGGCCCTTACCTTCCTAGGTTTCGGACAAGGCAACGCCCCCCGGAGTCCTCTACTGGACTACCCATTTTCATTGGGGGAAGGTGATGGCGCTTCCTTCCCCCCTCATTTGCATAACAATTACCCCTGCCAATGCCTAACCGCCAATACCGAGAAGTTGTGACGTTTGCTACGAGGTAGGCGAAAAAACCAAAAGGCTGGAAGTGCACCAAGTTGGAAAAATTCCTACCAGGCCCCTTGCGGCGACCAACCGAAGTCCATAGCAAGGTCATATCTAGCTAAGCCTAAAGGGTGGTTGGGATGGGATAACCGGTGAGCTGGAACGGGGCAAAGAGGGCGGTCCCCGGACATGCCTGGCCTTAAATGGGCTAGGCCCCGCCGCCCCGGCCCCACCAATTGGCGGGCAGGGTTGCCGGCATGCCCGGGGATTCCCCTGTTCTCGCGGGGGCAAAAGGCCAGCCCCCGCGAGTGGAGTGTGTGGGAGGGGTTAGCCCGCAACCCCCTCTCCTCTCTAGCTCGGAAATGGCTTTGCGTGGCAAGTCCCCTCCCCCATGTGAAATAAAGACACGGGACACATTATTTAAGGTTAATGGGCATAAAAAGGCCACAACTGTATTGATTACAGAATTGGAAGGTATTGGCCTTAGGCATTGGCTCCTATCGACTAACCGGCATGGAGACCGGGAAGGGTTGTCCACAAGCCGTGGGAGTCCTGTTGAAGTACGCCAACTAGGATCCCACGGGTGTCACCGCTCGGGGGCGTGCCGGAGGCCCTTACCTCCCTAGGTTTCGGACAAGGCAACGCCCCCCGGAGTCCTCTACCGGAATACCCATTTTCATTGGGGGAAGGTGATGGCGCTTCCTTCCCCCTCATTTGCATAACAATTACCCCTGCCAATGCCTAACCGCAAATCGAGCAAAGCTCGCCGCCAATACCTTCAAGCCTGTAACCAATCCGTAATCCCTGCTATGATGTCCCCCAACCAAATATCATTTCCAGCATCTGACAGATGCACGCCATCCCGTCTGTAGAGGGCCTTGTTGCTGTACTGGATGCCTGGGTGCCTAATGACGCACCCGTCCAGAGCCACCACTCTACGTTCCACAGCCCGTTCCAAGACCTTTCTTGCCTTGTTGATTCCAACCGGGCTCACACAATCCCTCCACGTCCTCCTCTCAAGCAGCGAGGACCACAAGATCGTAATGTTTGGGTAAGTCGCCATCAGATCAGCAAAATCGTCAAAAATGTTCCATCTCAAGTCAATAGCTTTGCGATACGCTAAGTCGTTTCCCCCCAACTGGACAACCAGGGCATCAGGTGGGCCCTCCGAGGCAGCTCTCGCCATCACGGCTGGCTTGAATTCGCTCCAGCACATCCCTCTATGCGCTATCCACGCCAGCTCTACATTTGCAGGCAAGCTCAGATTTATACCCAAACCGGTGTTCATGGCACGATTCTTGGCCCAATGCACGATGCTGTGGCCCACCAGCCAAATGCGCACCCTCTTGTATTCTGAAAAGCAAACAGGCAGAAAACCACGGTCAGGAAACCCCACAGCTAGTCATAAATTCTTTCTCACATAAGCTCTGTATGCATTAGATCTCCACCGCCCCAAGTCCTTTATCCTGTCTGCTGAGAGCCCAAGATGCACTGCAGTGGTTGCTGCCCCTATCCGAAAGGAGTGAGCCGCAAATTCGGCCGCGGACAGACCGCAAGCTGACAATGCCAAGCGCATCACCCGCGTAAACTGATGCCTGGCCAAGAGCGATCCATCCGCGTGAATAAATAGGGGGCCGGGGCTACTGGGTCTTAAGTAGAGGAAACGCCTCGTATCCCTCACCGGGCAGGGACCACTAGCCTGTGCAGCTGGTAGCCGAAGGAGGGCCCCTCTGCCCTGTTGGTCCGTCTTAGAGCTCCGTACTTGAACCATCAGGTCAGTCTCTGATAGGGTCAGATCACTTAACAGGATGCCCTCTGGCCGTGGGCAACCCCTCCCTCGCAGACTACCTCACCTATGCGCAGGGCGCCAAAGAAGGCTACGGAATAAGCGGCAGAGAATAGGCGCGCTTCATATTTTGACCAGCATATTTCTCGTAATTTTTTGTGTATCTGGGTCAAAATATCATACGTTATGGGCCTCCTCTTGTCAGAGCTGGGGGGCTGTAGCTGGCGCCAGCCCTCTAAGGTCTTACGCACGATAAATTGTGCGCACGGGTCGATGGCGAAAAAGGCTTTACAAAAATAGGAAATCCCCGCGGACTGAATATTGAGAGTCTTTGGTGCCCTGCCCAGCTCCTTCAGATGGGTTAAGTAGTGGAGGACCTCCCTTGTTGAGGGAATGGAATTCTGCTTTGCGCTGGGTATACTGCTGCGGAACTTTAAAAAGTCAGCCCAAGCCTTCTTGTATGATCTCATTGTGGAAGGGGCAACTGCACCGAATACTCCCTTCATCATTTCCTGCTCCCAAGGCTCCAGAGATGCTCCGGGAAAGGCATTGATGATTGTTCCGCTTCCGGCGCTAATGAGCGAAAGCGCTCCATCTGAAAACGAGACAGAGCATCCATGATGTCATTATTAATGCCAGGTACGAATTTGGCTGAAAAATATATATTCTGCTCCAAACACAGGAGGACGAAGGACCGTAACAAGTTACCCACCCTGGTGGAGCGCGCGGACTGCTGAGAAAGAACCGCTACCACTGCCTGGTTATCTGTGTTGAAACAAACCCTATGGTTGCGGAACTGCTCCGACCAAAGATGTACTGCCACCACGATAGGGAAAAATTCCAAGAATGTAAGGTCCCGAGTAATGGGCTGGCCCTGCCAGTCTGCAGGCCACTTTTTGGCACGCCACTGGCCCCTGAAGTAAACCCCGAAACCCAAGGAACCTGCTGAACTTGGAAATCAGCGTTGAGCGCCATGGAGTCTTGCCACAAGGATATACCGTTGTACTTGTCGAGGAACTGTAACCAAACTCCCAGATCTGCCTTAACTTCTTTGGAGAGGCGCACCCTATGCTGTGGTGCCCTGAGACCAGTGGCCAATCTGGCCAGGCGGCCACAAAAGGGGCGGCCCGGCGCCACTACCCTACAGGCGAAATTTAGGTGGCCTAGCAGGGACTGAACTTGCCTTAAGGTAACCTTCCTCAGGGGTAGCAGCTGCTGTATCAGTGCTTTAAGAGCGATCAATTTATTCTCGGGCAGTCTAGAGGTCTGGGCCACGGTATCTAACTCGATGCCCAAGTAGACAATAGAGGTGGCTGGACCCTCCGTCTTTTCGGCGGCTAGCGGCACCCCTAGCTCACCAGCTAAAGCCGTGAAGGCCTCCAAGAGGGCGGAGCATCGCTGCCTGTTATCTGCCACCAAAATAAAATCATCAAGACAATGCGACACGCCCAACGACCCTGTCCTGAAGCGTAGGGCCCAGTCCAAAAACGTACTAAACGACTCAAAGGCTGAGCAAGCCACGGAACAACCCATCGGCATTGTTTTGTCAATGAAATACGCTCCGTCAAATCTAAAGCCCAACCAACGGAAATCAGCCGGGTGGACGGGAAGGAGGCGGAATGCCGACTCGATGATGCATTTGGCTAGAAGTGCCCCCTGCCCAAATCGCCGAATCATTTTCACTGCTTGGTCAAAGGAGGCGTATTTTACTGTACAAAGCTCCTGGGGGATCGCATCATTGACAGAGCCTCCCCTTGGGTGGGAAAGGTTGTGTATCATGCGGAATTCCCCTGGGGTCTTCTTTAGTACAATGCCCAGAGGGGATAGGTGAAGTCCTTCAAAGGGGGGTTCGGCAAAGGGGCCTGCCACCCTCCCTGCCTTGATTTCCTTCTCTATCTTTTTTCTAACTATCTCTGGTCTTTCCTTAACAGACTTTTGATTTTGTGGGTTCCCGGTGTTGGGGGGGAAGCCACGGGGATTCTGAACCCCTTGGAGAACCCCTCCCAAAGGTATTGTGCAGCTGTTCGATCGGGATACTGGTCCAGTAAGGTTTTGAGGGGCTGAAGTTTGATGGGGGAGGAGGCTAAACCCAGGTGCAAGTTACTGGCGGTTACCAGGCCCCTGGCGGGTGGATCCGGGGGCACCCCTGTTATTGTTGTGGAAGAACCCCCGCCCCCCGAAAGGGCTACTGTTTGTTCTTGAAGCAGGCAGAGGCGGGGTGGTTACCCCAGCACCGCTCACATTCATGCAGATACTTACAGGAGGGTCGCGAGCATACACCCCTGTTGTACTCCCAGCACTGACGGCGCCGCTTCACCTCTGTCTTACCCGCCTTGGATGAGTCCTGATTTTTCTTTTCGATGTAGGGATTGACGTCCTCGCCCCAGTAATTAGGATCCGTTAGATCCCAGTGGGTGGAAGGCAGGAGAGAAGCGTTTCTACGGAAATTCTCATTGTACGTTAAAGCGGCATTTTCTCCCGCGAGAGCATGTGCCCTCCTCACGTGAGCCAGATAAGCAACCAAATCCATGGAGCGCCGAGGATAAGCTGCACACACAACTCCCATGAAAACCTGGTACCCATCCAACCAATTCTCAAAGGTGCGCTCTGCCCTAGGCGTCCTGTACCTCCGCTTACCATAGGACCGCCTCTTTTCCCCTTTTAGAATCATAGACTCAAAGAATCATAGAGTTGGAAGAGACCACAAGGGCCATCGAGTCCAACCCCCTGCCAAGCAGGAAACACCATCAGAGCACTCCTGACATATGGTTGTCAAGCCTCTGCTTAAAGACCTCCAAAGAAGGAGACTCCACCACACTCCTTGGCAGCAAATTCCACTGTCGAACAGCTCTTACTGTCAGGAAGTTCTTCCTAAAGTTTAGGTGGAATCTTCTTTCTTGTAGTTTGGATCCATTGCTCCGTGTCCGCTTCTCTGGAGCAGCAGAAAACAACCTTTCTCCCTCCTCTATGTGACATCCTTTTATATATTTGAACATGGCTATCATATCACCCCTTAACCTCCTCTTCTCCAGGCTAAACATGCCCAGCTCCCTTAGCCGTTCCTCATAAGGCATCGTTTCCAGGCCTTTGAACATTTTAGTTGCCCTCCTCTGGACACATTCCAGTTTGTCAGTGTCCTTCTTGAATTGTGGTGCCCAGAACTGGACACAGTACTCTAGGTGAGGTCTGACCAGAGCAGAATACAGTGGCACTATTACTTCCCTTGATCTAGATGCTATACTCCTATTGATGCAGCCCAGAATTGCATTGGCTTTTTTAGCTGCCACGTCACACTGTTGGCTCATGTCAAGTTTGTGGTCAACCAAGACTCCTAGATCCTTTTCACATGTACTGCTCTCAAGCCAGGTGTCACCCATCTTGTATTTGTGCCTCTCATTTTTTTTTTGCCCAAGTGCAATACTTTACATTTCTCCCTGTTAAAATTCATCTTGTTTGTTTTTGCCCAGTTCTCTAATCTGTCAAGGTCGTTTTGAAGTGTGATCCTGTCCTCTGGGGTGTTAGCCACCCCTCCCAGTTTGATGTCATCTGCAAATTTGATCAGGATGCCCTTGAGTCCATCATCCAAGCCGTTGATAAAGATGTTGAATAAGACCGGGCCCAAGACAGAACCCTGTGGCACCCCACTAGTCACTCTTCTCCAGGATGAAGAGGAACCATTGATGAGCACCCTTTGGGTTCGGTCAGTCAGCCAGTTACAAATCCACTGAGTGGTAGCATAGTCAAGACCGCATTTTACCAGTTTCTTTACAAGAATATCATGGGGCACCTTGTCAAATGCCTTGCTGAAATCAAGGTAGGCTACATCCACTGCGTTCCCTTCATCTACCAGGCTTGTAATTCTGTCAAAAAATGAGATCAGGTTAGTCTGACATGACTTATTTTTCAGAAATCCATGCTGACTATTGGTGATCACAGCATTCCTTTCTAGGTGCTCACAGACTGTTTGCTTAATGATCTGCTCCAGAATCTTCCCTGGTATTGATGTCAGACTGACTGGGCGGTAATTATTTGGGTCCTCTCTTTTCCCCTTTTTGAAAATAGGGACAACATTTGCCCTCCTCCAGTCTGCCGGGACTTCGCCTGTTCTCCAGGAATTCTCAAAGATGACTGCCAGTGGTTCTGAGATCGCATCTGCCAGTTCTTTTAATACTCTTGGATGAAGTTCATCTGGCCCTGGAGACTTGAATACATCTAAACTAGCCAAGTATTCTTGTACTATCTCCTTAGTTATTCTGGGCTGTGTTTCCTTTGCTGAATCATTTGCTCCAAATTCTTCAGGTCGGGCATTGTTTTCTTTATCGGAGAAGACTGAGGCAAAGAAGGCATTGAGGAGTTCAGCCCTTTCTGTGTCCCCTGTTTGCATTTCACCATCTTCTCCTCTGAGTGACCCCACTGTTTCTTTGTTCTTCCTTTTGCTACGAACATACCCATAAAAGCCTTTGTTCTTGCTTTTAACCTCTCTAGCAAGCCTGAGTTCATTCTGTGCTTTAGCTTTTCTGACTTTGTGTCTACACGTGCTGGCTATTTGTTTGAATTCCTCTTTGGTGGTTTCCCCCCTTTTCCATTTTTTGTACACATCCTTTTTTAATCTTAACTCAGTTAAAAGTTCTTTAGATAGCCACCCTGGCTTCTTTAAGCACCTTCCATGTTTCTGTCTCATTGGTATTGCCTGACGTTGTGCTTTTACTATCTTCCTCTTAACAAACTCCCAGCCATCATGAACTCCCTTTCCTTTTAGTATTACTGTCCATGGGATCTCACCCAGCACTTCCCTAAGTTTTATGAAGTCGGCTTTCTTAAAGTCAAGAAATTGAGTCCTAGTATGCTTGGCTGCTCCTTTCCGCTGTATAGTAAACTTCAGAAGAGCATGATCACTCGCGCCTAATGATCCTTCCACTTCTACCCCACTAACCAGGTCATCAACATTGGTTAGGACCAGATCTAAAATGGCTGTTCCTCTTGTTGCTTCTCCCACTTTCTGGACAATGAAGTTGTCTGCAAGGCCAGTGAGGAATCTGTTGACCTTATGCTCTTGGCTGAGTTTGACATCCAACAAATATCCGGGTAATTGAAGTCCCCCATTACTACTATCTCCCTTCCTTTTGCATGCTTGGCCATCTGTTCCAGGAAGGCATCATCTATGTCCTCCGTTTGGCTTGGGGATCTATAGTAAACTCCCACAATGAGATCTCTGTTATTCTTCTCTCCCTTAATTTTGACCCAAATGCTCTCACTTTGGCTTTGAGGTTCTAAATCTTGGATCTCTTCACAGGTATACACATCCCTGACATATAACGCCACTCCTCCTCCTTTCTTGTTTGGTCTGTTTCTCTGAAATAGATTGTATCCCCCCATTTTTACATTCCAATCGTGGGACTTATCCCACCAGGTTTCAGTGATGCCTATTATGTCATATTTAGTTTGCTGTACCAAGAGCTCAAGCTCATCTTGTTTATTTCCCATGCTTTGCGCATTAGTGTACAGACATTGAAGTCCATTAATCATTCCCCCGTGTCTCTTATTTAAGGATTTTTTCCTCCCACCACTAGGTCTGCGTGCTGTTTGCTCCATTTGGTCTATGACATTTGGATGATCATCTTCATCAATTGATAGACTCCTACCTTCAGGAGCACTGTCTCCCTCCCCCACATTAGTTAGTTTTCCTGTCAATTTGGTTGGAGGGAGAAGGGTAAACATGTCCACGTAATCTCCATTGAGGATCTTATTCCTCTTCTTCTGGGACAAATGGTTCCCCAATATAAAATCAGTGGATTGATTGGTAGCAACTTTTACATCCTCCACCAATGCCCCATCCTTCCATGCCAGTACACCATTGAAGGTCTTACGATGGGAATTGGCCCTCCTTTCATGCGCCCAAAGTGGGATTATCTTCCCCCAAGCCCCAGTAGCTATCCATGGGGCCCTCGCTATCCGAATCAGAGGATGGCGTACCTGACTCATCCTCGGTCTCTGACTGCTTACTTCTCTTCTTCTTAGAGGACGTGTGCTTCCTCTTGGACTTCCTCTTCCCACCTTGGACCTCAACGTTGGCTGGGGTCGCACTTGCCGCTGGCTGAGGGGTGGGAGGTTCAATGTGCTCATCCTCCAGGGCGGAACCCGCGCTGTCCTCGGTAGAGCTGTGCTGGGGCTGCTGTTCCTGAAACACACTAGGAATGTCTACAATTTGTGAGACGGCGTTACCGCTGGCACCCTTGGTGGTGGCCTTCCCCTTGCCGGGACCCTTAGCCGGCGCCCTTCCTTTGCCTATGCTTTGGTTTGTTTTCTTAGCCATGGCTGCCTGTGCACGGGTATTTGGGCGACCTGTATTCGCCGTTTCTGACTGGTTGCTGCCCCCTGCAATGACGGGGATGTCCTGTTGAACTTGGTAGCTAGAAGGAGTGTCGGGTATCACCTCCTGTGACAGTTCCGGGGCTGGAAGCGCCAAAGCCCCCCTAGGCCTACACTGTCTGTAAAATGTTTCAAACGCCATGAAAAATTGGGCGAAGGCTTGAGGGTCGCAAGGCATGGCCGGCACTTGAGCGCCCCCATTGCCTGCGGGGGGTGCCAGCTGATTGGCGGAAGTGGATGCCTGCTGGTCTCCACCGGAAGCCATTTCAAACTGAATCGTGAACTGGAACCACTAAGGTATTCGCCTAGCAATTTAAAATTGCCTACCTAGGAGGTCCGTGTACCCCCTTACCCGTTCAGTATCACCTGCGCTGACTTAAATGCAATCGCAATCCACTGTCCGTGATCAGCAACACGGCCAAGAATTACCTAGCTCAGTATTGTCAACGCTGTCTAGCTTGCACTTGATTATGGGATTGCTAATTGCACCCAGTTCAGTATTATCAACACTGGCCTAGCTATTAACTAACCTTGAAGAGGTTGGCTAAACCTAGTTCAGTATTAACCACGCTGTCTCAGTCAGTATTAACCACACTGACTTAGGTCTAACCTAATTTCAGTAAGGCTCGGTGTGCCCTAATTTGGTCTATATGAAAATAATGGCTATATAATTAGCTCTAAAATGAACACAGTGTTATTTGAATTTAACCTCTCACTACGCAATAAACAAAACAGGGCAGCCTTTCCTCAAAAGGCGGGAGCCAGAATCACCAAACCCATTTCAATGGGCAATACTCAAAACAATGCAATCCAGTTACACAGGTAGGAACCAAAGAAAATAATTGTTTATTTCTCTATTTATTATTTATCTATAACAACTATGAATTGACTATACTAAATTATGAAACTTAATGCCTAGGCAGAGCCCGCGAGCAGAATGAGATAATTTGAATTCACCCTTTACTAAACCCCATAAATCGCCTCTGCGTTAAATTAGAATATTATTTAAAGGGGTAAAGAGATGAGATCACTTGTCAATTAAACTGCCCAATAAAGCACTTCAATTAAATTTTGTCTGATCGAAGGCAGGCACTTAATAGATCTGTTAATTAATTATATTTTCATTTATACGTGACCTTCAATTAAATTTGTTTTATCCAGGGCTTTAGTTTAAATAGATCTGTTGATTAATTAGATTTCCGGATTAAAGTGCCCTGGAGCGCCAGGCACCTTGCATAAATCACCCTAATGCCTGTGAAGACGCTGCTAAAAGTTGCCGGCACGCCCGGGGATTCCCCTGTTCTCGCGGGGGCAAAAGGCAAGCACCTGCGAGTGGAGTGTGTGGGAGGGGTTAGCCCGCAACCCCCTCTCCTCTCTAGCTCGGAAATGGCTTTGCGCTTACTTCATGTCGTGTTCTTTGCTGTTAATGCACATTGACACAGAAATCGTAAAGTGTGTGTGTCAGAGTTGCCCGAGGTCCCAGCTCACAAAGGACCAACACCAGTCCGTTGTTATATACAAAAGTCTTTATTGAAGTTCAGTTTCATCTTCACAACCGTAGCGCGCAGCTCTACGTCTGAAACTCTAGACCGTCGAAGCCCCGTCTGAATCTCCTCCCCCCAGACACCAGTTTAAGACTCTAGCCTTGCTCCACCTCTTCCTTTGCTCTTTCCTCCTCTGGCTCCGCCTGTCAGCTGGGGTCTCGCCCTTCCTAGACTCATCTGACGCTGAGTCCCCTGAGTCTTCCCCCTGCCTCCGGCGGGCTTTAGGACCTGCCTCCCAATCCGGGTTTTCTGCTGTCCCCCGCGCCTGTACATTCGAACTTGGCGCGCGCGCACAGCCGGCAACCTTCCTCCTGACCGTTACACTGCTCCTGTCACTGCTTCCCCCTTCTGGGAGGCTAGCTGGACCTGACCTCCCCTCCGTTCCCCCACTCTCCGATAGAGGCATGGTCAGCCCTGACTCATCTTCTATCCCTGCTGGAGGAGACGCTGGTCCTGACACCTGGGACTCTTCCCCCCCACTACGCTCTGGTGGGGAAGCTGGTCCTGATCTCCCGCTGCTGCTTTGGGAGTCCCCGCTGGCCCCTTGTTTCTGGTGTGTTCCCCCTGGGACCCCCCCTTGCCCTGACCATCGGCGCCTCCTTCTGGGAATCTTCTGATTCGCTGGAGAAGCTCATGGAATCTCTCGGGTCGCTGTCATACTCCCCTACGCTGCCCTCAGATTCTTCCCCTTTGCTCTCCATTTCCTCTCTCCCCTGTACCTCTGTTCCTGAGCCCCTGACATCCATCCCCCCCCTCGAAGCCCCCCTTCCCCCCTCCTCCCCTTCGGGTGCGGGTTCCGGGTGCTCCAGTGCTGTGGGGGTGAGTGCGGGATACCGTTCCTTCCCCCTGGTGTGTAGCCAGCCAGCTGGATCTGGCCAGCCCGTAATGGGCTCGTGGACGTCGATCTCCTCTGCTTCCATCTCTCTGCATTCGTGTTCGAACCCAAGGTCCTCCCCCAACACGTCCATGTCCGTCTCTCCCCCTGTTACCTCGGGTGATGCTGCGTGCCAGGGCCCCCTTAGCAGTTCCCTGCTCCACCCCACCTCCGGTTGATTGTCCCACCAATAAGAGCGGTCCGTGGCAGACCCCGAGAGTCATCCCTCTGGGGAGCTTGTGTCTGGCGCCGTTTCCTCAGCTGATGAGAACCCCTGGAACGTGCTGGCTGAAAGTGTGGGTGTGAAAAGCCAGTCGTCGAAATAATCTGCCGGCATAGGTCTGTGTGGGAAGAGTGCATGGAAGTCATCTTTGAGGTTGTGCTCCTCCAAGGCATAGTCCGGTACCCACCTGTTGGCGCTGGCCGGGGTACCTTCCCTGGCGAAGAGATATTCAACTCCCTCTTCCCCCCATCTCGAGTCTAAAATCTCCGTGACCTTGTTGAGTGGCGCCGCCCTCGTGGACTCCTCCCCCGTTGGTGATTTTCTGAGTGGATGTGGTGCGGTCCCTGGCGCCTGAAACCTGTGGGGTTCTTTGTAGGGTGTGAGCACTGACCTATGAAATACCGGGTGCATTCTGGAGCCCTCCGGGAGTGTTAACCGGAAGGCCACTGGGTTGATTTGTGCCTCGACTTGGTAAGGCCCTAGCTGCTTGTGTCTGAGCTTCTTCTTAGTTAACGTTCTGGCCGGCACTGCCTGGGCCGCTAACCAGACCCAGTCCCCCACCTGGATGTCTTCCCCGACTCTCCTGTGCCTGTCTGCCTGCATTTTGTAGGCGTGTTTTGCTAGTTCTAAGTGCCTTCGGAGTTGGTCGTGGACCTCCTGCAACTCTGCTGCCAAGTGCTCTGCACCCCGTGGCTCCCCCTCCCCCTTCGTCTCTAACCCCGGGAAGGTTCTGGGATGCCGCCCATTGTTGGCGAAGAACGGTGTCACCCCTGTAGACCCGTGCTTCGTGTTGTTGTAGGCAAACTCGACCAGCGGTAGGTAGTCCACCCAGGTCGAGGGCTGTTGATTCGCGTAGCATCGCAGGTACTGCTGCATGATGGCGTTGACCCTCTCCGCCTGCCCGTTGGTCTGCGGGTGTCGTGCCGACGCTAAGTTGATCTTGACGTTCAGGATGCCCAGCAGCTTCTGCCAGAAGCTCGAGACGAATTGGCGACCCCGGTAGGACAGGATGGACCGTGGTAAGCCGTGAACTTTGAACTCGTGGTCTATGAACAGTTTGGCAGTCTGTTTCGCTGTGGCCACCTTCGCGCAAGGAATGAAGTGCACCATCTTGGTGACCGGCAGTACGTCTTCAGACATGGAATACAGTTTTCCAGTCGGCAGCGTCGCCCCCGGTAGGAGGTCAATCGCGCAGTCGTAGGGCCGGTGGGGAGGCAGCTTGTCCGCTTCCTTCTCGCAGAAGACCTCCAAAAACGCCTTGTACTTGTTGGGTACTGCCTGCACCATGCCTAGGTGTAGCTGTGGTTCATCCCCTTGTCCCTCCTCTTCCTGGCTGGTTCGGATGCAGTGTTCTGCGCAGTAGGAGGAGCAGAAGGTTAAGTTCCGCTGGTACCATGCTAATGCCGGGCTGTGTCTATCCAGCCAACTCATGCCCACCACATTATGGGCGTGTCCGACAGGTGGGTGACATTGAAGCTGATGACTTCGCGGTGATTTCCAATTTGCATTACCAGAGGCGGTGTTTGCTGCACCACCTGTCCACCCAGCAGCTTCCTGCCATCGACCGTGACGACGTTTAGGGGCATCGTGGCTGGTAGGAGCGCTATGCAATGTAGCCTGATGAAGTCCACTCCTATAAAGTCTGCATTACTACCATAGTCAATGGTAATAGGGACTTCCAGGGTGATTCCATTTGGCAGCTGGAGTGATGCGGTGAGTTGCACCACTGGTTTGGGTGGGAGGGGGTCTGTGGGCTGCAAAATCTCTGGGGACTGCTTCACTGACTCGCCTGGCTGGGTCCCAGTGCCTCTGCCTCCAGCCAGGCTTCGTCGTTTCCCTGCAGCTGTTCCCCCTGCTGAACTGCTCCCCGTACTGTTGCTAAGGCTGCAGTGTGCTTCTGGATCCTCTGGGGACACTCTTTGGTCATGTGCAGTGCACTGTTGCAGATATAACACTTCCTGCTCCCTCTAGGAGCCTTCGTCTTGACTGCTCCCGGTGTTTGGGCTCTGGTCGCTGTCTGAGCCATGGCATCACCTATCTCCATCGGCTCTTCTCCCCCCCCCCCAGTGGAGGCGTGGATTGCGCGCGCCCTGGCTCTCTGGGAAGGAAGGGAGTTGTTTGGCTGGCGTGCGTGCCATCCGTCTGTCATCCCTGCTCCAAGGGCGTTCTTCCAGGCGCACCCCTATCGCCAGCGCCCTCTGGACGACTTCTGTGGTATTGGTAGGTCTCTCTCCCCTCGCCAGCTCATCTTTCACGGCTCCATTTAGCCCCTCCCAGAACAGATCCCTCACGTCAGCTGAGTCCTTCTCCCAGCCCAGCACATTTACTAACGCAAAAAAGCGGGAGTGATATTGTCTCACCGTGGCTTTGCCCTGCGTCAGCCCGTGCATTTCCCTCCTGGCCACATCCACATCTACCGTTGATTTAAGACAAGCGTCCATAGCTTTGATAAATGCGTTTGAATCCTGGAGGGCGGGATCATTTTCACGCCATAAATTGTGCAGCCACGATTTAGCTTCCCCATGCAGATGAGTGATTATGAACCCTACTTTTTCCTCCTCATCTCTAAAGTCTTTCCGAAGCAAATTGAGTGTGAAAACTATGTCTGCCCTGAAGTTAGGATACTGCTGCAGGTCCCCGTCGAAGTGGGCTACGATGCTGCCCCCCCCTCTTCCCGAGGCCAACTCCCTCCGGCTTGGGTCCTGGCAGCCCCTCTTTGCCCAAACGTTCCCACCTGTCACTGCTTCCCCCTTCTGGGAGGCTAGCTGGACCTGACCTCCCCTCCGTTCCACCACTCTCCGATAGAGGCATGGTCAGCCCTGACTCATCTTCTCTCCCTGCTGGGGGAGACGCTGGTCCTGACACCTGGGACTCTTCCCCCCACTACGCTCTGGTGGGGAAGCTGGTCCTGATCTCCCGCTGCTGCTTTGGGAGTCCCCGCTGGCCCCTTGTTTCTGGTGTGTTCCCCCTGGGACCCCCCTTGCCCTGGCCATCGGCGCCTCCTTCTGGGAATCTTCTGATTCGCTGGAGAAGCTCATGGAATCTGACTGACCGAACCCAAAGAGTGCTCATCAATGGTTCCTCTTCATCCTGGAGAAGAGTGACTAGTGGGGTACCACAGGGTTCTGTCTTGGGCCCGGTCTTATTCAACATTTTTATCAACGACTTGGATTATGGACTCAAGGGCATCCTGATCAAATTTGCAGATGACACCAAACTGGGAGGGGTGGCTAACACCCCAGAGGACAGGATCACACTTCAAAATGACCTTGACAGATTAGAGAACTGGGCCAAAACAAACAAGATGAATTTTAACAGGGAGAAATGTAAAGTATTGCACTTGGGCAAAAAAAATGAGAGGCACAAATACAAGATGGGTGACACCTGGCTTGAGAGCAGTACATGTGAAAAGGATCTAGGAGTCTTGGTTGACCACAAACTTGACATGAGCCAACAGTGTGACGCGGCAGCTAAAAAAGCCAATGCAATTCTGGGCTGCATCAATAGGAGTATAGCATCTAGATCAAGGGAAGTAATAGTGCCACTGTATTCTGCTCTAGTCAGACCTCACCTGGAGTACTGTGTCCAGTTCTAGGCACCACAATTCAAGAAGGACACTGACAAACTGGAACGTGTCCAGAGGAGGGCAACCAAAATGGTCTAAGGTCTGGAAACGATGCCTTATGAGGAACGGCTAAGGGAGTTGGGCATGTTTAGCCTGGAGAAGAGGAGGTTAAGGGGTGATATGATAGCCATGTTAAAATATATAAAAGGATGTCACATAGAGGAGGGAGAAAGGTTGTTTTCTGCTGCTCCAGAGAAGCAGACACGGAGCCAAACTACAATGGATCCAAACTACAAGAAAGAAGATTCCACCTAAACATTAGGAAGAACTTCCTGACAGTAAGAGCTGTTCGACAGTGGAATTTGCTGCCAAGGAGTGTGGTGGAGTCTCCTACTTTGGAGGTCTTTAAGCAGAGGCTTGACAACCATATGTCAGGAGTGCTCTGATGGTGTTTCCTGCTTGGCAGGGGGTTGGACTCGATGGTCCTTGTGGTCTCTTCCAACTCTATGATTCTATGAATCTCTCGGGTCGCTGTCATACTCCCCTACGCTGCCCTCAGATTCTTCCCCTTCGCTCTCCATTTCCTCTCTCCCCTGTACCTCTGTTCCTGAGCCACTGACAGTGTGCAATGAGACCAAAAGAACACAACACCATCTTTTCGCTTCCATATGCATAGTAAGAAGACGAATAAGCTTTGATTGGGCTTTTTTCAATTCGCATGGTGTTATTTGGGTGTGCGCTAGAGTCACCCCAAACGAAAGCAAAAAGGTGTTTTGGGTTCCATCTACATAAAAAGAAGATGATAAAGCTCTGATTGGGCTTATTTCAAATTGGTGTTTTGGGGGTTAGAATGCACATTCAACCAAAAATCGCAGATGACATATTTGTTATCAGCCCAAATCAAGCATAGGTGTTTTGGTTCCATCTCAATAGAAAAAGGACGAATAAGCTTCGATTGCCCTTTCGGTGTGCATTCACCCACAAATAGCAAAGCGAAGTGTAATAACCCCAAACAAAGCCAAACAGGTTGTTTTGGGTTCCAGCTACATAGAGAGAAGAATCTTGGATTTCGCTTACTTCAAGTCGTGTTCTTTGCTGTTAATGCACATTGACACAGAAATCGCAAAGTGTGTGTGTCAGAGAACTGACATCAGAGCATAGTGGAGAGGCGAGGCTCCCAGATTCTGCAGGAGAGGGGACTAGTAAGGGAAGAGAGAGAACGTCATTTGGGGAAGGAAGTCCAGGGGACACCAGGAAGAAGGGAGAGGCGGAGAGCAGCTCGGAGGCGAGGCTCCGAGACTCTTCCAGTGAAGTCAGTGGGGAGGGTGGAGGACCACCACTCGGCACGCCCACTCTGCGCAGAAGGCTTCCGCGCAGAGAGGCGAGGCGAATGTTGTCCGTTAAGGAATTCTTATGCTGGAGGAAATTTAGGAGACGCCCACTCACGGATTCTGCTAGCAACTGAGCAGCAGCGCCAAGGCTGCTCAGTCAGGGAAAGACACAACCGACACTAAGCAGTTTGGAACAGCTAGAGGTTTACACACAAGCAACCCCAATTCCCGTGACAGCAATCCGTGAGTCCCTTACGTTGCTTGTGTGCAAGAGGACCGGGATACAATCATGAGTCAAACCGGAGGAGCCGGCGCAGGAGAGGGGGCCAAAGGCGGACAGAGTCTGGAGGAGAGAAACTGAGACTTGGAGCAGCAACTGGCTCTACTAGCGGCGCGGCTGGATGAAAGGAGGACACATGATGCCCAGGGGAAGATTACCCCCATCGCAAGAAAGGTACCAGGACTTGTGCAGAAGTTTGGGGGCAACCCCAGAGATTATAACGTTTTTAAGACAGAAGTGCAGTATGCGCTGGAGCTGTAGTACGATGACTTTGCCCACGATGGGGGAAGAGTCACTTTCGTGGTGGGGCACCTGGAGGGGCGGGCCAGAGATTGGGTTCGACCCTTAATGGCAGCGGAGAACGCGGCCTTGAGGGACCTGAGAAAGTTTTTTAGCGCGATGGATCACATGTTCTCGAGCGATGTTGAACAGAGCGTGACGCGCAAAGAACTGATGGGGTGCAAACAGGGGAACCAGTCAGTGAGAGAGTACTGGTTGAGATTTGCTATGCTGATCCATAAACTTGGGTGGGACCTGAGTTCGGAACCAGTACAAATGTTATTTGAGGAGGGCTTATCCCCTTGGGTGAGAGACGAACTTTCCCGCTCACCCCACCCGGAATCGATGGACCAGCTGACCAAGTTGGCACTCGCTGTAGGAGTCCGACAAGAGACGCTGTCAGAGCTGCCCGAGGTCCCAGCTCACAAAGGACCAACGCCAGTCCGTTGTTATATACAAAAGTCTTTATTGAAGTTCAGTTTCCCTTTCACATCAGCAGCGTGCAGCTCTACGTCTGAGACTCTAGACCGCTGAAGCTCCATCTGAGTCTCCTCCCCCCATACACCAGTTTAAGACCCTAGCCTTGCTCCACCTCTTCCTTTGCTCTTTCCTCCGCTGGCTCCGCCTGTCAGCTGGGTTTTCTCCCTTCCTAGACTCTTCTGACGCTGAATCCCCTGAGTCTTCCCCCTGCCTCCGGCGGGCTTTAGGACCTGGTTCCCGATCTGGGCTTTCTGCTGTCCCGCGCGCCTGTACATTTGAATTTGGCGCGCGCGCCCAGCCGGCAACCTTCCTCCTGACCGTTTCACTGCTCCTGTCACTGCTTCCCCCTTCGGGGGGGGGGGCTAGCTGGACCTGACACCTGTGACTCTTCCCCCCCACTCTGCTCTGGTGGGGAAGCTGGTCCTGATCTCCAGCTGCTGCTTTGGGAGTCCCCGCTGGCCCCCTGTCTCTGGTGTGTCCCCCCTGGGACCTCCCTCGCCCTGACCATCGGCGCCTCCTTCTGGGCATCTTCTGATTCGCTGGAGAAGCTCATGGAATCTCTCGAGTCACTGTCATACTCCCCTATGCTGCCCTCAGATTCTTCCCCTTCGCTCTCCATCTCCTCTCTCCTCTGTGCCTCTGTCCCTGAGCCCCTGACAGACGCGCACGCTGGAAAGGCGGGAAGGGAGAGCAGAGCGTTGGCATGACAACCGCATTCCAGACATACTAGTGTCTACTGTGCCACCCGAGGAGCCAATGGAGATTGGAGGAGCGCGCGCGTGCGGGTTTTCAAACTCCAGCGAGGTGCGTAAGAAGGAGGGGAAAACCAGTAAGAGGTGTTTCCTATGCCAGCAGCCGGGACATTTTGCCAGAGTATGCCCTCAGAAGAAGGCGTGGCAAGGAATGGTGGGGGCAGTGGGGAGTGAGGAGGAAAAAAAAGAGGCGCCGGCAAACGGCCGTGCTTGGCTGCAGGAAGGAGGGCACAGCAGCCAGGCGAGCAACCAGTAGAAGTGCCCAAACCAGACCCTCCCCGAGCAGCCATCGTCATAGAGGTGGTGCTAGAACTCCCAAACGGACACCCCATCAAAGTGAAGGCGCTGCTGGATTCAGGCAGCTCTTGCAACTTCTTTAGCAAGGATTTTGCGCTAGAACACCAGCTCCAGGTGGTGCCTTTAGAACGTCCCCTGCAAGTAACCACGATTGATGGGAGAGAACTTTTGGGAGGGGAAGTGACCCACCAGACCCCGCCCATGAAAATGACAGTTTCCAGACACACTGAGACCATTGCCTTTCACGTAGCCACCTTAGCAGGACCACCTATCATACTGGGAATGAGTTGGCTGGCACTGCACGACCCAGTAGTAGGGTGGCATCAGCGGACAGTCACCTTTGGGTCGGCCCACTGCGTAGAGCATTGCCACGGAGGGGAAACCCCGAGGATGGCAGTAGCCAGGGTGGCAGGGATGGCAGTAGGGGAAAAAGGGAAGATACCACCTCAGTATGCGGACTTGGAAGAAGTCTTCAGCGAGAAGGAGGCGGATCGGCTACCCCCCCACAAGCCCTTTGACTGCCAGATCAACTTGCTCCCAGACGCTCAGCTGCCAGTGGGCAAGCTGTACGCCATGTCAGATAGGGAGATGCAGGAATTGCGGAAGTTTATTGACAAGAACCTGAAGCGAGGGTTCATAAGGGAATCGAGGGTGGTGGGGGGTAGTCCAGTGTTCTTTGTGGTCAAGCGAGACTCCCATGAGCCCAGGTTCGTAGTGGACTACCGTGGGTTGAACAGGGTGTCGGAAGCAGTGACCTTCCCAATGCCCAGAACTGATGAAATCTTGGCCAGGGTAAGGAAGGGGAAGATTTTTACCAAGCTGGACCTTCGGGGGGCGTACAACTTGATAAGGATGAGGGAGGGGGATGAAAGGAAAACCACCATGTTCACCCCTCTGGGAGCCTTTGAGTACTTAGTTATGCCCTTCGGACTCCAATTGTGAATTGTGTGGCCTTCCTGGACGACGTACTTATCTACTCAGAGAACGAGGAGCAGCATGTGAAAGATGTCAGGGAAGTGCTGAAAAGGCTGCAGGAGCATCAGCTGTGGGTCAAACTGGAGAAATGCCAATTCCATGCACGAGAGGTGGAGTTCCTGGGCTACAGGTTGTCAGACAAGGGCTTGGCCATGGACCCAGGCAAGGTGCAGGCCGTGCTAGAATGGAAGCCCCCCAAGAACAGGAAGGACGTGCAGAGGTTCTTGGGGTTTGCAAATTTCTACAGGAAGTTCATCAAGAACTTCGCCCATCTAACGGCACCCATAACGGATTGTCTCAGCAGTAAGAAGAAGTTCGAATGGACAGAAGAGGCACAGCGTTCCTTTGAAAAGCTTTCTACATGTGGATCTGCAGAAGCCGATGAGGCTAGAGACGGACGCGCCAGACAGAGCTGTGGGGGGCATATTGCTCCAGCAGGAAAATGGGGAACAGTGGAAGCCGTGTGCCTTCTTTTCCAGGAAGCTGAACAAGTCAGAGCAAAACTACACAGTGTACGATCGAGAACTGCTGGCAATTCACGAGGCTTTTCGACGGTGGCGACATTTTCTCATAGGCGCACAGCACAAAGTCCAGGTGTGTACTGACCACAAGAACCTGGAGTATTGGAGAACGGCAAGAGTGCTCAACCAACGACAGGTGCGGGGGGCTCAAGAGTTTTCCAAGTTTAATTTTGAGATTAGGTACGTGCCTGGGAAGGAAAATGTCAGAGCAGACGCCCTCTCTCGCAAGCCTGAATACGAGGAAGGGGAGGGAGGACCAGAAGCACGACATGTCATTCCCGAGGACAGATGGGTGTGTGGGGGAGTGTTCGTCGGGACGCAAGAGCTGGCCGGTCTGACGAGGGATGATCAGGATGCACAAACCAAGATCCGGGAAATTGGTATCACTGGGGAAACTCAGGGGGGGGGGTTCGAAGTAAAGGATGGGGCACTGTACTATAAGGGTGCATTGTACATACCTGAGGGGGATTTGAGGGGCAGAATACTCAAACAACTGCATGACAACCCCACGGCAGGACATTTTGGCCAACATAAGACAATGCTACTGGTCACCAGGCAGTTTTGGTGGCCACGGGTGAGGGAAGATGTGAAGGAATATGTACGCGGGTGCCAGTGCTGCCAGAGAGCGAAGGGGGAGAGGACAGCACCTGCAGGGTTACTGGAGCCCTTACCCACACCAGAGAGACCATGGGAGGTGGTAGCAATTGATTTTATGACGGATTTACCCAAAGCTAGGGGGAGAACGGCAGTAATGGTGGTAGTTGACTTGATGACCAAAATGTGCCATTTTATTGCGTGCTCGCATGCGGTGACTGCAGAAGAAACAGCAAAGCTGTTTGTAGAGCATGTTTTCAGGTTGCATGCCCCCCCCCCTTTGAGGATTTTATCCGACAGAGGCTGGCAGTTCACGTCCAGATTCTGGAGGAAGCTGATGACATCAATACCAGGGAAGATTCTGGAGCAGATCATTAAGAAAACAGTCTGTGAGCACCTAGAAAGGAATGCTGTGATCACCAATAGTCAGCATGGATTTCTGAAAAATAAGTCATGTCAGACTAACCTGATCTCGTTTTTTGACAGAATTACAAGCCTGGTAGATGAAGGGAACTCAGTGGATATAGCCTACCTTGATTTCAGCAAGGCATTTGACAAGGTGCCCCATGATATTCTTGTAAAGAAGCTGGTAAAATGCGGTCTTGACTATGCTACCACTCAGTGGATTTGTAACTGGCTGACTGACCGAACCCAAAGGGTGCTCATCAATGGTTCCTCTTCATCCTGGAGAAGAGTGACTAGTGGGGTGCCACAGGGTTCTGTCTTGGGCCCGGTCTTATTCAACATCTTTATCAACGACTTGGATGATGGACTCAAGGGCATCCTGATCAAATTTGCAGATGACACCTGTCAGGGGTACAGGGACAGAGGCACAGGGAAGGCAGGAAATGGAGAGCGATGGAGAGGAATCCCAGGAGAGCGAGGAAGAGGATAGCAATGACGCAGGGGATTCCATGAGTCTCTCCAGCGAATCAGAGGATTCCCAGAAAGGGGCGCCTGTGGTAAGGGCAAGGGGAGCCCCGGGGGGAAAGTGTCAGGAGCGGGGGGCCAGCAGGGGACCCCAAAGCGGCAGCTGGGAATCAGGGCCAGCCTCCCCACCAGAGCGCAGCGAGGGAGGGGGGGTCCAGTGTGTCAGAGGGAGCAGCTCCGGCGACAGAGAAAGGGGAGGGATCAGAGCAAGCCGTTCTCCCGGAAGGGGAGGAAAGCAGTGAGGGGAGTAGCATAACTGTCAAAAGGAAGGTCAGAAGTTGGGCGCGCGCGCCAAGTTCAAATGAGGAGGCGTGCGGGAGAACAGGGAGCCCGGAGGAGGAGGGGCCAGGACCCAAAGCCCACAGGAGGGGGCAGGAGCAGTCTGGAGACTCCGCTTCAGGAGAAAGCAGGAGGGGAGGAACCCCGACGGGCAGAAAGACCCGGCGGAAAAGGAAAGAGAGAAAGAGGTGGGGCAGCGTTAGCTTATTAAACTGGTGTAGGGGTGGGACCGATTCAGAGGGGACTTCAAACGTCTAGGCTAAGAGACGCGGGGCTGCACGCCTCGGTTGTGGAACCCATAATGAACTGCAATAAACACCCTTGTATATAAGAAGAGCTTGGCGTTGGTCTTTTGTGAGCTGAGACCTGAGGCAGCCCTGACAGTAAGTCCCCTCCCAAAAGTACGCAAAAAATTTTTTGCGAAGCTCACGAAGTTTGGCGGCCATGAGTATGGAGGAGCAGATAGCTGATCTACGCAACGCAGTCTCCCAGCTTACCACTGCGGTAGTGGTCTCCCAGAAGAAGGGGGAAGACGCGGAAAAGCGATGCCAGGATCTGCAAGCCAGGTGGGATCATGCATGCCAAGTGGGATTCCCGGGGTCCAGATCTGCAGGCGTAGGACTGGGCAGAAGGGGAGGCAACTTGGTAGCCCACTTTGATGGGAACCTGAAGCAGTACCCCAGTTTTCGAGCAGACGTCGAATATGCGTTGCATTTGCTTCGCGACGACTTTAAAGATGAGGAGGAGAAGGTGGGGTTCATTGTGTCCCACTTGCATGGGGAAGCGAGGGCTTGGCTGCGCAATCTGTGGCGCGAAGATTGTCCTGCTCGAAGGGACTCAGATGAATTTATCAAAGCCATGGACGCTTGCTTCCAATCTACCGTGGATGTGGATATAGCACGCAAGGAGCTGCATGGTTTAAGGCAAGGCAAGGCTACAGTACGTCAGTATCATGCTAGGTTTTTTGCCTTGCTGAATGTACTGAAATGGGAGAAAGATTCCCTGGCAGTAAGAGACTTGTTTTGGGAGGGGTTGTCTGGCCCTGTAAAAGATGAATTGGCAAGGGGGGTCAGACCTCAAACCCTAGCAGAACTTGTGCAGCGGGCGCTCGCCATTGGAGTGCGCCACGAAGAACGCCCTTGGCGCAATGAGGAGGGTCGCCAGCTTCACACACCCTCTAGAGCGCCTCCTTTCCTTCCCAGGGATCTAGGACGTACGCGTCCCTCACCTCAGCTGCAGGCAGGGGAGGAACCAATGGAACTTGGTGGTGCACAGGCTCAGTCAGCTGCCGGAGCCCCAGCGTCCGGAGCAGTCAAGACGAAGCCTCCTAGAGGGAACAGGAAGTGTTACATCTGTGACAGTGCGATGCACATGGCCAAAGAGTGTCCCCAGAGGCTCCAAAAGCACACTGCAGCCTTAGCAACAGTAACTGCAGCAGCACTACCTGAAGAGCAATTTCAGGGAAACGACAATGCCTGGCTGGAAGCAGAAATGCTGGGGCACAGCCAGGCGAGTCAGTAGGACAGTCCCCAGCGCTTTTGCAGCATACAAACCCCCTGCCACCCAAGCCAGTGGTGCAGCTCACTGCAACTCTCCAGCTACCTAATGGACGCACCCTGGAAGTCCCCATTACAATTGACAGTGGGAGCAACGCAGACTTCGTGGGGGTGCACTTCGTCAAGCAGCATCGCATAGAGCTCCTACCAGCCACGCTGCCATTGAACGTGGTCACAGTGGATGGCAGGAAGCTGCTGGGTGGGCAGGTGGTACAACAGACGCCACCCATGGTAATGCAGATTGGCAATCACCGAGAAGTCATCAGTTTCAACGTCACCCGCCTGTCAGACACACCTATAGTGTTAGGCATGAGTTGGCTGGATAGGCACAGCCCAACCATGGCGTGGTACCAGCGGCAGCTCACTTTCGGCTCGTCCTATTGCGCGCAGCATTGCATCCAGACCGGTCAGGAGGAGGAGGGCCAAGAGGAGGGGCAGCAGCTAAGTCTCAGCATGGTGCAAGCAGTACCCCTCAAGTACAAGGGGTTTTTGGAGGTCTTCTGCGAAAAGGAGGCTGACCAGTTGCCACCCCACCGGCCCTACGATTGCGCAATTGACCTCTTGCCAGGGACAACGCTGCCGCCTGTGAAGCTGTATTCCATGTCCGAGGATGAGCTGCAGGAGCTCAGGGAGTTCATAGATCACAACCTGCAGCGGGGATTCATCCGAGAATCAAAGGCTGTAGGGGGCAGTCCTGTGTTTTTCGTGAAGAAGAAGGACACGCCCCAAAAGAGGCTGATCGTAGACTTTAGATTCATAAACTCGAAGACAAAGCCCGCGGCCTTTCCCATGCCCAAGATTGACGACCTGCTCGCGACGGTGCGGAAAGGGAAGATCTTCACCAAGTTGGATCTCCGCGGAGCTTACAATCTCATACGCGTGCGAGAGGGTGATGAGTGGAAGACGGCCATGTTCACGCCGTTGGGCACCTACGAATACAGAGTTATGCCGTTTGGTCTCCAGAATGGCTCCCACTATTTCCAAGCTTTTATGCACCACGTGCTAGCGGGACTCCTCTACAAGAAGTGCGTATGTTTCCTCGACGAAATTCTGATCTTCTCGGAATCGCCGGAGGCTCACGAGAGCGACGTTAAGGAGGTCCTGCAGAGGCTACGGGAGCACAGGCTTTACGCCAAGCTGGAGAAGTGCCAATTCGACGTGACGGAGGTGGATTTTCTGGGCTATACGCTGTCCGACAGGGGACTAGCCATGGACAGCGCCAAGGTCCGCGCGGTGTTGGACTGGAAAAGCCCGCGAAATCGGAAGGAGGTCCAGAGGTTCGTCGGCTTCGCCAACTTTTACCGCAAGTTCATCAGGGGTTTCGCCAGGGAGACGGCAGCTATCACGGACACTCTCAGCTCCAAGAAGAAGAAGTTCACCTGGACGGACCAGGCAGAGCAGTCCTTCAGGAGACTTAAGAGTCTCTTCGCGTCCGAAGAACAGCTGCTACACGTGAATCCCGGCAGGCCCATGAGGGTTGAGACTGACGCATCTGACAGAGCGGTGGGGGCCGTCCTTTTACAGGAAGACCCGCAGGGGAACTGGAGGCCCTGCGCTTTCTACTCCCGGAAGCTCAGCAAGTCGGAACAGAACTACACCATCTGGGACAGGGAGTTGCTGGCCATCCACGCGGCTTTCAAGGCGTGGAGGCACTTCCTCATTGGAGCCAAGCACACCGTGCAGGTCCGCACGGACCACAAGAACCTAAAGTACTGGCGCACGGCGAAGCTACAGAATTCAGTGTTTAACCATAAAGGATGAAGCATATTCCATAGGAAAACAAACCTACTTTCTTTCTGTTGTAGAACCTTCCTTGCTTGATCTAGAGGCCCCTGGTAAGCCTAAAGAACAAAAAATGTTAGATCATCTTCAGTATGTGATTCCTGAATGAAGTGCTGTACCAAAGGTGCATCTACGTTTTTGTTTCTGATCCTACTGCGATGCTCTGATAGGTCCTGATAGGTCTTATGCCCAACATACAGTAAGCCACAAGGGCACTTAATTATATAAACAACCTGTGCTGTGGCACACATGACTGTATGGTAAAGTTGAAGTCTTAACTATTCTTTTACTAGTAATGCAAACCTACATGTGGTGCAATGTCCACATTTGAAAAAAACCTGTTGTCAAGGTCTACTGTGTACATGTGTGTTTTAAGTCAGTGTGTACTAACATATCCCTAAGTGATCTAGTACGTCGTTTGGCGAGGCAGGGAAAGACTTCACAGCCAGGAATTTCTTTCAGAATATACCAATGGCGTCTTGTTATTTTTTCAATTTTGGCTGTCATATAGTTGTACTCAAAGGAAACATAAATCCTCCTATGACTCTTGTTGGTATCAGAGTGGGTTTTTATTTTTTATTTTTTTATAAGATATTTATTAAGATTTTCAGAAAAATTACAAAAGAAAAAGAAAAAAGAAAAATACAAAATAAAAATAGTTTAAAAACAGTTCAATCTTTCTATCACATATTTTTCATTTGCTTATTTCCCGGACCCCCTCACACCTTCCTTTTCTGTATTCCAGTTCCAATTGTTAATTCAGCAAATCCCTCCCCTCTTCATTCATCTTAATCTTCAATTTTTAAATATAACATTATTATTTTTTTACCTATTAATAACCATTTTCTCATATTCCCTTATAGCATTACAGCAAAAGACCACTTAATTTCTATCCACCATCATTCTAACATTCATTAATTTTACAGTGTTTCTGTAAATAGTCTTTAAACTTTTTCCAATCTTCTTCCACCAACTCTTCTCCCTGGTCTCGGATTCTGCCAGTCATTTCTGCCAGTTCCATATAGTCCATCACCTTCATCTGCCATTCTTCCAGGGTTGGTAGATCTTGTGTCTTCCAGTACTTTGCGATGAGTATTCTTGCTGCTGTTGTGGCGTACATAAAGAAAGTTCTATCCTTCTTTGGCACCAATTGGCTGACCATGCCCAGGAGAAAGGCCTCTGGTTTCTTCAGGAAGGTATATTTAAATACCTTTTTCATTTCATTATAAATCATCTCCCAGAAAGCCTTAATCCTTGGGCACGTCCACCAAAGGTGAAAAAATGTACCTTCAGTTTCTTTACATTTCCAACATTTATTATCGGGCAAATGATAGATTTTTGCAAGCTTGACTGGGGTCGTGTACCACCTGTATATCATTTTCATAATATTCTCTCTTAGGGCATTATATGCCGTAAATTTCATACCTGTGGTCCACAACTGTTCCCAGTCAGCAAACTTAATACTATGTCCAACATCTTGTGCCCATTTAATCATGGCAGATTTCACAGTTTCATCCTGAGTATTCCATCTCAACAGCAAGTTATACATCTTTGACAAAGTCTTAGTTTTAGGTTCTAACAGTTCTGTTTCTAATTTTGATTTTTCCACCTGGAAGCCAATTTTCTTATCCAAGTTATATGCCTCCATTATCTGATAGTAGTGAAGCCAGTCTCGCATTTTATCTTTTAATTTCTCAAAACTCTGCAATTTCAATTTATCTCCTTCTTGTTCCAAAATTTCCCAATATTTTGGCCATTTGACCTCCATATTAAGTTTTTTCTGAGCCCTCGCCTCCATTGGTGATAGCCACCTTGGGGGTTTGTTTTCAAGTAAGTCTTTATATCTTATCCAGACATTAAACAATGCTCTTCTGACAATATGGTTTTTAAATACTTTATGTGCTTTAACCTTGTGCCACCCAAAAACATTGTTAAAACCTTCTAGATCCAAAATGTCTGTGTTCTCAAGAAGCAGCCATTCTTTCAGCCAGCAAAATGCTGCTGACTCATAGTAAAGTTTAAGGTCTGGCAGGGCAAATCCACCTCTGTCCTTTGCATCAGTTAATATTTTAAATTTTATTCTGGGCTTCTTGCCCTGCCAGACAAATCTAGAAATGTCTCTCTGCCACTTCTTGAAACAGTCCATTTTGTCCAAAATTTGCAATGATTGAAACAAAAACAACATTCTTGGCAATACATTCATCTTTATAACAGCAATTCGACCTAACAAAGAAAGCTTCAAGTTTGACCATATCTCTAAGTCCTTTTTCACTTCTGACCAACATTTCTCATAATTGTCTTTAAATAAGTTCAATTCAATTCAAAATCCTTTATTAGGCATAACACACCACACATTAACAAACAAACATCATATACAGACTGTATAAAATACGGGCTCAGCGAACACAATTTATCCTAGTCCTATTCTTAACTCCAAGAAATGAATCGATGTACAAAGATAATATAATACAACACAGCAACATCACCTACCATTAAAACCACTAAGTCTCTTTATCATGGCCCATTCTTTCTTCATGGACAGCACTTAAAAATCTTTAAATAAGTTTAAATTCTTAGCGGTCATATTCACCCTCAGGCAGGGGCGCCGACTTATAAAAAATATTGGGGGGGGGCCATACCGGGGTCCTGCCGCTGGTTCGCTCGGGTAGCCGGGAGAACGCAGTTCGAGGTGGCGGTGTTGGGGAGAGACCCTCGCTCAGGGCGCCACGAGACTTGGCGGCCGGCGGCCTATCTGGGGGGTTTTGGAGCGTATTTTGGCGGAGCGATTGGGGAGGAGGGGGCTTGTTGCCGGATTCTTCAGCTGGGCCGGAGATCCGCTGCTGGGGGGTCCCTGGGCCGAGTTGTGAGCACGGCCTGCTGAAGGGAGATCCAGCCGATTGCGCGACGGGGACGGCCGGGGCTCTCCGGCTAGGGCGCGCGGCTGGCTGGCTGGCTGGCTGGCGAGGGAGCAGGTGGGGAGGAGGCGGGGGATCCTGATACAGTCGGGGGCGGAGGCAGACGGGGCCGAGGGGCGAAGAGGGCAGGCGGGGACGGGGCGCTTGCTCAGGAGCTCAGCTAACCTGTCCCAAGAGACATAGCCTAAGTACTCCTTCCTTCCTTCCTTCCTTCCTTCCTTCCTTCCTTCCTTCCTTCCTTCCTTCCTTCCTTCCTTCCTTCCTGTTTTTCCCCCTCCCTCTTTCCACTGCTCCCCTCTTTCTTTCTTTCTTTCTTTCTTTCTTTCTTTCTTTCTTTCTTTCTTTCTTTCTTTCTTTCTTTCTTTCCTTCCTTCCTTCCTTCCTTCCTTCCTTCCTTCCTTCCTTCCTTCCTTCCTTCGTCTCATTCCTTCTTATTTCATTCATTTTCTTCCATTCCTCCAACCCTTCGATGCTCCTTCCTTCCTCCCTTCCTATTTCATTCCTTTCTTTCCTTTCCTGCAACCCTTCCCTGCTTTTTCTTTCCTTCCTTCCTTCGTCTAATTGCTCCTTATTTCATTCATTTTCTTTCTTTCTTTCTTTCCTTCCTTCCTTCCTTCCTTCCTTCCTTCCTTCCTTCCTTCCTTCCTTCCTTCCTTCCTTCCTTTTCCACCCCCTCCCTCAATCTCACCCTCCCTCCCTCCCTTCCTTTTTCCTTCCTTTCTTCCTTTCTTTGCTCCAACCCTTTCCTTCCTTCCTTTCTTCTCATTGCTTCCTGTTTCATTCATTCCTTTCCTTTCCTCCAACCCTTCCCTGCTCTTTCTTTCTTTCCCTTCTTCCTTCCCTCTCTCTCTTTCCCTCCCTCCTTCCTTCCTTTTCCACCCCTCCCTCAATCTCACCCCTCTCTCTCTCCCTTCCTTCCTTCCTTCCTTCCTTCCTTCCTTCCTTCCTTCCTTCCTTCCTTCCTTCCTTTCCTCCAACCCTTTCCATCCTTCCTTCTTCTCGTTGCTTCCTGTTTCATTCATTTCTTTCCTTTCCTCCAACCCTTCCTTCCTTCCTTCCTTCCCCCACCCCTCCTCCCTCCCCCTCTCTCAATCTCACCCCTATCCCTCCCTCCTTCCTTCTCGCCTTCCCCACAGATTCACACTCTCCCCCCCTCACCGCCCGCCCTACAGCCCAGCTGAAACTCTCGCTCACCCTCCAGCCGCAATTGATTTTATATCGCTATTCTCCCTTACTCCCCGCTGCTGCTGCCGCCTCTCCCCTCACCCCCCGCTCCCCCCCCGCCCACCTCCCAGCACATGCCTTTCCCTGTGGTGTGTGTGAGAGAGAGAGAGAGAAAGGGGGGAGAGGGATAGAGAAAGAAAGAAAGGGGGCACACACCCTTGTCAATGCCTTCTATACACTGAGAGGCAGAAATCACATTCATAATAGGAACCAGAGAAGCCACACTGAGGCTAGCAGGTGGGCGCTCGTTAGGAGCACGCTGGGCAGGTTGTGTGTGTGTGTGTTTGGGGGTGGTGTCGGTGGAGAGGGGGGGTGGACAGACCGTAGCTGGGCGCCGTGACATCAAGGCGAGAGGGAAGCTGAGCCGAGGAGCAGAGCTGCGCGATCGGCGGCGGCGCTCTGCTGGAGGGGCGCCCAAGATTATTGGGGGGGGCAGAGCCCCCCCAAACGAATTTTTGAGGGGGATCGGGCCCCCTCAGGCCCCATGGAGTCGGCGCCTATGCCCTCAGGTATTTTACTTTCTTGACTAATGTTAAACCTGTCTCCTTCTGAAACCTCTCTTTCTCAATCGGTGTTAAATTTTTCTCAAGCACCTTAGTTTTTAACTTATTCAGCTTAAATCCTGCCACATGACCAAATTCCTGAACCAATTCTAATACTCTTTTAGTACTAGATTCTGGCTCCTGTAACGTCAATACTAAGTCATCTGCAAAAGCTTTCAATTTGTACTGTTTAGCTCCAACCTGTATACCCTTGATCAAACGGTCCCTTCTAATCATGTTTAGCAAAACCTCCAGGACCGAAATGAAAAGCAATGGGGAAATTGGACAGCCTTGTCGTGTCCCTTTTTCTATCTTAAATCCCTCTGTTACCACATTGTTAACTATTAGTTTGGCCTTTTGCTCTGAATAAATTGCACCTATACCATTTTCAAACCCTTGGCCAACCCCCTCCAAAATTTCATTACAAACCTCCTTTAGTGGTTGTATTATCCAGTCCTTCAAAGATCTATAATATTTTGAGGTTAAACCATCTGGCCCTGGAGCTTTGCCCAACTGCATATTCTGAATGGCACCTTCCCAGAGTGGGTTTTTAAAAGTGTTGACCTATCTAGCATTGTAGTTCTCTGCATTGCAGCAGAGACTACTGTGCATGCGATGTTGATTTTGGCATTATAAGAAGCTGTATCTAATTTTTGAAAAGTAGTTTCGAGTAGATAGCTTTGCAATTGTTACTATATGGCCTATTACGCTTATGTATCTAAACTTCCAAGCTGCAAATCACGACTCAGAGTTCAAGGGCCAATGGCAGAGGCCCAAATCCTGAAATGTTCTGTGATTGGACATCATTTATCAAATCAATTTATCAAATTATCACAGGAGCTCAGAATCCTTAGTCCAGGCTCAAGCTCAGGCAAAGACAGACCACTGAATACATAACAGTGAAAATATATTATTCCTTTCCACTTGGGATAATCTTGCCATAAATGCCCAAAACTAGCCTGACTAAGGAGTGGTGGAGAGGTATACTTCTGAATATTCAATAATTCCATAACACTTGCAGTATCAGATTGAGGCCTGCTGTTTCACATCAACAAGCTGAATGGATTTACTCCATGACTTTATACTTTCCTTAATGGTAAATATTAAGTAGGGTAGACAAATTGCAACACTGAGCTATTGTAGTTCCCATGCCAATATTGCAGTTCCCCATTTAAAATTCCTTCTTGCTCCCTGTCAGTGGAGGCTCATCCTTAAGGGGGACTGGGGCACTGCTCCACCAAGCTCAATTGCTTCTCTGCTGTCCTCCAACAGCCTGCTTCTTTCTTACATCCTCTCTAGGGTTGGCATGAGCAGTGAGCTCTTTCCTCCTCAGTCTCAGGCTGCCTTTGCAGAACTCAACGAGGGGAGAGGGGCATGCCCCACATGCCCCTGTCCAGGGGAGGAGAGGGGCAGGGAAGCTGCTGCTCAGGCTCCTTGAGTGCGCCAGGTCAGACGTGACCCGGAGGCGGAGCTGCTGCTGTGACTGGGAGCGAGGTGCACTGTGGCCACCCACCCTCCTGCTCTCTTCCCTGGGTCAGGCCTAACATAAGGACAGAACTCTGGCCAGCAGAAGCACAGCAGCTTAGGTCAGCTCCTTCTCACACAGAGCCAGGCACCAATGAGGGAGCCTGCTTTGGGGGCACCTGTTTGTGCCCCCTGCCACAAATTTGTGCCCCCACGGCCCACACATGCTACACTGTAGTTGGCTTCATCCATGGGCGTAGCCAGCATTTTTGTTAGTGGGGGCAGGCCTTTTGTTAGGGGGTCAGAACCTCAGTTAGCTATGTATTTTTATTTATTTTTATTTAGTAGGCCCCCCTTGGCCACATCCATGGCTCCATCTATCATAACATTTTGGAAATGCCCTGACCCACCCACCCCAACACTGATGTTGATTTTCTGAGATATCAGGCGCTCAAGCACAAGTCAAACATAAAGAATCGCTGCTGTTTCTTTTTGTGTAGCCTGTTTAGGCTGGAAATTTGCCTCAGTTTTTTATTCTCTAAGGAAGGTTCTGTAAAGTGCAGGATAATGTAGTAGCTCACAGCATGGCAGGATCACTTAGGGACCCCCCTTGCCCTGACCATCGGCGCCTCCTTCTGGGAATCTTCTGATTCGCTGGAGAAGCTCATGGAATCTCTCGGGTCGCTGTCATACTCCCCTACGCTGCCCTCAGATTCTTCCCCTTCGCTCTCCATTTCCTCTCTCCCCTGTACCTCTGTTCCTGAGCCCCTGACACCTGCCAATGCCTAACCGCCACTCGAGCGAAGCTCGCCGCCAATACCTTCAAGCCTGCAACCAACTCCTAATGCCAGCTAAGATGTCCCCCAACCAGATATCGTTTACAACGCCAGATAGATGCACGCCATCACATCTGTAGAGGGCCTCGTTGCTGTACTGGATGCCGGGGTGGCCGATGACACACCCGCCCAGAGCCGCCACTCTACGCTCCACGGCCCGCTGCAAGACCTTTCTTGCCTTATTGATTCCAACCGGGCTCACACAATCCCTCCATGTCCTCCTCTCAAGCAACGAGGACCACAAAATAGTCACGTTTGGGTAAACCGCCATCAATTCTGCCAAGTCGTCAAAAATGTTCCATCTCAAGTCAGTAGCTTTGCGGTACGCTAGGTCATTCTCCCCCAATTGGATAACCAGGGCATCCGGGGGGCCCTCAGAGGCAGCTCTCGCCATCACAACTGGCATGAATTCACACCAACGCATGCCTCTTCTCGCCATCCAGGTCAACTGGACACCCGCCGGCAAGTTCAAGTTTTTTCCCAGCCCGGTACTCATTGCACGCAGCCTTGCCCAATGCACGATACTATGGCCTACCAGCCAGATGCGTACCCCTCGGCAATCTGAAAATGAAATAAACAGGGAAAGCGAGGTCAGGCGTGCACCTAGTAGTCATAAAGTCCCCCTTACATAAGCTCTGAATGCATTCGACTTCCAGTGGCCCAGATCCTTTATCCTCTCTGCGGAGAGACCAAGATGCGCCGCCGTGGTTGCAGCGCCGATCCGAAAAGAGTGAGCCGCAAATTCACCCGCGGGTAGCCCACATGCGGCCAAAGCCCTTCGCATCACCCGTGTAAACTGATGCCTGGCCAAAGGTGAGCCGTCGGCATGAATTAAGAGGGGGCCTGGGCTACCAGGCCTTAGGTAAAGAAAACGCCTCGTATCCCTAACCGGGCATGGGCCACGGCCTTGCACCGCCGGCAACCTTAGAAGGGCCCCCCTCCCCTGCTGGTCGGTCTTGGAGCTCCTAACTTGGACTATAAGCTCGTTTGTTGACAGGGTCAGATCACCAAAGAGGATACCCCTCCGGGCTTGGACGGCCCCTCCATCGCAAACCACCTCCCCTATGCGAAGGGCCCCGAAGAAGGCTATGGAGTAGGCAGCCGAGAACAGGCGAGCCTCATATTTTGACCAGCATATGGCACATAATTTTTTGTGTATTTGGGTCAGAACCAGGTGGTTGCTGCCGGCGCCACCCATCTAAAGCCTTACGCACTATAAATTTGGCGCATGGGTCAGTGTCGAAAAATGTTTTGCCAAAATATTAAATCCCCTGCAGACTGAATATTGAGAGTCCTGGGGCCCTGCCCAGCTCCCTCAAGTGAGCTAAATAATGGAGGACTTCCCTCGCTGAGGGAACCGGGTTGCGTTTTGACTTGGGAAACTTATTGCGGAACACTAGGAAGTCGGCCCACGCTTTCTTGTAGGATCTCATTGTGGAAGGGGCAACTGCACCGAATACTCCCTTCATCATTTCCTGCTCCCAAGGCTCCAGAGATGCTCCGGGAAAGGCATCGATGACTGTTCCGCATCCGGCGCTAATAAGTGGAAGCGCTCCATCTGAAAGCGAGACAGAGCATCCGCGATGTCATTATTAATGCCGGGCACGAATTTGGCCGAGAAATATATATTGTTCTCTAGACACAGGAGGACGAGGCACCGCAACAAGTTTCCCACCCTAGGGGAGCGGGTGGCCTGCCTGGCAAGAACCACTACCACTGCCTGGTTATCTGTGTTGAAGCAGACCCTATGATTGCGAAACTGGTCTGTCCAGAGGTGCACTGCCACCAAGATGGGGAAAAATTCAAAAAATGTGAGGTCCCGGGAGATAGGCTGGCCCTGCCAGTCTTTTGGCCACCTTTCTGCACACCACTGGCCCCTGAAATATACTCCGAAACCTAGGGACCCCGCAGTATCTGACTGAACCTGGAAGTTGGCATCAAGCGTCAAGGAGTCCTGCCACAGGGATATCCCATTATAATTTTCAAGGAATTGCAACCAGACTTCCAAATCTGCCTTGACTTCTTTTGAGAGGCGAACCCTATGCTGTGGTGCCCTGAGACCTGCCGACAGTCTTGCCAGCCGGCCACAGAAAGGGTGACCCGGGGCCACTACCCTACAAGCGAAATTTAAGTGACCTAGCAGAGATTGAATTTGCCTTAAAGTCACCTTCTTCAGCGGCAAAAGCTGTAGTATTGTCTCTTTAAGGGCACACAGTTTTTCCCGAGGCAGTCTGGACGTTTGGGCTATAGTATCTAATTCAATGCCTAGGTAAACCAAAGAAGTGGAAGGCCCCTCAGTTTTTTCTGCGGCTAATGGCACCCCTAGCTCGCCTGCTAAGGCGGTGAAGGCCTCCAGGAGGGTGGAGCACCGCTGCCTGCTATCGGCCACCAAAATAAAATCATCGCGGTAATACGATATGCCCGACGACCCTGTCCTAAAGCGTAAGGCCCAGTCGAGAAATGTACTGAACGACTCAAAAGCTGAGCATGCCATGGAGCAGCCCATAGGCATTGCTTTGTCAATGAAATACGCCCCCTCGAATCTAAACCCCAGCCAACGGAAGTCAGCCGGATGCACGGGAAGAAGGCGAAACGCCGACTCAATTTCACATTTGGCAAGAAGTGCCCCACGCCCGAACTTGCGGATCATTTTTACTGCTTGGTCGAAGGAGGCGTATTTTACTGTGCAAAGCTCCTGGGGGATCGCGTCATTAACCGACCCTCCCCTTGGGTATGAGAGGTTGTGGATCATGCGGAATTCCCCTGGGGTCTTTTTTGGTACAATGCCCAACGGGGATAGATGAAGACCTTCCACTGGAGGCTCAACAAAAGGACCTGCCACCCTACATGCACTGATTTCCTTCTCTATCTTTTTCTTTACTTCCTCTGGCCTCTCCCTGACTGATTTCTGATTTTGTGGGTCCCTGGTGTTAGGGGGGAAAGATACAGGGATCCTGAAACCCATGGAGAACCCCTCCCACAGGTACTGCGCAGCTTTTCGATCGGGATATTGATCCAACAGGGTTTTGAGGGGCTGAAGGCGGATGGGGGAGAAGGCTAAGCCAAGATGCAAGTTACTGGCGGCCACCTGGCCCTTGTTGGGAGGATCTGGGGGCACCCCTGTTATTACCATGGGAGAACCCCCGGGCCCCACGAAAGGGCTGCTGCTTGTTCTTGAAGCATGCAGAGGCAGGGTGGTTGCCCCAGCACCGCTCACATTCATGCAGATACTTACAGGAAGGCCGCGAGCATACTCCCCTGTTGTATTCCCAGCAATGGCGGTGCCGACTAGCCTCTGTCTTACCCGCCTTGGCTGAGTCTTGGCCTTTCTTTCCGATGTACGGGTTGACGTCCTCGCCCCAGAAATTAGGATCTGTCAGATCCCATCGCGTGGAAGGCAGGAGAGAAGCGTTTCTACGGAAATTCTCATTGTACGTTAGAGCGGCATTTTGCCCCGCGAGCGCGTGGGCCCTCCTCACGTGAGCCAGGTACGCAACAAAATCCATGGAACGCCGCGGATAAGCCACACAAACGACTCCCATAAATTCCTGGTATCCATCCAGCCAGTTCTCGAAGGTGCGCTCTGCCCTAGGCGTCCTATACCTCCGCCTACCATAGGAGCGCCTCTTCTCACCTTTACCCGTTATCTTAGTCGGGGGAAAAAGGGTAAACATGTCAACATAGTCACCATTGAGGATCTTATTCCTCTTCTTCTGTGACAAATGGTTCCCCAAAATATAATCAGTGGGTTGATTAGTAGCGACTTTTACATCTTCCACCAATGCCCCATCCTTCCATTCTAGCACGCCATTAAAGGTTCTACGATGGGAATTGGCCCTCCTTTCATGTGCCCAAAGTGGAATCCCATGATTCGCCTCACCCAAACCCCAGTAACCATCCAAGGGGCCCTCGCTATCCGAATCCGAGGATGACGTACCTGAGTCGTCCTCCGTCTCGGACTGCTTACTTATTTTCTTCTTCGAAGAGGTATGTTTCTTCTTGGACTTTCTTTTCCCTCCTTGCACCTCGACGTTGGCTGGGTTCATGCTGGCGGCTGCCTGGACAACTTGGGGCTGCGCGTGCTCCTCCTCCAAGGCGGAGCCCGCACTGTCCTCGGTAGAGCTGTGCTGGGTCTGCTGCTCCTGAAACACACTAGGGATATCTACAACGTGTGAGACAGCGCTGCCACTGGTACCCGTGGCTGTCGCCCTCCCCTTCCCGGTACTTTTTGCAGGCGCCTTTCCTTTACCACTGCTTTGGTTGGCTTTTCTAGCGATGGCTGCCTGGGCACGGGTATTAGGGCGGCTGACGGTAGCCGTGACCGACGGGGTGCTAACTCCACCCCCCGCTGAGCTGCCCTGCTGCCCTTGACAGCTGGGAGGAGTATCCGGTATCACGACCTGTGATGGTTCAGGGACCGGCAGAGACAAAGTCCCTCTGGACCTGCACTGTTTGTAAAAAGTTTCGAAAGCTGCCATGAAACATTGGGCAAAAGCTTGGGGATCGTATGGCATGGCCGGCACCTGGGCACCACCAATGCCTGCGGCGGGTGCGGCTTGATTACCTGAGGTGGATGGTTGCTGGTCCCCACCGGAAGCCATTTGCTCTCCTGACGTAGCAAGGGTAGGTACTAAGACTATTCGTTCGATAATACAGTGCTGTCCCCCCCTAGGATGACTGTGTTCCCCGCTAGTCAGTGCTCACTAAGATGACCTAAATTGTGCTCAGCTCAGAATTGACTGTGAACTCCCCCCTAGTTCTGTATATCCTAAGCAAACTTACAAACCACCACCGGCCAATGCCCAGCTGTTGGCAACACCACCTAAAGCTGCACCCAGTTCAGTATTGTTTACAATGACTTGGCACAACGTTGAATCTGGAAGGGCTGGTTGCCCTAGTTCAGAATTATCAACACTGACCCAGCTGTTCCTTTACCTGTGGTACTGGCTGCCAAGTTCAGTACTATCGGCACTGGCTAAGGTTCAACTTAAAATAGAAATGCAAGCTGCAACAAAGTTCGATAATCTCAACACTGGCTTAGCCGCTACTTAACTCTTTAGACGTTAGCAGAACTAATTCCAAGAAATACCTACGCTGGTGCAGCTGTAACTTAAACCAGTAAAAGCTAGTTCAGAACCACTAGACGTTGGCAGGACCTATTCTAATAATACCTACGCCGGTGCAGCTGTGACTTAATTCAATAAAAGCTAGTAAGACCCACTAGCTCTATTAAGTAAAAGAATTAATTTTTTTTTTATAAATCAAATACTGCTATTATTAGCATTTAACTATATATTGAATTGTATATCCTAACCAGTAAGCTCAAATTAAATTTTCCTAACCAATAGGTTCAAGCAAAACCCAAATCCCAGTGAGTGAGGACGTTTATATTTATAGAGGCTATTAGTTCAACTTCCTGAATGAAGGAGAGGGCTTAACTAACCACTGCCAAATAATCTCCACTATACCAGGCACTGTGCCCCAACAGCATAAAAGCCACTTAATTATTTACAGCACTCAGCACTTTAGCACCAACAGCATAGAAGCCACTTAACACTATACCAGGCACTATGCCCCAACAGCATAAAAAAACCACTTAATTATTCCCAGCACTCAGCACTTTAGCACCAACAGCATGGAAGCCACTTACAAATACTAAAGCACACAGCACTTTTGTCCCCCAGCCGAATGAAAACCAAGCAATCCAAGAATTAACCCCCGATGCCTTCAGACTTACTGCCTAAATCAATGCACAACTATACCCTGAAAAGGAAAGTTCCTAATCAGTAAAACTATGAAACCGCGTACGTAAAGGGTCTGATTGAACTGTGTGCAAACCTTGCTTGCCCAATTGCCGCTTGCAAAGCTGCTACCTCCGCTTTTTTTTTCAAAGAATACTCTGCTTGCATTCAGAATATGTTCCTAACGCCACACCTAAAATGGCCGCCCGTGCCTCCACAAGTGTCCCTTCCCAAGATGGCAGCCGTGATCTCTTCCCCTTACCTCAACAAAGATGGCCGCTCGCACTACCACCACGTGTGCCCACAAAGATGGCGCCTGTTCTCTGCCCTTAACAAGCCCTTAACAAAAATGGAAGCCTCTGCTTCAAAACCCACACTTAGTGGAGGCGGGGGTTAGAACGGGGGGCGCGGACCTGGCGCTAAGAGGGAGAAAAGCAGGAGAACAGCTAAGTGAGGCAGCCAGCCGTTAAAGCCAAGAAAGTAACAAACAACCAAACGCACAAACAAAATAGCAAACTGAAGGGGGAAAACCAGGAAACCCGAGAGCACAGCAAGGAAGACAAGAAAACAAACCGCTGGCGAGTACCCCCGCGATCCAGCGAGAAGGGGGGAGCGGAAGGTGGCTGCGCTCCGTGTACTTTACCCCTCCTGCTCTCCGCCTTCAAACAATACACTCCCTGCATTGCCTGATCGTCGGTGTTGCAGCCGCTGCCTGGTCCTCCAAACTAACAAGGTAAGTGTCCTCCACGTGCAGGCAAGCAAATTGGAAAGTTCCCAAGGAGCCGCTGGTGCCTCCCAACCTTCTTTCTGCCGTCAAAACACCCCAGCAAAAGTGATTTCAGCTCTAGTGGAGACTGTGGTCTCCTTAGTGATTTAGCTCTGTAAGTGTGAAGCCAAGCACGTGGCAGAAGGTGCGGCTCGCAACGGCTCCAAAACAGCGACGAAAACCTCACAGAGAAAACCCGCTCAGCTGGAAGGGGCAAAGAGGGCGGTCCCCGGGCGTGCCTAGCCTTAAATAGGCTAGACCACGCCTCCCCGGCCCGCTGATTGGCGGGCCGGGTCGTCGACACGCCCGGGGATTCCCTACTCTCGCGGGGGCAAAGGCTAGCCCCGCGTGAGGATGTGGGAGGATTTCTGCCCGCAACCCCCTCTCCTCTCAAGTCGGAAATGGCTTTCTGGGAAATGATATATAATGAATTGAAAAAGGTATTTAAATATACCTTACTGAAGAAACCAGAGGCCTTTCTCCTGGGCATTGTCGGCCAATTGGTGTTAAAGAAGGATAGAACTTTCTTTATGTACGCAACAGCAGCAGCAAGATTACTCATCGCAAAATATTGGAAGACACAGGAGCTACCCACACTGGAAGACTGGCAGATGAAGGTCATGGACTACATGGAATTGGCAGAGATGACCAGCAGAATCCGTGACCAGGGAGAAGAGTCGGTGGAGGAAGATTGGAAGAAGTTTAAAGATTACCTGCAGAAGCACTGTAAAATTAAGGAATGTTGAAAGGACGTTTGATTGAAAATAAGTGGTACTGGTTAAGAGATGCTTGTGAAAATGTAAATAGGGAATGATAATTGGAAATGGATATTTATAATAATAGGTTAATATATGGAGTAAGGATAAAATGCTAGAGGGTAAGGATTTTCTGAATTTAATATTTGAACTGGAATACAAAATGGGAGGTGTGAGGAGGTCAAGAAATTAGTGAAGAAAACATAAGATTTGAAAATATCAATACATTTTTAGCCGTTTGGTGGTTTTTTCCTCTTCTTTTTATTCTCCATTTTTAATTTTTTTCTATCCTTCTTCTATCAACTGTTTTTCTACAGTGTATTTTTTATTTGTCTTGTTTTTGTAGTTTAAATGTTTAAACGTTTAAATGTTGGATTTTGTTTTTATTGTTTCTTGTCTGTGAAAAATTAATAAATATCATTTTTTTAAAAAAGTGCATTAACACCGAAGAACACGACTTGTAATAAGCGAAATCCAAGATTCTTCTTTCTATGTAGCTGGAACCCAAAACAAGCTGTTTGGCTTTGTTTAGGCTTATTACATTTCTCTTTGCTAGGGTTGGGGTTATGGTTAGGGTTAGAGTTACTGTTAGGGTTAGGGTTAGGGTTAGGGTTAGGGTTAGGGTGAATTACCACCGAAAGAACAATCCAAGTTTATTTGTTCTCCTTCTATTGAGATAGAACCGAAACACCTATGGTTCATTTCGGCTGATAACAAACATGTCACTCTGCGATTTTTGAGTGAATGTGCATTCTATAAAATAAATGAATCTTTGGAATCTCTGACAAAACAAGGTGCGGATAATAGTAGACAATTGGCTGAGCTCTCAGCAAAACTTGATCTGAACACGCAAAGTGTGAATGAACTCAGCAAGAGGGTGTCTTCAAATACAGAGACTATTAATAAACTTCTAGAGGACTCTGCCACTACTCGATAGATTGCAGAAGAAGCTAAGGTTTCTGCAGATGCCACTCAGGAAAGGATAATACCAGTCTGTAAAAAGTTAGAAGACCATGAACTGGCTTTGTCTATGCTCGAGATACAAAGGAAGGAGAGAAATCTGAGATTGAGAGCAGTGCCTGAAAGCGAAAAAGACGACCTGGTGGACTTCCTTTCTAAAGAATTCTCGGACTTTTGGCAACAGGAGTTGGAGAAGGTAGAAATTAAGATAGTGTCTGCGTTTAGATTGGGCAGAAGACAAGGCAGAAAGAAGCCAAGGGACTGCTTGATAACTTTAAGATCAAAAGAAGAAAGAGATAAAATGTTGAATCTGCATTTTCAAAGAACTCTGGAAATTGAAAATGCTTTCGTGGAGATTTTCAAAGATATACCAAAACATATTTTGGATGTAAGAGCCCATTATAAAGAGCTGGTTGATTTATTGAGAAAGAACGAAATACCCTTTAGGTGGGAATTCCCTCAAGGCCTATCCTTTAAATACAAAGGAAGGAAAACCAGAATAAGATCTGTCCAAGACAAAGAGCAATTCTTACGAGACAACGAAGAAGATCTTGTGAAAGGGACGGTCGAAGTGGAACCAACCCAAGCAGTAAAGGAAGCAACAGACATTTTGAACTTAACATTTGGATTGAAATCACCGATGGAAGGTGAACAACTACTTGGAGCAGTGGGAGGAAAAAGTAAATAGCAACAGGATGGCTCTGCAACTTCTAAGTTGGAATTGTAATGGTCTTAACCTTCCCCGAAAAAGACGAAATGTTTTTCATATATTGAAAAAAGAACAATTGGACTTGATTTGTTTACAAGAAACTCATGTGACAAGACTGCATAGAAAACTACTTATCAACAAAAGATTAGGATAAGAATTTATTTCATCTGATAAAGTTAAGAAAAGAGGAGTGGTAATCTATGCAAAGGAAAATTTCCCCCCGAAATTGATGTTTAAAGATGAACATGGAAGATTTTTGGCAATTGAAATTCAAGTTCAAGGTGAAAAATTCTTGATATTAGGGATCTATGCACCAAATGAAGGGAAGTCGGAATTCTTTAAGAAGCTGCATGAGATTTTACTGGACTATTTGGATTACAATTTAATCTTGTTGGGAGACATGAATGGAGTAGTATCTACAAATATGGACAAATCACAAAGACAGGTAGTTTCCAAGGATGGGAGACTACCAAAGACTTTTTTTGAAATGACTGAAAATATGGACTTGATTGACATTTGGAGAACAAAGAACCCTCTTGAGAGAGAGGGAACTTTCTTTTCTGAAGCTATGATGACATGGACTAGAATTGACCAAATATGGGTTACTAGTGGGATGGCTCCAAAGATCAAGAAAGTGGAAATCTGCCCAAAAACCTGCTCCGACCACAATGCCGTAAAGATGGAGATGAAGTTAACAACAGCTGGTTCCTTTAGATGGAGGATGAATGACACCTTATTTAGAGATGAAGAGGTCTACAAAAAGGCTCAAAAAACTTTGAGAGACTATTTTGAAATAAATTTAAAAACGGATGTGGAAAAATGAGTAATCTGGGACGCAAGTAAAGCTGTTATGCGATGATTTTTAATACAACAAAACTCTATAAAGAAGAGAAACCAAAATGAGAAGAAGGATAAGAAGGAAAAGATTAAAGAAGGAGAAAAGAAATTGAGATCTAAACCAAAGTCCCAGGAGATTTTGAGAGAAATTAAGTTACATCAGACACAATACATGGAATTGATGAACCAAGAAATAGAATGGAAGATTAAGCAAATGAGACAAAAGACATTTGAATCTGCGGATAAGTGTGGTAAACTTCTGGCTTGGGAATTGAAGAAAAGGCAAAAACTAAACACGGTTACAAGCCTAGAGGTGGAAGGAAAGAACATTTATAAGCCAAATGAGATTAGAAACTGTTTCCAGAGTTATTTCAAAAAATTATACTCACAAGGGCCGCAGAATGAAAGAGATATAGATGAGTTTCTTAAGAAATTTGGTCTACAAAAAATCTCTCATCAAAGTAAAATAGACCTGAATCAGAAAATAACTGAACAAGAGATAGAAGGTGCCATTCAAAACATGCAACTGGGCAAATCTCCAGGACCAGATGGGTTGACTTCCAGATACTACAAAGCCTTGAAGGAGTAGTTGTTACAACCTTTGAAGGAAGTCTGCAACGAAATTTTGGAGGGGAAAAAGGCACCAGAATCATGGAAAGAAGCGTATATCACACTCATACCGAAAACAGAGACTGAAAAGACTCAGCTTAAGAATTACCGCCCTATATCAATACTTAATGTGGATTACAAAATTTTTGCAGACATTTTGGCAAAAAGATTGAAAAAAGTATTGGTGGAAGAGATTCACAAGGACCAAGCAGGCTTTCTCCCAAGAAGACACTTGTCAGATAATGTGAGGAACAAAATAGACATTTTGGAATTATTAGAGGTGAACATAAACACTAAAGCAGTTCTGATATTTGTGGACGCGGAGAAAGCCTTTGATAATATTTCTTGGAGTTTTATGAAGAAGAATCTACATGGGATGGGGGTAGGGCAAGGATTTGAGAATGGTATGGGTGCAATATATTCTGAACAGAAGGCTAAATTAATTGTAAATAATGTGGTAACGGAAGAATTTAAAATAGAAAAAGGGACACGACAGGGGTGCCCAATTTCCCCACTACTTTTTATATCAGTCCTGGAGGTTTTGCTAAACATGATTAGAAGTGATCAGCTGGTTAAAGGGGTTCAGGTTGGAGCCAAACAGTATAAGTTAAGGACCTTTGCAGATGACTTGGTACTTACTTTACAAGAGCCAGACACTAGTACGAAAAGGGTTTTAGAACTAATTCAAGAATTTGGTCAAGTTGCAGGATTCAAGTTGAATAAACAAAAAACTAAAGTTTTGGAGAAAAACTTAACAGCTATGGAAAGGGAGAGGTTCCAGAATGAAACAGGGTTGACAGTGGTTAAGAAGGTGAAATACTTGGGGATTAATATGACATCTAAGAATGTGAATTTGTTTAAAGTTAATTATGAGAAATGCTGGACAGAAGTTAAGAAGGATCTAGAAATATGGTCAAATTTAAAGCTTTCCTTGTTAGGCCGAATTGCAGTTATTAAGATGAATGTATTGCCTAGAATGTTATTTTTATTTCAAGCATTGCAAATTCTTGACAAGATGGACTGTTTCAAGAGGTGCCAGAAAGACATTTCAAAATTTGTCTGGCAGGGCAAAAAGCCCAGAATAAAGTTTAAAATTTTAACGGATGTAAAGGAAAGAGGGGGATTTGTACTATGAATCAGCAGCTTTTTGCTGGATGAAAGAGTGGCTGCTCCTCGAGAATACAGATATTTTGGACTTGGAAGGTTTTAATAATGTATTTGGATGGCATGCATATTTATGGTATGATAAGGTTAAAGCGCATAAAGCTTTTAAAAATCACATTGTTAGGAAAGCATTATATAATGTCTGGATCAGATATAAAGATTTGTTGGAAAATAAAACCCCAAGGTGGCTGTCGCCAATGGAGGCTAAAGCCGTGAAAAAACTTAATATGGAGGCCAAATGGCCAAAATATTGGGAAATTTTGGAACAAGGGGGAGATAAAATGAAATTACAGAGTTATGAGAGATTAAAGTCTAAAGTACGAGACTGGCTCCATTACTATCAAACCTCCGGCGAGGTTCGCAAGAAGGAGGGGAAAATGACCAAGAAGTGTTTTCTCTGCCAACAGCCGGGACATTTTGCCAGAGTCTGCCCTCAGAGAAAGGCGTGCCAAGGAATGGTGGGGGCAGCTGGTGGTGAGCAGGAGCAGGGAAACGGCAATGCTTGGCTGCAGGAGAGCGGGCACAGCAGCCAGGCGAGCAACCAGTGAATGTGCCCAAACCAGACCCCCCCCCCCGGGCAGCCATAGCCATAGAGGTGGTGTTAGAACTCCCTAACGGACACCCTATTAAGGTGAAGGCAGCTCTTGCAACTTCTTTAGCAGGGATTTTGCACTAGAACACCAGCTCCACGTGGTGCCTCTAGAACACCCCTTGCAAGTAACGGCCATTGATGGGAGAGAACTCTTGGGGGGGGAGTGACCCACCAGACCCCTCCCATGAAAATGAGGGTCTCCAGACACACTGAGACAATTGCCTTTCACGTTGCCACATTAGCCGGGCCACCAATCATACTGGGAATGAGCTGGCTGGCACTGCACAATCCAGTAGTGGGGTGGCACCAGCGGACAGTCACCTTTGGGTCAGCTCACTGCGTAGAGCACTGCCACGAAGGGGAAACCCCGAGGATGGCAGTAGCCAGGGTGGCAGGGATGGCGGTGGGAGAAAAGGGGAGAGTAGCACCTCAGTATGCAGACCTGGAAGAAGTCTTCAGTGAGAAAGAGGTGGATAGACTGCCCCCTCACAGGCCCTTTGACTGTCAGATCAACCTACTCTCAGGGGCTCAGTTACCAGTGGGTAAGCTGTACGCCATGTCGGACAGGGAGATGCAGGAGTTGCGGAAGTTCATTGACAAGAACCTGAAGAGGGGTTTCATACGAGAATCAAGGGCGGTGGGGGGCAGTCCAGTGTTCTTTGTAGACAAAAGAGACTCCAAAGAGCCCAGATTGGTCGTAGATTACCGCGCGGTGAACCGGGTATCAGAACCAGTGACCTTCCCTATGCCCAGAATTGATGACATTTTGGCCAGGGTAAGGAAAGGGAAGGTCTTTACCAAGCTGGACCTTCGGGGGGCGTACAATTTGATAAGGATGAGAGAGGGGGACGAATGGAAAACCACGATGTTCACCCCTCTGGGGGCCTTTGAGTACCTAGTTATGCCCTTCGGATTACAATCCGGTTCGACCTGCTTTCAAGCTTTCATGCACCACGTGTTGGGGTCCCTGCTGTACAAGAATTGCGTGGCCTTCCTAGATGATGTGCTAATCTACTCGGAGAACGAGGAGCAGCATGTTAAGGATGTCAGGGAAGTGCTGAAGAGGCTGCAGGAGCACCAGCTGTGGGTCAAACTGGAGAAATGCCAATTCCACGCCCGAGAGGTTGAGTTCCTGGGCTACAGGTTGTCGGACAAAGGCTTAGCCATGGACCCAGGCAAGGTGCAGGCGGTACTAGAATGGAAGACTCCCAAGACCCGGAAGGACGTGCAGAGGTTCCTGGGGTTTGGAAACTTCTATAGAAAGTTTATCAAGAACTTTGCCCACTTAACGGCACCCATAACTGATTGTCTCAGCAGCAAGAAGAAGTTTGAATGGACAGAAGCGGCTCAGCAGTCTTTTGAAAAGCTAAAGAGGGCATTCGCTTCGGAAGAGCAACTCTTACACGTGGATCTGCAGAAGCCTATGAGATTGGAAACAGACGCGTCAGACAGAGCGGTGGGAGCTGTGTTGCTCCAGCCGGGAAATCGATCAGAGTGGAAGCCGTGTGCCTTTTTTTCAAGGAAGCTGAACAAGTCCGAACAGAACTACACAGTGTATGACCGGGAACTGCTTGCAATTCATGAAGCCTTTCGACGTTGGAGACATTTTCTAATAGGCGCGCAGCACAAGATCCAGGTGTGCACGGACCATAAGAACCTGGAATATTGGAGGACTGCACGAGTTCTCAACCAAAGACAGGTGCGATGGGCACAGGAGTTTTCCAAGTTCTTCTTTGAAATTCAGTATGTGCCGGGAAAGGAAAACGTCAGGGCAGATGCCCTTTCCCGTAAACCAGAGTACTTGGAAGGAGAGGGGGTGCCGGAAGTACGACATGTGATACCCGAGGACCGATGGGTGTGTGTGGGAGTGTTGGTAGGGAGACAAGAACTAGCCGGGTTGACGAGGAATGACGAGTACGCACAAACTAAAATCAGGGAGATACGAGACGCAGAAGAAAATCAGGGGGGTTTTGAGGAAAAGGAGGGGGCTCTGTACTATAAGGGAGCATTGTACATACTAGAAGGGGACCCGAGGAGAAGAGTACTCAAACAACTACATGATAACCCCACGGCGGGACATTTTGGTCAACACAAAACCATGTTGCTTGTCACCAGGCAGTTCTGGTGGCCAAGAGTGAGGGAAGATGTGCGGAAATACGTACGGGGGTGCGAGCACTGCCAGAGGGCTAAAGGGGAGAAGGCAGCACCTGTGGGGTTACTGGAGCCCTTACCCACCCCTGGAAGGCCCTGGGAAGTGGTATCCATGGATTTTATGACCGATTTACCCAAGTCCAGGGGGAAAACAGCAGTCATGGTGGTAGTGGACTGTTGATTTATTAGTGCGTGACCTGCTAATTGATTTACGGTCCAATTAGCTCTTTACAGCGGTCCGGCACGCTTCCCACTTAGCGGCGCAATCTGCTTCGTTCCGTCACGCCTAGCAGAGTAAAACACAGCGGCAAACTGTCACGTAGCTTCCGACAAATACACAGAGCACCAGATTGTCCATTTACAGCTCTTTATTGCATCCTTTCTCAGAAAACTCCAGGACTTCTCGCAGCCATGACAAACTGCGTCTTTCTCTCTCAAAGACCGAGAGGAACAGTCAGAAAACTCCTCCCAGCTTCCAAAGCTGACGTCAGAATGTTGAGGCATCATGGGAACAACTTAACCTCTTAAGTTCCGACTCCCATATGGACTTGATGACCAATATGTGCCATTTTATTGCTTGCTCGCATGCAGTGACAGCGGAGGAGACAGCTAGGCTGTTTATAGATCACGTTTTCAGGTTGCATGGCGCCCCCTTGAGGGTTTTGTCCGACAGAGGCAGGCAATTTACTTCCAGGTTCTGGACGTCGAAGTGAGCTTCTCGATGGCCAGACATCCGGAGACCAACGGACAAGCAGAAACAGTCAATAGCGTACTTCAACAGTACCTACGCTGCTACGTCAACGAAAGGGAGAACGATTGGGTGGAAAAACTAGCGGTGGCCGAATTTGCATACAATAACGCTGAACACGTGTCCACGGGGATGAGTCCCTTCATGGCCAATTACGGGTGTCACCCCAGGGCCTTCCCAGGGGAGGGGGAGGGGAGGGGGAGTGTGCCGGCGGCCAAACAATTTGTGGAAGAAATGGAAGCTTTACATCAACAACTTAAGGTTAACCTGGAGAGGGCTAAGGAAGTGTACAAGAGGCAGGCAGACAAGCACCGCAGAGAAGGGGAGACAATAAGGGTTGGGGACCAGGTGTGGTTGTCAACCCAAGGGTTACCGTTCAAAGGGGGGTGTAAGAAATTATGGCCAAGGCGACTGGGACCCTTCGAGGTAACCCAACAGGTGAATCCTGTGACCTTTAGACTCAAATTGCCCACCAACATGAAACTACACCCGGTGTTCCACAGGTCCTTGCTCTCACCGTACCGGGAAGGGAGGGAATTTCAGGGGCGAGAAAGAGAAATCCCCATGCATCCACTGGTGGAGGAAAGGGAATTTAGTGGTCACGCAGCGGAAATTCTCGATTCAAGGTGGAGAGGGAGAAGGGTGGAATATTTGGTGGCTTGGGAAGGGGAACCAGAGTCGGAAAACACTTGGGTTCCTGCAGAAGAGATCAGGGATGAGTATCTGCAGGAGGAGTTTCATAGCAGGTTCCCAAAGAAGCCCAAACCCCTAGGAAGGTTCTGGGAAGAGCAATTTGGCACCACGGATGATGAAGAAGAGTTTGAGGGGTGGCCAGCCTCCGAAGAGGAGGAAGGAGGGGTATCCGAGGGAGAGGAATCCAACTGGGGAGATTGGGCAGCGGAAAGAGACAGCAGCAGATGGGGAGCGGTGTTTGAATCTTCTGAGGAAGGGGATAGCTCCTTCCCGGGGTTTCCCACGTCGCCGTCCAAGGAACGGAAAACCGCTCAGCTGGCAAGGGGAAAGAGGGCGGTCCCTGGGCGTACCTGGCCTTAAGTATGCTAGGCCACGCCTCCCCAGCCCGTCGATTGACGGGCCAGGTCGCAGGCACGCCCGGGGATTCCCTGGATCTCGCGGGGGCAAAAGGCCAGCCCCCGCGTGTGTGGGAGGGGTAACCCGCAACCCCCTCTCCTCCCAAGGTCGGAAATGGCTTTGCGTGGCAAGTCCCCTCCCCCATGTGAAATGAAGACACTGGACACATTATATAAGGTTAATGGGCATAAAAAGGCCACAACTGTATTGATTACAGAATTGAAAGGTATTGGCCTTAGGCATTGGCTCCTATCGACTACCCGGCATGGAGACCGGGAAGGGTTATCCACAAGCCGTGGGAGTCCTGTTGAAGTACGCCAACTAGGATCCCACGGGTGTCACCGCTCGGGGGCGTGCCAGAGGCCCTTACCTCCCTAGGTTTCGGACAAGGCAACGCCCCCCGGAGTCCTCTACCGGACTACCCTTTCCTTGGGGGAAGGTGATGGCGCTTCCTTCCCCCCCATTCATTTGCATAACAATGAACCCCTGCCAATGAACCCCACACCTTCGTTGCTGTACTGGATGCCTGGGTGTCCTATGACGCACCCGCCCAGAGCCACCACTCTACGTTCCACAGCCCGCTCCAGGACCTTTCTTGCTTTATTGATTCCAACCGGGCTCACACAATCCCTCCATGTCCTCCTCTCAAGCAACGAGGACCACAAGTTAGTAATGTTTGGGTAAACCGCCATCAGATCAGCAAAATCGTCAAAAATGTTCCATCTCAAGTCAATAGCTTTGCGGTACGCCAGGTCGTTTTCCCCCAACTGGATAACCAGGGCATCAGGTGGGCCCTCCGAGGCAGCTCTCGCCATCACGGCTGGCTTGAATTCGCTCCAGCGCATCCCTCTTCGCGCTATCACACCAGCTCCACATTTGCGGGACCTCCGCTTGGCACGCCCACGCTGCGCAGAAGGCTTCCGCGCAGAGAATCTAGGAGGAGACTTGGAGTCAAAGAATTTCTATGTTGGAGGAAGTTTAGGAGACGCCCACTCACGGATTCTGCCAGCGACTAAGACAGTCGCGTTGTAAGGGCTGTCAAACCAGGGAAAGGTTTAGCTATACGACCAGCTTGGAGCAGTTTGCAGTTTACGCACAAGTAACCCCAATTCCCATTACACAAGGCCTTGAAGGAGTGGCTATTACAACCTTTGAAGGAAGTCTGCAATGAAATTTTAGAGGGGAAAAGGGCACCAGTATCGTGGAAAGAAGCTTATATTACACTCATACCGAAAACAGAGACTGAAAAGACTCAGCTTAAGAACTACCGCCCTATATCGTTACTTAATGTGGATTACAAAATTTTTGCTGACATTTTGGCTAAAAGGTTGAAGAAAGTATTGATGGAAGAGATTCACAAGGACCAAGCAGGCTTTCTCCCAGGAAGACATTTGTCAGACAATGTGAGGAATATAATAGATATTTTGGAAAAACTAGAAGTGAATATAAACACTAAAGCAGTACTGATATTTGTGGATGCGGAGAAAGCCTTTGACAACATTTCTTGGAGTTTTATGAAGAAGAATCTACATGGGATGGGGGTAGGCCAAGGATTTGAGAATGGTATGGGTGCAATATACTCTGAACAAAAGGCTAAGCTAATTGTAAATAATGTGGTTACGGAAGACTTTAGAATAGAAAAAGGGACATGACAGGGGTGCCCAATTTCCCCTTTGCTTTTTATATCGGTCCTGGAGGTTTTGCTGAACATGATTAGAAGGGACCAGCTAGTTAAAGGGGTACAGGTCGGAGTTAAACAGTACAAACATAGAACATTTGCAGATGACTTGGTACTTACATTACAAGAGCCAGACACTAGTACTAAAAGAGTTTTAGAATTAATTCAAGAGTTTGGTCAAGTTGCAGGATTCAAATTGAATAAATTAAAGACTAAGGTATTAGAGAAAAACTTAACAGCTACAGAAAGGGAGAGGTTCCAGAATGAAACGGGGTTAACCGTGGTTACGAAGGTGAAATACTTGGGGATTAATATGTCAGCTAAAAATGTGAACTTGTTTAAAGACAATTATGAGAAATGCTGGACGGAAGTAAAAAAGGATCTAGAGATATGGTCAAATTTGAAGATTTCACTGTTAGGCCGTATTGCTGTGATCAAAATGAATGTATTCCGGAGGCGGCGCGAAACGGCAATGGCTGCGGCAGAGCGGAGACCCGTTAAGAAAACCCACAGGCAGAGTGAGCTTGTGGTCGTGGGACTCGGCGGGCACCAGGAGCGACCCTGGAAACGAAGAAGGAACCCCGTAAGGGGCTCCGGAACGTGAAAGGGGGAGCGGTGCTGTGAGTTCATCGCTCTTTCCGCGGAAGTGAAGCCGCGCGGCTGCTGCTGATGAGCGCTGACCTTTCTTCTATGAATATCCGACTCTAAACAACATACTCGTGAGTAAGAACCACAAGATTGGGGAACTAAATTATTGAATTCGGCTGAAAACGGGAGACGTCAAAAGGGAAGTCCGTCTTCCGATTCTGCTTAAGTTCAAAGCAAAGACCTCGACAAGCGGGAAGCGCTGAAAGAGGGACTTTAAAGGGAATCCGCTTATACTGTGCAAATTCTGACTTCGCTACTTATAAGTAAAGAGGATTACTTTTGTGTAAATGAACTGGACTTGGACTGGGATTGCGCCTTCTCTTGGTGGATTACAAAATTTTGAGAAAAAATAGTCTGCGGACTGCCTGGATATAAAGATCTGTCAATTTGCGGAAACTGTATCTAAAGTTTCAACGTGCTACATTTGAGCCTTACTGTGGGATACAAATAGGGAACTGTTGCATGCACCATTATTGAGACTTTCTTTTCAACTCGGGCAAAGCTCTGCAAGTTTAAAGGAATGTTGAAGGTACTTCCTATTTTTTTCTTCTTTGTTGGTCCATTGGGAATTTAATGGTGGAAAGTTTTTACTTTTTTTTTTTTTTTTTGACTACAGGGGAGCTCCCCCTAGAGGACTGTGGATTATTTAGTCTCTGAGAACTGCTTATTTTTTTGTTCATCTTCTGCCTGGATGTTTTTATTCTGGACTGTTTTTCCCATGGGATTTACAATTTGACCTTGATACATAGACAGCTGTGGAATTAGTGGCACAGGGAGAACAAGGGCTGCCAAATCAAAACCAAAACAATCTGAACTGTTGCAAACAACTTTGACTGCGCAGACACGTAGATCATCTGTCCCAACTGTCCTAGGCTTGCAAGAAGGAGAAATCAAGCAGCCAGACCTAGGGGATATGGCTTCAGGAGGGCTTGACCCAGTCTCTAAAGAAATTTTGGAACAATTGGCAGCTTTAAACAGGAAAGCGGATGAACAGGCGGAAAAATTTGATCAAGTGACAGCCACTATCAACAAATTGACTGAGCAAGTTTCCCAAAATACACAAGCAATTGGGAATATTCAAACAACAACAGCAGAGAATCGCAAACTGGCTGAAGAAGCGAATCAAAAAGCAGAACAAGCCAATAAGAAAATTGAGGAAGTAAGAAAGGAAGTAAGGCCACTGAGCAGGCAAATCAACGAACAACAGGCCTATCTGTCCATGGTGGAATTGAAAAATCGGGAGAACAATTTTAGATTGAGATCAATTCCAGAACTTGAAAAAGAAGATTTGATTGGCTTTTTGACAGCAGAATTTTCAAAGTTCTGGGGTATAGCGGAAGATAAGGACTTTAAAATCGTCACCGCTTTCAGACTGGGAAGAGTGGTGAGGAAGGATAGATCTAGAGACTGCCTGATCATTTTAAGATCTAGGCAAGAAAGAGATAATATACTAGGCCTACATTTCAAAAATCCACTGGTGATTCAAGGCAAGAAAGCAGAAATCTACAGAGATGTTCCGAAACAACATTTGGATTTAAGAACTACATATAAAGACCTAGCAGGACTGTTGAGAAACAACACAATTCCCTACAGGTGGGAGTTTCCCCAAGGAATATCCTTTAACTTCAAAGGGAAAAAAGTAAAAATCAGATCAGCAGAGGACCAAGAGAAGTTTCTACACGACTACGGGGAGGACCTTCGGAAAGGAGTGGCAGGAGTCTGGCCACCACCTTCGCCTGAATCAACACCAGGGCCACCTGCAGGTCTGGACGAAAAGGAAGTCGACTCCCTATTAGGACTTACAAACTGATTCAGGATGTCTCTACAGCTGCTTAGTTGGAACATTCATGGCGCAAATTCCCCGGAGAAAAGAAGAAAGATATTTCATATTTTGAAAAAAGAACAATTGGACATTATTTGCTTGCAGGAAACACATGTGACTAGGCTCCACAGAAAAGTGCTAATTAACAAAAGATTAGGTCACGAATTTATTTCTTCAGATAAAGTTAAGAAAAGAGGCGTAGTGATTTATGCAAAGGAGAACCTGTCGCCGAAATTTCTGTTTAAAGATGAGCAAGGAAGAATCATGGCAATAGAGATACAATCACAAGGAGAAAAATTCTTGATAGTAGGAATCTACGCACCAAATGAGGGGAAATCGGAATTTTACAAGAAGCTGCACGAGACAATGCTGGATTATTTGGACTATAATAACATCATCATGATGGGAGACATGAATGGAGTGGTCTCTACTTATATGGACAAGTCACAAAACCAAAATTTGACTAAAGATGGCAGACTACCTAAAACTTTTTTTGAACTAACTGACAGTATGGACTTGATTGACATTTGGAGGACAAAGAACCCCCTAGGGAAAGAAGGAACATTCTTCTCTGAGGCCCACCTATCATGGTCAAGAATCGACCAAATATGGACAACTAGAGGGCTGGCACCTAAGACTAAAAAAGTGGAAATCTGCCCAAAAACCTGCTCCGACCATAACGCCTTGAAAATGGAATTGAGACTTACTCCAGCCGGTTCCTTCAGATGGAAAATGAATGACACTCTGTTAAGAGATCAGGAGATCATGAAGAAGGCCCAAAAAACCTTGAAAGATTATTTTGAAATAAATTTAAACACTTCGGTTGAAAAGAGAACAATCTGGGACGCAAGCAAAGCTGTGATGAGAGGGTTTCTGATACAACAGAATACGATTAAGAAAAAACTCTGGAGTGGAAAAAAGGATAAGATATTAGAGAAGATAAGAGACGGAGAGAAAAAGTTGAGACTAAAACCAAAATCAAAAGAAATTTTAAGAGAGATTAAATTCCACCAAGCACAATATGCGAAATTGATAAACCAAGAAGTGGAATGGAAAATCAAACAAATGAAACAAAGATCTTTTGAATCGGCGAATAAATGTGGAAAGCTGCTAGCATGGCAGCTGAAAAAGAGACAAAAATTGAACTTTGTCACCAATCTGGAGGTTGAAGGGAGAAATATTCAGAAACCAGAAGAAATTAGAAAGTGTTTCCAGAGATATTTCAAAAAACTGTTCACGCAAGGGCCACAGGAAGAGACTGAGATAGACCAATTTCTAAAAAATAATGGATTACAAAAATTATCTCAAGAGAAGAGAACAACCCTGAATTATAGAATAACACAACAGGAAATCGAGAGTGCCATTCAGAATATGCAATTAGGGAAATCTCCAGGCCCAGACGGACTTACCTCCAAGTATTATAAGACATTAAAAGACTTCTTGATTCAACCATTAATGGAGGTATGTAATCAGATCATGGAGGGGAAAAGGGCACCAGAATCGTGGAAAGAAGCATTCATCACATTGATACCTAAATTGGAATCTGAAAAGACCCAACTTAAGAATTACCGTCCCATCTCACTCCTTAATGTGGATTATAAAATTTTTGCTGATATTTTGGCAAAGACTCTCCTCCCTGAAAGAGAGGGGAGGGGTTGTGGTCGGGAGCCTGAGCCCCGCCTAGCAGGGGGCGTAGCCCCCTGCCTCCAGCTCACCTGGCTGGCGCTCACGCCCCCTCGGAGGGCCACCCAACCAGGTGCCACTGAGGGGGCGTGTTCAGCAGCTTTTGCTGCAGCGACAGCCTTTCCCCGGCCTCATTCTCCGTCGTCGCCTCTTCGGGAAGTCCCTCAGCGAGTCATCAGCTAGGAGTCATCTCAGTTATCACAGGGAAGAGCCATGAGGTTTGGAGTCGGGGGAGGGGTCTGTGTGTGTGGAGGCTGCCTGGTTCCTGGCTTGCCTTTTAACTTTAAAAACCCAGGCAGCCAGGTTTGCCTTGCTGTGTCTTCTTTTCCGGGTAAAAACCTACATTTAACCTTCTATTTCCCCCCCCACTCCTGGTGCCTGATTTGTTTGTGCAGCCTGAGTGCGAATTAACCTTTCTTAAGCTGCAGCTTGTTCCCTTGCCCAGCACATGCCCCCAGCGAGGTCTGAGTGTGAGTGTGGCTCCGTCTTTCTTTCTTCCTCGTATCCTCGCTTTCCTTACCCTGCCTCTGCCTTGGTGGCAGTGCGTTTTTATTTAATTTTTGGCCAGGGTGCTTGTACGTTTTCCCCTCTATTGCCCTTACCTGTCCAATTGCATGGCTGGTCTGGGTGACTGAGTGGGTTTGCCTTACATTTTAATTTGTTGGCCAGTGTGCTGGCGCGTTTTCCCTCTCCATTGTCCTTGAGAGCCTGGATAGCTCAGTTGGTTAGAGCATGGCACTGACAATGCCTAGGTTGCAAGTTCGATCCCTGTTTGGGACAGCTGAATATTTCTGCATTGCTTGGGTTGGACTAGATGATCCTCAGGGTTCCCTTTCCTCTTCCTCTCTAATTTTAAGTTGTGTGTGTGTGTGTGTGCTTGCAGCGTGTGTTTGTGCTTGCTGTTTATTGTGCCTGCCGTTTATTTATTTATTACTCTTCTAGTGTGGGTTTAATTTACCCTGCCATCCCTTCCATTGGTAGCACTTGAAGCGGGAGCCCCCTGAAAAATTTTAAAGGCTGCCGGGGCTTGGAATAGACTGTGCGCTTAAACCTCACCCCTCTTGGTTTCTCTAAGTCACCCCCCCTTCGCTTGATGTTTGGGGGAAGAAATAGGGCAGGGCTTGGGGTAGACAACTCAGGGTTTTCTGATCAGGGAACCATTCCTCAGCACTCCATGTCTATACGTTTAAAACCTTTGAGGGTGTGCCTTTGCCTGGTTCTTGTCACTGGCTTCACTTGCCAGTACAGGCTCCCTAAAGAAAACCACTTTTACACAACAACAACAACAACAAAAGTTTTCGGCTTATAGTACCTTACTGAAAAGTCCAGGTTAACCCACGGTTTATATTTCCATTTCTTTTTGGCTCACTGTAAAGGACAGCTATTTTCCTTTTCTTCAAAAACTTCCTTGCCCAGCATGTTCATTTTACTCCCCCCACCCCTCACCCCTCCCAACTCCCCCCCCACGCTTTCCTCCTCCCTCCACCCATCCTCCCTCCCTCCCCCCCACCCTTTCAGGAGATACATCGGGGTCTTGGGAGTTCCCTTTGCTTCTTGCCAGAGTCATCACAGTTGCCAGACAGGTTTTTCAACTCTCTGCTCTTTCAGCAGCTCTAGTTGCATTGTCAGTTTAACTATCCAGCAGTTTGACCAATTGCAGTCTTTTGTCTGTTTAAGTACCCTTATTTCAATCAACTGATATTGAGCCGACCTTGTGGGCAAAGATTTATTTTTCTTTGTTTGGCAAAGTTTCCTTTGTTTCAAAGAAGTTTCCCCAGCAGTGGGATATTAAGAGCAACCCCACCCCTCCTTTTCTGAGGGCCGCTGGTGTGGGCCTGGAATCTCATTGATTTCCTTTTCTCTTAATTTGGCTGCAGCTTCTGAGCATCTCCTTGTAAGCAGTTATTTTCAATTCTGTTTGATTACTTGGCAATGCTTTGTGCCTAGATTTGCCTATCATTTAAAAGGGGCAACTCTTATTATAGGCAACTATCTTCTAATTCTGGCTGACTGCAGTTGGGGTTGCTCTGTGTATGGTATTGTTCCTTGGAGCCAGGTGCTAATATGTAGTTGAGCGCTGCTGCAGTGCAGTTAAGTGACGTATAGCTTGTTCATTTTGTCAGCAGTTACGCAGAGCAACTGATAATAGTAATTCCTACTCATAGCTATAAATCCATTGGCTATTAATTGAGATACTATCGATTAATAATTAATCCCTCAACAGTGCTCTGAACTTTATTGATGCACAATAATTGTATACTAGCATTTAATTACAGTTAAGTTATTAATCGAGTGATGATATTAATACTAATTAAAAAATAACAACAATAATAAAATAAAGTAATAAAATAAAATAAATTCAAAATATAAATAATTAATAATAACAATAAATAAATAATTATAATTATAAATAATAAATAAAATAATAATAATAATTAATATTAAAATATAAATAAATGAATAAAAATTAAATAAAATAATAATAATAATAATAATAATAATAATAATAATAATAATAATAAGTGACAAAATAAATAGTAGGCACATTTTTCTAGTGCACAGAGCAGGCACGGGTGCAGTACCAGCACACACTGCAGTTGTCAACCGTCATAATAATAAACCCAAACCCATTTCGCAGTTCCTTAATGCCTTCAGATCATTCATTGTTGACTATGAATAGCGCTTTCTCTTAGCTATTCTTTAGTTCAATTTGCCTTGCGTTTCTTACTTCCTTGTTTTGCAAACCAGTGGCCAGCCTTTAAACTACCCAGGTGCAGGCCCAAGCCCTCAGACAGGAACGGCGGCTGTGCAAACTAGGTCTCAGGCTTGCTCGCCGACTTTGAGAACTGCACCAGGGCGCCTGCATGGAGACTGCCGGCCCGTATCAATAACCCGGTTGCTTCCAGTTCTTCTAGTTCTTTGCAGAATAAGCAGCCCAGGGTCCAGCTTCCAGAATCAGGCACCTCATCAGCCAGTGATGATGAGTCAGAATGGCTTACGCCCTTTCTGGGGAGGCCGCCGCTATTAGCATCTGGCAGTTAGCCCGCATGTCGAGAAGAAGCCATCAGAGGTGTATCGCACTGGAAAGCTGGGCCTTAGAAAGGATTTAAAACGTAAGGTGTGCTGGTAATTCAATAAAGGGCAATGCCAAAGGCAGTCTTGTAAGTACCCGCATGAGTGTGAGAGATGTGTGGGGGCTCACCCAGCCACAGCGTGTTACAAAGGGAAGCGGCCCTTTTGGGGAGGTCAGGGCTTCCACCACTCTAGTTCCAGACGAGCCCCCACAGCAGGGAACCATCGATAAAGTCCTTCTGGGTCTAGCATTTTCTTCAATTCAGCTTTCTCCTCTCCTCAACCTCTTGTCTATCCATCCGGACGGAAGTGCAGCATCCTATCTTTGGAAGGGTTTCTCAGAGGGTTGCAGAATCCCAGTAGTGGCTCCTTAACCGCGAAGGACTCTCCTAATCAGAAGTCAGTAAGGGGAAGGACGCTCGCCTCACCCAACGGGCAGCTACAAAATGTATCATTCCATAACACCTCATACAGGAATTATTTATTTATTTATTTATTTATTTATTTATTTATTTATTTATTTATTTTTTCCCCTGGGTAACCTGCCTTTTTCTCCCAGATCAACTACAAGAGCAAGACCACAGCTTTAACAAAATGACAGCTCAAACAGGAAGACACATGGGAGCAATGATACTGCTTTGAAGTGTTCCAGATCCATTTCCTGTTCTCCCAATTAGCAGGGCAGCTGTGGGCAAAATTGCAAAGAAGTACAATAATGATTTAGTCCTTAGTCCTATAATCTAGTAAGCCTTTAAGCCCAACAGGCGAAATCACATAATTTCAATGCTTTAACTATATTAGGGAACATGTATAGTTAGTAAACAAATTGCTAGTTTGGTGAGAAATAACACTTCACTGAAGTGGATAACGCTTTGGCCAAGAGCTCACCTTTGGCAATCTTCTAGAACATGTTGCATATGTAGCAGTTTTTTCTAGCTTGAGTGAAACTCAAACCTGACATTTACAGTACCAGATAGAAGTGTTCTGGAATGTCCTGGCTGTGTCTGTAGTACAACAGTTTTGGGAAATCTGTAGGAGAGCATCCCACCAATCTCTTGTCATACTAACAACCGTGTTATCAGCTAACAATCAAAAGTGCTAAAATTTTAGCTACATTGGCAACAGGATGTTGGATAGAAGCAACTGGTTTTCTGAAGCAAAAACTTACAATTTTGTTCTAGGAGTTACTTGATCACAATATAGAACTATTTGTTTATTCATTATGAGTTTTACACATGATGAAAACATATACTCAAGCAGATATTCTATAATCACTGTACTATACTATGATACAGTGCAGAATGGACATCCACATTCAACTAGTCTGTGTGTCAGCCCCCTTCAGATTCAGCACAGAGAGCACCAAGTGACTCAGAAACAAATCAGAAGTTTAAAAGTCATGATACAAAATGAGGCTTGGGGCCTATGTGCATATCTAACCTTAAAAATAAAATAAAATAACAAAAACAAACAAACAAACCGCACCACAGGGTAAGACTCCCAAAATCAGTTAAGACAGACCTTGAGATTTGGATCACGTTTCTGCAACGCTTCAATGTAGTCTCCTTATGGCAGGAAATCCTCAACCTGTCCTCAAATTGCCAGGTTCACTGATGCCGCTGGGTCCTTGGGCTTCAGTTTATTCTTTAGGGGACGCTGATGATTAAGGGAGTATTAGCGTCTGTCGCACCCTCCACCCTCAGGTCTTACAAGAAGGCCTGGTGCGATTTCTTGGGCTTCAGGTTTGGATCTTCGGGGCTTTCTGCTAGCGCACCTCCCACCACCAATGACGTTTTTGCAATACCTTTCACACCTTGATGAACTAGGGCGCACACCTAAAACATTAAAAATACATGTAGCCGCCATTAGCTTCTTTGCTACGGTCACGTTCTCCGATCCATGCAGTGACTTCCTGGCCTTCCTAGAAAATTACAATGGGGTATCTCTATGGCAGGACGTTTTAAATCTGTCCTCAGACTTCCAGGTACAATCGGACGCGGCCGGATCCATAGGCTTCGGCCTGTACTTCAAGGGGCGTTGGTGTGCTCAGCGTTGGCCGATGGCTTGGTTAGGCCAGGCCATCACACGGGATCTCACCTTTCTTGAGTTCTTTCCTATAGTGGTGGCCGTTCACATTTGGACGGAGGAGTTCCGGGACCACCGTGTGTGCTTCAGGACCGACAACCTGGCGGTGGTGAACATTCTTGCCAGGCAGTCATCTCGGTCTGAGAGGGTTTCCTCCCTTTTGCGGGCCTTCGTCCTCCGTTGCCTTGAGTACAATATAATATTTTCAGCCAAATTTGTACCTGGAGCCAATAATGATATAGCCGATGCCTTGTCTCGATTCCAGATTCCTCACTTCCGGTCGCTTGCACCTGGAGCACAACAGTTGCCCGAACCCTTTCCGGAGTACCTGTGGAACGTTGGAGACGCAAAGTGATACAGGGAGTATTAGCGTCCGTAGCACCTTCTACGCTCAGGTCATACAAGAAGGCCTGGAGTGATTTCATGGGTTTCAGGTTTAGGTTATCCGGGCTCTCATATAATGTGCCTCCCACCACAGACGACGTTTTACAGTATCTTTCGCATCTCGACGACTTGGGACGTGCCCCAAAAACTTTAAAGATTCATGTAGCAGCTATCAGTTTCTTTTCAAAAGCTACATTTGCTCATGACCCGTGTAGCGACTTCATGATACGTAGGGCTATCGAGGGTTGGAGCAGGTTACAGCCTCCCAGGGACGAAGGCCGTAAGCCGATTTCCTACGGGTTGTTGTCCCAAATTCGCAAAAAACTCAGGTTGATTTGCTGGTCCAGGTTCGAAGCACGCCTTTTTTCTGCGGCATATTCTATCGCCTTTTTCGGCGCACTAAGGGTTGGGGAGGTTGTGTTTGAAGTTAGTGCACGGGGTTCAAACCGCGGACTCCAGTGCGAGGATGTGCAGCTGTCTAGCTCTTCTGTGTCAGTGCTCATACGACAGTCCAAGACCGATCAGGCTGGCAAGGGTGTCCTGGTCAAACTCTCAGCGTCAACACAGCAGGGCCCATGTCCGGTAAAGGACACTAGGCGGTATCTCGACCTTAGGCCACCTGGCCCAGGTCCGTTTTTGATTCACGAGGATGGGTCGCCCATGTCGAGATACCAATTCACCAGGGTGCTGCGCAAGGCGATTGAGGCCTGTGGGCTATCTGCCCAGGAGTACGCTGCTCACTCTTTTAGGATTGGTGCCGCAACCACGGCTGTGCACTTAGGGCTACCGGCGGATAGGATCAAAGAAATGGGCCGTTGGAGATCAAATGCTTATAAGTCTTACATTCGCTAGTACGCCTCCAGTCGCTGGGCCCCACTCACCTGCCGTCTTTCTGTCTTTACTCCTAGTGTTGCTCAGAAGAAATGTGTGGATCTGCGGCCACAGTATTGTTCATTGGGCCCGCGTACGTGCAGCAAGTTGCGGCCTGGCACTTAACCTTGGCCTCCCAAATGATGTCCGAGTTTCCTGGTTTGCGAGAAGAGGCATGCGATGGGAGGAGCTGATGCCCTTGCTCCGGGAGAAAGTAGCCAATTGTGGCCCTCCCGACGCCATCGTGATACAGTTGGGAGAGAATGACCTAACCAGCAGAAAGAGTGTGGACTTATTGGGGAGCATTAAAAGAGACTTGAATACTTTGGCAGCCTTGTGCCCCAGAACGATGGTGTTCTGGTCCTCCTTCCTGAAAAGACTCGAGTGGCGCGGAGCGCAAAATTGTTTGGCCATTGAAAGAACCAGGAAACTCGTAAATCGGGCGGTAGCCCGTTGGGTGCGCTTTATGTCTGGCCGTGTCATCCGGCATGATCGTATTCGTATTAGCGACCAAGCGCTATACCAGGAAACTCGTAAATCGGGCGGTAGCCCGTTGGGTGCGCTTTATGTCTGGCCGTGTCATCCGGCATGATCGTATTCGTATTAGCGACCAAGCGCTATACCGGAATGATGGTGTCCACTTATCGGACTTGGGGAGCGACATTTGGCTAGCTAGTGTCAGCAAAAGCATCTGGGATTGGTTGCAGCAGTGAGGGTATTGGCGGCGAGCCTTTGGCTCGGGTGGCGGTTAGGCATTGGAATAATGTGTTGTGGTGTGTCGAAGTGCTAGGTGTGGCCATCGCCTATGCCTTCAATTTTTTAGGGGTATTCCGTTAAAGGAATCTGGGGGTCGTGTATCCGTCCGATGCCTGCTTGGCGGGAGGCCTTGGCACGACCCTCGGTGACAACAGGGGTGAGCCTAGAGTCGGATCAGCATCGACAGGCTCCACCTACTGGTTGAATAACCCATCGTCCAATGCCTAAGCCAATACCTTTTCCATTGCTGTAACCAATAAAGTTGTGGCCTTTTCTTGCCCATTAACCATATATCACGTGTCCTTGTGTCTTTATTTCACCACACGGGGGTCGGGTCCTCGAACCACAAATAGACTTAAAAAAGTGTTAAATGAAGTAATTCATAAGGACCAGGCTGGCTTCCTCCCTGGTAGACATTTGTCTGATAACACTAGGAATATTATTGACATTTTGGAATTATTGCAGACCAATATCAACACGAAAGCAGTTTTAATCTTCATAGATGCAGAGAAAGCCTTCGACAACATTTCTTGGAAGTTCATGAAGAAAAACTTGGAAGGGATGGGAGTGGGACAGGCGTTTCAAAACAGTATAGAAGCAATTTATTCAGAGCAAAAGGCCAAATTGATAGTGAACAATGTGGTGACGGAGGAGTTCAAAATTGAAAAAGGGACACAACAGGGGTGCCCTCTCTCCCCTCGGTTATTTATTTCAGTCCTGGAGGTGCTTTTGAATTTGCTTAGGAAGGACCGGTTGGTGCATGGAATACAGGTCGGAGTGAAACAATATAAACTGAAAGCTTTTGCAGATGATTTGGTGTTAACACTACAGGAGCCAGAACCTAGTACAAAAAGAGCTCTAGAACTGATTTATGAGTTTGGTCGGGTGGCAGGATTTAAGTTGAATAAGCAAAAAACCAAGGTTTTGGGGGAAAATTTGACACCTTCAGAAATAGATGGGTTTCAGAAGGAGACAGAGTTAAATGTGGTTAAAAAAGTGAAATACCTAGGGATTAATTTGTCTGCTAAAAACTTGAATTTATTCAAAGATAATTATGAAAAATGTTGGTCAGAAATCAAAAAGGATTTTGAAATCTGGTCAAGACTTAAACTTTCCTTGTTGGGACGAATTGCTGCTGTTAAGATGAATGTATTGCCAAAGATGTTGTTTTTGTTTCAAACCCTACAGATCGTGGACAGAGTGGAATGTTTTGGAAAGTGGCAGAAAGATATTTCGAAGTTTGTCTGGCAGGGCAAAAGGCCCAGGATAAAGTTTAAAATATTAACTGATGCAAAAGAAAGAGGGGGGTTTGCCCTGCCAGACTTAAGGTTATATTACGAAGCTGCATCTTTCTGCTGGATGAAAGATTGGTTCTTGTTAGAAAACACTGATGTCCTAGATCTGGAAGGGTTTAATAATGCTTTTGGATGGCATGCATACTTGTGGTACAACAAGGTAAAAATTCGCAAAATGTTCAAAAACCATATTGTCAGAAAAGCTTTATTTATAGTCTGGACTAAATATAAGGACTTGTTAGAAAACAAGACCCCGAGGTGGCTATCACCAATGGAGGCTAAGGCCCGAAAAAGACTCAATATGGAGGTTGGTTGGCCAAAATACTGGGAGATAATAGAAAAAACCAGAGATAATTGGAGATTGCAGAGCTTTGACAAATTAAAAAACAAGGTGCAAGACTGGTTGCACTATGCTCAAATTCAAGAGGTCTTTAAAATGGATAAAAAAACAGGTTTCCAGGTGGAGAAATCAAAGTTAGAAACAGAACTATTGGAACCTGTGATGGGATGATTAGCTGCTTGTGCGTAAAATCGTGCTCCCTCAGAGTTTGTGCAACTCCACAAACCTCTGTGTGTGACAGAGCTCCTCAAACATGTCTGCTCTAGTCACTCGTAGATTCCGACAGTGGCTGTCTGCGGAAGCGCTTCCAGCATAGAAGCTCCTTAACGGAAACGCGTCTTCTGGACTCACGACGTGGCAGCTTCCGGCGAAGCATGGGTCTCCCTATGGGAGCTTCTGACACCTCCCCGCTGTTCTCGCTGGACGTGTCCCTCATCCCTCCCTCTTCCCTGCTAGTTCCTGCTTTGGCTGCTGCGTCTCTCTCCGCATTCATGAGACCCTCCTCCAGAGTACCCTCTCTCCCCCTGCTGGTCCCTGCTTTAGCTGCTGACTCCCTTTCAGCCTCTGTGAGCCCTTCCACCTCCCTTTCCTCCGATGGCAGTTCCCTGACATCCACCTCCCCTCCAGGGCCCCCTTCCCCCCCGCCCATACTCTCTCCTCTGGGCGGTGAGGAGATAAAACCCCGAAAAGAATCCTCTTCATCTTCAGACGTCTCGAACATTTCCCTCCATCGGTCTTCGTTCCGGCTCGCTGAATCCTCCTCCTCCTCGGAATCAGGGAACCCCTCCAACTCTTCTTCTTCGTCGGTGGTGGCAAAGTATTCCCTCCGGAACCTCGCCACTGGCTGAGGTTTACGTGGGAATCTCTGATGAAAAGTTTCTATTAAAACCTCGTCATCTACATCCTCTGCCATGACCCAGGTGTTTTCCGACTCCGGCTCCCCTTCCCACATTACCAAATACTCTACTTGATCTCCCTTCCACCTGGAATCGAGAATCTCCGCTACATGGTAGCTGTGTTCCTTCTCCTCCATTGCTGGTCCCCTATTGACCCTCCCTTCTCTGTCCCCTTTATACGGTGACAGCAACGACCTGTGGAAAACTGGGTGCAGCTTCATGTGGTTCGGTATCCGGAGTCTGAAAACCACTGGGTTGACCTGCTGCGTGACTTCAAATGGGCCCAGCCTTTTGGGTCTTAACTTCTTACAACCCCCTTTGAATGGTAACCCTTGGGTTGACAGCCACACCTGGTCCCCCACCCTAATGCTTTCACCTTCTCTTCTGTTTTTGTCTGCCTGCCTCTTATATTCCTCCTTAGCCCTGTTTAAGTTAAGTTGGAGCTGGCGATGGATCGCTTCCATTTCTTCAACGAACTGTTCTGCAGCTGGAACGCTCCAGTTCTCCCCTTCCCCCCCTGGGAAGGCTCGGGGATGGCACCCGTGATTAGCCAAAAAGGGGCTCATCCCCGTGGACACGTTCTCTGCATTGTTGTAGGCAAATTCTGCCAACGCCAGCTTCTCCACCCAATCATTCTCTCTGTCATTCACATAACACCTCAAATATTGCTGGAGGACGCCATTAGCTCTTTCCGCCTGCCCGTTGGTTTCCGGATGCCGGGCAGTTGAGAAATTAACCTCTACATGCAGTAAGCTCATGAGCTTCCTCCAGAACCTGGAAGTAAATTGTTTCCCTCGGTCTGAAACCACCCTCAAGGGGGCGCCATGCAACCTAAACACATTTTCTACAAACAATTTAGCGGTTTCTTCTGCCGTGACCGCATGTGAGCAGGCTATAAAGTGGGCCATTTTGGTTAACAGGTCTACCACAACCATGATGGCTGTTTTCCCTCTGGACCTTGGCAGATCAGTCATGAAATCTATTGCCACTGTTTCCCATGGTCTTTCAGGTGTGGGTAGTGGTTCTAATAACCCTGCCGGTGCCCGCCTCCCCCCCTTGGCTCGTTGGCATTGGTCACACCCTCTCACATACTCCCGCACATCTTCCCTGACCTTGGGCCACCAAAATTCCCTGGTAACCAGCCACATGGTTTTGTGTTGCCCAAAATGCCCTGCTGTGGGGCTATCGTGCAGTTGCTTGAGTACCTTCTCCCTCAATTCACCTTCAGGTATATATAACGCTCCCTTGTAGTACAACGCCCCGTTTCTCTCCTCAAATCCCCCGGGTTTGTCTCCCTCCCTCCTGAGACCCCTGAGTTTGTCCTGGGCGTATTCATCATGCACCGTTCCCTCTACCAGTTCCCTTTGCCCCACCAATGCCGCCCCACACACCCAGCGGTCCTCTGGAATGACATGGGTCTCTTCGGGTGCTCCCTCCCCCTCCAAATATTCAGGTTTGCGTGAGAGAGCGTCCGCCCTAACGTTCTCTGGGCCTGGCACGTAACAAATCTCAAAGTTAAATTTGGAAAACTCCTGGGCCCATCTCAACTGCCGTTGGTTGAGCACTCGCGCAGTTCTCCAATACTCTAGATTCTTATGGTCCGTGCACACTTGCACCTTATGTTGTGCACCAATTAGCAGGTGCCTCCATCTCCGGAAAGCCTCATGAATAGCAAGAAGTTCCCGGTCGTACACCGTGTAGTTCCTCTCGGATTTGTTCAGCTTTCGCGAAAAGAAGGCACACGGTCGCCACTCTGACTCCTCCTTCCCTGGCTGCAGAAGAAGAAGCACCGCCCCTATGGCTCTGTCAGATGCGTCTGTTTCGACCCTCAGCTTTTTTTGTAAATCCACATGCAGAAGTTGTCCTTCAGAGGCGAAGGCCCTTTTCAGTTCCTCAAACGCTCGCTCCGCCTCCGCAGTCCAAACAAACTTCTTTTTACTGCTGAGACAGTCCGTAATGGGCGCCGTCAGGTGGGCAAAGTTTCGGATGAACTTACGATAAAAGTTTCCAAACCCTAGGAACCTCTGCACATCCTTCTTGGTTTTGGGTGTTTTCCATTCCAGCACTGCCTGGACCTTGCCGGGATCCATGGCCAATCCCTTGTCTGACAGGCGGTACCCCAGGAATTCCACCTCCTTGGTATGAAACTGACACTTCTCCAGTTTCACCCACAGCCTGTTGGCTTGCAGCCTGCTCAACACTTCTCTGACGTCTCTCACATGTTGCTCCTCATTCTCCGAATACACCAACACATCATCTAGGAAGGCCACGCAATTCTTGTAGAGCAAAGGCCCCAGTACGTGGTTCATAAACGATTGAAAGCACGCTGAGCCTGCTTGTAATCCAAAAGGCATAACGAGATATTCAAATGCCCCCAAAGGGGTGAACATGGTGGTTTTCCATTCATCCCCTTTCCTTATACGTATCAGGTTGTACGCCCCCCTTAGATCCAGCTTTGTAAAAATCTTTCCCTTCCGCACCCTGGTCAAAATATCATCAATCCTGGGCATAGGGAAAGCCACTGGTTCTGTCACTGCATTTAACCGCCTGAAATCACATACAAGTCTCGGCTTGTCCGTGTGCTTTTTATCCACAAAAAACACTGGGCTACCCCCCGCTGCTTTGGACTCTCTGATGAAGCCTCTCTTCAGGTTCTTGTCAATGAACGCTCGCAGCTCCTGCATTTCTCTGTCTGACATGGCATACAACTTGCCTACAGGAAGCTGTGCTCCAGGGAGTAAATTGATCTGACAGTCAAAGGGCCTATGCGGGGGTAGTTGGTCGGCTTCCTTCTCGCTGAACACGTCGCTGAGATCTGCATACTGTGGTGGTACCTTCACCTTCTCCATTACTTCAGTTCCTGCTAGGGTGGATTGGGCCCCTGCTGAACCCTTTTCCCCTTTGCAGTGTTCTAAGCAATGTGCTGAACCAAAGGAAACCACTCTCTGATGCCAGCCCACCAGCGGATCATGTAGCGCTAGCCAGCTCATTCCCAAAATAATGGGAGCGCCTCCCAAGGTGGCCACATTAAACGCTATCAGTTCTGTGTGCCTTGCCACCCTCATTATCATTGGGATGGTCTGCAAGCTGACTCCTCCTCCCAACAACTCCCTGCCATCGATCGTGGTCACCTGCAGGGGGTTGCTTAAAGGGATCGTCTGTATCTGGTGTTCAGCAGCAAACTCCTTGCTCATAAAATTGCAGGAGCTGCCTGAGTCCAACAGCGCCTTTATTTTTAGGGGGTGTCCATTTTGCAGCTCTAGCGACACTTCAATCACTAGGGCAGGTTTAGGAGGTTCTGGCGTGGGCACTTTTACTGCTCTTTGGCCTGGCTGCTGTGCCCCGACGGTGGCAACCAGGCGTTGGCTTTTACCTGCTCCGTTTCTCCCTGCTCTCCTCCCTCAACAGCTCCCACCATCCCTTGCCATTCCTTCCTCTGGGGGCAGACTCTGGCAAAGTGGCCTGGCTGTTGGCAGAGATAGCATTTCCGGGCGCCCTTTCCCTCCTTCTTAGCCCCCTCACTGGGCTTTGAAACTGCGCGCGCGCGCGCTGTTCCGATTTCCATCGGCTCTGCCGGCGGGAAAGTTGTCTCTGGAATCTCAGGAATGCGGAACTCCTTCCAGCGTTCCCCTTTCCCTTCCCGCCTCTCCAAAGCTCTCGCCTCCTGGCGCGCTCCTATAGTCAGCGCAGATTTAGTCAGCTGATCCATAGAATCCGCCCTAGGACCCCGGGACAGTTCGTCTTTCACGGCCGAAGCCAAGCCTTCTTCAAATAGCATTTGAATGGGCGCCGCCGATAAGTCCCAACCCAATCTGTGAACCAGCATAGTGAACTCAGTCCAGTACTCACGGACAGATCGGCTTCCCTGCTTGCAAGCCATTAGCTGTCTGCGCACCAATCCCTCCTCAATATCGCTGGAAAACATGAGATCCATTGCACGAAAGAACTTCCTGGTGTCCTTTAGGACGTCATTGTGCGTTGCCATCAGGGGCCTAACCCAGTCTCTCGCCCCCCTCTCAAGATGCCCAATCACGAAAGCAACTCGCGATTCCTCGTCAGGGAATTCATCAAACTGCACATTGAGGGCATATTGCATCTCTGTTCTAAAGGCATGATAGTCCTTGGGGTCCCCCCCAAATTTCTGCACCAATCCTGGTACCTTTCTGTTGAACTGGGTGGCTCTCCCCTTCTTGTCTGCATCCTGAGCCCTTCTCTCCTCAAGCCTAGCCGTCTGCAGCGCCAATTGGATTTCCAACGCTCGGTACCTATCTTCCAAGCTTGGACCCGCTCCAACTCCTGCCTCTCCGGCTCCGGCTGGGTCGCTCATGATGCCTTCTCCTGCACAGGCAGCTTACAAAGACTGTCGGAATGCTGTGATGGGATGATTAGCTGCTTGTGCGTAAAATCGTGCTCCCTCAGAGTTTGTGCAACTCCACAAACCTCTGTGTGTGACAGAGCTCCTCAAACATGTCTGCTCTAGTCACTCGTAGATTCCGACAGTGGCTGTCTGCGGAAGCGCTTCCAGCATAGAAGCTCCTTAACGGAAACGCGTCTTCTGGACTCACGACGTGGCAGCTTCCGGCGAAGCATGGGTCTCCCTATGGGAGCTTCTGACACCTCCCCGCTGTTCTCGCTGGACGTGTCCCTCATCCCTCCCTCTTCCCTGCTAGTTCCTGCTTTGGCTGCTGCGTCTCTCTCCGCATTCATGAGACCCTCCTCCAGAGTACCCTCTCTCCCCCTGCTGGTCCCTGCTTTAGCTGCTGACTCCCTTTCAGCCTCTGTGAGCCCTTCCACCTCCCTTTCCTCCGATGGCAGTTCCCTGACAGAACCAAAGACTAAAATTCTATCAAGAATGTATAACTTGCTGCTTAAATGGAACACTCAGGATGAGATAGTCAAATCAGCCATGATAAAATGGGCTCAAGACATTGGGTACAACATCATGTTTGAAGACTGGGAAAGGTTATGGACCACCGGTATGAAATTTACGGCATGTAATGCCTTGAAAGAAAACATTATGAAAATGATATACAGGTGGTACATGACCCCAGTCAAGCTTGCTAAGATATATCATTTGTCTGATAATAAATGTTGGAAATGCAAGGAGGCTGAAGGGACATTCTTTCACCTCTGGTGGACTTGCCCGAAAGTGAAGGCCTTCTGGGAAATGATCTACAATGAGTTAAAAAAGGTATTTAAGTATACCTTCCCCAAGAAACCAGAGGCCTTCCTTCTGGGCATTGTCGGCCAGAAAGTGTTAAAGAAGGATAGAACTTTTTTCATGTACGCAACTACAGCAGCAAGAATTCTTATCGCTAAACATTGGAAGACACAAGATCTACCCACGCTGGAAGAGTGGCAGATGCAATTGATGGACTATATGGAACTGGCTGAAATGACTGGCAGAATCCGAGACTTGGGTGAAGAAAAAATGGAGGAGGACTGGAAAAAATTTAAAGACTACCTACAAAAACAACATAAGCTATATGAATGTTACGGGTTTGCGTGGCTGGGAAAGTCTAGCTTCAGCAATTAAAATTTGATGATCTGGGAAATTAAGTTATAAATTAGGAAGGAACTAAAGTTTAAACTAATCTTTATGTCTATTTTAGGATAAAGGCAATTTGACAACAAGTATTTTAAACTTAAAGTATAACTATTTGAAAGTACAAAAAACGCATGAAACAAGGTAACAATTTGCTGATATCTTTATTGTAAAGAATGCAGGGAGAGGGAGACGTGGGGAAGTCCAGATGGTTATGAAAAGATGTTTTGGAAAAATGATTTTTTCTGTTCTATTGTTTTTCTTTCTTTTTTCTTCTTTCTTTTCTTTTTTGTGGATTCTATCATGTATTTGACTTTACATTTATATCTGGAAAAAAGCAATGAAATATTATTTTTAAAAAAACAAAATGAATGTATTGCCTAGAATGCTGTTTTTGTTTCAAACATTGCAAATTGTGGACAAGATGGATTGCTTCAAGAAGTGGCAGAAAGATATTTCGAAATTTGTGTGGCAGGGCAAGAAACCCAGAATAAAATTTAAGATTTTAACTGACACCAAAGAAAGAGGGGGATTTGCCCTGCCAGACTTTAAACTTTACTATGAATCAGCAGCTTTCTGCTGGTTGAAAGACTGGCTGCTTCTTGAGAACACAGACATTTTGGATTTAGAAGGCTTCAACAATGTTTTTGGGTGGCATGCATATTTATGGTATGATAAGGTTAAGGCCCATAAAGCTTTTAAAAATCATATTCTCAGGAAAGCACTATATAATGTCTGCATTAGATATAAAGACTTGTTGGAAAATAAAACCCCAAGGTGGTTGTCGCCAATGGAAGCTAAAGCTGTGAGAAAACTCAATATGGAGGCCAAATGGCTGAAATATTGGGAAATTTTGGAACAGGAGGGGGATAAAATGAAATTGCAGAGTTTTGAAAAGTTAAAGGACAAAGTGCGAGATTGGCTCCATTATTATCAAATAATGGAGGTTTTCAAGTTGGACAGGAAAATTGGCTTTCAGGTGGAAAAATCAAAATTAGAAACAGAACTGATAGAACCCAATACTAAGAATTTGTCAAGAATGTATAACTTGCTGTTGAAATGGAATACACAAGATGAAACAGTGAAATCAGTTATGATAAAGTGGGCACAAGATATTGGTCATAACATTATGTTTGCTGACTGGGAACAGTTGTGGAACACCGGTATGAAATTTATGGCATGTAATGCCTTAAAGGAAAATATTATGAAAATGATCTATAGGTGGTACATGACCCCGGTCAAGCTTGCAAAAATTTGCCACTTGTCTGACAATAAATGTTGGAAATGTAAAGAAATTGAAGGTACTTTTCTTTCACCTTTGGTGGACGTGCCCAAGGATTAAGGCTTTCTGGGAAATGATTTATAATGAAATGAAAAGGGTATTTAAATATACCTTTCCTAAGAAACCAGAGGCCTTTCTCTTGGGCATTGTCGGCCAATCGGTGCAAAAGAAAGACAGAACATTTTTTATGTATGCTACAACAGCGGCAAGAATACTCATAACAAAGTAATGGAAGACACAGGATCTACCCAACGACTTGGATGATGGACTCAAGGGCATCCTGATCAAATTTGCTGATGACACCAAACTGGGTGGGGTGGCTAACACCCCAGAGGACAGGATCACACTTCAAAACGACCTTGACAAATTAGAGAACTGGGCAAAAACAAACAAGATGAATTTTAACAGGGAGAAATGTAAAGTATTGCACTTGGGCAAAAAAAATGAGAGGCACAAATACAAGATGGGTGACACCTGGCTTGAGAGCAGTACATGTGAAAAGGATCTAGGAGTCTTGGTTGACCACAAACTTGACATGAGCCAACAGTGTGACGCGGCAGCTAAAAAAGCCAATGTAATTCTGGGATGCATCAATAGGAGTATAGCATCTAGATCAAGGGAAGTAATAGTGCCACTGTATTCTGCTCTGGTCAGACCACACCTGGAGTACTGTGTCCAGTTCTGGGCACCACAATTCAAGAAGGACACTGACAAACTGGAACGTGTCCAGAGGAGGGCAACCAAAATGGTCAAAGGCCTGGAAACAATGCCTTATGAGGAACGGCTAAGGGAGCTGGGCATGTTTAGCCTGGAGAAGAGGAGGTTAAGGGGTGATATGATAGCCATGTTCAAATATAGAAAAGGATGTCACATAGAGGAGGGAGAAAGGTTGTTTTCTGCTGCTCCAGAGAAGCGGACACGGAGCAATGGATCCAAACTACAAGAAAGAAGATGCCACCTAAACATTAGGAAGAACTTCCTGACAGTAAGAGCTGTTCGACAGTGGAATTTGCTGCCAAGGAGTGTGGTGGAGTCTCCTACTTTGGAGGTCTTTAAGCAGAGGCTTGACAACCATATGTCAGGAGTGCTCTGATGGTGTTTCCTGCTTGGCAGGGGGTTGGACTCGATGGCCCTTGTGGTCTCTTCCAACTCTATGATTCTATGATTCTATGATTCTATATGTGACTAGCAGAAATGACTGGCAGAATCCGAGACCAGGGAAAAGAGATGGCGGAAGAAGATTGGAAGAAATTTAAGAATTATCTTAAGAAATACTGTAAAATTTATGAATTTTAGAATGATATGGTTTTTAAAATCAAATGGAGTACAGCTGTAAAGATAAAGTGAAAGGAAAGTAAGGATGATAATTAGATAAAATTAAGGGTGAGGATTTGTTGAACTAAATTTTTGAAATGGGAATGCAGAAAGGGGAGGTATGAGGAGGTCGGTGAAAGAAGTTTTATGAAAATAAGGTATTGAAATCATACTTGTTCTTTTTATTATTTTATTTTTGTTTGTGTTTGTGTGTATTGATATGTTTGTTATAATTTGTAAAATCCTAATAAATATTTATTTAAAAAAACAAAACAAAAAGACGGTGTTGTGTTATTTTGGTTTCATTACACACACTTTGCGATTTCTGGGTCAATGTGCATAAACACCAAAGAAAAGCCCGGACAGCCCCGTGGTTTTCCCCGGAGCTGAGGGCGATGAAACAATCGCTGAGGTGGCTAGAGCGTCGGTGGCAGAAAACTCACTCCGAATCTGACCGGACACAGGTTAGAGCTCATCGTCGAGCCTACCAAGTGGCGATAGCGACGGCGAAGAAGACTTTCTTCACCGCCTCTATTGCATCTGCAGAAAATAGTAGCAGGAGACTCTTTCAGGTGGTCCGCAATTTAACGGAACCACCTTTACCACCGGGGCCTTGTAAAGACCCCAAGATCTCCTGCAACGATTTTGCAAAGTTTTTTGCAGATAAAATCACTCATATTCGGAAGGAGCTAGACACCACCGTGGGAGCAGGGCTGGGGCGGGAGAGTGCTGGAGCTCTGTCTGGTCAAGTTGCATGGAATCAATTTCAATCCGTTACCCCCGAGGATGTGGACAGGCTGCTTGGACTCGTGAAACCAACCACCTGTCTCCTTGATCCTTGCCCATCCTGGCTAATAAAAGCAAGCCGGGAAGGGCTGGGCGATGGGCTCTGCGGGGTGGTGAATGCTTCCCTCTGTGAGGGAACATTCCCAGATCTGCTGAAAGAGGCGGTCATTAAACCGCTTCTTAAAAAACCATCTTTAGACCCGGCCAGTATGGCCAACTATCGCCCAGTCTCAAATCTTCCATTCTTGGGCAAGGTGATTGAGCGTGTGGTTGCTGAACAACTCCAGGCACGCCTGGAGGATGCGGACCATTTGGATCCCTTCCAATCGGGGTTCAGGCCTCATCATGGGACTGAAACTGCCTTGGTCGCACTGGTTGATGATCTCCGGCGAGCTAGGGACAAAGGTGAGAGTTGTTTCCTAGTTCTGCTGGATCTCTCAGCGGCCTTTGATACAATCGGCCATAACATCCTTCTGGACCGTCTAGAGGGGTTGGGAGCTGGGGGCACTGTTATACAGTGGTTTCGCTCCTTCCTCCTGGGCCGTGTTCAGAAAGTGGTGGTGGGGGATGAGTGTTCAGACCCTTGGGCCCTCACTTGTGGGGTGCCTCAGGGTTCCGTCCTCTCCCCCATGCTTTTTAACATCTATATGAAGCCGCTGGGAGAGATCATCAGGGGGTTTGGACTGGGTGTCCATCAATATGCAGATGATACCCAGCTCTACCTCTCTTTCAAATCAGAACCAGTGAAGGCGGTGAAGGTCCTGTGTGAGTGCCTGGAGGCGGTTGGAGGATGGATGGCGGCTAATGGATTGAGGTTGAATCCTGACAAGACAGAAGTACTGTTCTTGGGGGACAGGGGGCGGGCTGGTGTGGAGGACTCCCTGGTCCTGAATGGGGTAACTGTGCCCCTGAAGGACCAGGTGCGTAGCCTGGGAGTCATTTTGGACTCACAGCTGTCCATGGAGGCGCAGGTCAATTCTGTATCCAGGGCAGCTGTCTACCAACTCCACCTGGTACGCAGGCTGAGACCCTACCTGCCCGTGGACTGTCTCACCAGAGTGGTGCATGCTCTGGTTATCTCCCGCTTGGACTACTGCAATGCGCTCTACGTGGGGCTACCTTTGAAGGTGACTCGGAAACTACAACTAATCCAGAATGCGGCAGCTAGACTGGTGACTGGGGGCAGCCGCCGAGACCACATAACACCGGTCTTGAAAGACCTACATTGGCTCCCAGTACGTTTCCGAGCACAATTCAAAGTGCTGGTGTTGACCTTTAAAGCCCTAAACGGCCTCGGCCCAGTATACCTGAAGGAGCGTCTCCACCCCCATCGTTCTGCCCGGACGCTGAGGTCCAGCGCCGAGGGCCTTCTGGCGGTTCCCTCATTGCGAGAAGCAAAGCTACAGGGAACCAGGCAGAGGGCCTTTTCGGTAGTGGCGCCCGCCCTGTGGAACGCCCTCCCATCAGATGTCAAAACGATAAACAACTACCTGACATTCAGAAGACATCTTAAGGCAGCCCTGTTCAGGGAAGTTTTTAATGTATGATATTTTAGTGTTTTTTTGGTTTCTATGGAAGCCGCCCAGAGTGGCTGGGGAAACCCAGCCAGATGGGCGGGGTACAAATAATAAATTATTATTATTATTAGGGTTAGGGTTAGGGTTAGGGTTAGGGTTAGGGTTAGGGTTAGGGTTAGGGTTAGGGTTAGAGTTAGGGTTAGGGTCAGGGTGAATGACTACCGAAAGAACAATCCAAGCTTATTTGTCCTCCTTCTATTGAGATGGAACCAAAACACCTATGTTTGATTTGGACTGATAAAAATCATGTCACTCTGCGATTATTGAGTGAACGTGCATTCTAACCCCAAAAACACCAATTTGAAATAAGCCCAATCAGAGCTTTATCATCTTCTTTTTATGTAGATGGCACCTGTCAGGGCTGCCTCAGGTCTCAGCTCACAAAAGACCAACGCCAACCTCTTCTTATATACAAGGGTGTTTATTGCAGTTCATTATTGGTTCCACAACCGAGGCGTGCAGCCCCGCGTCTCTTTCTCCTAGACATTAGAAGTCCCCTCTGAATCGGTCCCACCCCTACACCAGTTTAATAAGCTAACGCTGCCCCACCTCTTTCTCTCTTTCCTTTTCCGCAGGGTCTTTCTGCCCGTCGGGGTTCCTCCCCTCCTGCTTTCTCCTGAAGCAGAGTCTCCAGACTGCTCCTGCCCCCTCCTGCGGGCTTTGGGTCCTGGCCCCTCCTCCTCCGGGCTCCCTGTTCTCCCGCGCGCCTCCTCATTTGAACTTGGCGCGCGCGCCCAACTTCTGACCTTCCTTTTGACAGTTATGCTACTCCCCTCACTGCTTTCCTCCCCTTCCGGGAGAACGGCTTGCTCTGATCCCTCCCCTTTCTCTGTCGCCGGAGCTGCTCCCTCTGACACACTGGACCCTCCCCCTCCCTCGCTGCGCTCTGGTGGGGAGGCTGGCCCTGATTCCCAGCTGCCGCTTTGGGGTCCCCTGCTGGCCCACCGCTCCTGACACTTTCCCCCCGGGGCTCCCCTTGCCCTTACCACAGGCGCCCCTTTCTGGGAATCCTCTGATTCGCTGGAGAGACTCATGGAATCCCCTGCGTCATTGCTATCCTCTTCCTCTCTCTCCTGGGATTCCTCTCCATCGCTCTCCATTTCCTGCCTTCCCTGTGCCTCTGTCCCTGTACCCCTGACATCCATCCCCCCCTCGAATCCCCCCCTTCCCCCCTCCCGCTGCTCGGGTGCAGGTTCTGGAAGCTCCTCAGTCGCTGGGGTAGATCTTGGATACAGTTCGTCGACGTCAATCGTCTCTGCTTCCAGCTCATTGCTTGTGTGCTCAAAACCAAGGTCCTCTCCTAACACGTCCATGTCCTCCCCCTGTCTCTTTGGACGTTGCTGTCTGCCAGGGCCCCCTCAGCAATCTCCTGCGCCACTCATCCTCTGGTTGGTCGTCCCACCAGTAAGAGCGATCCGTGTCCACCCCCGAGCACGATCCCCTTGGAGGACTCGATTCTGGCGTGGTCTCCTCTGCTGAGGAGAACCCCCGGAAGGTGCTGCCTGAAAGTGTAGGCGTAAAAAGCCAGTCGTCGAAAAATTCCGCTGGCATGGGCCTGTGTGGGAAGAGTGCATGGAACTCGTCCTTAAGAAGGGGTTCTTCCAGAGCATAGCCCGGCACCCAACTGTTGGCACTGGCCGGGGTACCCTCTCTGGCGAGGAGGTATTCTACTCCCTCCTCCCCCCATCTAGAGTCCAGAATTTCTGTGACCTCGTTGAGTGTCTCGGCCTTCGGTGACTTCCCCCCCCCTTGGGGACTCCCTGCGTGGGTCCGGTGCCGTCCCTGGCTCCTGAAACCTGTGTGGGGCTTTGTAGGGCGTAAGCACCGACCTATGAAAGACCGGGTGCATTCGGGAACCTTCTGGGAGGGTCAACCGATAAGCTACGGGGTTGATCTTGGCCTCAACTTGGTATGGCCCCAGCTGTCTGTGTCCTAGCTTCTTCTTGGCTAACGACTTGGTAGGCGCCGCCTGGGCTGCCAACCATACCCAGTCCCCCACCTGTATGTCTTCCCCTGCCCTCCTGTGCCTGTCTGCCTGCACCTTGTAGGCGTGTTTAGCCAGCTCTAAGTGCCGTCGGAGCTCCTCGTGGACCTCCTGCAATTCTGCGGCCAAATGCTCCGCTCCCTGCGTCGCTCCCTGCACCGTCGTCTCCACTCCCGGAAAGGTTCTGGGATGCCGCCCATTGTTGGCGAAGAACGGCGTCACCCCCGTGGACGCGTGCTTCGTGTTGTTGTAGGCAAACTCGGCCATCGGCAAGTAGTCCACCCAAGTCGCAGGCTTCTGATTGGCGTAACAGCGCAGGTACTGCTGCATGATGGCGTTGACCCTTTCCGCTTGGCCGTTGGTCTGCGGGTGTCTCGCCGACGCTAAGTTGATCTTGACGTTCAGGATACCCAGGAGCTTCTGCCAAAAACTGGAAACGAACTGGCGACCGCGGTCGGACAGGATGGATCGCAGCAAGCCGTGCACCCTGAACACGTGGTCTATGAACAGTTTGGCGGTCTGCTCCGCAGTCGCCACCTTCGCGCAAGGAATGAAATGCACCATCTTGGTGAACAGGTCTACAACCACAAGCACCGCCGTCTTGCCTCGCGAACTGGGCAGATCAGTGACAAAGTCCAGCGCCACCCTCTCCCACGGTTGCAGTGGCGTCTCCAATGGTTCCAGCAGTCCCGCTGGTTTCTGGTGCACTGGCTTGGACCTTTGGCAAGTGTCACACCTGGCGACGTAGTCCGCGACCTCCCCTCGCATCTGGGGCCACCAAAAGTCTCTGGCCACTAATTCCGCCGTCTTTTACTTGCCGAAGTGGCCAGCGCTGGGTGCGTCGTGCAACTGCTGCAGAACCTTCGCGCGGAGATCGTCTCCCGGAATGTAGAGAGCACCTTTACGGGTTAGCAGGCCGTCGCGTATCTGGAACTCGTCGTCCCTCGCTGTGCCTCTCCGCACCTCTTCCATCTTGGACTGTGCGAACGGATCCGTCTGCAGCGCGCAACGCACCGCCTCCAGGTCCACGGTGGCTGAAGCGCACGCCCACGCCTGCGGTGCAAAAATGTGCTTGGCTCCCACAGGTGCCGCTTCCTCGAGATACTGCGGTTTCCTGGAGAGCGCATCTGCTATGACATTGTTGTCGCCTGGGATGTACTCAATCCTGAAATCGAAGTCCGCAAAGAACTCTGCCCAGCGTATGTGCCTCTGGCTCTGTAGCTTCGCCGTGCGCCAGTACTCTAGGTTCTTGTAGTTCGTGCGGACCTGCACGGTGTGCTTGGCTCCAATGAGGAAGTGCCTCCACGCCTTGAAAGCCGCGTGGATGGCCAGCAACTCCCTGTCCCAGATGGTGTAGTTCTGTTCCGACTTGCTGAGCTTCCGGGAGTAGAAAGCGCAGGGCCTCCAGTTCCCCTGCGGGTCTTCCTGTAAAAGGACGGCCCCCACCGCTCTGTCAGATGCGTCAGTCTCAACCCTCATGGGCCTGCCGGGATTCACGTGTAGCAGCTGTTCTTCGGACGCGAAGAGACTCTTAAGTCTCCTGAAGGACTGCTCCGCCTGGTCCGTCCAGGTGAACTTCTTCTTCTTGGAGCTGAGAGTGTCCGTGATAGCTGCCGTCTCCCTGGTGAAACCCCTGATGAACTTGCGGTAAAAGTTGGCGAAGCCGACGAACCTCTGGACCTCCTTCCGATTTCGCGGGCTTTTCCAGTCCAACACCGCGCGGACCTTGGCGCTGTCCATGGCTAGTCCCCTGTCGGACAGCCTATAGCCCAGAAAATCCACCTCCGTCACGTCGAATTGGCACTTCTCCAGCTTGGCGTAAAGCCTGTGCTCCCGTAGCCTCTGCAGGACCTCCTTAACGTCGCTCTCGTGAGCCTCCGGCGATTCCGAGAAGATCAGAATTTCGTCGAGGAAACATACGCACTTCTTGTAGAGGAGTCCCGCTAGCACGTGGTGCATAAAAGCTTGGAAATAGTGGGAGCCATTCTGGAGACCAAACGGCATAACTCTGTATTCGTAGGTGCCCAACGGCGTGAACATGGCCGTCTTCCACTCATCACCCTCTCGCACGCGTATGAGATTGTAAGCTCCGCGGAGATCCAACTTGGTGAAGATCTTCCCTTTCCGCACCGTCGCGAGCAGGTCGTCAATCTTGGGCATGGGAAAGGCCGCGGGCTTTGTCTTCGAGTTTATGAATCTAAAGTCTACGATCAGCCTCTTTTGGGGCGTGTCCTTCTTCTTCACGAAAAACACAGGACTGCCCCCTACAGCCTTCGATTCTCGGATGAATCCCCGCTGCAGGTTGTGATCTATGAACTCCCTGAGCTCCTGCAGCTCATCCTCGGACATGGAATACAGCTTCACAGGCGGCAGCGTTGTCCCTGGCAAGAGGTCAATTGCGCAATCGTAGGGCCGGTGGGGTGGCAACTGGTCAGCCTCCTTTTCGCAGAAGACCTCCAAAAACCCCTTGTACTTGAGGGGTACTGCTTGCGCCATGCTGAGACTTAGCTGCTGCCCCTCCTCTTGGCCCTCCTCCTCCTGACCGGTCTGGATGCAATGCTGCGCACAATAGGACGAGCCGAAAGTGAGCTGCCGCTGGTACCACGCCATGGTTGGGCTGTGCCTATCCAGCCAACTCATGCCTAACACTATAGGTGTGTCTGACAGGCGGGTGACGTTGAAACTGATGACTTCTCGGTGATTGCCAATCTGCATTACCATGGGTGGCGTCTGTTGTACCACCTGCCCACCCAGCAGCTTCCTGCCATCCACTGTGACGACGTTCAATGGCAGCGTGGCTGGTAGGAGCTCTATGCGATGCTGCTTGACGAAGTGCACCCCCACGAAGTCTGCGTTGCTCCCACTGTCAATTGTAATGGGGACTTCCAGGGTGCGTCCATTAGGTAGCTGGAGAGTTGCAGTGAGCTGCACCACTGGCTTGGGTGGCAGGGGGTTTGTATGCTGCAAAAGCGCTGGGGACTGTCCTACTGACTCGCCTGGCTGTGCCCCAGCATTTCTGCTTCCAGCCAGGCATTGTCGTTTCCCTGAAATTGCTCTTCAGGTAGTGCTGCTGCAGTTACTGTTGCTAAGGCTGCAGTGTGCTTTTGGAGCCTCTGGGGACACTCTTTGGCCATGTGCATCGCACTGTCACAGATGTAACACTTCCTGTTCCCTCTAGGAGGCTTCGTCTTGACTGCTCCGGACGCTGGGGCTCCGGCAGCTGACTGAGCCTGTGCACCACCAAGTTCCATTGGTTCCTCCCCTGCCTGCAGCTGAGGTGAGGGACGCGTACGTCCTAGATCCCTGGGAAGGAAAGGAGGCGCTCTAGAGGGTGTGTGAAGCTGGCGACCCTCCTCATTGCGCCAAGGGCGTTCTTCGTGGCGCACTCCAATGGCGAGCGCCCGCTGCACAAGTTCTGCTAGGGTTTGAGGTCTGACCCCCCTTGCCAATTCATCTTTTACAGGGCCAGACAACCCCTCCCAAAACAAGTCTCTTACTGCCAGGGAATCTTTCTCCCATTTCAGTACATTCAGCAAGGCAAAAAACCTAGCATGATACTGACGTACTGTAGCCTTGCCTTGCCTTAAACCATGCAGCTCCTTGCGTGCTATATCCACATCCACGGTAGATTGGAAGCAAGCGTCCATGGCTTTGATAAATTCATCTGAGTCCCTTCGAGCAGGACAATCTTCGCGCCACAGATTGCGCAGCCAAGCCCTCGCTTCCCCATGCAAGTGGGACACAATGAACCCCACCTTCTCCTCCTCATCTTTAAAGTCGTCGCGAAGCAAATGCAACGCATATTCGACGTCTGCTCGAAAACTGGGGTACTGCTTCAGGTTCCCATCAAAGTGGGCTACCAAGTTGCCTCCCCTTCTGCCCAGTCCTACGCCTGCAGATCTGGACCCCGGGAATCCCACTTGGCATGCATGATCCCACCTGGCTTGCAGATCCTGGCATCGCTTTTCCGCCTCTTCCCCCTTCTTCTGGGAGACCACTACCGCAGTGGTAAGCTGGGAGACTGCGTTGCGTAGATCAGCTATCTGCTCCTCCATACTCATGGCCGCCAAACTTCGTGAGCTTCGCAAAAAAAAAAAAATTTGAGTACTTTTGGGAGGGGACTTACTGTCAGGGCTGCCTCAGGTCTCAGCTCACAAAAGACCAACGCCAACCTGTTCTCTGATTCGCTGGAGAGACTCATGGAATCCCCTGCGTCATTGCTATCCTCTTCCTCGCTCTCCTGGGATTCCTCTCCATCGCTCTCCATTTCCTGCCTTCCCTGTGCCTCTGTCCCTGTACCCCTGACAGCACCCAAAACACCTTTTTGCTTTGGTTGGGGGTGATTCCAGTGCACACCCAAAAAACACCATGCGAATTGAAATAAGACCAATCAAAGCTTATTCGGCTTCTTTCTACGCATATGGAAGCGAAAAGACGGTGTTGTGTTATGTTGGTCTCATTACACACACTTTGCGATTTCTGGGTCAATGTGCATTAACACCAAAGAACACGACTTGAAATAAGCGAAATCCAAGATTCTTCTTTCTATTTAGCTGGAACACAAAACAACCTGTTTGGCTTTGTTTAGGCTTATTACACTTCGCTTTGCTAGGATTAGGGTTAGGGTCAGGGTGAATGACCATCGAAAGAAAAATCCAAGTTTATTCGTCCTCTTTCTATTGAGATGGAACCAAAACACCTATCCTTGATTTGGGCTGATAACGAAAATGTCACTCTGCGATTTTTGAATGAATGTGCATTCTAGACCCAAAAACACCAATTTGAAATAAGCCCAATCAGAGCTTTATCATCTTCTTTTTATGTAGATGGAACCCAAAACACCTTTTTGCTTTGGTTGGGGGTGATTCCCAAAAAACACCATGTGAATTGAAATAAGACCAATCAAAGATTATTCGGCTTCTTTCTACGCATATGGAAGCGAAAAGACGGTCTTGTGTTATTTTCGTTTCATTACACACACTTTGCGATTTCTGGGTCAATGTGCATGAACACCAAAGAACACGACTTGAAATAAGCGATCATAGAATCATAGAATCATAGAATCATAGAGTTGGAAGAGACCACAAGGGCCATCGAGTCCAACCCCCTGCCAAGCAGGAAACACCATCAGAGCACTCCTGACATATGGTTGTCAAGCCTCTGCTTAAAGACCTCCAAAGAAGGAGACTCCACCACACTCCTTGGCAGCAAATTCCACTGTCGAACAGCTGTTACTGTCAGGAAGTTCTTCCTAATGTTTAGGTAGAATCTTCTTTCTTGTAGTTTGGATCCATTGCTCCGTGTCCGCTTCTCTGGAGCAGCAGAAAACAACCTTTCTCCCTCCTCTATGTGACATCCTTTTATATATTTGAACATGGCTATCATATCACCCCTTAACCTCCTCTTCTCCAGGCTAAACATGCCCAGCTCCCTTAGCCGTTCCTCATAAGGCATCGTTTCCAGGCCTTTGACCATTTTGGTTGCGATATCCAAGATTCTTCTTTCTATGTAGCAGGAACACAAAACAACCTCTTTGCCTTTGTTTAGGCTTATTACACTACACTTTGCTTGTGTTAGGGTTAGGGTTACAGTTAGGGTTGGGGTTAGGGTTAGGGGTAGGGTTGGGGTTGGGGTTGGGGTTAGCGTTAGGGTTAGGGTTAGGGTCGGGGTGAATGACCAAAGAAAGAACAATCCAAGCTTATTCGTCCTCTGCCTATTGAGATGGAACCAAACAACGTATGCTTGATTTGGGCTGATAAAAATCATGTCACTGCGATTTTTGGGTGATTGTGCATTCTAACCCCAAAAAACCCAATTTGAAATAAGCCCAATCAGAGCTTTATCATCTTTTTATGTAGATGGCAGAGGACCTTTTTGCTTTGGTCGGGGGTGATTCCGAAAAAACACCCAAAAAACACGATGCGAATTGAAATAAGACCAATCAAAGGTTCGGGTTTGGGTTCGGGTTATGGTTATAGTTAGGGTTCGGGTTCGGGTTCGGGTTCGGGTTCGGGTTCAGGTTCGGGTTCGGGTTCGGGTTAGGGTCAGGGTCAGGGTCAGGGTTAGGGTTAGGGTCAGGGTTAGGTTTAGGGTTACAGTTAGGGTCAGCGTTGGGGTTAGGGTTAGAGTTAGGGGTAGGGGTAGGGTTAGAGTAAAAGTGAATTACCACCGAAAGAACAATCCAAGCTTATTTGTCCTCCTTCTATTGCGATGGAAACAAAACACCTTTGATTTGGGGTGATAACAAAAATGTCACTCTGCAATTTTTGAGTGAATGTGCAACAAAAACACCAATTTGAAATAATTTGCAAAAACGGTTTTCTTGTGTGAGTGTGTTCCTTTGTGGCTGACTAGCTGTTCTCCCTGTGCAAAGGTCAGAGGGGGCAGGGTTTTTGTTGACGCAGGTGATTTAGCTGTGGGAGGAGCTTATCAGAGCTAGCAGGACAGCAGTTGAAGAAGGAGCAAAAAGGGTTTTCTTGTGTGTGTGTGTTTCTTTGTGGCTGTTCTCCCTGTGCAAAGGTCAGAGGGGGCAGGGTTTCTGTTGAGGCAGGTGATTAGCTGTGGGAGCAGCTTATCAGAGCTAGCAGGGCAGCAGTTGAAGAAGGAGCAAACAGGGTTTTCTTGTTTGTGTGTGTTTCTTTGTGGCTGATTAGCTGTTCTCCCTGTGCAAACGTCTGAGGGGGCAGGGTTTTTGTTGAGGCAGGTGATTAGCTCTGGGAGGAGCTTATCAGAGCTAGCAGGGCAGCAGTTGAAGAAGGAGCAGAAAGGGTTTTCTTGTGTGTGTGTGTGTGTGTGTGTGTGTGTGTGTGTGTTTCTTTGTTGCTGTTCTCCCAGTGCAAACGTCAGAGGGGGCAGGGTTTCTGTTGAGGCAGGTGATTAGCTGTGGGAGGAGCTTATCAGAGCTAGCAGGGCAGCAGTTGAAGAAGGAGCAAACGGGGTTTTCTTGTTTGTGTGTGTTTCTTTGTGGCTGATTAGCTGTTCTCCCTGTGCAAACGTCTGAGGGGGCAGGGTTTTTGTTGAGGCAGGTGATTAGCTCTGGGAGGAGCTTATCAGAGCTAGCAGTGCAGCAGTTGAAGAAGGAGCAAAAAGGGTTTTCTTGTGTGTGTGTGTTTCTTTGTGGCTGACTAGCTGTTCTCCCTGTGCAAAGGTCAGAGGGGGCAGGGTTTCTGTTGAGGCAGGTGATTAGCTGTGGGAGGAGCTTATCAGACCTAGCAGGGAAGCAGTTGAAGAAGGAGCAAAAAGGGTTTTCTTGTGTGTGTGTGTTTCTTTGTGGCTGACTAGCTGTTCTCCCTGTGCAAAGTTCAGAGGGGGCAGTGTTTATGTTGAGGCAGGTGATTAGCTCTGGGAGGAGCTTATCAGAGCTAGCAGTGCAGCAGTTGAAGAAGGAGCAGAAGGGGTTTTCTTGTTTCTGTGTGTTTCTTTGTGGCTGACTAGCTGTTTTCCCTGTGCAAAGGTCAGAGGGGGCAGGGTTTCTGTTGAGGCAGGTGATTTAGCTGTGGGAGAGTAGCTTATCAGAGCTAGCAGGGCAGTAGTTGAAGAAGGAGCAAAAAGGGTTTTCTTGTGTGTGTGTGTGTGTGTGTGTGTGTGTGTTTCTTTGTGGCTGATTAGCTGTTCTCCCTGTGCGAAGGTCAGAGGGGGCAGGGTTTCTGTTGAGGCAGGTGATTAGCTGTGGTATGAGCTTTTCAGATCTAGCAGGGCAGCAGTTGACGAAGGAGCAAAAAGGGTTTTCGTGTGTGTGTGTGTGTGTTTCTTTGTGGCTGTTCTCCCAGTGCAAAGGTCAGAGGGGGCAGGGTTTCTGTTGAGGCAGGTGATTAGCTGTGGGAGGAGCTTATCAGAGCTAGCAGGGCAGCAGTTGAAGAAGGAGCAAAAAGGGTTTTCTTGTGTGTGTGTGTGTGTTTCTTTGTGACTGATTAGCTGTTCTCCCTGTGCAAAGGTCAGAGGGGGCAGGGTTTCTGTTGAGGCAGGTGATTAGCTGTGGGAGGAGCTTATCAGAGCTAGCAGGGCAGCAGTTGAAGAAGGAGCAAAAAGGGTTTTCGTGTGTGTGTGTGTGTTTCTTTTTGTGGCTGACTAGCTGTTCTCCCTGTGCAAAGGTCAGAGGGGGCAGGGTTTTTGTTGACGCAGGTGATTAGCTGTGGGAGGAGCTTATCAGAGCTAGCAGGGCAGCAGTTGAAGAAGGAGCAAAAAGGGTTTTCTTGTGTGTGTGTGTGTGTGTGTGTGTGTGTGTGTGTGTGTGTCTTTGTGGCTGTTCTCCCAGTGCAAAGGTCAGAGGGGGAAGGGTTTTCTGTTGAGGCAGGTGATTAGCTCTGGGAGGAGCTTATTAGAGCTAGCAGTGCAGCAGTTGAAGAAAGAGCAAAAAGGGTTTTCTTGTGTCTGTGTGTTTCTTTGTGGCTGATTAGCTGTTCTCCCTGTGCAAAGGTCAGAGGGGGCAGGGTTTCTGTTGAGGCAGGTGATTAGCTGTGGGAGGAGCTTATCAGATCTAGCAGGGCAGCAGTTGACGAAGGAGCAAAAAGGGTTTTCTTGTGTGTGTGTGTGTTTCTTTGTGGCTGACTAGCTGTTCTCCCTGTGCAAAGGTCAGAGGGGGCAGGGTTTCTGTTGAGGCAGGTGATTAGTTGTGGATGGAGCTTATAAGAGCTTGCAGGGCAGCAGTTGAAGAAGGAGCAAAAAACGTTTTCTTGTGTGTGTGTGTTTCTTTGTGGCTGACTAGCTGTTCTCCAAGTGCAAAGATCAGAGGGGGCAGGGTTTCTGTTGAGGCAGGTGATTAGCTGTGGATGGAGCTTATCAGAGCTAGCAGGGCAGCAGTTAAAGAAGGAGCAAAAAGGGTTTACTTGTGTATGTGTGTTTCTTTGTGGCTGATTAGCTGTTCTCCCTGTGCAAAGGTCAGAGGGGGCAGGGTTTCTGTTGAGGCAGGGGATTAGCTGTGGGAGGAGCTTATCAGAGCTAGCAGGGCAGCAGTTGAAGAAGGAGCAAAAAGGGTTTTCGTGTGTGTGTTTGTGTGTGTATGTGTGTTTCTTTGTGGCTGACTAGCTGTTCTAGCTTTGCGAAGGTCACAGGGGGCAGGGTTTCTGTTGAGGCAGGTGATTAGCTGTGGGAGGAGCTTATCAGAGCTAGCAGGGCTGCAGTTGAAGAAGGAGCAAAAAGGGTTTTCGTGTTTGTGTGTGTGTGTTTCTTTGTGGCTGATTAGCTGTTCTCCCTGTGCAAAGGTCAGAGGGGGCAGGGTTTCTGTTGAGGCAGGTGATTAGCTGTGGGAGGAGCTTATCAGACCTAGCAGGGCAGCAGTTGAAGAAGGAGTAAAAAGGGTTTTCTTGTGTGTGTGTCTTTCTTTGTGGCTGATTAACTGTTCTCCCTGTGCAAAGGTCAGAGGGGGCAGGGTTTCTGTTGAGGCAGGTGATTAGCTGTGGGAGGAGCTTATCAGAGCTAGCAGGGCAGCAGTTGAAGGAGCAAAAAGCGTTTTCTTGTTTGTGTGTGTTTCTTTGTGGCTGATTAGTTGTTATTTGTCCTGTCTTCACGCTTTTTATGATGGAGGACCGCTGTAGCCACCCCCAACGACACATTCTCAAGATGGAGGGGGAGGGAACAGCTGCAGTCGCCTGCAGTTCCTGCACAATGTTTGCCATCTTGCCAAAGGTTGCAGGCAGCTTTACCTGCAGCAATTGCATGTTGATTGCCCTCTTAAAAGACAAAGTCCAGCAACTGGAGGAACGTGTAGCTACGCTCCAAAGAATTAGAGAGCTGGAGCTCTTCTTGGAAGCAACAGAGCACACCGTCTCCACCAAGGAGGAGACAGGGGACTCCCCTGAGAAGGAGGCTAGTTCACCAACACAGGAGCCAGATATATGGAGAAATATGACTCAAAGAAGAAGGAGGCCCAGGGTTCGCTCTGATTGTTTAGAAATACACAATCGCTTTGAGGTACTCTCCCCTAGCATGGAAGACGAAGAGCAGACTCCATTTGAGGATCTCTCCCTCATTACAGTCGATCAGGTATATGAAGATGAGAAGCAAAGTCAGTCCTCAGGGAATGTGCAGGCGACCTTGGAACGGACAGCTCACGGAAGAACCCCGACCAAACCCAAGAGGAGGCGTGTAGTGGTGATAGGGGGTTCCCTACTGAGGGAACAGCAGCAGTGATCTGTGGGCCTGACAAGATGTCACGGGAACTGTGCTGTCTCCCCGGGGCTAAGATCCAAGATGTAACTGAACGACTGCAAGGAATCATAAAACCCACTGACAAATACCCCTTCCTCTTGGTTCATGTGGGAACCAATGACACTGCAAGCAATAGCTTCCAGAAGATCGAAAGAGACTACGAGGCTCTCGGCAGGAAATTGAAGCAACTAAATGCACAAATTGTCATCTCATCTGTCCTCCGAGTTGACAACAAACTTGACATGAGCCAACAGTGTGACGCGGCAGCTAAAAAAGCCAATGCAATTCTGGGCTGCATCAATAGGAGTATAGCATCTAGATCAAGGGAAGTAATAGTGCCACTGTATTCTGCTCTGGTCAGACCTCACCTGGAGTACTGTGTCCAGTTCTGGGCACCACAATTCAAGAAGGACACTCACAAACTGGAACGTTTCCAGAGGAGGGCAACCAAAATGGTCAAAGTCCTGGAAACGATGCCTTATGAGGAACTGCTAAGTGAGCTGGGCATGTTTAGCCTGGAGAAGAGGAGGTTAAGGGGTGATATGATAGCCATGTTCAAATATATAAAAGGATGTCACATAGAGGAGGGAGAAAGGTTGTTTTCTGCTGCTCCAGAGAAGCGGACACGGAGCAATGGATCCAAACTTCAAGAAAGAAGATTCCACCTAAACATTAGGAAGAACTTCCTGACAGTAAGAGCTGTTCGACAGTGGAATTTGCTGCCAAGGAGTGTGGTGGAGTCTCCTTCTTTGGAGGTCTTTAAGCAGAGGCTTGACAACCATATGTCAGGAGTGCTCTGATGGTGTTTCCTGCTTGGCAGGGGGTTGGACTCGATGGCCCTTGTGGTCTCTTCCAACTCTATGATTCTATGATTCAATGAAAGCTTATTCGGCTTCTTTCTACACATATGGAAGCGGAAAAACGGTGTTGCGTTATTTTCGTTTCATTACACACACTTCGCGATTTCTGGGTCAATGTGCATTAACACCAAAGAACACGACTTGAAGTAAGTGAAATCCAAGATTCTTCTTTCTATGTAGCTGGAACACAAAACAACCTGTTTGGCTTTGTTTAGGCTTATTACACATCGCTTTGCTAGGGTTAGGGTTAAGGTTAGGGTTAGGGTTAGGGTTAGGGTTAGGGTTAGGGTTAGGGTTAGGGTCAGGGTGAATCCAAGCTTATTTGTCCTCTTTCTATTGAGGTGGAACCAAAACACCTAGCTTGATTTAGGCTGATAAAAAACATGTCACTGCAATTTTTGGGTGAATGTGCATTCTAACCAAAAAACCACCAATTTGAAATAACCCAATCAGAGCTTTATCATCTTCTTTTTATGAAGATGGAACCCAAAATTTTTTTTTGCTTTCGTTGGGGGTGATTCTGGTGCACAAAAAACACCATGCAAATTGAAATAATACCAATCAAAGCTTATGCGTCTTCTTTCTACGCATATGGAAGCGAAAGACGGTATTGTGTTATTTTGGTTTCATTACACACACTTTGCGATTTCTAGGTCAATGTGCATTAACACCTGTCAGGGGCTCAGGAGCAGAGGTACAGGGGAGAGAGGAAATGGAGAGCGAAGGGGAAGAATCTGAGGGCAGCGTAGGGGAGTACGACAGTGACCCAAGAGATTCCATGAGCTTCTCCAGCGAATCAGAAGATTCCCAGAAGGAGGCGCCGATGGTCAGGGCAAGGGGGGTCCCAGGGGAGACACACCAGAAACAAGGGGCCAGCGGGGACTCCCAAAGCAGCAGCTGGAAATCAGGACCAGCTTCCCCACCAGAGCAGAGTGGGGGGGAAGAGTCCCATGTGTCAGGGCCAGCGTCTCCTCCAGCAGGAGGAGAAGATGAGTCTGGGCTGACCACACCTCCATCGGAGAGTGGGGGAACGGAGGGGAGGTCAGGTCCAGCTAGCCTCCCCGAAGGGGGAAGCAGTGACAGGAGCAGTGAAACGGTCAGGAGGAAGGTTGCCGGCTGGGCGCGCGCGCCAAGTTCAAATGTAGAGGCACGTGGGACAGCAGAAAACCCGGATTGGGAACCAGGTCCTAAAGCCCGCCGGAGGCAGGGGGAAGACTCAGGGGACTCAGCGTCAGATGAGTCTCGGAAGAGTGGGACCCCAGCTGACAGGCGGAGCCAGAGGATGAAAGAGCAAAGGAAGAGGTGGAGCAAGGCTAGGGTCTTAAACTGGTGTCTGGGGGGAGGGGACTCAGACGGAGCTTCGGCGGTCTAGAGTTTCAGACGTAGAGCTGTGCGCCGCGGCTGTGAAAGAAAAACTGAACTTCAATAAAGACTTTTGTACATAACAACGAACTGGCGTTGGTCCTTTGTGAGCTGGGACCTCGGGCAGCTCTCACAACACCAACCTGTTTGGCTTTGTTTAGGCTTATTACACTTCACTTTGCTACGGTAAGAGCTGTTCGACAGTGGAATTTGCTGCCAAGGAGTGTGGTGGAGTCTCCTTCTTTGGAGGTCTTTAAGCAGAGGCTTGACAACCATATGTCAGGAGTGCTCTGATGGTGTTTCCTGCTTAGCAGGGGGTTGGACTTGATTGCCCTTGTGGTCTCTTCCAACTCTATGATTCTATGATTCTATGATTCTATTGTTTGTTTCCCTGCATGATTTTTACATCAAAAGTATCCTGTGGAAAGAGGATACTTAATATCAAGAACTGGTTAGAACTAAAATAGGGAACAGAAAGTATCGCTTTGAAAACTGGAAGTACTCGATGAACTGAGGGGGGGGGAGAGAAGAAGGAACTGTTCTCCACTTTCACTTTTAAAGAACAAAGGACAGTGAAAAGGAAGAGAAGGTTCCGACGCCATTAAAGAACTTGAAGCGTAGTAATCAACAACGCATTTTGGTGGCTTTGGTTGAATTAACTTATTTTTGTTTTTTGTTTGTTAATCCTGCTTATGTTATTACTGGAATTGGAATATAGTAATATTTAAAAGACACTAAAGTACTGATTCATTTCCTCAATTCCCTTTTCTTCACTTCCGAATTATGCCATAACAACGGAGGACACCTAGCGGATAGAATAAAATATTGCAATTTGTTTTTTCTTCTTCTTCCAATTTTACGGACTTTAATTAAAGGGTGCTCTCGGATACCAAGACAGACAGACTTTGGATGTTATAATATAGTCCTTCTCCCCCTCTTTGGGTTCGATAATATATATTCCCTTTCCTTTTTGATTACTTTTTTATTATTAGGATTAAAGTGCTAATATTTGAAGTTAGGAATCTGAAGAGACTATAAAATTGAAAATCAAACTGAAAATTGATAACTAAAGCCAAAAGGAAGAAGCAGACTGGGTAACTAAGTGGATTAGCCTGAGTGGAGGCAAGAAGAGGAACAGGAACAGACCCTGCTTGGTTGCTGGAATATATTTTGGGGTTATATTGGTATTATTTGGGGATTGTGTAAAATTTTGTAAACGTACTTGGCATTTTGGTTGAGGGGTTACAAATTATAATTTAGAAATTGAGATATAAAAATATTTTGGTACGTAATAGAGGGTTTTGGGTTAAATAAGATATAATGTCGAATCCAACAAAGAGGATGGAGGGGGGGACACCAACAGAAAGAAAAGGATCCAAGCAAGAAATAGACTTCAAAGCAGATATATTAAGAATGTTTGCGGAAATTAAACAAAGTGAAAAAAATTAGAAGTAAAATTAGAACAAGTAGATAATAAGATTGGGAAAATGGATAAAAAAATGGACGAAACAGTTAATGAACTGAAAGGGCAAATAAAGGAAGTATTTAGAAGAACACAATCCGTGGAAGAGGGATTGAAAAAGACGAGATTAGAAATGAAAGATGTGAAACGTGAAGAAGATAGGATTAAAGTGGAGATGATGGAACTGAGTAAAGCGCAAGAAGAAATGAAGGACGTAATAGCCATGAATGAACTAAGGCAGAGGGAAGTTAATTTGAGACTTAGAGCAGTCCCAGAATCACAAGGTGAAAACATTAAAGAGAAATTGATAACAGAATTAGCTCAATGGATGAAATTACCAGTAGAAGAAATGGCAAGATCGGTACTGTCAGGGGTTCAGGAGCAGAGACGCAGAGAAGGGAGGAGACAGAGAGCGAGGGGGAGGAATACGAAGGAAAGATGAGTGGGGATGACGACCCGAGATCACCGAGCCTGTCCAGTGAGTCCGAGGATTCCCAGAAGGGAGCGCCAGCGGTCAGAGCAAGGGGGGAAAGCAGGGGGACACCCCAGGAAGAAGGGTCCAGAGAGGGATCAGAGAGCAGCAGTTGGAGATCGGGACCCACGTGCCCAGCCGGGAGCAGCGGGGAGAAAGGGGACCAGATATCGGGTTCCGGAGGCTTTCAGAAGGAGGGAGGGCATGAGTCAGGAGTAGTCACGCCCACCTCGGGGAGCGACGAAACGATCAAGAGGAAGGTAGGGAGTTGGGCGCGCGCGCCAAGTTCAAATGTAGCGGAAGCTGGCGCAGTAAGCAGCCCAGAGAGTGAGCCAGGTCCCAAAGCCCGCCGCAAGGAGGCAGAAGGGTCAGGGGGGTCCGCGTCAGAAGAGAGTAGGAAAGAAGAGACCCCGGGGGGCAGAAGGACCCAGAGACGGAAGGAAAGGCGCAGGAGGTGGAGCAAGGCTAGGGTATTAAACTGGTGTGCTAGAGGCGGAGACTCAGACGGGTCTTCGCCGGTCTGACCTAGAAGAAGTAGGGCTGCACATTGCAGTTTGGAAATGGAACCTGTAATCTAATAAAGACTCTTTTAACGTGAACGCTGGCTAACGTGGTCCTATGTGAGCTGGGACTGGGTGGCAGCCCTGACAGTAAGACCCGTCTCATAATAGCTTCGGACACCTGATACCTCGCAGCGGAGGCAGAAGCAGCGAGAGGAGGAAATTGGTGTTTGGGAGCAAGCTCACAACGGTTGGCAGAGATGACGGAAGCAGAGAAAATTTCAGCGCTGCAACAGGCAGTGACACAATTGAACGCAGAGGTACAGGCATCCAAGAAAAGGGAGGAGGATGCGGCGGCCGCCTACAGAGATCTCCACGCCAGGTTTGAAGCATTGGTTAAGCAAGGGCAACCAGGACCCAGACCGGAGGGGGTTGGGTTGGCACGGAGAGCAGGGGGGCTTGTGGCTCACTTCGATGGGAATTTACAACAGTACCCCAATTTTCGAGCAGACGTAATGTGCGCACTGCAACTGCTGGCAAAAGACTTTAGAGATGAGGAAGAGAAAGTGGGGTTTATACTATCCCATTTGCATGGGGATGCTAAAGCGTGGCTACGCAATTTGTGGAGGGATAAAGATCCGGCGCTTCAGAGTGCAGATGCCTTTATCAAAGCGATGGATGCGTGCTTTTTATCTACCATTGACGTGGATCTTGCCCGACGGGAGATTCATGGACTGAGACAAGGGAAGGCGAGCGTAAGGCAGTATCACGCCCGCTTTTTTGCGCTGGTCAGTGCCTTGGAATGGGACCGGGATTCGCCCCCAGTCAGAGACCTGTTCTGGGAGGGTCTGAGCAGTGCTGTTAAAGACGAAATTGCGAGGGGGGAGAGGCCCCGGAGCACGCAGGAGGTGGTCCAAAGGGCGCTGACTGTGGGGGTGAGGCTGGAAGAACGTCCATGGTGCAGAGACGAAGGACGTGGAGGGCGCGAAGCAGCGAGAAGTTTCTCTTTCGTTCCCAGGGAAGCTGCGCGTGCGCAATCCACACCTCCGCCAGGAGGGGGAGTGGAACCTATGGAGGTGGGAGGCGCCAGGGCTCAGTCAGCTACCAGAGCCCCTGCACCGGCAGCAGTCAAGACTAAACCTCCTAGAGGGAACCGGAAGTGTTATATATGCGACAGCTCACAACACTTGGCGAAAGAGTGTCCCCAGAGGAGCTCCAGGCACACTGCAGGCTCCGCAACGGTGAAAGCGGCCACGCAGCACAGCGAACCCCAGCAGGGAAACGACGATGTCTGGCTGGAGACAGAGGCACTGGGGCCCAGCCAGACGCATCAGTGAAGCAGTCCCCAGCGATCTTGCAACCAACGGACCCCCTCCCACCCAAACCAGTAGTGCAGCTCACCGCATCTCTCCAGCTACCCGATGGCGTCACTATCGAAGTGCCGCTTTCTGTGGATTCGGGAAGCAACGCAGACTTTATAGCGCAGGATTTTGTGGAGCAGCACGCTATACAGCTACTGCCTGCCACTCTGCCCCTGCAAGTCGTCACAGTGGATGGCAGAGAGTTGCTGGGGGGGCAGGTGGTGAAGCAGACGCCGCCAATGGTGATGCGACTTGGTAACCACAGGGAAGTCATCAGTTTTAATGTCACCCGACTGTCGGACACACCCATTGTGTTGGGCATGAGTTGGCTGGACAGGCACAGTCCGACACTGGCTTGGTACCAGCGACAGCTGATCTTCGGCTCCTCTTACTGCGCAGAACACTGCATCCTGCCCAGACAGGAGGGAGAGGAGGAGGAATCACAGCTGCAGTTGGGAACGTTGCAAGCAGTCCCCCACAAATACGCAGACTTTCTGGAAGTCTTCTGCGAGAAGGAGGCAGACAAGCTACCACCGCACAGGCAATATGACTGCAAGATTGACCTCCTACCAGGGGCGACGCTACCGAAAGGGAAGCTGTATTCCATGTCTGAGGACGAACTACAGGAACTCAAACAGTTCATAGATCACAATTTGGAGCGCGGTTTCATCCGGGAGTCCAAGGCAGTAGGGGGCAGTCCTGTTTTCTTCGTGAAGAAGAAGGACACGCCCCAAAAAAGACTTGTGGTGGATTTTCGCCTCTTGAACAAGATGACCAAGCCCTCTGATTTCCCCATGCCCAGGATTGACGACCTACTGGCGACGGTGCGCAAGGGACGCGTGTTCACCAAGTTGGACCTGCGAGGGGCGTACAATCTCATCCGCATGAGGGAGGGCGATGAGTGGAAGACAGCCATGTTCACGCCTCTGGGCACCTACGAATACAGAGTGATGCCGTTTGGATTGCAAAACGGTTTTCACTGTTTTCAAGCTTTCATGCATCATGTGTTGGCGGGACTCCTCTACAAGAAGTGCGTCTGCTTTCTGGATGACATCCTGATATTCTCCGAATCGCAGCAAGCACATGACCAAGACGTTCGGGAGGTGCTGCAGAGGCTGCAGCAGCATAGACTGTACGCCAAACTGGAGAAGTGCCAGTTCGACACGAATGAGGTGGATTTCTTGGGCTACAAGTTGTCGGACAAGGGGCTAGCCATGGACAGCGCCAAGGTTCGCGCGGTGTTGGATTGGAAGAGCCCGCGCAACCGGAAGGAGGTCCAGCGGTTTGTGGGCTTCGCCAACTTCTATCGCAAGTTTATCAAGGGGTTCGCGATGCAGACGGCGGCTATTACGGACACGCTAAGCTCCAAGAAAAAGAAATTCATCTGGACGGAGCAGGCGGAGCAGTCCTTTCAGGCACTCAAGCGTCTCTTCGCGTCGGAGGAGCAACTGCTGCATATCGACCCCAGCAGACCGATGCGGGTAGAGACAGACGCGTCCGATAGAGCAGTGGGAGCGGTCCTGCTGCAGAGGGACCCACAGGGGGTCTGGAGGCCGGGAGCGTTCTACTCCAGAAAGCTCAGCAAGTCGGAGCAGAACTACACCATCTGGGACAGGGAGTTGCTTGCCATTCATGCAGCTTTCAAGGCGTGGAGGCACTTCCTGATCGGCGCCAAGCACACGGTGCAGGTCTGCACGGACCACAAGAATCTGGAGCACTGGCGCACGGCGAAGTTCCTGAACCAGAGGCAGATACGTTGGGCGGAGTTCTTTGCTGACTTCGATTTCCGAATAGAGTACGTCCCAGGCGACACCAACATCATGGCGGATGCACTGTCCCGAAAACCGCAATACCTCGAAGAGGTTACGCCAGCGGCAGCCATGCACATCATCGCGCCAACAGCGTGGGCGTGCGCTTCAGCCACAGTAGACCTGGATGCGGTGTGGCGGGCGTTGCAGGACGACTCATTCGCGCAGGCGAAGATGGCCGAGGTGCACAAGGGCACGGCGAAGAGCGACGAGTTCCAGATACGAGACGGCTTGCTCTTACGTAAAGGGGCCATCTACGTGCCGGGAGACGAACTTCGCGCCAAGGTACTGCAGCAGTTGCACGACGCACCCACGGCCGGGCACTTTGGCACAGAAAAAACGGTGGAATTAGTCGCAAGGGACTTTTGGTGGCCCAGACTGAGAGGGGAAGTCGCGGACTACGTCGCGAGGTGCGACACCTGCCAGAGGGCCAAACCAGTGCACAAACCGCCGGCGGGACTACTGGAACCGCTGCAAACGCCGTTTGAACCGTGGGAGAGGGTGGCCCTGGACTTTGTCACGGATCTACCCAGCTCGAGGGGCAAGACAGCTGTACTAGTGGTGGTGGACTTGTTCACCAAGATGGCACATTTCATACCGTGTGCGAAGGTGGCCACGGCAGAACAAACAGCCAAACTGTTCATAGATCACGTGTTCAAAGTGCACGGGCTGCCGCGGTCTATACTGTCTGACCGCGGCCGCCAGTTCATCTCGAATTTCTGGCAGAAGCTGATGGGCTTCCTGAACGTCAAGATCAACCTGACATCAGCGAGACACCCGCAGACCAACGGGCAAGCGGAGAGGGTCAATGCCATCATGCAGCAGTACCTGAGATGCTATGCCAATCAACAGCCTGCGACGTGGGTGGATTACCTGCCGCTCGCCGAGTTCGCCTACAACAACACGAAGCACGTGTCCACGGGGGTGACGCCGTTCTTCGCCAACAATGGGAGGAATCCCAGAACCTTCCCGGGACTGGACAGAGTGGGGGAAGGGGAACCCCAGACGGCGGACGCTTTCGCGTCTGAGTTGCAGGAGGTCCACGATCAACTTCGACAGCAGCTGGAGCTAGCGAAGCATGCATACAAGGTGCAAGCTGACAAGCACAGGCGGGTTGGCGAAGAGATCCGAGTGGGAGACTGGGTCTGGTTGGCAGCCCACGCAGTGCCGACCAGATCGTTAGCCAAGAGGAAGTTGGGGCACAAGCAACTCGGTCCATACCAAGTCGAAGCGCAGATCAACCCAGTTGCTTTCAGGCTGGTGCTACCGGAGGGTTCCAGGATACATCCGGTGTTCCACAGGTCGGTGCTCACTCCCTACAGGGCACCTCACAGGTTCCAGGAACCAGGAACGGCACCGAGTCCGTCTCAGGAGCGGACGGAGGCGGGGAGATTGCCGCAGCAGGACCCCATCAACGAAGTCACGGAGATTTTGGACTCCAGATGGGGGGAAGACGGAGTAGAATACCTCCTAGCCAGAGAGGGCACCCGGGCCAGTGCTAATAGCTGGGTGCCAGACTACGCTTTGGAGGAACCCCTGCTCAAGGACGAGTTTCATGCCCTTTTCCCACACAGACCCATGCCAGCAGGCTTCTTCGACGACTGGTTGTTCACGCCCACACTTTCCTCCAGCACGTTCCATGGATTCGACTCGGACGGGGAGCCCGCACAGGGCACACGTTCCCCAGAGGGGTCACCGGAGGGTTCGGCGTCCGACACCTCGTATTGGTGGGACGATCGGCCAGAGGAGCAGTGGCGCCGGAGGTGGCTGGAGATGCCAGGTCAAGCGACCGACGCAGAGACTGACATGGACGTGTGCGGGGAGGATCTTGGTTTCGAGCACGGCGGCACTGAAATGGAGGCGGAGCAGCTCACCGTTGACGAACGCGAGGAGGAAGACTCGGAGGTCTTCAGTTGGCGGCCAGCGACGAGGAGCGAACTGTATCCGGCATTCACTCCCGTGATGATGGAGCACCCAGCAACCACCCTTGAAAGCGGGGAGGGGGAAGGGGGGGCTTCGAGGGGGGGATGGATGTCAGGGGTTCAGGAGCAGAGACGCAGAGAAGGGAGGAGACAGAGAGCGAGGGGGAGGAATACGAAGGAAAGATGAGTGGGGATGACGACCCGAGATCACCGAGCCTGTCCAGTGAGTCCGAGGATTCCCAGAAGGGAGCGCCAGCGGTCAGAGCAAGGGGGGAAAGCAGGGGGACACCCCAGGAAGAAGGGTCCAGAGAGGGATCAGAGAGCAGCAGTTGGAGATTGGGACCCACGTGCCCAGCCGGGAGCAGCGGGGAGAAAGGGGACCAGATATCGGGTTCCGGAGCTTTCAGAAGGAGGGAGGGCATGAGTCAGGAGTAGTCACGCCCACCTCGGGGAGCGACGAAACGATCAAGAGGAAGGTAGGGAGTTGGGCGCGCGCGCCAAGTTCAAATGTAGCGGAAGCTGGCGCAGTAAGCAGCCCAGAGAGTGAGCCAGGTCCCAAAGCCCGCCGCAAGGAGGCGGAAGGGTCAGGGGGGTCCGCGTCAGAAGAGAGTAGGAAAGAAGAGACCCCGGGGGGCAGAAGGACCCAGAGACGGAAGGAAAGGCGCAGGAGGTGGAGCAGGGCTAGGGTATTAAACTGGTGTGCTAGAGGCGGAGACTCAGACGGGTCTTTGCCGGTCTGACCTAGAAGAAGTAGGGCTGCACATTGCAGTTTGGAAATGGAACCTGTAATCTAATAAAGACTCTTTTAACGTGAACGCTGGCTAACGTGGTCCTATGTGAGCTGGGACTGGGTGGCAGCCCTGACAGGTACAATCTGCATTTAGACTACGTGTAAAAACAACTAGAGTTAAAAAATTTGTAGGAGACTGCTTGATCACATTTAAAGAAAGGGAAATGAGAAATATGATTCTGCAAAAAAATAGAGAAAAAAGACTGAGCATTAATGGGAACTACATAATAATCTTTAAAGACATACCAATTAGATTACTGAGACGCAGAGAGCCGTATAAAGCATTGGTGCAGACGCTGAAGAAAAATAACATAGAATTCAAATGGGAGTTCCCGGAAGGTATTTCATTCATTTACAGAAGCAAGAGGCATAGACTGATAAGCCTAGAAGAAACTGGAAAATTCCTGAGAAAATATAAAGAACTGAGATCAGAAAAAGAAGAAGATAAAGGAGAAGAGGCAGCAGGAGGCGCAGACTCAGGGGAAGAAACAAGAAAGACATCAGGAGAAGAAGAGGAACAGGAGGAAGAAGAAACAGCTAAATTATAAAAGGAGAAACAAATCTATTTAAATTTAAATCACCATGGCGTTAAAAATTTGGAACTGGAACATTAATGAGATGAATGAGGAAAAAAAGGAATAAAATTGAACAAATCTTAAAAAAAGAAAACCTGGACATTATTTGCCTACAAGAGACACACGTAGCAAGAAGACACAAAAGAATATTGATTAATAAAAGATTAGGAAATGAGTTTATATCCTCAGATAAAGATAAAAAAGAGGAGTGGTCATCTATGTCAAAAACCAAATTGAAGCTCAACAAATTTTTAAGGATGAAGAAGGAAGGATAATAGCGGTCCAAATCAAATGGCAGGGAGAAAATCTAATTATAGTCGGGATCTATGCACCAAATGGTAATAAGTCTGAGTTTTACAAAATTCTGGAAGAAAAACTATCTGAATATGTAGATCAGAAAATTATAATATTGGGAGATATGAATGCAGTGGTGTCATTGGAAATGGATAGACTCAGAGATGGAAGAAGTAAGGAAGGGAAGTTACCTAGAACTTTTTTTTCATTGGTTAAAAATTGTAATTTGATAGATATCTGGAGACTTAGACACCCACTGGAAAAACAGTTCACTTATTACTCTGAGCCGAACCAGTCAATGTCCAGAATAGATCAGATTTGGATTTCGAATGAATTAACGCCAAGAACTCTTCGGGTAGAAATCCAAGCCAAAATGATCTCTGATCACAACCCAATAAAAATGAAACTAAAAGGTTTGGAAGAAAGAACTTTTAGGTGGAGAATGAAAGACTACCTTTTAGACGACCAAGAAATTGTTGAAAAAGCACAAAAAAGGTTGACGGAATAGTTTATGGATAATTTGAATAAAGGTACAAAAATAAAAGTGGTTTGGGATGCAAGCAAGGCAGTGATGAGAGGTTTTTTCATCCAGCAGAATGTCATTAAAAATAAGGGTAGAGAAAAAGGGGAAAAAGATATTTTGAAGCAGATAATGGACAATGAGCAAAAATTAGTTAAAAAACCTAATAAGAGAATAAAAGAAAACATTAAAGCTTTGCAATCCCAGTTTGCAATGATAATAAACAGAGAAGTGGAATGGAATATTAAAAAACTAAGACAAAGAAGTTTTGAATTTGCAAACAAATCAGGAAAATTGCTGGCATGGCAAATCAAAAAAAGAAAGGAACAAAACACAATAAATAAAATTGTAGTGGATGGAGAAGAGATAACTAACCCTAAGGAAATAAGGAAGGGTTTCTTGGATTATTACAGAGGATTATATAAAAACAGAGAGAAAAACAACTTGAGGAAAATAGAAAGATTTCTGAAAGAAAAAAAGATGCAGACGATTCCGATAGATAAAAAAGAACAACTGAATACCCCAATAGAGATAGAAGAAATAAAAGAAGTAATAAAAGAATTAAAAAGGGGGAAAGCTCCAGGTCCAGACGGATTCACCGCTAACTACTACAAAGAAATGAAATTCGCATTGATGACACCATTGAAAGAAGTAATGAATAACATCTTAAAAGAAAGAGAAATACCAGAAACATGGAAAGATGCATTTATTACATTAATTCCGAAACAGGACTCAGATTTATTGCAAGTTAAAAATTATAGGCCGATCTCACTATTAAATATAGATTATAAAATTTTTGCAGGAATTCTGGCGAAAAGAATGAAAAACATATTCTTAGAAAGCATCCACGGGGATCAAGCGGGCTTCTTACCTGGCAGGTAAATGAAAGATAATATAAGAAACATAATATAGTAGAATATCTGTCTGCCAGGAGTGAGAAGCAAGCTATAATGATGTTCGTGGATGCAGAGAAGGCATTCGACAATATAATTTGGGACTTTATGTTAAAGCATCTGGAATATATGGAGGTTGGTAAAGAATTTTTCAACGGAGTAAAGGCAATTTACACAGAACAAAAAGCAAAACTGATTATAAACAATGTGGTATCAGAAGAAATAAAGATAGCAAAAGGAACAAGACAGGGATGCCCACTTTCCCCATTGTTGTTTATAACGGTGTTGGAAGTCCTCCTGAATTCAATAAGACAAAATAAGAAGATAAAAGGAATAACAATTGGCCAAAATGAATATAAAGTCAAAGTGTTCGCAGATGATTTGGTAATAACGATAGAAGACCCGACGAGTTCAATAAATGAGGTACTGGAAGAATTCGAACAATTTGGTAAAGTGGCAGGCTTCAAATTAAATAAGAAAAAGACTAAAATAATTGTTGGGTCTGGAACTTAACAGGTTAAGTTGTTCCCATGATGCCACACCATTCTGACGTCAGTTTTCGAAGCTGGGAGGAGATTGGGAGGAGTTTGCCATTCTCACTCTATGCTGTGAGGGGAAAGGAGCAGTCTTATAATGGCTGCAAGCAGTCCTGGTTTTTCCGGAGATTTGTTGGAATAAACAACTGTAAATAGACAAACCTGTACTCTGTGTGTGTTTGTCTGGAAGCTGAGCCAAGATACTTGACAGTTTTACACCGCTGTGTTAAACTCTGCTGAGGCGTGACTGAGAGCTGCGGAGCGGAAGTGTGCCGGGCGGCCATAAATCGCTAATTGAGGATCACAAATCAATTAGCGGGGATCGCGGCTGACCAACAAAGTCCAAGAGGTTATGTTTAACCTTAATCACCGATCGTAAAACTGTCACGGGAGGCTGCCGGGAGCTTTGAAATCTGCGGTGTCGAGCAGAGAAGCACGGCAGGAGGCGGAGGCAAGCAAGCAAGCAAGCTGAAAGACGCAGAGATTTGCCTGTGTTGCTGAGAGCTGAGAGCAGCAAGGCATCGTTTCTCCAGGGACAGAAGCCAGAGGAGCTGGTGATTTTGTAAGTACAGCTTGGAGCCCCTTGGGAGAACGGGAGAACATGGCAGATGGCCAGGAGGTGTTTCAAGCTCCGTTTGAACAGCTTGAGGAACTCACCGCCCAAGCGTGGGATACCTGGGCAAGAAGGGTGAGAGCGTGGTTTTTGGCCACGGAAGTTTGGGACATTTCCCAGAGAGAGCCAGTGGAACTGCTGGTGGACAGAGATGACAGAGATGCAGGAAAGTCGCGATCTGTTTCTCTGGAGGAGAAAATGCAGAGGGAGAAAGCTATGAGAGCTGAGATCTGCATGTTGAGAGCAGGTGTTCATGCTAATTTGCAACATCACCTGGAAAGCATTGAATCTGCGTGTGAGGCTTGGCGAGTGCTGAAACGTCTGTGTGAAGACTCAGCAGAGGGCCAAGGGCAGATGGAAGCTGGAAGCCTAGAGATGGCTGGAGCCCCTGTTCCTGATGATTTAGCCTCAAGGAGTGCTAGTGAGCAAGTCGGGGGGCGGCAAATTCCAAAGGCAAGTTTGAAAAGTTTTCCACTGTGCCTGCTGGAGTGGCGTTCAGGGGGGGCGGATCTGGCAAGAAGTGCTTTTCCGGAAGAAGGAGGGCCAAGCCAGCTGAAAAGAGCCCCGGGCAGTGTTTTTCCACTCGTCGTTGCTACGTGTGTATTGCAGCGGGACATCTGCGTCGAGATTGCCCCCACCGGAGCAGAGCGAGGGCAGCTGCACAGGAAGGTTTCAAGGACACTTCTCATGGGAACCAGTCGGGTTTCCATGGCAACCGGTCTGGAAAAACAACCAGGCGTGGGACTGAGGCTGGTGGACGTGCCAGGTGCCAGGAAGAGACGTATCAACTCACGGCCAGTCTTGCTTTGTTTGAGCAAGGCGGTGGGACAAGCTCAGAGCTTAGTTTTGTTATTGACTCTGCAGCTAATTGCAATTTGATTCCAGAGACACCTGCTGTCGAGAGGTGGAATTGCAAGGCAATTCCGGCTGGGAAGACTGTTCTCTTTGCAAATGGACAGAAAAGAAATGTGACTAATGCTGTAAATGTGCATTTTTCTATTTTACAGGAGACGTTGGAGTGTTGTACTGTTCCTGGGATGCACCACTGTCTTTTATCTGTGCCTTATTTACTGAAAAAGGGATTTAAGGTTTGTTTTCAGGATGATGTCTGCACAATCTCCAAAGGAGGGAGGATGCTTGCCAAGGTTAAAAAGGGGCAGAATGATCTCTTCATTCTTAAAACGTCTCTGGAGGGTGATGGGAAGGTTGAGAAAGCACAAGCACTGCGTGCTACAATTCCCAATCATGATTCATGTGTCCATGCTTGGCATGCACGAACAGCTCATGGTTCTCTAGAAGAACTACAGGTGCTGCCGGAGGTTTCCAAAGGTTGTAAGATCTCAGAATGTGGATATGCTGTGAATTGTAAAACTTGCAAACTGGCAAAGGTAAAAGGATGCAGTTATCCAAAAGTAGAGAGGGTAACAACAAAACCTTTTGAACTGGTCCACGTGGATTTGTGGGGTCCTGTAAAGGAACCAAGTCTGGGAGGGGCCAGGTATCTGCTGACAATGCAGGAAGATTTTACGCAGAACACCTGGACTCACGGTCTCAAATCCAAGGATGATGCAGCACAGCTGATCAAAAGTTGGATTGAGGAGGTGGAACAAAGGTTTTCCACCAGAGTGCAAGCTGTCACAAGTGACAGAGGAGCCCAGTCAACAGGTTCTGCTTTGCAGAAGTTCTTTCGCAAGAAAGGGATACGTCACACAGTGACTTCACCCAATCAGAGAGGAGTGTCAGAGCTCCGATGTGAGGCTCTGGTCCAGGCTGCACAGGTGTTGCTGAAAGATTCTGGGTTACCTCCAAGGTTTTGGCTGGAGGCAATCAGGTATGTGAGCTTCACCTGGAATCGTACCTACAATTCAATGGTAGGTGACACACCGTTTGGGTTGTTGCATGGCAGGAAACCCCAGATTCATTTTTTGCGTATGTTTGGGTCACGTGCATCTGTGTCAGTACCTGCTGCTTTGCAGGGGCCAGATGGATCCAAGTTCCGGAAAATGATATTCTGCGGGTATGAGCCAGAAGCACGTGCATGGAGGTTCGCATTTCCATCAGGTGATCAGAGTAAGTTACTGATCAGTACACACGCTGAGTTCTATGAGCAGGATAAAAAGTCACAAACTGCTGTCATGCGTGATGTGCTCTCAGAATGTCTTTCTGATTCAGAACAGGAAAATTCTGAGGGGGAGGAAGGAGAGGCTGAGTCTGATGATGACGATCAGGTCACTGACCAAAGTCAGGAACAGGAGGAGGTATCGGTAGTTTCTCCGCAAGATGTTAGGAGAACACCCAAAAGCGAGCCCAGTTCTCCTGTGAGTGTAATGGAGAGGATTCGTAAACGCTTTAAATCAGAGGGGGAATCCCGTGATGCTGAGGACACAGTTCCTGGTGGCAGTGAGTCAGAGGTAACATCTGAGTTTATGCCCAGAAGGTCTAGTCGCACAACAAAGGGCATTCCACCTGAAAGATACCAGGCAACAAGTGCGTGGGCAAGATTCGCACAGTGTGATTCTGGGAGTGTTGAAGGGGTTCAACAGGTGCCTGGGAAAGATGCCGGGAAGGGGCACAAGGCAAAGGGGAAGGTGTTGAACTCAAAAGGGTCTTGTCAGAATGTGCGGCAAAGGGGGGTGTTGGGTCTGGAACTTAACAGGTTAAGTTGTTCCCATGATGCCACACCATTCTGATGTCAGTTTTCGAAGCTGGGAGGAGATTGGGAGGAGTTTGCCATTCTCACTCTATGCTGTGAGGGGAAAGGAGCAGTCTTATAATGGCTGCAAGCAGTCCTGGTTTTTCCGGAGATTTGTTGGAATAAACAACTGTAAATAGACAAACCTGTACTCTGTGTGTGTTTGTCTGGAAGCTGAGCCAAGATACTTGACAGTTTTACACCGCTGTGTTAAACTCTGCTGAGGCGTGACTGAGAGCTGCGGAGCGGAAGTGTGCCGGGCGGCCATAAATCGCTAATTGAGGATCACAAATCAATTAGCGGGGATCGCGGCTGACCAACAAAGTCCAAGAATAATGACAAAGAATACAGACTTAAGTGTAATTGAAGAAGTGCAACAACAAACAGAGATAGAGGTGGTCAAAAAGGTGAAATATTTAGGAATATGGATAACCCCGAAAAATATAGATTTATTCAAGAATAACTACGAGCCGGCATGGAAAGGAATAAGAAAGGACCTCGAGGTGTGGGGAAAGTTGAAACTGTCATTTTGGGGTAGGATATCTACAATTAAGATGAATGTGCTCCCAAAAATGTTGTTTTTATTTCAGACTATCCCTGTAATTAAGGGAACTAAGATATTCAAAGAATGGCAAAGAGAAATCTCAAAATATATCTGGCAGGGCAAAAGGCCGAGAATTCAGTTTAAGCTTTTAACAGACGCAAAAGAAAGAGGAGGTTTTGCCCTGCCAGATTTGAAACTATATTATGAGGCTTCGTGCCTTTGCTGGTTGAAAGCATGGATAAAATTGGAAAAGAAGGAACTGTTAGACCTGGAGGGATTCGAGAACAGGTTTGGGTGGCATGCGTACTTATGGCATGAGAAGAAGAAAATCCATAAGGGTTTCGAAAGCCACATCTTTAGAGGTCCCCTGATTGAAGTGTGGGAAAGGAATAGATATTTATTAGAACCTAAAGTTCCACACTGGCTATCCCCACTAGAAGTTATGAGCGTCAAGAAGAACAATATGAGAGGCAACTGGATTACTTACGATCAATTGTTATTCAAAGAAGGGGGGAAATGGAAAATGAAACCGTACGAACAGGTTAAAGAAAATGTGTTTGATTGGCTACATTGTTTTCAAATAAATGAAATGTTCAGGAAAGATATTAAAGACAGAGGATATGCTGATAAAGACTCCAAATTCCAGATTGAAATAATAAATAGCGATTATAAAACTTTATCCAAAATGTACAATTTGCTGCTAGAGTGGAATCTGATAGATGAGGAAGTAAAGTCGGTCATGATACATTGGGCCAGGGACATCGGACATAATATACATTTTGGAGAGTGGGAAAATTTTTGGAAAAAAACCTAAAATTTACAGCTTGTATGACGCTGAAGGAGAATATAATGAAGATGTTTTACCGATGGTATATAACCCCTGCAAAATTGGCAAAAATGTAAAAAACTTGTAATAAATGCTGGAAATGCAGGGAAAAAGAGGGGTCTTTCTACCACATGTGGTGGGAATGCAAAAAGGTAAAAGGTTTTTGGGAAAGTGTATATAATGAAATGAAGAAAATTTTAAGGTATACATTTGAAAAAAAAAACCCGAGGCCTTCCTGTTAGGAATATTAGGAAGGGAGATAAAGAGTAACGATTGTAAATTGTTTCAATATGCAACGACTGCAACAAGAGTCCTCCTGGCCCAAAACTGGAAACAACAGAAAATACCGACAGTTGAGGAATGGAGAATGAAACTGTTAGATTACGCGGAGTTGGATAGATTGACGGGAAAAATTAGATACTTAAGAGACCAGAGGTTCATTGAGGACTGGGGGAAATTTGTGGAACATCTGGAAAATATAAGTGAAGGACAGATAATGCTAGTGGGGTTTAAAAGAGCACTGTGAAAAATGTAGGAGTATTGTCTAAAGAGAAATGGAAGTAAGGAGTCAAATAATGTCAATATAAATTATGAAATGCGTAATTTAAAAAATGACTACGGATGGACTTCTGGAGGCGGCGCAAAACGGTAATGGCGGTCCCCTTTGCGCTGTGAAGGGGAGCTCCGCGGAAAAGGGTCGTCCGCTACGGCGAAGCGGAGACCCATAAAGAAAAACCACAGGTAGAGTGATCCTGTGGCCGTGGGACTCGGCGGGCACCAGAAGCGCCCCCCAAAACGAAGAAGGAACCCCGTAAGGGGCTCCGGAACGTGGAAGGGCTGGCGCGGTGCTGTGAGTTCATCGCTCTTTCTGCAGAAGTGAAGCCGTGCAGCTGCTGCCGATGAGCGCCGACCTTTTTTCCTGGAACATTTGATTCAAAACTACAAACCCGTGAGTAAGGGGAATTTAAGAATTTCGGGACTAAAGTGACTAAATTTGGTGAAAGCAGGAGACGCAACCAGGAAGTCCGTCTCCCTGCAGTGCTTAAAGAATTAAAGCAAAGAATTTGACAAGCTGGAATCTTTTTAAAGTGACTTTAGAAGTTTGGACTTTTGTGCAACATTTGAACTGGTTTCTAAGAGATTAAGAGAGTTAACTTTTGTTCTACTTTTGTTGGCTTTGGACTGGACTTTCCTCCCCCTTTTGTGGATTTATAAATGACGGAGAAGCCCAAATTCACGGGCTGCCAGTTTAAAAAAGAACTGTCAAACTGCTGAGACTGTTTAACTACTGAAAGTGTTACATTGGAGTGTTATAGTCTGGATACAAATGGGAAAACTGCTTCTCGCACCTCTTTAGAGACTTTGTTTCAATTTTGGGAAAGCTCTGCATGCTAAAAGGGAGCTGAAGGATCCTTTCATTGCGGTTTAAAACTGTTTGGATTTTAATGGCGGAACAACTCTATTTTCTTTTCTGAGGCATCGTTACACTCCCCCTAGAGGATTTTGGACTTACAGCTGTCTGAGACCTGCTTTTTGTTTTTATTCTCTACTGCTTTGTTGTTTACTCTCTGGAATTGTGATTCCCATGGGACTTTACACAGCTTGACCTTGGCACGTAGACAGGACTGGAATGAGTGGTACGGGCAAAACAAGATTGGCTAAAGCGAAAGCTAAACATTTAGTGCAAACAACTTTGACTTCTCAGCCACGCAGATCATCTGTCCCAGCTGTTTTAGAGATACATGAAGGAGAAACCGAGCAGACATCATTAGAAGATATGGCTACAGGAGGATCTGCAGCTGTTTTAGAACAAATTTTAGAACAATTGGAAAGTTTAAATAAGAAAGCAGACGAGCATTCAGCCAAAATTGATCATGCTACAGCCAGTATCAGTAAATTGACTGAACAAGTTGCTCAACATACACAAGCAATTGGGAATTTACAGGAAGTAACTGCAGAAAACCGTAAATTAGCTGAGGAAGCGAATCAAAAAGCCGCGGAAGCCAATCAAAAGGCCGAAGCAGTACAGGTGGAGGTAAAACCTCTGCACAAACAGATAAGTGAACAGCAGGCCTACCTGTCTATGATGTCTATGATCGAACTGAGAAATAGGGAGAATAATCTCAGACTGAGAGCCATCCCAGAACTTGAACAGGGGGACTTAATAGGCTATCTGACATCAGAATTTTCAAAGTTTTGGGCTATTGGAGAAGACAAGGACTTTAAAATCGTAAGTGCTTTCAGACTGGGAAGATTGGTGAAGAAAGATAGATCCAGAGACTGTTTGATTATTTTGAGATCCAAGCAAGAGAGAGATAAAATATTAAGCCTTCATTTTGAAAAATCACTGGTTATTCAAGGCATTAGAGCAGAAATTTACAAGGATATTCCGAAGCAACTCTTGGACCTTAGATCTATATATACAGAATTAACAAGATTACTGAAAGGTAATTCAATTCCCTTTAGGTGGGAATTTCCTCAAGGACTATCCTTTAGCTTTAAAGGAAAGAAAATAAAAATTAAAACAGCAGAAGATCAAGACAAGTTTTTGAACGACCACGGAGAGGACCTTCAGAAAGGAATAGCAGGACCTGGGTCTTGGCCACCACCTCCACCTGTACCTGTACCTGCTCCTGCACCTTTGGGACCAGAGGATCAAAAGAAAGAGACGCCACCACCAAAGGAATAGCAGACTGATCCAGGATGTCTCTGCAGCTCCTTAGCTGGAATATTAATGGTGGGAATTCCCCGGAAAAAAGAAGAAGAATATTTCATGTATTGAAAAAAGAACAGTTGGACATTATTTGCTTGCAGGAAACGCATGTGACTAGGCTCCATAGAAAAGTGCTAATTAATAAAAGACTAGGCCAAGAATTTATTTCATCGGACAGAGTCAAGAAAAGAGGAGTGGTGATTTATGCAAAGGAGAGCCTGTCACCAAAATTCTTATTTAAAGATGAGCAAGGAAGAATCTTGGCAATCGAGATACAGACTCAAGGAGAAAAAAATTTAATATTAGGAATCTATGCACCGAATGAGGGGAAATCAGAATTTTATAGGAAGCTGCATGAGACAATGCTGGACTATCTGGACTATACCAACATCATTATGATGGGAGATATGAATGGGGTGGTCTCTACAAACATGGATAAGTCACAAAATCAAAATTTGACAAAAGACGGCAGACTACCTAAAACTTTTTTTGAGCTAACTGACAATTTGGACTTGATTGACATCTGGAGGACAAAGAACCCCCTAGGAAAAGAAGGAACATTCTTTTCTGAAGCACATCTGACATGGACAAGAATTGACCAAATATGGATAACTAGAGGACTGGCACCTAAGACTAGAAAAGTGGAAATCTGCCCAAAAACCTGCTCCGACCATAACGCTATGAAAATGGAAATGAGACTAATTCCAATCGGTTCCTTCAGATGGAAAATGAATGACACCTTGTTAAGAGATCAGGAGATTGTGAAGAAGGCCCACAAGACTCTAAAAGACTATTTTGAAATAAATTTGAATACTACAGTGGAAAAAAGAGTAATCTGGGATGCAAGCAAAGCTGTTATGAGGGGGTTTCTGATACAACAGAATACGATAAAGAAAAGACTTTGGAATGGGAAAAAGGATAAGATCTTGGAGAAGATAAGAGATGCTGAGAAAAAATTAAGATCAAAACCAAAATCACAGGAGGTTCTGAGAGAAATCAAATTCCACCAAGCACAATATGCTAAATTGATAAATCAAGAAGTTGAGTGGAAAATTAAATTAATGAAACAAAGGTCATTTGGATCAGCAAATAAATGTGGGAAACTGCTAGCATGGCAGTTGAAAAAGAGACAAAAACTGAATACGGTTACAAACTTAGAGAATGAAGGGAGAAACATCCAGAACCCTGAGGAAATTAGAAAATGCTTCCAGAGATACTTTAAACTGTTGTATTTGCAGAGTCCTGTACTCAGCGGAATGATGAGCAGTACGTGCCACATGCTTAACTTGCTTTATTTACAGTTCAATGTTGAGAAATTACAAACATTCATCTTGCCTCTGCAGGAGCAGAGAAGCAACCGTCCTTCTCCTCGGAACAAAAGAACACCGAGAGAACAGTGAAAAACAGGAAACCAGTGTACGTCACATCCAGTCTCCCATTCCCGTGGGAAAACCCAACAGTACTCTGACTGTGGAATGTAAACATTGTCTTGTGACAAGCACTTCGCTGCACAGTGAAGAGAGCAGAAACCAACATCCTCCCCCTTTCTGTGAACATCACTGGGCAGCGTGTTCGTACAATATCAGTACAAACCCAACTTCTGTACATAGGTACAGTGTTGATCCCTTGATGCAATCTTGGACAATACATCAGCAGGAATTTCATTACCTGGCATATAGGACACCGTTACGAGTCCCTTCTGAATATGTTCCCTAGCATGATGCAACTTCAATTGCAAGTGCTTCGTGCTTTGCTTACAACCTTCCAAATTCAGCAAAGCCAAACATGCTTTGTTGTCCTGGTAAACCTGGATTGGACATTTGACAGGAATTTTCATGTCTTTGTACAATTGTAACAACCATTCACAATCCTTAAGTGAATAAGACAGTGCATTCAATTCAGCTTCACAAGTACTTAAGCTAATTGTTGTTTGCTTCTTGCATGACCAATCAAATAGACCCTGATTGTACATGTAGCAAACTCCAGACATACTTTTCCTGTCTGTAGTGTCACTTCCAAAACTTGCATCTGCAAAAATCTCAAGACCACCAGACTTCTGATTATTAAATCTCAGTCTGTAATGCATAGTGCCTTTCAAATAGCGTGCTAAGCGTTTCAGAGCTTTCCAATCCTTAACAGTGGGATTGTTAACTTGTCTGCTTAGCAAATTACAGCTAACAGCAATGTCAGGTCTTGAACATCAAGGGCATCCTGATCAAATTTGCAGATGACACCAAACTGGGAGGGGTGGCTAACACCCCAGAGGACAGGATCACACTTCAAAACGACCTTGACAGATTAGAGAACTGGGCAAAAACAAACAAGATGAATTTTAACAGGGAGAAATGTAAAGTATTGCACTTGGGCAAAAAAAATGAGAGGCACAAATACAAGATGGGTGACGCCTGGCTTGAGAGCAGTACATGTGAAAAGGATCTAGGAGTCTTGGTTGACCACAAACTTTACATGAGCCAACAGTGTAACGCGGCAGCTAAAAAAGCCAATGCAATTCTGGGCTGCATCAATAGGAGTATAGCATCTAGATCAAGGGAAGTAATAGGGCCACTGTATTCTGCTCTGGTCAGACCTCACCTGGAGTACTGTGTCCAGTTCTGGGCACCACAATTCAAGAAGGACACTGACAAACTGGAACGTGTCCAGAGGAGGGCAACCAAAATGGTCAAAGGCCTGGAAACGATGCCTTATGAGGAACGGCTAAGGGAGCTGGGCATGTTTAGCCTGGAGAAGAGGAGGTTAAGGGGTGATATGATAGCCATGTTCAAATATATAAAAGGATGTCACATAGAGGAGGGAGAAAGGTTGTTTTCTGCTGCTCCAGAGAAGCGGACACGGAGCAATGGATCCAAACTACAAGAAAGAAGATTCCACCTAAACATTAGGAAGAACTTCCTGACAGTAAGAGCTGTTCGACAGTGGAATTTGCTGCCAAGGAGTGTGGTGGAGTCTCCTACTTTGGAGGTCTTTAAGCAGAGGCTTGACAACCATATGTCAGGAGTGCTCTGATGGTGTTTCCTGCTTGGCAGGGGGTTGGACTCGATGGCCCTTGTGGTCTCTTCCAACTCTATGATTCTATGATTCTATGATTCTATCTGGCAATGAAGTTTAGCTTGCCTAGCACACTTCTGTACAGTGTAGTGTCAGAAAATGCTTCTTCAGTGTCTTCTACCTGATAACCTGTTGTCATCGGTGTGTCTACAGGGTTAGCATCCATCAGGTTCAGTTTGTCTAACACATCAGCAATTTTCCGTGACTGGTGTACTAGAATGTTACCACTTTGATCTCTCTCTATTTCCAGAGATAGGTAGTTGTTTACCTCACCAAGATCTTTCATGTCAAAGTGCTCTTTCATTTGAGCTAGGGCGTTATTGTACATTGTGACATCTTTCCAAAAGAATAAAATATCATCAACATAAAACAAACAATACCGCTTCTTTTGCCCCTCCTCTTTGACAAATACACATGGATCAGCTTTCCCTTGTTGAAAACCTAGAGAAAACAATGCTTCAGTGAGTTTTGTGTGCCAACACCGTGCACTTTGCTTGAGACCATAAAGGGACTTCTTTAGAGCACAAACAAATCCCTGTTTTACCTGTACGCCATCAGGTGGAAGCATATAAAGTGATTCACCTAGAGAGCCGTACAAAAATGCTGTATTCACATCGTGGTGACTAATGTGTAGATTCTCCTCTGCAGCTAGCTTGAGCATAAGCCTAATGCTCTCATACCTCACAGTGGGTGAGTAGGTCTCGTGATAGTCTTCACCTGGTTCCTGTGCAAAACCTCTGGCTACCAATCTGGCTTTGTGTCTGACTATCTTGCCATTTTGATCTGTCTTCGTTTTGAAGACCCATTTGCTTCCAAGCAGTTTCATTCCTGGAACTACTGGAACTAGCTCCCATGTTTTGTTCCTTTCTAAGGAATCAAGCTCAGCCTTCATGGCATTTAACCATGGCTCAGCTTCCTTAGAATCCAAATCCTGGATTTCTTGGAAACTTGAAGGTTCAAATACCTTCTTGGAGCTTTTAACAGCTGCTACTGCTGTCTTAGCAAATTCATCAGCAAATCTCTTTGGAGGTCTGCCTTTTGTGGCTCTTTGTGACCTGCGAATCAGCCTTTGGTCTTCAACACTTTCCTCTTCCTTCTTAGGAGAAAAGTGGCCTATTGTGAACAATGGTTCTTCCAATTCTTGATCAGAGCTTTCAGAGGGTTGCATAGAGGCTTTCGCACTCTTGAAATCCTCTGAATTATCCGATTCAGTTTCAGACTCAGAATCAGAACTTTTATCTGTGGGTGTGGGTTGTTGCGGCTGCTTCTGCTGTTGCTTATCCTCAGTTTCATCACTGTCATCAGGATAACATTGGAAAATTCCCACATTCTCCCCCCACTTGGCATTGTACTCAACACTACTTGTGAGCTTAATTGTCATAGAATCATAGAATCATAGAGTTGGAAGAGACCACAAGGGCCATCGAGTCCAACCCCCTGCCAAGCAGGAAACACCATCAGAGCACTCTTGGAGTCAGTCATCATTATTCTGTAAGAACCTTTCTGATAACCTAGAAAGATACCATGCAATCCACGCTTGCCTAACTTGGAGCTTTGTGGTGAGTGAACCCACATGTCAGAACCAAAAATTTTCATGTGTTTGATGTATGGTTTCTTGCCAAACATCTTCTCCTAGGGGGTACAACCAATCGCTGAAGATAACCTGTGATTGTAACTGTAAACAAAACATGAGAGAGATTTGGCCCAATAACTCTCTGGAAGATTGGCATCATGCAGCAAGGTTTTTAACCCTTGAAGCAATGTCTGATTTGCCCTTTCGCAAAGTCCATTCTGCCATGGCGAGCGAGGACTGGACAAATCGTGTTGAATTCCTTTCTCAGTCAGAAAAGCTTCAAACTGCTGAGAAGTGAATTCTCCCCCGCGATCAGTGAAAAGAGTCTTTATCTTCTTACCATGCACATTTTCCAACCAAGCACAGAATTCCTTGAACCTTGGAAAAGCCTCTGATTTCTGCTTGAGATGGTACACATAAATATACCTGGAAAATGCATCAATGAGAACCATGAAGTACCTATTTCCACCCAAAGAGGGCGATAGTGGACCAACTAAATCAGCATGAACAACCTGGTATGGTTCTGTAGCTTGCCTACTAGACACCTTACCTTTCGCAGCCATTTTCACTTTGTTTGCTGCGCATGCCTTGCACTTCATGTGGTACTTGCAGGGTTTAATAGTCATACCTTCAACCAAGGCAGGCATTTTAGATACTGCCTCAAAATGCAAATGACCAAATTTCCTGTGAAAATCGTGAATACATCCTGCATGCAAACTTTTGTTAGAACCTGCAATGCAACAAGTCTCATTCTGCACAACATCATCATAATACAAAACAAACAAATGATCAACGCATTCAGCATGCAATACATAATCGTCTTTCTTTGTGATGGTGCATTTCTTGTTCTTGAAGGAAACGTCAATGTTCCGTTCATTCAGCTGCATAACACTGAGTAGATTGTGTGTTGCATCTGGTACGTAAAGCACATCTTGTATCGATAAGTCCAAACTGTGAAGAACAACAGTTCCGTAGCCTTGACTGGGGATCGTGTGGTCATCCGCCTGGTGAATCGCACCTTCCTGCGGTGTAAAAGACACGAACAGTCGCTTATCGTTGCACATGTGGTGGGTAGCTGCTGAATCAACAACGAAGAAAGATCTAGACGTCTTCTGGACCTTTGCGACGTTTGGAGTGAAGTGTGAGACCATTGCCTTGTGCTGTGTTGTCCTGGAGACCGGACCTTTGCCTTTGCTTTGGCCTTTTCCACGCGATGAACTTCCGCTGCGCTGCTCTGTCTTGGCCCTGGGATATCTGCATTCCCTCTTCATATGGCCTAGACATCCACACAAGTAGCATTTCACTGCCTTCAAAGCTTTGGCGCCCTCTGGTGGTTCCACTGCACTCAGGGATGACGTCTGTGAAGACTCCCCCTTTCCCATGCAGCTAGCACCCCGGCGATCAGCTTCATTCTGGATCACGGCAGTAACATAGGCTACTGTGAGCTGAGCAGTTGGCTGAACAGCAATCTGAGTGGCAACGGACTCCCAACGTGGACCCAAAGAATGTATTATCATGAAGGAATACACAGCCTCTGGAAAGGTGAGTCCTCTCTGTTGCAGCTCATGTCTCAGATTTTGCATCTCCATCAGGTGTGTACGCACATCTCCACCTTCAGCAAGAGCCATACCATGCAGCTTGGCATAGTAGTACATTGAGGAACCAGCTTCTGTCCTCAAGTGAGCCTCTCTTAAAGTGTCCCAAATTTCTCTGGCTGTGGTCTTTCCACGCAACAGACAGAGCTCTTCTGGGGATACTATCAATGTAAGTGTTCCCCTTGCTTTGGAATCCTTAGTAGCCCATTCAGCTGTAATTGGAGCTGGGGGGTTGTCGGTAATAACATTAAACAGACCTTCTTTCCGCAGAATTGCCTCTGCATAGAGTACCCAGTCCGTATAGTTTTTCTTATTGAGCTTAGGAATCCCAAAAGCATCAGCCAGCTTTGCATTAGCCATCATTGCTGCTTTAAACAAGCTGTGTCTGTGTACAGCTGCTTCCAAAAGCGCTTGTAAAGGTACTTTTGGTTTTCAAGCCTCCCAAGCCTGTGAGCTTGTGCCTTAGAGCCTTTGCCTGTATCGCGGCAAAACGGCTTTAAAAGTTCGAAGTCCAGCCATAAAACCATAACCTAGGAGCTGGCAGGCTGCCCGGAGCATGAGCACATACCTTCTCATCAATCAAACTTGACGCGCAGAGCAGATAACGCCGATCCGTTTCTCTGTCCCTCTGCCGGCATTCCGACTCGGCTTCTGGAGTCTCCATTCTTCAGTTTGATTGCGTCTTTCTGGGCCCGGAACCAAAAATGTTGTATTTGCAGAGTCCTTTACACAGCGGAATGATGAGCAGTACGTGCCACATGCTTAACTTGCTTTATTTACAGTTCAATGTTGAGAAATTACAAACATGCATCTTGCCTCTGCGGGAGCAGAGAAGCAACCGTCCTTCTCCTCGGAACAAAAGAACACCGAGAGAACAGTGAAAAACAGGAAACCAGTGTACGTCACATCCAGTCTCCCATTCCCGTGGGAAAACCCAACAGTACTCTGACTGTGGAATGTAAACATTGTCTTGTGACAAGCACTTCGCTGCACAGTGAAGAGAGCAGAAACCAACATCAACAACTTTACACGCAAGGGCCGCAAAAAGAGACTGAGATAGACCGATTCTTAAAAATTAATGGACTACCAAAATTACCCCAGGACAAGAGAACAATCCTGAATTACAAAATAACACAACAAGAAATTGAAGGTGCCATTCAGAACATGCAATTAGGCAAATCTCCAGGGCCTGATGGACTTACCTCCAAGTACTACAAGACATTGAAAGACTATTTGATACAACCATTAATGGAGGTTTGTAATCAGATTATGGAGGGGAAGAAGGCACCGGAATCGTGGAAAGAAGCATACATCACATTGATTCCCAAACTGGAAACTGAAAAGACTCAACTCAAGAACTACTGTCCCATCTCACTCCTTGTCAGGGCTGCCACTCAGTCCCAGCTCACATAGGACCACGTTAGCCAGCGTTCAGGTTAAAAGTCTTTATTGGATTACAGCTTCCATTTCCAAACTGCAATATGCAGCCCTACTTCTTCTAGGTCAGACCGGCGAAGACCCGTCTGAGTCTCCGCCTCTAGCACACCAGCTTAATACCCTAGCCTTGCTCCACCTCCTGCGCCTTTCCCTCCGTCTCTGGGTCCTTCTGCCCCCCGGGGTCTCCTTTTTCCTACTCTCTTCTGACGCGGACCCCCCTGACCCTTCCGCCTCCTTGCGGCGGGCTTTGGGACCTGGTTCACTCTCTGGGCTGCTTACTGCGCCAGCTTCCGCTACATTTGAACTTGGCGCGCGCGCCCAACTCTCAACCTTCCTCTTGATCGTTTCGTCGCTCCCCGAGGTGGGCGTGACTACTCCTGACTCATGCCCTCCCTCCTTCTGAAAGCCTCCGGAACCCGATATCTGGTCCCCTTTCTCCCCGCTGTTCCCGTCTGGGTACGTGGGTCCCGATCTCCAACTGCTGCTCTCTGATTCCTCTCTGGACCCTTCTTCCTGGGGTGTCCCCCTGCTTTCCCCCCTTGCTCTGACTGCTGGCGCTCCCTTCTGGGAATCCTCGGACTCACTGGATAAGCTCGGCGATCTCGGTTCGTCATCCCCACTCATCCTTCCTTCGTATTCCTCCCCCTCGCTCTCTGTCGCCTCCCTTCTCTGCGTCTCTGCTTCTGAACCCCTGACATCCATCCCCCCCTCGAAGCCCCCCCTTCCCCCCTCCCCACTTTCAAGGGTGGTTGCAGGGTGCTCCATCATCACAGGAGTGAATGCCGGATACAGTTCGCTCCTCGTTGCTGGCCGCCAACTGAAGACCTCCGAGTCTTCCTCCTCGCGTTCGTCAACGGTGAGCTGCTCCGCCTCCATTTCAGTGCCGCCGTGCTCGAAACCGAGATCCTCCCCGCACACGTCCATGTCAGTCTCTGCGTCGGTCGCTTGACCTGGCATCTCCAGCCACCTCCGGCGCCACTGCTCCTCTGGCCGATCGTCCCACCAATACGAGGTGTCGGACGCCGAACCCTCCAGTGACCCCTCTGGGGAATGTGTGCGCTGTGCGGGCTCCCCGTCCGAGTCGAAGCCATGGAACGTGCTGGAGGAAAGTGTGGGCGTGAACAACCAGTCGTCGAAGAAGCCTGCTGGCATGGGTCTGTGTGGGAAAAGGGCATGAAACTCGTCCTTGAGCAGGGGTTCCTCCAAAGCGTAGTCTGGCACCCAGCTATTAGCACTAGCCCGGGTGCCCTCCCTGGCTAGGAGGTATTCCACTCCGTCTTCCCCCCATCTGGAGTCCAAAATCTCCGTGACTTCGTTGATGGGGTCCTGCTGTGGCAATCTTCCCGCCTCCGACCGCTCCTGAGACGGACTCGGTGCTGTTCCTGGTTCCTGGAACCTGTGAGGTGTCCTGTAGGGAGTGAGCACCGACCTGTGGAACACCGGATGCATCCTGGAACCCTCCGGGAGCACCAGCCTGAAAGCTACTGGGTTGATCTGCGCTTCGACTTGGTATGGACCGAGTTGCTTGTGCCCCAACTTCTTTTTGGCTAACGATCTGGTCGGCACTGCGTGGGCTGCCAACCAGACCCAGTCTCCCACTCGGATATCTTCGCCAACCCGCCTGTGCTTGTCCGCTTGCACCTTGTATGCGTGCTTCGCTAGCTCCAGCTGCCGTCGGAGTTGATCGTGGACCTCCTGCAACTCAGACGCGAAAGCGTCCGCCGTCTGCGGTTCCCCTTCCCCCACTCTGTCCAGTCCCGGGAAGGTTCTGGGATTCCTCCCATTGTTGGCGAAGAACGGTGTCACCCCTGTGGACACGTGCTTCGTGTTGTTGTAGGCGAACTCGGCGAGCGGCAGGTAATCCACCCACGTCGCAGGCTGTTGATTGGCATAGCATCTCAGGTACTGCTGCATGATGGCATTGACCCTCTCCGCTTGCCCGTTGGTCTGCGGGTGTCTCGCTGATGTCAGGTTGATTTTGACGTTCAGGAAGCCCATCAGCTTCTGCCAGAAATTCGAGATGAACTGGCGACCGCGGTCGGACAGTATAGACCGCGGCAGCCCGTGCACTTTGAACACGTGATCTATGAACAGTTTGGCTGTTTGTTCTGCCGTGGCCACCTTCGCACACGGTATGAAGTGTGCCATCTTGGTGAACAAGTCCACCACCACTAGTACAGCCGTCTTGCCTCTCGAGCTGGGTAGATCCGTGACAAAGTCCAGGGCCACCCTCTCCCACGGTTCAAACGGCGTTTGCAGCGGTTCGAGCAGTCCCGCCGGTGGTTTGTGCACCGGCTTGGCCCTCTGGCAGGTGTCGCACCTCGCGACGTAGTCCGCGACTTCCCCTCTCAGTCTGGGCCACCAAAAGTCCCTTGCGACTAATTCCACCGTTTTTTCCGTGCCAAAGTGCCCGGCCGTGGGTGCGTCGTGCAACTGCTGCAGTACCTTGGCGCGAAGTTCATCTCCAGGCACGTAGATGGCCCCTTTACGTAAGAGCAAGCCGTCCCGTATCTGGAACTCGTCGCTCTTCGCCGTGCCCTTGTGCACCTCGGCCATCTTCGCCTGCGCGAATGAGTCGTCCTGCAACGCCCGCCGCACCGCATCCAGGTCTACTGTGGCTGAAGCGCACGCCCACGCTGTTGGCGCGAAGATGTGCATGGCTGCCGCTGGCGTCGCCTCTTCGAGGTATTGCGGTTTTCGGGACAGTGCATCCGCCATGATGTTGGTGTCGCCTGGGACGTACTCTATTCGGAAATCGAAGTCAGCAAAGAACTCCGCCCAACGTATCTGCCTCTGGTTCAGGAACTTCGCCGTGCGCCAGTGCTCCAGATTCTTGTGGTCCGTGCAGACCTGCACCGTGTGCTTGGCGCCGATCAGGAAGTGCCTCCATGCTTTGAATGCTGCATGAATGGCAAGCAACTCCCTGTCCCAGATGGTGTAGTTCTGCTCCGACTTGCTGAGCTTTCTGGAGTAGAACGCTCCCGGTCTCCAGACCCCCTGTGGGTCCCTCTGCAGCAGGACAGCTCCCACTGCTCTATCGGACGCGTCTGTCTCTACCCGCATCGGTCTGCTGGGGTCGATATGCAGCAGTTGCTCTTCCGACGCGAAGAGACGCTTGAGTGCCTGAAAGGACTGCTCTGCCTGCTCCGTCCAGATGAATTTCTTTTTCTTGGAGCTTAGCGTGTCCGTAATAGCCGCCGTCTGCATCGCGAACCCTTTGATAAACTTGCGATAGAAGTTGGCGAAGCCGACAAACCGCTGGACCTCCTTCCGGTTGTGCGGGCTCTTCCAATCCAACACCGCTCGCACCTTGGCGCTGTCCATGGCTAGCCCCTTGTCCGACAACTTGTAACCCAAGAAATCCACCTCCGTCGTGTCGAACTGGCACTTCTCCAGTTTGGCGTACAGTCTATGCTGCTGCAACCTCTCCAGCACCTCCCGAACGTCTTGGTCATGCGCTTGCTGCGACTCGGAGAATATCAGGATGTCATCCAGAAAGCAGACGCACTTCTTGTAGAGGAGTCCCGCCAACACATGATGCATGAAAGCTTGAAAACAGTGAGAACCGTTTTGCAATCCAAACGGCATCACTCTGTACTCGTAGGTGCCCAGAGGCGTGAACATGGCTGTCTTCCACTCATCGCCCTCCCTCATGCGGATGAGATTGTACGCCCCTCGCAGGTCCAACTTGGTAAACACGCGTCCCTTGCGCACCGTCGCCAGTAGGTCGTCAATCCTGGGCATGGGGAAATCAGAGGGCTTGGTCATCTTGTTCAAGAGGCGAAAATCCACCACCAGCCTCTTTTGGGGCGTGTCCTTCTTCTTCACAAAGAAAACAGGACTGCCCCCTACTGCCCTAGACTCCCGGATGAAACCGCGCTCCAAATTGTGATCTATGAACTGTTTGAGTTCCTGTAGTTCATCCTCAGACATGGAATACAGCCTCCCCTTCGGTAGCGTCGCCCCTGGTAGGAGGTCAATCTTGCAGTCATATTGCCTGTGCGGTGGTAACTTGTCTGCCTCCTTCTCGCAGAAGACCTCCAGAAAGTCTGCGTATTTGTGGGGGACTGCTTGCAACGTTCCCAACTGCAGTTGTGATTCCTCCTCCTCTCCCTCCTGTCCGGGCAGGATGCAGTGTTCTGCGCAGTAAGAGGAGCCGAAGATCAGCTGTCGCTGGTACCAAGCCAGTGTCGGACTGTGCCTGTCCAGCCAACTCATGCCCAACACAATGGGTGTGTCCGACAGTCGTGTGACGTTAAAACTGATGACTTCCCTGTGGTTGCCAAGGCGCATCACCATTGGCGGCGTTTGCTTCACCACCTGCCCCCCCAGCAACTCTCTGCCATCCACTGTGACGACTTGCAGGGGCAGAGTGGCCGGCAATAGCTGTATAGCGTGCTGCTCCACAAAATCCTGTGCTATAAAGTCTACGTTGCTTCCAGAATCCACAGAAAGCGGGACTTCGATAGTGACGCCATCGGGCAGCTGGAGAGATGCTGTGAGTTGCACTACTGGTTTGGGTGGGAGGGGGTCTGTGGGTTGCAAGATCGCTGGGGACTGCTTCAGTGATGCGTCTGGCTGGGCCCCAGTGCCTCTGTCTCCAGCCAGACATCGTCGTTTCCCTGCTGGTGTTCGCTGTGTTGCGTGGCCGCTTTCACCGTTGCGGAGGCTGCAGTGTGCTTGGAGCTCCTCTGGGGACACTCTTTCGCCAAGTGTTGAGAGCTGTCGCATATATAACACTTCCTGGTCCCTCTAGGAGGTTTAGTCTTGACTGCCGCCGGCGCAGGGGCTCTGGTAGCTGACTGAGCCCTGGCTCCTCCCACCTCCATAGGTTCCACTCCCCCTCCTGGCGGAGGTGTAGATTGCGCACGCGTAGCGTCCCTGGGAACGAAAGAGAAACTTCTCGCTGCTTCGCGCCCTCCACGTCCTTCATCTCTGCACCACGGACGTTCTTCCAGCCTCACCCCCACAGTCAGCGCCCTTTGGACCACCTCCTGCGTGCTCCGGGGCCTCTCCCCCCTCGCAATTTCGTCTTTAACAGCACTGCTTAATCCCTCCCAGAAGAGGTCTCTGACTGGGGGCGAATCCCGGTCCCATTCCAAGGCACTGACCAGCGCAAAAAAGCGGGCGTGATACTGGCGTACGCTCGCCCTCCCTTGTTTCAGTCCATGAATCTCCCGTCGGGCAAGATCCACGTCAATGGTAGATAAAAAGCACGCATCCATCGCTTTGATAAAGGCATCTGCATTCTGAAGCGCCGGATCTTTATCCCTCCACAAATTGCGTAGCCACGCTTTAGCATCCCCATGCAAATGGGATAGTATAAACCCCACTTTCTCTTCCTCATCCCTAAAGTCTTTCGCCAGCAGTTGCAGTGCGCACATTACGTCTGCTCGAAAATTGGGGTACTGTTGTAAATTCCCATCGAAGTGAGCCACAAGCCCTCCTGCTCTCCGTGCCAACCCAACCCCCTCCGGTCTGGGTCCTGGCTGCCCATGCTTAACCAATGCTTCAAACCTGGCGTGGAGATCTCTGTAGGCGGCTGCCGCATCCTGCTCCCTTTTCTTGGATGCCTGTACCTCCGCGTTCAATTGGGTCACTGCCTGTTGCAGCGCTGAAATTTTCTCTGCTTCCGTCATCTCTGCCAACCGTTGTGAGCTCGCTCCCAAACACCAATTTCCTCCTCTCGCTGCTTCTGCCTCCGCTGCGAGGTATCAGGTGTCCGAAGCTTAAAAGAGACGGGTCTTACTGTCAGGGCTGCCACTCAGTCCCAGCTCACATAGGACCACGTTAGCCAGCGTTCAGGTTAAAAGTCTTTATTGGATTACAGCTTCCATTTCCAAACTGCAATATGCAGCCCTACTTCTTCTAGGTCAGACCGGCGAAGACCCGTCTGAGTCTCCGCCTCTAGCACACCAGCTTAATACCCTAGCCTTGCTCCACCTCCTGCGCCTTTCCCTCCGTCTCTGGGTCCTTCTGCCCCCCGGGGTCTCCTTTTTCCTACTCTCTTCTGACGCGGACCCCCCTGACCCTTCCGCCTCCTTGCGGCGGGCTTTGGGACCTGGTTCACTCTCTGGGCTGCTTACTGCGCCAGCTTCCGCTACATTTGAACTTGGCGCGCGCGCCCAACTCTCAACCTTCCTCTTGATCGTTTCGTCGCTCCCCGAGGTGGGCGTGACTACTCCTGACTCATGCCCTCCCTCCTTCTGAAAGCCTCCGGAACCTGATATCTGGTCCCCTTTCTCCCCGCTGTTCCCGTCTGGGTACGTGGGTCCCGATCTCCAACTGCTGCTCTCTGATTCCTCTCTGGACCCTTCTTCCTGGGGTGTCCCCCTGCTTTCCCCCCTTGCTCTGACTGCTGGCGCTCCCTTCTGGGAATCCTCGGACTCACTGGATAAGCTCGGCGATCTCGGTTCGTCATCCCCACTCATCCTTCCTTCGTATTCCTCCCCCTCGCTCTCTGTCTCCTCCCTTCTCTGCGTCTCTGCTTCTGAACCCCTGACACTCCTAAATGTGGATTACAAAATTTTTGCAGATATTTTGGCAGGTAGATTTAAAAAAGTCTTGAATGAAGTAATTCATAAGGACCAGGCAGGCTTTCTCCCAGGTAGACATTTATCTGACAATACTAGGGACATTATTGACATTTTGGAGCTTTTGCAAACAAATATGAATGCTAAAGCAGTGTTAATTTTTATAGATGCGGAGAAGGCCTTCGACAATATATCTTGGAAGTTTATGAAGAAAAATCTTAAAGGGATGGGAGTGGGACGGGGGTTCGAAAATGGGATAGAGGCAATCTATTCAGAACAAAAAGCTAAATTGATAGTTAATAATGTGGTGACAGAAGAGTTTAAAATTGAAAAAGGAACACGACAAGGTTGCCCTATATCCCCTTTGTTATTCATCTCAGTCCTGGAGGTGCTTTTGAACATGATTAGGGAGGAGCGGTTGGTGGAAGGAATACAGGTCGGAGTGAAACAGTATAAACTTAAAGCTTTTGCAGATGACCTGGTTTTAACATTACAGGAGCCGGAATCTAGTACGAAAAGAGTTTTGGAATTGATTCATGAGTTTGGTCGGGTGGCGGGATTCAAATTGAACAAGCAAAAAACTAAGGTTTTGGAGAAAAATTTGACACCTTTGGAATCAGAAAGGTTTCAGAAAGAGACAGACTTAAATGTGGTTTAAAAAGTGAAATACCTAGGGGTTAACTTGACTGCGAAAAATCTGAACTTATTTAAAGATAACTATGAAAAATGTTGGTCAGAAATTAAAAAGGACTTAGAAATTTGGTCAAGATTGAAACTTTCCTTGTTGGGTCGAATTGCAGCTATAAAGATGAATGTATTGCCAAAGATGTTATTTTTGTTTCAAACCCTACAGATTGTGGACAGAGTGGAATGTTTTGGAAAGTGGCAGAAAGACATTTCTAAGTTTGTCTGGCAGGGCAAAAAGCCCAGAATAAAATTTAAAATTCTAACTGATGCAAAGGAAAGAGGGGGATTTGCCCTGCCGGACCTAAGGTTATATTATGAAGCTGCAGCTTTCTGCTGGATGAAGGATTGGTTACATTTAGATAACACTGATGTCCTAGATCTGGAAGGGTTCAATAATGCTTTTGGATGGCATGCATATTTGTGGTACGACAAGGTAAAGGTTCACAAAGGATTCAAAAACCATATTGTCAGGAAAGCAATATTTATTGTCTGGACAAAGTACAAAGACTTATTAGAAAATAAGACCCCAAGATGGTTATCACCAATGGAGGCTAAGGCCCGGAAAAGACTCAATATGGAGGCCGGTTGGCCAAAATATTGGGAAATAATGGAAAAAATCGGAGACAACTGGAGGTTGCAGAGTTTGGAGAAACTGAAGAATAAGGTGCGAGATTGGTTACATTACGCTCAAATTCAAGAGGTCTTTAATTTGGACAAAAAAATAGGATTCCAGGTGGAAAAATCGAAATTAGAAACAGAATTGTTAGAACCAAAGACCAAGGTACTTTCAAGAATGTATAACTTGCTGCTTAAATGGAACACTCAGGACGAGACAGTTAAATCAGCCATGATAAAATGGGCTCAGGATATTGGGTACAACATTATGTTTGAAGACTGGGAAAGGTTATGGACCACCGGTATGAAATTCACGACATGTAATGCCCTGAAGGAAAATGATATATAGGTGGTACATGACCCCAGTCAAGCTTGCTAAGATATATCATTTGTCTGATAATAAATGTTGGAAATGCAAGGAGGCTGAAGGGACATTCTTTCACCTCTGGTGGACTTGCCCGAAAGTGAAGGCCTTCTGGGAAATGATCTACAATGAGTTAAAAAAGGTATTTAAGTATACCTTCACTAAGAAACCAGAGGCCTTCCTCTTGGGCATTGTCGGCCAGAAAGTGTTAAAGAAGGACAGAATTTTTTTTTATGTATGCAACTACAGCAGCAAGAATACTTATTGCAAAATATTGGAAGACACAAGATTTGCCCACACTGGAAGAGTGGCAGACGCAACTGATGGACTATATGGAACAGGCCGAAATGACTGGCAGAATCCGAGATTTGGGAGAAGAAACAATGGAAGAGGATTGGAAAAAGTTTAAAGACTATTTACAAAAACAATATAAATTGTATGAATGTTAAGAAATTGCATGATTCAGAAAAGCATGGCTCCAGCAACTCATCTGAAAGATTTAGAAAATTAAGTGATATGCAAGAAAAGGTCGAAACTTAAAATAATATTATGTTTAACTTAAGTTTCAACTAATTGTCAAAAATTACTTTAAGATTAGAAGTATAATATTTGAGAGGTATAAAATAAGAATTGAAACAAGGTAATAATTTGCTGGTATTTTTATTATAGAGAATGCAGGGTAGGGAGATGCGAGGAAGTCCAGTTAGTTATATAAAAATATTATGAATAGTTGTGTTTTTCTTTTCCCCCCCTTTCTTTTCTTCTCTTTTCTATATTGTTTGTTGGTATGTTTGCTATGTGATTCTCTATTCTATGTTTGAAAATTGAATAAAATATTTTATTAAAAAAAATAAAAAATGACTACGGATGATTTGTGGAGAAGCTGAAGGAAGTCCTAAAGAAAGTAATTTGTGATAATAGGAGGCAGAATTTTATTTTTGTTTTGTTTTGGTGTAAATTAATAAAAATTATGTTTGAAAAAAGAAAAAAAAGGGTTGGGGTTGGGGTTGGGGTTGGGGTTGGGGTTGGGGTTGGGGTTGGGGTTTGGGTTTGGGTTAGGGTTAGGGTTAGGGTTTCGGGTTAGGATTGGGGTTGGGGTTAACCCATTCGAATGGAAATAAGACCAATCAAAGCTTATTCGGCTTCTCTCTACGCATATGGATGCAAAAAGACGGTGTTGCGCTATTTTCGTTTCATTACACACACTTTGCGATTTCTGAGTCAGTGTGCATTAACACCAAAGAACACGACTTGAAATAAGCGAAATCCAATATTCTTCTTTCTATGTAGCTGGAACACAAAACAACCTGTTTGGCTTTGTTTAGGCTTAATTACACTTCGCTGTGCTAGGGTTAGGGTTAAGATTAAGGTTAAGGTGAGGGTTAGGGTTACGGTTAGGGTTAGGGTTAGGGTTAGGGTTAGGGTTAGGGTTAGGGTTAGGGTTAGGATAAGGGTTAGGGTTAGGGTTAGTGTGAGGGTGAGGGTGAGGGTTAGGGTTAGGGTTAGGGTTAGGGTTAGGGTTAGGATTGGGGTTAGGGTTAGGGTTAGGGTTAGGGTTAGGGTTAGGGTTACGGTTAGGCTTAGGTTTAGGTTTAGGTTTAGGCTTAGGCTTAGGCTTAGGTTTAGGTTTAGGCTTAGGTTTAGGTTTAGGTTTAGGCTTAGGCTTAGGCTTAGGCTTAGGCTTAGGCTTAGGCTTAGGCTTAGGCTTAGGCTTAGGCTTAGGCTTAGGCTTAGGCTTAGGCTTAGCCTTAGGCTTAGGCTTAGGCTTAGGTTTAGGTTTAGGATTAGGATTAGGATTAGGCTTAGGCATAGGGTTAGGGTTAGGGTTAGGGTTAGGGTTAGGGTTAGGGTTAGGGTTAGGGTTAGGGTTAGGGTTAGGGTTAAGGTTTGGGTTTGGGTTTGGGTTAGGGTTAGGGTTAGGGTCAGGGTTATGAACACCAAATTATTTTTTTAGGGTTGGGGTTAGGGTTAGGGTTAGGGTTGGGGTTGGGGTTGGGGTTGGGGTTGGGGTTGGGGTTAGGGTTAGGGTTAGGGTTAGGGTTAGGGTTAGGGTTAGGGTTAGGGTTAGGGTTAGGGTTAGGGTTAGGGTTAGGGTTAGGGTTAGGATTAGGCTTTGAGTTAGGGTTAGGGTTAGCGTGAATGACCACCGAAAGAACAATCCAAGTTTATTCGTCCTCTTTCTATTGAGATGGAACCAAAACACCTATGCTTGATTTGGGCTGATAACAAAGCCATTTCCGACCTGGGAGGAGAGGGGGTTGCGGGCAGAAATCCCTCCCACATCCCACGCGGGGGCTGGCCTTTGCCCCCGCGAGATTAAGGAATCCCCGGGCGTGTCGGCGACCCGGCCCGCCAATCGGCGGACCGGGGAGGCGTGGCCTAGCCTATTTAAGGCTAGGCACGCCCGGGGACCGCCCTCTTTGCCCCTTTCCAGCTGAGCGGTTTTTTCACTTGCCTTAGTTTGGGAGTCGTAGTTTGGGAGTCGTAGTTTGGGAGTCGTAGGAGGATCAGTGCAGCCGCTGGAACACCGACGATCAGGCAACGCAGGGAGCGTCTTGTTGAAGCCGGAGAGCAGGAGGGGTAAAGTACACGGAGCGGAGCGCCCAGCCACCTTCCGCTCCTCCCTTCTTGCTGGATCGCGGGAGTACTTGCCGGTGGTTTGTTTTCTTGTCTTCCCTGCTGTGCTCTCGGGTTTCCTGGTTTTCCCCCTTCAGTTTTCTGTTTTGTTTGCGTGTGTGGTTGTTTGTTGCTTTCTTAGGTTTACCGGCTGACTGCCTCTCTTAGCTGTTCTCCTGCTTTTCTCCCTCTTAGCGCTAGGTCCGCGTCTCCTTCTAACCCCCCCCCCCCACTGTTTTCAGCCCCCCGGGTTCACATTGCATTTTGCTCGCGTTTCTGCTTTCCAACTCCGCTCGCTTGCCTTTTCTCACGGGATTGGTTTGCTGGGTTGCTTTGGCATCCGCCCGCCTCCACTAAGGTGGGTTTTGAAGCTGAGGCTTCCATTTCTGTTAAGGGCTTTGTTAAGGGCAGAGAACCGGCGCCATCTTTGTGGGCACGCGTGGTAGTAGTGTTGTTGAGGTGAGGGGAAGAGACCACGGTCGCCATCTTGGGAAGGGACATTTGTGGAGGCACGGGCGGCCATTTTAGGTGTGGCGTTAGGAACATATTCTGAATGCAAGCAGAGTATTCTTTTTTTTAAAAAAGCGGAGGTAGCAGCATAAGCAAGCGGCGATTAGGCAAGCAAGGTTAGCACACAGTTCAATAACAAACATGTCACTCTGCGATTTTTGGTTGAATGTGCATTCTAACCCCAAAAACACCAATTTGAAATAAGCCCAATCAGAGCTTTATCATGTTCTTTTTATGTTGATGGAACCCAAAACACCTTTTTGCTTTGGTTGCAGGTGATTCTGGTGCACACCCAAAAAACACCATGCGAATTGAAATAAGTCCAATCAAAGCTTATTCGTCTTCTTTCTACACATATGGAAGCAAAAAGACGGTGTTGTGTTATTTTGGTCTCATTACACACACTTTGCGATTTCTGGTTTTTTTTAATAAATTTTTTATTGGTTTTACAGCATTTTTTAAACAATACAAACAAATAAAAAGACAAACAAACATGTATAATTTCATAACCTTTTTTTCATTACCCTCATTTCTCAGACTCCCCCATACCTCCCCTTTCTGCATCCCAATTTCCAAGATTATTTCAGCAGCTTCTAAATAATTTTATCAAATATATGTCCTCATAGTCTTTTCTTCAACTTATTCTTATGTCACTGTAATCCCTTTTTCTTTCTCAACACCTCAACATTTTAGCATTCATCAATTTTATAATAGTTTCTTCCAATCCTCTTCCGCCGTCTCTTTCCTCCGATCACGGATTCTGCCGGTCATCTCAGCCAATGTCATGTAGTCCATCACTTTCATCTGCCATTCTTCCAAGGTGGGTAGATCTTGTGTCTTCCAATACTTTGTGATAAGTATTCTTGCTGCTGTTGTAGCATACATAAAGAAAATTCTATCTTTCTTTAACACCAATTGGCCGACAATGCCCAAGAGAAAGGCCTCTGGTTTCTTAGGAAATGTACATTTAAGTACTTTTTTCATTTCATTATATATCATTTCCCAGAAGGCCTTAATCTTTGGGCACGTCCACCAAAGGTGGTAGAAAGTACCTTCAGTTTCTTTACATTTCCAGCACTTGTTATCAGGCAAATGATAAATCTTTGCTAGCTTGACTGGGGTCATGTACCACCTATAGATCATTTTCATAATATTTTCCTTTAAAGCATTACATGCCGTAAATTTTATCCCAGTGTTCCACAACCATTCCCAGTCAGCAAACATAATATTATGGCCAATGTCCTGTGCCCACTTAATCATAGCTGATTTAACTGTTTCATCTTGTGTATTCCATTTCAGCAGCAAATTATACATTCTTGACAAGTTCTTAGTATTGGGTTCTAACAATTCAGTTTCTAATTTTGATTTCTCCACCTGGAAGCCAATTTTCCTATCTTGTTTGTACACCTCCATTATTTGATAATAATGGAGCCAATCTCGTACTTTGGGTTTCAATTTCTCATGACTCTGTAACTTCAATTTATCTCCGTCTTGTTCCAAGATTTCCCAATACTTTGGCCATTCGGCCTCCATATTGAGCTTTTTCAATGCCTTAGCCTCCAAGGGTGACAACCATCTAGGGGTTTTGTTTTCCAGTAAGTCTTTATATCTTATCCAGACATTAGATAATGCTTTTCTGACAATATGGTTTTTAAAAGCCCTATGCACTTTAATTTTATCATACCATAAGTGTCAGGGAACTGCCATCGGAGGAACAGGTGGTGGAAGGGCTCACGGAGGCTGGGAGAGACCCAGCAGCTGAAGCAGGAACCAGCAGGGGGAGAGGTGGGTCTCTGAGGGAAAGCGAGCAAGAGGGAGGGCTCAGGGACACGTCCAGCGAGAACAGTGGGGAGGTTTCTGAACCTCCCATAGGGAGACCCACTCCTCGCCGGAAACTGTCACGCCGCGAGTCCAGAAGACGTGTTTCCGTTAAGGAGCTTTTATGCTGGAAGCGATTCCGAAAGCAACCACTGTCGGAATCTGCAAGTGACTAGAGCAGCCATGTCTGAGGGGCTCCGTCATAGACAGAGGTTTGTGGACTTGAACAAACTTTGAGGGACTACGATTTTTACGCACAAGCAGCTCATCATCCCATCACAGCATTCCGACAGTCTCTGTAAGCAGTTTGTGCAGGAGAAGGCATCATGAGCGACCCAGCCGGAACCGGAGAAGCAGGAGTTGGAGCGGGTCCAAGCCTGGAGGAAAGGTACCGGGCGTTGGAGATCCAGCTAGCGCTGCAGACGGCGAGGCTTGAGGAGAGAAGGGCTCAGGATGCAGACATAAAGGGGAAAGCCACCCAGTGCACCAGAAAGGTACCAGGATTGGTGCAGAAGTTTGGGGGGGACCCCAAGGACTACCATGCCTTTAGGACAGAGATGCAATATGCCCTCAATGTGCAGTTTGATGAATTCCCTGACGAGGAATCGCGAGTGGCTTTCGTGATTGGGCATCTTGAGAAGGGGGCGAGAGACTGGGTTAGACCCCTGATGGCAACGAAAAATGACGTCCTAAAGGACACAATGAAGTTCTTTCGTGCCATGGATCTGATGTTTTCCAGCGATATTGAGCAGGGAGTGGTGCGCAGACAGCTAATGGCTTGCAAACAGGGGAGCTGATCTGTCCGTGAGTACTGGACTGCGTTCACCATGCTGGTTCACAGATTGGGGTGGGACTTATCGGCGGAACCCATTCAAATGCTATTTGAAGAAGGGCTTGCTTCGGCTGTGAAAGACGAACTTTCCCGGGGTCCTAGGGCGGATTCTATGGATCAGCTGACCAAATCTGCGCTGACCATAGGAGCGCGCCAGGAGGCGAGAGCCTTGGAGAGGCGGGAAGGGAAGGGGGAACGTTGGAAGGAGTTCCGCATTCCAGACATTCCAGAGCCAACTTTCCCGCCGGCAGAGCCGATGGAAATCGGAACAGCGCGCGCGCTCGCAGTTTCAAAGCCCAGTGAGGGGGGAAAGAAGGAGGGAAAAGGCGCCCGGAAATGCTATCTCTGCCAACAGCCAGGTCACTTTGCCAGAGTCTGCCCCCAGAGGAAGGAATGGCAAGGGATGGTGGGAGCTGTTGAGGGGAGAGAGGAGGAAATACCGGAGCAAGTAAAAGCCAATGCCTGGCTGCCACCGTCGGGACACAGCAGCCAGGCCAAAGAGCAGTGAAAGTGCCCACGCCAGAACCTCCTAAACCTGCCCTAGTGATAGAAGTGTCGCTAGAGCTGCAAAACGGACACCCTCTAAAGATAAAGGCGCTGTTGGACTCAGGCAGCTCCTGCAATTTCATGAGCAAAGAGTTTGCAGCTGAACACCAGATACAGACGATCCCTTTAAGCAACCCCCTGCAGGTGACCACGATCGATGGCAGGGAGCTGTTGGGAGGAGAAGTCAGCTTGCAGACCGTCCCAATGATAACGAAGGTGGCAAGGCACACAGAACTGATAGCGTTTAATGTGGCCAGCTTGGGAGGGGCTCCTATTATTTTGGGGATGAGCTGGCTAGCGTTACATGATCCGCTGGTGGGCTGGCATCAGAGAGTGGTTTCCTTTGGTTCAGCACATTGCTTAGAACACTGCAAAGAGGGAAAGGGTTCAGCAGGGGCCCAAGCCACCCTAGCAGGGACGGAAGTAACGGAGAAAGTGAAGGTACCACGACAATACGCAGATCTCAGCGACGTGTTCAGCGAAAGGGAAGCTGACCAACTACCCCCGCATAGACCCTTTGACTGTCAAATCAATTTACTCCCTGGGGCACAGCTCCCTGTAGGCAAGTTGTACGCCATGTCAGACAGAGAGATGCAGGAGCTAAGAGAGTTCATTGACAAGAACCTGAAGAGAGGTTTCATCAGAGAGTCCAGAGCGGTGGGAGGTAGCCCAGTGTTTTTTGTGGATAAAAAAAACACGGACAAGCCGAGGCTTGTGTGTGACTTCAGGGCTTTAAACGCAGTGTCAGAACCAGTGGCCTTCCCTATGCCCAGGATTGACGACATTTTGACCAGGGTGCGGAAGGGAGAGATTTTTACAAAGCTGGACCTAAGGGGGGCGTACAACCTGATACGTATAAGGAAAGGGGATGAATGGAAAACCACCATGTTCACCCCTTTGGGGGCATTTGAATATTTAGTTATGCCCTTCGGTCTACAAGCAGGCTCAGCGTGCTTCCAATCGTTTATGAACCACGTACTGGGGCCTTTGCTTTACAAGAATTGTGTGGCCTTCCTAGATGACGTGTTGGTGTATTCTGAGAATGAGGAGCAGCATGTGAGAGACGTCAGAGAAGTGTTGAGCAGGCTGCAAGCCAACCGGCTGTGGGTGAAACTGGAGAAGTGTCAGTTTCATACCAAGGAGGTGAAATTCCTGGGGTACCGCCTGTCAGACAAGGGATTGGCCATGGATCCCGGCAAGGTCCAGGCAGTGCTGGAATGGAAAACACCCAAAACAAAGAAGGATGTGCAGAGGTTCCTAGGGTTTGGGAACTTTTATCGTAAGTTCATCCGAAACTTTGCTCACCTGACGGCGCCCATTACGGACTGTCTCAGCAGTAAGAAGAAATTCGTTTGGACTGAGGAGGCGGAGCGAGCATTTGAGGAACTAAAAAGGGCCTTCGCCTCTGAAGAACAACTTCTGCATGTGGATTTACAAAAAAAGATGAGAGTCGAAACTGACGCATCAGACAGAGCTATAGGGGCGGTGCTTCTGCAGCCAGGGAAGGAGGAGTCAGAGTGGAGACCATGTGCTTTTTTTTCGCGAAAGCTGAACAAATCCGAGAGGAACTACATGGTGTACGACCGAGAACTACTTGCCATTCATGAGGCTTTCCGGAGATGGAGGCACCTGCTAATTGGCGCACAACATAAGGTGCAAGTGTGCACTGACCACAAGAACCTAGAGTATTGGAGAACGGCCCGAGTGCTCAACCAACGGCTAGTGAGATGGGCCCAGGAGTTCTCCAAATTTAACTTTGAGATTTGTTACGTGCCAGGCCCAGAGAACATTAGGGCGGACACTCTCTCACGCAAACCTGAATATTTGGAGGGGGAGGGAGCACCCGAAGAAAGACATGTCATTCCAGAGGACCGCTGTGTGTGTGTGTGGGCATTGGTGGGGCAAAGAGAACTGGTAGAGGGAACGGAGAATGATGAATACGCCCAGGACAAACTCAGGGGTCTCAGGAGGGAGGGAGATAAACCCGGAGGTTTTGAGGAGAGAAACGGGGCGTTGTATTACAAGGGAGCGTTATATATACCTGAAGGAGAGTTGAGGGGGAAGGTACTCAAGCAGCTGCACGATAGCCCCACAGCGGGGCATTTTGGGCAACACAAAACCATGTGGCTGGTTACCAGGGAATTTTGGTGGCCCAAGGTCAGGGAAGATGTGCGGGAGTATGTGAGAGGTTGTGACCAATGCCAGCGAGCCAAAGGGGAGAGGCGGGCGCCGGCAGGGTTATTAGAACCGCTACCCACACCTGAAAGACCATGGGAAGCAGTGGCAATAGATTTCATGACTGATCTGCCAAAGTCCAGAGGGAAAACAGCCATCATGGTTGTGGTAGACCTGTTAACCAAAATGGCCCACTTTATAGCCTGCTCACATGCTGTCACGGCAGAAGAAACAGCTAAATTGTTTGTAGAAAATGTGTTTAGGTTGCATGGCGCCCCCTTGAGGGTGGTTTCAGACCGAGGGAAACAATTTACTTCCAGGTTCTGGAGGAAGCTCATGAGCTTACTGCATGTAGAGGTCAATTTTTCGACTGCCCGGCATCCTGAAACCAACGGGCAGGCGGAAAGAGCCAATGGCATCCTCCAGCAATATCTGAGGTGTTATGTCAATGACAGAGAGAATGATTGGGTGGAGAAGCTGGCGTTGGCGGAATTTGCCTACAACAATGCGGAGAACGTGTCCACAGGGATGAGCCCCTTTTTGGCTAATTACGGGTGCCATCCCAGGGCTTTCCCAGGGGGGGAAGGGGAGAGATGGAGCGTCCCGGCTGCTGAACAGTTCGTAGAAGAAATGGAAGCGATCCATCGTCAGCTCCAACTTAACTTAGACAGGGCCAAGGAGGAGTATAAGAGGCAGGCAGACAAAAACAGAAGGGAAGGTGAAACCATTAGGGTGGGGGACCAGGTGTGGCTGTCAACCCAAGGGTTACCATTCAAAGGGGGTTGTAAGAAGTTAAGACCCAAAAGATTGGGCCCATTTGAAGTCACGCAACAGGTCAACCCAGTGGCTTTCAGACTCCGGTTACCGAACCACATGAAGCTGCACCCAGTTTTCCACAGGTCGTTGCTGTCACCGTATAAAGGGGACAGAGAAGGGAGGTTCACCCGGGGACCAGCAATGGAGGAAAGGGAACACAGCAACCATGTGGCGGAGATCCTCGATTCCAGGTGGAGGGGAGATCAAGTGGAGTATTTGGTAATGTGGGAAGGGGAACCGGAGTCGGAAAACACCTGGGTCATGGCAGAGGATGTCAATGACGAGGTCTTAATAGAAACTTTTCATCAGAGGTTCCCACGTAAACCTCAGCCTGTAGCGAGGTTCCGGAGGGAATACTTTGCTACCACAGATGAGGAAGAGGAGTTGGAGGGGTTCACAGATTCCGAGGAGGAGGAGGATTCAGCGACCCGGAACGGCGACCGATGGAGGGAAATGTTCGAGACGTCTGAAGATGAAGAGGACTCTTTTAGGGGTTTTACCTCCTCACCGCCCAGAGGAGAGGGAACTGGAGGGGGTGAAGGGGGTCCTGGAGGGGAGGTGGATGTCAGGGAACTGCCATCGGAGGGACAGGTGGTGGAAGGGCTCACGGAGGCTGGGAGAGACCCAGCAGCTGAAGCAGGGACCAGCAGGGGGAGAGGTGGGTCTCTGAGGGAAAGCGAGCAAGAGGGAGGGCTCAGGGACACATCCAGCGAGAACAGTGGGGAGGTTTCTGAACCTCCCATAGGGAGACCCACTCCTCGCCGGAAACTGTCACGCCGCGAGTCCAGAAGACGTGTTTCCGTTAAGGAGCTTTTATGCTGGAAGCGATTCCGAAAGCAACCACTGTCGGAATCTGCAAGTGACTAGAGCAGCCATGTCTGAGGCGCTCCATCACAGACAGAGGTTTGTGGACTTGAACAAACTCTGAGGGACTACGATTTTTACGCACAAGCAGCTCATCATCCCATCACAATAAGTATGCATGCCAACCAAATGCATTATTGAAACCTTCTAAATCCAAGATATCTGTATTCTCGAGGAGCATCCACTCTTTCAGCCAGCAAAACGCTGCTGCTTCACAGTACAATTTTAAGTCCGGCAGGGCAAATCCCCCTCTTTCTTTTACATCTGTCAATATTTTAAATTTTATTCTGGGCTTTTTGCCCTGCCAGACAAATTTCGAAATGTCTTTCTGCCACCTCTTGAAACAGTCCATCTTGTCAAGAACCTGCAAAGTTTGAAACAAAAATAACATTCTAGGCAATACATTCATCTTAATAACTGCAATTCGGCCTAACATTGACAGTTTCAAATTTGACCATATTTCTAGATCTTTTTTGATTTCTGACCAACATTTTTCATAATTGTCTTTATACAAATTCAGATTTTTAGATGTCAGATGAACCCCTAGGTATTTCACCTTCTTAACCACTGTCAAACCTGTTTCATTCTGGAATTTCTCCCTCTCCATACCTGTTTAATTTTTCTCTAAAACTTTAGTCTTTTGTTTGTTCAGTTTGAATCCAGCCACCTGACCAAATTCTTGAATTATCTCCAACACCCTCTTTGTACTAGTATCTGGCTCTTGTAAAGTAAGTACCAAATCATCTGCAAAGGCCCTTAACCTATAATGTTTTGCTCCGACCTGTACACCTTTAACCTGCTGGTCATCCCTAATCATATTTAGCAAAACCTCCAGGACTGATATAAAAAGTAATGGGGAAATTGGGCACCTGGTCGTGTCCCAGGGCTTTATCATCTTCTTTTTATGTACGTGGAAAACAAAACCCCTTTTTGCTTAGGTCGGGGGAGATTCCGGTGCAAGTAATTTGTGATAATAAGAGGCAGAATTTTATTTTTGTTTTGTTTTGGTGTAAATTAATAAAAATTATGTTTGAAAAAAGAAAAAAAAGGGTTTGGGTTTGGGTTAGGGTTAGGGTTAGGGTTAGGGTTAGGATTGGGGTTGGGGTTAACCCATTCGAATTGAAATAAGACCAATCAAAGCTTATTCGTCTTCTTTCTACGCATATGGAAGCAAAAAGACGGTGTTGTGTTATTTTGGTTTCATTACACACACTTTGCGATTTCTGGGTCAATGTGCATTAACACCAAAGAACACGACTTGAAATAAGTGAAGTCCAATATTCTTCTTCTTCTTTTTTTTTTTATAAATTTTTTATTGATTTTACAAAATTTTTAAAAACAAACAAACACTTAAAAAAACAAACATACACGTATAATTTCATAACATATTTTCATAAACTTCTTTTCTTGGACTTCCCCATACCCCCCCTTTCTGCATCCCAATGTCCACAGTTTTGTAGCAACTCCCAATTATTACTTTCCAACCTCTGTCATCTTTGATCCTCTCTATATTCCGACCTTGTATCACTGTATCCCTTTGTTTCTGAAAACCACAACACTTTAATGTTCATTAAGTTTATAATAGTCCTTAAGATAGCTTTTAAATTTTCTCCATTCTTCTTCCACCGTCTCTTTTCGTTGGTCACGGATTCTGCCTGTCATCTCGGCCAATGTCATATAGTCCATCACTTTCATCTGCCATTCTTCCAGAGTGGGTAAATCTTGTGTCTTCCAATACTTTGCGATGAGTATTCTTGCTGCTGTTGTCGCATACATAAAGAAAGTTCTATCCTTCTTTGACACCAATTGGCCGACAATGCCCAAGAGAAAGGCCTCTGGTTTTTTAGGGAAAGTACATTTAAGTACCTTTTTCATTTCATTATAGATCATTTCCCAGAAGGCCTTAATCTTCGGGCATGTCCACCAAAGGTGGTAGAAGGTACCTTCAGTCTCTTTACATTTCCAACATTTGTTATCGGGCAAATGATAAATTTTTGCCAGCTTGACTGGAGTCATGTACCACCTATAAACCATTTTCATAATGTTTTCCTTTAAGGCATTACATGCCGTAAATTTAATACCGGTGTTCCATAACCATTCCCAGTCAGCTGACATGATGTTATGCCCAACGTCCTGTGCCCACTTAATCATAGCCGATTTAACTGTTTCATCCTGTGTACTCCATTTCAACAACAAGTTATACATTCTAGATAAATTCCAATATTCTTCTTTCTATGTAGCTGGAACACAAAACAACCTGCTTGGCTTTATTTAGGCTTATTACACTTCGCTTTGCTAGGGACAGGGTTAAGGTTAGGGTTAGGGTTAGGGTTAGGGTTAGGGTTAGGGTTAGGGTTAGGGTTAGGGTTAGGGTCGGGGTGAATGACCACAGAAAGAACAATCCAAGCTTATTCGTCCTCTTTCTATTGAGATGGAACCAAAACACATATTGTCAGAGCTGCCCAAGGTCCCAGCTCACAAAGGACCAACGCCAGTCCGTTGTTATATACAAAAGTCTTTATTGAAGTTCAGTTTGTCTTTCACATCAGCAGCGCGCAGCTCTACGTCTGAAACTCTAGACCACTGAAGCTCCGTCTGAGTCTCCTCCCCCCAGACACCAGTTTAAGACCCTAGCCTTGCTCCACCTCTTCCTTTGCTCTTTCCTCCTCTGGGTCCGCCTGTCAGCTGGGGTCTCGCCCTTCCTAGACTCTTCTGACGCTGAGTCCCCTGAGTCTTCCCCCTGCCTCCGACGGGCTTTAGGACCTTGTTCCCCATCCGGGTTTTCTGCTGTCCCGCGCGCCTGTACATTCGAACTTGGCGCGCGAGCCCATCCGGCAACCCTCCTCCTGACCGTTACACTGCTCCTGTCACTGCTTCCCCCTTCGGGGAGGCCAGCTGGGCCTGACCTCCCCTCCGTTCCCCCACTCTCTGACGGAGGCGTGGTCAGTCCCGACTCTTCTTCTCTCCCTGCTGGAGGAGACGCTGCCCCTGACACCTGGGACTCTTCCCCCCCACTATGCTCTGGTGGGGAAGCTGGTCCTGATCTCCAGCTGCTGCTTTGGGAGTCTCCGCTGGCCCCTTGCTTCTGGTGTGTCTCCCCTGGGACCCCCCTTGCCCTGACCATCGGCGCCTCCTTCTGGGAATCTTCTGATACGCTGGAGAAGCTCATGGAATCTCTCAGGTCACTGCCGTACTCCCCTACGCTGCCCTCAGATCCTTCCCCTTCGCTCTCCATCTCCTCTCTCCCCTGTACCTCTGCTCCTGAGCCCCTGACATCCATCCCCCCCTCGAAGCCCCCCTTCCCCCTCCCCCTCTTCTGGGGCGGGTTCCGGGTGCTCCAGTGCTGTGGGGGTGAGTGCGGGATACAGTTCCTTCCCCCTGGCGTGCGGCTGACCAGTTGGATCCAGCCAGCCCGTAATGGGCTCGTTGACGTCGATCTCCTCTGCTTCCATCTCTCTGCATTCGTGTTCGAACCCAAGGTCCTCCCCCAACACGTCCATGTCCGTCTCTCCCCCTGTTACCTTGGGTGATGCTGTGTGCCAGGGCCCCCTTAGCAGTTCCCTGCTCCACCCCACCTCCGGTTGAGTGTCCCACCAATAAGAGCGATCCATGGCAGACCCCGAGAGTGATCCCTCCGGGGAGCTTGTGTCTTGCGCCGTTTCCTCAGTGGATGAGAACCCCTGGAACGTGCTGGCTGAAAGTGTGGGTGTGAAAAGCCAGTCGTCGAAATAATCTGCCGGCATAGGTCTGTGCGGGAAGAGTGCATGGAACTCGTCTTTGAGGTAGTGCTCCTCCAAGGCATAGTCCAGCACCCACCTGTTGGCGCTGGCCGGGGTACCTTCCCTGGCGAGGAGATATTCAACTCCCTCTTCCCCCCATCTCGAGTCTAAAATCTCCGTGACCTCGTTGAGTGGCGCCGCCCTCGGTGACCCCTCCCCCGTTGGCGACTTTCTAAGTGGGCGAGGTGCGGTCCCTGGCGCCTGAAACCTGTGGGGTTCCTTGTAGGGTGTGAGGACTGACCTATGAAATACTGGGTGCATTCTGGAACCCTCCGGGAGTGTCAACCGGAAGGCCACTGGGTTGATTTGTGCCTCGACTTGCTAAGGCCCTAGCTGCTTGTGTTTGAGCTTCTTCTTAGCTAACGTTCTGGCCGGCACTGCCTGGGCCGCTAACCAGACCCAGTCCCCCACCTGGATGTCTTCCCCGACTCTCCTGTGCCTGTCTGCCTGCACTTTGTAGGCGTGTTTTGCTAGTTCCAAGGTCCTTCAGAGTTGCTCATGGACCTCCTGTAACTCTGCTGCCAAGTGCTCTGCTCCCCGTGGCTCCCCCTCCCCCTTCGTCTCTAACCCCGGGAAGGTTCTGGGATGCCACCCATTGTTGGCGAAGAACGGTGTCACCCCTGTAGACCCGTGCTTCGTGTTGTTGTAGGCGAACTCGGCCAGCGGTAGGTAGTCCACCCAGGTCGAGGGCTGTTGATTCGCGTAGCATCGCAGGTACTGCTGCATGATGGCGTTGACCCTCTCCGCTTGTCCGTTGGTCTGCGGGTGTCGTGCCGAAGCTAAGTTGATCTTGACGTTCAGGATACCCAGCAGCTTCTGCCAGAAGCTCGAGACGAATTGGCGACCCCGGTCGGACAGGATGGACCGCGGTAAGCCGTGAACTTTGAACACGTGGTCTATCAACAGCTTGGCGGTCTGTTCCGCTGTGGCCACCTTCGCGCAAGGAATGAAGTGCGCCATCTTGGTGAACAGGTCTACGACCACGAGTACCGCTGTTTTGCCTCGCGAACTGGGCAGATCTGTGACAAAGTCCAGGGCCACCCTCTCCCACGGTTCGAGCGGCGTCTGTAGCGGTTCCAGCAGTCCCGCCGGCTTCCTGTGCACTGGTTTGGCCCTTTGGCATGTGTCACACCTAGAGACGTAATCCGCGACTTCTCCCCTCATCTGGGGCCACCAAAAGTCTCTGGCCACCAATTCCGCCATCTTGTCCTTGCCGAAGTGCCCAGCACTGGGCGCGTCGTGTAACTGCTGCAGGACTTTATCTCGGAGGTTGTCCCCAGGCACGTAGAGAGCCCCTTTGAGGGTGAGCAGTCCGTCGCGTATCTGGAACTCGTCGTCCTTCGCTGTGCCGCTTCGCACCTCCTCCATCTTGGATTGTGCGAAGGCATCCGTCTGCAGCGCGCGACGCACTGCGTCCAGGTCCACGGTGGCTGAAGTGCATGCCCACGCTTTCGGTGCGAAAATGTGTTTGGCCGCCACCGGTGCCGCTTCCTCGAGATACTGCGGTTTCCTGGATAGTGCCATGATGTTGTTGTCTCCCGGGATGTATTCTATCCGGAAGTCGAAATCCGCGAAGAACTGAGTTTGCAGGGCAGCAGTTGAAGAAGGAGCAAAAAGGGTTTTCTTGTGTGTGTGTGTTTCTTTGTGGCTGATTAGCTGTTTTCCCTGTGTAAAGGTCAGAGGGGGCAGGGTTTCTAGCGGCGCGCGCAGTTATACCCATCTTTTAGATTTAGATTTTAAATCTTTTAGATTTAGTCTCAAACGTTTGTTGGGGGAGACCTAGGTTTTTTTTTCCTGTGGGAAGTTATTTGTCCTGTCTTCAAGCTTTTTATGATGGAGGACCTCTGTAGCCACCCCCAACAACACGATCTCAAGATGGAAGGGGAGGGAACAGCTGCAGTCGCCTGCGATTCCAGCGCAATGTTTGCCATCTTGCCAACGGTTGCAGGCAGCTTTACCTGCAGCAATTGCATGTTGATTGCCCTCTTAAAAGACAAAGTCCAGCAACTGGAGGAACGTGTAGCTATGCTCCAAAGAATTAGAGAGCTGGAGCTCTTCTTGGAAGCAACAGAGCACACCGTCCCCACCAAGGAAGAGACAGGGGACTCCCCTGAGAAGGAGGCTAGTTCACAAACACAGGAGCCAGATATATGGAGAAACGTGATTCAAAGAAGTAGGAGGCCCAGGGTTCACTCTAATTGTTTAGAAATACACAATCGCTTTGAGGTCCTCTCCCCTAGCATGGAAGACGAAGAGCAGACTCCATTTGAGGATCTCTCCCTCATTACAGTCGATCAGGTATATGAAGACGAGCAGCAAAGTCAGTCCTCAGGGAATGTGCAGGCGACCTTGGAACGGACAGCTCACGGAAGAACCCCGACCAACCCCAAGAGGAGGCGTGTAGTGGTGATAGGGGATTCCCTACTGAGGGGAACAGAAGCAGTGATCTGTGGGCCTGACAAGATGTCTCGGGAAGTGTGCTGTCTCCCCGGGGCTAAGATTCAAGATGTAACTGAACGACTGCAAGGAATCATAAAACCCACTGACAAATACCCCTTCCTCTTGGTTCATGTGGGAACCAATGACACTGCAAGCAATAGCCTCCAGAAGATCAAAAGAGACTACGAGGCTCTCGGCAGGAAATTGAAGCAACTAAATGCACAAATTGTCATCTCATCTGTCCTCCCTGTTGAACGACGTGGCCCAGGGAGAGAGGGGAAAATAGTGGAAGTGAACAGCTGGCTTCGCAAATGGTGTAAACAGGAACGGTTTGGATTCTTAGATCACGGACTGCAGTTTCTTGAGGATGGACTTCTGGCAAGTGATGGGCTGCACCTCACAACGGTTGGGAGAAATGTTTTTGCCAAAAATCTCAGAAACCTCATCAGGAGGGCTTTAAACTGACTAATGTGGGGGAGGGAGACAGTGCTCCTGAAGGTAGGAGTCTATCAATTAATGAAGATGATCATCCGAATGTCATAGACCAAATGGAGCAAACAGCACGCGGACCTTGTGGTGGGAGGAAAAAATCCTTAAATAAGAGACACGGGGGAATGATTAATGGACTTCAATGTCTGTACACTAATGCGCAAAGCATGGGAAATAAACAAGATGAGCTTGAGCTCTTGGTACAGCAAACTAAATATGACATAATAGGTATCACTGAAACCTGGTGGGATAAGTCCCACGATTGGAATGTAATAATGGGGGGATACAATCTATTTCAGAGAAACAGACCAGACAAGAAAGGAGGAGGGGTGGCGTTATATGTCAGGGATGTGTATACCTGTGAAGAGATCCAAGATTTAGATCCTCAAAGCCAAAGTGAGAGCATTTGGGTCAAAATTAAGGGAGAGAAGAATAACAGAGACCTCATTGTGGGAGTTTACTATAGATCCCCAAGCCAAACGGAGGACATAGATGATGCCTTCCTGGAACAGATGGCCAAGCATGCAAAAGGAAGGGAGATAGTAGTAATGGGGGACTTCAATTACCCGGATATTTGTTGGACGTCAAACTCAGCCAAGAGCATAAGGTCAAACAGATTCCTCACTGGCCTTGCAGACAACTTCATTGTCCAGAAAGTGGGAGAAGCAACAAGAGGAACAGCCATTTTAGATCTGGTCCTAACCAATGTTGATGACCTGGTTAGTGGGGTAGATGTGGAAGGATCATTAGGCGCGAGTGATCATGCTCTTCTGAAGTTTACTATACAGCGGAAAGGAGCAGCCAAACATACTAGGACTCAATTTCTTGACTTTAAGAAAGCCGACTTCATAAAACTTAGGGAAGTGCTGGGTGAGATCCCATGGACAGCAATACTAAAAGGAAAGGGAGTTCATGATGGCTGGGAGTTTGTTTTTTGTTTTTTTAAATTCTTTTTATTGAATTCCTTTTATACACACAACAGAAAAAACAAATACATTCATACTAAAAAGAAAAAAAGAAAAAGTGAGAAAAGAAAAAAAAATCAAGTAAAGTAAAAAAGAGGGGAGACAAAAAACTACAACAAAGAACATAAAAACAACGACTTCCTTCCCTACTGATTTCGGGTATATACTTTCAATAGTTTCATTTTTACCGCTGGTATATTATTTTTAATTTGCACATCGGAAGTTTTAAAACAGACCTGCTGTATTTGGTAAGTTTTTAAAATTACCTTCAAAATAAACCATAAATTTGTTCCAATCCTCTTTTAGCTTTGTATTTTTGTGATTTTTTTTGTGGTGTTTTTGGGGTTAGAATGCACATTCACTGAAAAAGCGCAGAGTGACATGTTTATTATCAGCCGAAATCAACCATAGGTGTTTCGGTTCTATCTCAATTGAAGGAGAACGAATAAACTTGGATTGTTTTTTCGGTGGTAATTCACCCAAACCCAAACCCAAACCTGAACCCGTACCCGTACCCGAAACCGAACCAGTACCCGAACCCTAACCTTAACCTTAACCTTAACCTTAACCCTAACCCTAACAAAAACAGTAACCCTAACCCTAAGCATAACCCCAACCCTAGCAAAGAGAAGTGTAATAATCCTAAACAAAGCCAAACAGGTTGTTTTGGGTTCCAGCTACATAGAAAGAAGAATCTTGGATTTGAAATTAGCCCAATCAGAGCTTTATCAATAAGGTAAAAAAAAAGCCAAACAGCTCTGATTGGGTTTATTTCAAATTGGTGTTTTGGGGGTTTATTTCAAATTGGTGTTTTGGGGGTTAGAAAGCACGTTCACTCAAAAATCGCAGAGTGACATTTTTGTTATCAGCCCAAATCAAGCATAGGTGTTTTGTTTCCATTTCAATAGAAGGAGGACGAATAAATCATAGAATCATAGAATCATAGAGTTGGAAGAGACCACAAGGGCCATCAAGTCCAACCCCCTGCCAAGCAGGAAACACCATCAGAGCACTCCTGACATATGGTTGTCAAGCCTCTGCTTAAAGACCTCCAAAGTAGGAGACTCCACCACACTCCTTGGCAGCAAATTCCACTGTCGAACAGCTCTTACTGTCAGGAAGTTCTTCCTAATGTTTAGGTGGAATCTTCTTTCTTGTAGTTTGGATCCATTGCTCCGTGTCCGCTTCTCTGGAGCAGCAGAAAACAACCTTTCACCCTCCTCTATGTGACATCCTTTTATATATTTGAACATGGCTATCATATCACCCCTTAACCTCCTCTTCTCCAGGCTAAACATGCCCAGCTCCCTTAGCCGTTCCTCATAAGGCATCGTTTCCAGGCCTTTGACCATTTTGGTTGCCCTCCTCTGGACACGTTCCAGTTTGTCAGTGTCCTTCTTGAATTGTGGTGCCCAGAACTGGACACAGTACTCCAGGTGAGGTCTGACCAGAGCAGAATACAGTGGCACTATTACTTCCCTTGATCTAGATGCTATACTCCTATTGATGCAGCCCAGAATTGCATTGGCTTTTTTAGCTGCCGCGTTACACTGTTGGCTCATGTCAAGTTTGTGGTCAACCAAGACTCCTAGATCCTTTTCACATGTACTGCTCTCAAGCCAGGCGTCACCCATCTTGTATTTGTGCCTCTCATTTTTTTTGCCCAAGTGCAATACTTTACATTTCTCCCTGTTAAAATTCATCTTGTTTGTTTTGGCCCAGTTCTCTAATCTGCCAAGGTCGTTTTGAAGTGTGATCCTGTCCTCTGGGGTGTTAGCCACCCCTCCCAGTTTGGTGTCATCTGCAAATTTGATCAGGATGCCCTTGAGTCCATCATCCAAGTCGTTGATAAAGATGTTGAATAAGACCAGGCCCAAGACAGAACCCTGTGGCACCCCACTAGTCACTCTTCTCCAGGATGAAGAGGAACCATTGATGAGCACTTTTTGGGTTCGGTCAGTCAGCCAGTTACAAATCCACTGAGTGGTAGCACAGTCAAGACCGCATTTTACCAGCTTCTTTACAAGAATATCATGGGGCACCTTGTCAAATGCCTTGCTGAAATCAAGGTAGGCTACATCCACTGCGTTCCCTTCATCTACCAGGCTTGTAATTCTGTCAAAAAACGAGATCAGGTTAGTCTGACATGACTTATTTTTCAGAAATCCATGCTGACTATTGGTGATCACAGCATTCCTTTCTAGGTGCTCACAGACTGTTTGCTTAATGATCTGCTCCAGAATCTTCCCTGGTATTGATGTCAGACTGACTGGGCGGTAATTATTTGGGTCCTCTCTTTCCCCCTTTTTGAAAATAGGGACAACATTTGCCCCCCTCCAGTCTGCCGGGACTTTGCCTGTTCTCCAGGAATTCTCAAAGATGACTGCCAGTGGTTCTGAGATCACATCTGCCAGTTCTTTTAATACTCTTGGATGCAGTTCATCTGGCCCTGGAGACTTGAATACATCTAAACTAGCCAAGTATTCTTGTACTATCTCCTTAGTTATTCTGGGCTGTGTTTCCTTTGCTGAATCATTTGCTCCAAATTCTTCAGGTCGGGCATTGTTTTCTTTATCGGAGAAGACTGAGGCAAAGAAGGCATTGAGGAGTTCAGCCCTTTCTGTGTCCCCTGTTTGCATTTCACCATCTTCTCCTCTGAGTGACCCCACTGTTTCTTTGTTCTTCCTTTTGCTACGAACATACCCATAAAAGCCTTTTTTTGTTGCTTTTAACCTCTCTAGCCAGCTTGAGTTCATTCTGTGATTTAGCTTTTCTGACTTTGTGTCTACACGTGCTGGCTATTTGTTTGAATTCCTCTTTGGTGGTTTCCCCCCCTTTTCCATTTTTTGTACACATCCTTTTTTAATCTTAACTCAGTTAAAAGTTCTTTAGATAGCCACCCTGGCTTCTTTAGGCACCTTCCATGTTTCCGTCTCATTGGTATTGCCTGACGTTGTGCTTTTACTATCTCCCTCTTAACAAACTCCCAGCCATCATGAACTCCCTTTCCTTTTAGTATTACTGTCCATGGGATCTCACCCAGCACTTCCCTAAGTTTTATGAAGTCGGCTTTCTTAAAGTCAAGAAATTGAGTCCTAGTATGCTTGGCTGCTCCTTTCCGCTGTATAGTAAACTTCAGAAGAGCATGATCACTCGCGCCTAATGATCCTTCCACTTCTACCCCACTAACCAGGTCATCAACATTGGTTAGGACCAGATCTAAAATGGCTGTTCCTCTTGTTGCTTCTCCCACTTTCTGGACAATGAAGTTGTCTGCAAGGCCAGTGAGGAATCTGTTGACCTTATGCTCTTGGCTGAGTTTGACATCCAACAAATATCCGGGTAATTGAAGTCCCCCATTACTACTATCTCCCTTCCTTTTGCATGCTTGGCCATCTGTTCCAGGAAGGCATCATCTATGTCCTCCGTTTGGCTTGGGGATCTATAGTAAACTCCCACAATGAGGTCCCTGTTATTCTTCTCTCCCTTAATTTTGACCCAAATGCTCTCACTTTGGCTTTGAGGTTCTAAATCTTGGATCTCTTCACAGGTATACACATCCCTGACATATAACGCCACTCCTCCTCCTTTCTTGTCTAGTCTGTTTCTCTGAAATAGATTGTATCCCCCCATTATTACATTCCAATCGTGGGACTTATCCCACCAGGTTTCAGTGATGCCTATTATGTCATATGTAGTTTGCTGTACCAAGAGCTCAAGCTCATCTTGTTTATTTCCCATGCTTTGCGCATTAGTGTACAGACATTGAAGTCCATTAATCATTCCCCCGTGTCTCTTATTTAAGGATTTTTTCCTCCCACCACTAGGTCTGCGTGCTGTTTGCTCCATTTGGTCTATGACATTTGGATGATCATCTTCATCAATTGATAGACTTCTACCTTCAGGAGCACTGTCTCCCTCCCCCACATTAGTCAGTTTAAAGCCCTCCTGATGAGGTTTCTGAGATTTTTGGCAAAAACATTTCTCCCAACCGTTGTGAGGTGCAGCCCATCGCTTGCCAGAAGTCCATCTTCAAGAAACTGCAGTCTGTGATCTAAGAATCCAAACCGTTCCTGTTTACACCATTTACGAAGCCAGCTGTTCACTTCCACTATTTTTCCCTCTCTCCCTGGGCCACGTCTTTTAACTGGGAGGACAGATGAGATGACAATTTGAGCATTTAGTTGCTTCAATTTCCTGCCGAGAGCCTCGTAGTCTCTTTTGATCTTCTGGAGGCTATTGCTTGCAGTGTCATTGGTTCCCACATGAACCAAGAGGAAGGGGTATTTGTCAGTGGGTTTTATGATTCCTTGCAGTCGTTCAGTTACATCTTGGATCTTAGCCCCGGGGAGACAGCACAGTTCCCGTGACATCTTGTCAGGCCCACAGATCACTGCTTCTGTTCCCCTCAGTAGGGAATCCCCTATCACCACTACACGCCTCCTCTTGGGTTTGGTCGGGGTTCTTCCGTGAGCTGTCCGTTCCAAGGTCGCCTGCACATTCCCTGAGGACTGACTTTGCTGCTCGTCTTCATATACCTGATCGACTGTAATGAGGGAGAGATCCTCAAATGGAGTCTGCTCTTCGTCTTCCATGCTAGGGGAGAGGACCTCAAAGCGATTGTGTATTTCTAAACAATCAGAGCGAACCCTGGGCCTCCTACTTCTTTGAGTCACGTTTCTCCATATATCTGGCTCCTGTGTTGGTGAACTAGCCTCCTTCTCAGGGGAGTCCCCTGTCTCCTCCTTGGTGGAGACGGTGTGCTCTGTTGCTTCCAAGAAGAGCTCCAGCTCTCTAATTCTTTGGAGCGTAGCTACACGTTCCTCCAGTTGCTGGACTTTGTCTTTTAAGAGGGCAATCAACATGCAATTGCTGCAGGTAAAGCTGCCTGCAACCTTTGGCAAGATGGCAAACATTGTGCAGGAACTGCAGGCGACTGCAGCTGTTCCCTCCCCCTCCATCCTGAGAACGTGTCGTTGGGGGTGGCTACAGCGGTCCTCCATCATAAAAAGCGTGAACACAGGACAAATAACTCCCCCCACAAGAAAAAAAACAACCTAGGTCTCCCCCAACAAACGTTTGAGACTAGCTCCCCTAAATCTAAAAGCTAATCAGCCACAAAGAAACACACACACACACACACACACACACACAAGAAAACCTTTTTTGCTCCTTCTTCAACTGCTGCCCTGCTAGGTCTGATAAGCTCCTCCCACAGCTAATCCCCTGCCTCAACAGAAACCCTGTCCCCTCTGACCTTTGCACAGGGAGAACAGCTAATCAGCCACAAAGAAACACACACACACACAAGAAAACCTTTTTTGCTCCTTCTTCAACTGCTGAGATTCAGACGGAGCTTCAGTGGTCTAGAGTTTCAGACGTAGAGCTGTGCGCTGCGGTTGTGAAAGCAAAACTGAACTTCAATAAAGACTTTTGTATATAACAACGAACCGGCGTTGGTCCTTTGTGAGCTGGGACCTCGGGCAGCTCTGACACTTACGGTTAGGGTTAGGGTTAGGGTTAGGGTTAGGGTTAGGGTTAGGGTTAAGGTTAAGGTTAAGGTTTGTTAGGATATTTCCGTTCCACCTTAAAAGGGAGCAGGCTTTGTAAGTCACAGAGTCTGCGCATGTCCTAGTCACAGGATGTTTATGTCTGCTGTTGTTTCCTTTCGTTTTTGCCAGTCGGCCAGAGATGCTGACACAGAACGGTCACGTTTTCTTTTGTTTTGTTAAACGCTAATAAAGTCTGTAAATATGCTCTTCTGCTCTTCTGCGGTGCAAGCTTTTGACTGTGCTTTCTGCTGAAAGAGGGTGCACCAAGCCCTGGAATGTGGCTAGGAATTTCTAAGGCTTTGTGCCCCTAACTGTTGGATCTGCGTGACTACGGGAGGCCGATGGTCGTCCAGAACTCCGGCTTGGGGGCCATGATGGACGTTATCTCCCTGGCAGTTTCCCAACAACAAGGTTTCGGGCCCAGATTCATGGCACCTACAGGAGAGTAAAGCTGCAACAGACTGCGTTTAAGAGGTACGGTGGGAAAAGCGAAAGAAATGAGGGAGGCTTTTGGTTTTTCTGTTTACCTCGCAAGGAGTCTTTGATCTCCGGCAGATTAATTGGCCTGGGAGCTGAGCCAAAAAGGCTTCGTGATTAATGGCTGCCAAGATAAGGAGTCTCTCGAGTTAAAATAGACTCACGGCTAATTGTAAAAGCTGGAATGGAGTTTTTCCACGCTTTTGAAGCTTCAGAGGCCACTCAGTGCCCAAAGGCAAATGCTGAATGCCCTAAGTTGGATGGGCAGAATTATGAAACCTGGGCAAAATGGTGTGAGAGTTTGCTGCGTCAGTTTGGGGTGTGGCATGTCGTTTCTGAGCCCCCTCCGGTTCCTCTGACAGAGAGATGGAAATCGCATGATTCGAAAGCGATAGACGTAATAGTCCTATCCGTATCTCTTGAGGAAATTAAGACGCTGGCTGGCAACACCACTGCATGTGGAATGTGGAATGCTTTGAAAAAAGCTCACAACCCAATAATCCCAGCCCAGAGTTTGACTGCATCGGAGGTCCTAGCTGTTTCCCAGAATGCGAGTGAATGCAGGGATGCTGAGGGCACCGGTTGCAAGCTGCAGGGGGAGCTGGCCGTTACGTCATCCCAGGCAGCATACCAGCCTCCAGGGGGAGCCAAGGAGTCGGCAGCTGAGAGCTCTGGTTCTCGTGAGAACCAAGGTCATCGCCTTTGCAGAGGCCGGAAAGGCAAAGGTAAACAAAGTCAGACGTCTGCAGATGGCCAGGAGCAGAGGGAGGGTGAAAAGCCCACGCCAGTGGAAAGCAAGGTTTTGCTTGCTGGCACAGCTTCACCAAAGGCTAAAGGCACGTCTGCTGACCAGAAGCAGGGGGGCAAGCTGCAAAAGCCCACGCCAGTGGAAAGCAAGGTTTTGCTTGCTGGCACAGCTTCACCAAAGGCTAAAGGCACGTCAGCTGGCCAGGAGCAGCAGGGGGGCAAGCTGCAAAAGCCCACACCGGTACAAAACAAGGGTTTGCTTGCTGTAAAGACTGCTCCAACAGTCAAAGGCAGCTTTGTTGTTGATTCAGGCTGTACCCGCCACATCTCGAAGGATCGGCATCTCTTTATCTCCTTCAAGCCTCAGGAAGGTGAGATCCACCTGGCTGATGGAAGGACGTTGCAAATTGCAGGAGAAGGGACTGTGAAACTTGCAAGTCTGCACACTACCATCAGTAATGTACTTTTTGTTCCAGGAGCTGCAAGCAACTTGTTGAGCGTCCCACAGCTTACTGGGCGTGGTTTTCAGATTTCCTTCAAGAGGAGCGTCTGTGTCATCAGTAAAGGCAAAGAGGACTATTTGCATGCAAAGTTTATGGATGGTTTGTTCCATATAACTTATGACGACACTGTTGTTGTATCTAATGCTGATTCTTGTTGTGTTGCACAAACTAACAAAGTTCTTCATGCAGGTTGCATTCATGATGCGCATCGAAGGTTTTGTCACCTCTCTTGGAAGGCACTGGCCAAGATGCCAGAGGTGGTTGAGGGTTTGAACATCAAACCCTGTAAATTTCACATGAAATGTGTATCAAGTGCAGAGAACAAGGTGAAGGTTGCTCCAAAAGGCAAGGAGTCTAGCAGGCAGGCTTCCAAACCCTACCAGCTAGTGCATGCGGACCTGGTTGGGCCACTTGCGCCCTCTTTAGGAGGAGCAAGGTACTTCATGATTCTAATTGATTCTTTTTCCAGGTACATTCATGTGTATTTGCTCGAACAGAAATCACAAGCGTTTCCGAAGTTTAAGGAATTCTGTGCTTGGTTGGAAAATGTGCACGATAAACGTATTTCTTGTTTGTTTACTGATCGGGGCGGGGAGTTTACTTCTCAGCAGTTTGAAGCTTTCCTGACTGAGAAGGGAATCCAGCATGACATGTCAACGCCCAGATCGCCATGGATGAATGGGCTTGCGGAGAGAGCAAATCAGACATTGCTGCAAGGAATCAAAACCTTGTTGCATGATGCCAATCTCCCTGACAAGTTTTGGGGGGAGGCTTTGGGGAATTTTGTTTATTCTTTTAATCGCAGATTGTCATCACCCATTGGTTGTACCCCCTATGAGAAGATGTTTGGCAAGAAACCCAACACCAAACACATGAAAATATTTGGTTCTGACATGTGGGTACGCACACAACAAACCAACAAGCTTGGGAAGCGTGGGGCACATGGTTTGTTCATGGGGTACGAAAAAGGTGCATACAGGGTATGGATGACTAACTCTCAGTCCATTAAGTTCACAAGGAGTGTTGAGTACAATCCTAAGTGGGGGGAAAATGTGGGAATTTTCCAGAGTTACCCAGAGGAGGATGAAAGTGATGTCAAGCAAGCAGCTAAAGCTGAAGCTGCTGCTGATGATGATGAGGATGAGGATGAGGATGATGATGATCAGAGTTCGGATTCCAGTTCAGTGGGCGGCGCTGCTGCTGCTGCTGGTGTCAGTGACAGTGATGACACAGCAGACTACAAGAGCGCACAGGCCTCAGTCAGACCATCTGATGCGTCTGACAATGAACTGGAAGAACCACTGTTCACCATTGGTCATTTTTCTCCTAAGAAGGAGGAGATGAGTCCAGAAGACTTGCGTCTAGTACGCAGATCTGAAAGCGCGACCAAGGGCAGACCTCCAAAGAGGTATGCTGATGAGTTTGCTAAGACAGCAACTGCTGTTCTTAGTAGCTCAGAGAAGGTATGGGAACCTTCAAGCTTCAAAGAGGTTCAGGAGTTAACCTCTAAAGATGCTGAGCCTTGGCTTAATGCCATGAAGGCTGAAGTTGATTCCTTGAACAGGAACCAAACTTGGGAACTGGTACCGGTAGTCCCAGGAATGAGACTGGTTGGCAGCAAATGGGTCTTCAAGGCCAAGACAGACCAGAATGGCAAGGTAGTCAGACACAAAGCCAGATTGGTTGCCAGAGGTTTTTCACAGGTACCAGGACAGGATTACCACGAGACCTACTCACCCACAGTCAAATATGAGAGCATTCGGCTGATGCTCAAGGTCGCTGCGGAGGAGAAACTGCATGTTACCCACCACGACATTAATACAGCTTTTTTGTACGGGATTTTGGGGGAGGAGCTGTTCATGCTTCCACCTGATGGGATGCAGATACAGAAGGGAATGGTCTGTAAACTGCGGAAATCCTTATATGGTCTCAAGCAGAGTGCCAGGTGTTGGAACACAAAACTCACTGAGACATTGCTTTCTCTAGGTTTTCACCAGGGCAAAGCTGATCCATGTGTGTTTGTCAAGGAGGAGGGGCAAAACAAACTGTATTGTTTATGTTTTGTTGATGATCTTCTGATGTTTTGGAAGAATCAGGCTTTTTACCAAAGCACCCTAGCTCAGCTGAAGGAGCACTTTGACATGAAGGATCTTGGTGAGGTATCCAACTATCTTTCTCTGCAGGTGGAGAAGGACCAAGCAGGTAATTTTCTGGTACACCAAACACAGAAAATTGCTGATGTGTTAACCAGGTTGAATTTGGTTGATGCAAACCCAGCAGACACACCGATGGTGACAGGTTACCAGGTAGACAGTACTGCTGAAGCGTTTTCTGACACAACGCTATACAGATGCATTCTAGGCAAGCTGAATTTCATTGCCAGATGTTCAAGACCTGACATAGCTGTAAGCTGTAATCTGCTTAGCAGACATGCCAACAATCCTACGGTTCAGGATTGGAAAGCTCTGAAGCGCATAGCCCGCTATTTGAAAGGGACTATGCACTACAGGCTGAGGTTCACCAGTCAGAAGACTGGAGGTCTTGAAATCTTCGCTGATGCAAGTTTTGGAAGTGACACCACAGATGGTACAAGCACTTCTGGAGTATGCTACATGTACAACCACTGCCTGTTTGACTGGTTGTGCAAGAAGCAGACAACAGTGAGCCTAAGTTCCTGTGAAGCAGAACTCAATGCTCTGTCATTTTCACTCATGGATTGTGAATGGTTGATGCAACTGTTTAAGGACATCAGGGTGTCTGTGAAATGTCCTGTACAAGTGTATCAAGACAATAGATCTTGTTTGGCTTTGCTGAACTCCGAGAGTTGCAAGCAAAGAACCAAGTACTTGCAGATTAAGCTACATCGTGCAAGAGAGTGTATTCAGAAAGGACTGATTCAGGTGTCCTACATGCCAGGAAATGAAATTCCTGCTGATCTGTTGTCGAAGGTTGTTAACAGAGAACAACTTAAGGTTTATGTACAAAGGTTGCAATTGGGTTGAACCACAGGTACTACAGGTTACACGGAAAGGGGGAGGATGTTAGGATATTTCCGTTCCACCTTAAAAGGGAGCAGGCTTTGTAAGTCACAGAGTCTGCGCATGTCCTAGTCACAGGATGTTTATGTCTGCTGTTGTTTCCTTTCGTTTTTGCCAGTCGGCCAGAGATGCTGACACAGAACGGTCACGTTTTCTTTTGTTCTGTTAAACGCTAATAAAGTCTGTAAATATGCTCTTCTGCTCTTCTGCGGTGCAAGCTTTTGACTGTGCTTTCTGCTGAAAGAGGGTGCACCAAGCCCTGGAATGTGGCTAGGAATTTCTAAGGCTTTGTGCCCCTAACTGTTGGATCTGCGTGACTACGGGAGGCCGATGGTCGTCCAGAACTCCGGCTTGGGGGCCATGATGGACGTTATCTCCCTGGCAGTTTCCCAACAAGGTTAAGGTTAAGGTTAAGGTTAAGGTTAAGGTTAAGGTTAAGGTTAAGGTTGAGGTTGAGGTTGAGGTTGAGGTTGAGGTTGAGGTTGAGGTTGAGGTTAAGGTTAAGGTTAAGGTTAAGGTTAAGGTTAAGGTTAAGGTTAAGGTTAAGGTTAAGGTTAAGGTTAAGGTTAGGGTTAGGGTTAGGGTTAGGGTTAGGGTTAGGGTTCGGGTGAATGACCACGAAAGAACAATCCAAGTTTATTCGTCCTCCTTCTATTGACATAGAACCGAAACACTTATGCTTGATTTGGGCTGATAACAAAAATGTCACTCTGCTATTTTTGAGTGAACGTGCTTTCTAATCCCCAAAACACCAATTTGAAATAAAACCAATCAGAGCTTTATCATCTTTTTTTTTATGTAGATGGCACCCAAAACACCCTTTGGCTTAGGTCGGTGGTGATTCCGGTGCACACCCAAAAAACACCATGCAAATTGTAATAAGCCCAATCAAAGCTTATTCGTCTTCTTTCAACGCATATTGAAACAAAAAGACGGTTTTCAGAGCTGCCCGAGGTCCCAGCTCACAAAGGACCAACGCCAGTTCGTTGTTATATACAAAAGTCTTTATTGAAGTTCAGTTTCACCTTCACAACCGTAGCGCGCAGCTCTACGTCTGAAACTCTAGACCGTCGAAGCTCCGTCTGAATCTCCTCCCCCCAGACACCAGTTTAAGACTCTAGCCTTGCTCCACCTCGTCCTTTGCTCTTTCCTCCTCTGGCTCCGCCTGTCAGCTGGGGTCTCGCCCTTCCTAGACTCATCTGACGCTGAGTCCCCTGAGTCTTCCCCCTGTCTCCGGCGGGCTTTAGGACCTGCCTCCCAATCCGGGTTTTCTGCTGTCCCCCGCGCCTGTACATTCGAACTTGGCGCTCGCGCCCAGCCGGCAACCTTCCTCCTGACCGTTACACTGCTCCTGTCACTGCTTCCCCCTTCTGGGAGGCTAGCTGGACCTGACCTCCCCTCCGTTCCCCCACTCTCCGATAGAGGCGCGGTCAGCCCTGACTCATCTTCTCTCCCTGCTGGAGGAGACGCTGGTCCTGACACCTGAGACTCTTCCCCCCCACTACGCTCTGGTTGGGAAGCTGGTCCTGATCTCCCGCTGCTGCTTTGGGAGTCCCCGCTGGCCCCTTGTTTCTGGTGTGTTCCCCCTGGGACCCCCCCTTGCCCTGACCATCGGTGCCTCCTTCTGGGAATCTTCTGATTCGCTGGAGAGGCTCATGAAATCTCTCGGGTCGCTGTCATACTCCCCTACGCTGCCCTCAGATTCTTCCCCTTCGCTCTCCATTTCCTCTCTCCACTGTACCTCTGTTCCTGAGCCCCTGACAACAGTGTTGTGTTATTTTGGTTTCATTACACACACTTTGCGATTTCTGGGTCAATGTGCATTAACACCAAAGAAAACGATTTGAAATAAGTGAAAACCAAGATTTTTCTTTCTATGTAGCTGTAACACAAAACAACCTGTTTGGCTTTGTTTAGGCTTATTAAACTTTGGTTAGGGTTAGGTTTAGGGTTGGGGTTGGGGTTAGGGTTGGGGTTAGGGTTAGGGTTAGCGTTAGCGTTAGCGTTAGCGTTAGGGTTAGGGTTAGGGTTAGGGTTAGGGTTAGGGTTAGGGTAGTAGATAGGTAGCCGTGTTGGTCTGCCATAGTCAAAATAAAAAAATTCCTTCCAGTAGCACCTTAAAGACCAACTAAGTTAGTTCTTGGTATGAGCTTTCGTGTATCTGAAGAAGTGTGCATGCACACGAAAGCTCATACCAAGAACTAACTTAGTTGGTCTTTAAGGTGCTACTGGAAGGAATTTTTTTATTTTGGTTAGGGTTAGGGTTAGGGTTAGGATCAGGGTGAATGACCACCGAAAGAACAATCCAAGCTTATTTGTCCTCCTTCTATTGAAATGGAAACAAAACACCTATGCTTGATTTGGGCTGATAACAAAAATGTCACTCTGCGATTTTTGAGTGAACGTGCTTTCTAACCCACAAAACACCAATTTGAAATATGCTTGGCAGGGGGTTGGACTCGATGGACCTTGTGGTCTCTTCCAACTCTATGATTCTATGAAATAAACCCAATCAGAGCTTTATCATCTTTTTTTTATGTAGATGGCACCCAAAACACCCTTTTGCTTAGGTCGGGGGTGATTCCGGTGCACACCCACAAAACACCATGCGAATTGAAATAAGACCAAGCAAAGCTTATTCGTCTTCTTTCTACGCATATGTAAGCGTTATTTTAGTCTCATTACACACTTTGCGATTTCTGGGTCAATGCACATTAAGACCGAAGAAAACGACTTGAAATAAGGGAAATCCAAGATTCTTCTTTCTATGTAGCTGTAACACAAAACAACCTGTTTGGCTTTGTTTAGGCTTATTACACTTTGCTTTGCTGTGATTAGGGTTAAGGTTAGGGTTAGGGTGACAGTTAGGGTTAGGGTTGGGGTTATGGTTAGGGTTGGGGTTAGGGTTAGGGTTAGGGTTAGGGTTAGGGTTAGGGTTGGGGTTGGGGTTAGGGTTAGGGTTAGGGTTAGGGTTAGGGTTAGGGTTAGGGTTAGGGTTTGGGTTAGGGTTAGGGTTAGGGTGAATGACCACCGAAAGAACAATCCAAGTTGCTGTGCTTAGGGTTAAGGTTAGGGTTAGGGTGACAGTTAGGGTTAGCGTTGGGGTTAGGGTTAAGGTTAGGGTTAGGGTTAGGGTTAGGGTTAGGGTTAGGATTAGGATTAGGATTAGGATTAGGGTTAGGGTTAGGGTTAGGGTTAGGGTTAGCGTTAGGGTAGGTTTAGGGTTAGGGTTAGCGTTTGGGTTAGGGTTAGCGTTAGGTTTTGGGTTCGGGTTCGGGTTCGGGTTCGGGTTCGGCTTAGGGTTAGGGTTAGGGTTAGGGTTTAGGTTAGGATTAGGGTTAGGGTTAGGGTTAGGGTTAGGGTTCTTGTGATTGACCACTGAAAGAACAATAGAAATTTTTTCAACCTCTATTTATTCAGATAGAACCATATCCTACGCATATGGAAGTGAAAAGACGGTGTTGCGTTATTTTCTTTTCATTACACACATTTTGCAATTTCTGGGTCAAAGTGCATTAACACCAAAGAACAAGACTTGAAATAAGCGAAATCCAAGATTCTTCTTTCTATGTAGCTCGAACACAAAACAACCTGTTTGGCTTTGTTTAGGCTTATTACACTTCGCTTTGCTATGGTTAGGGTTAGGGTTAGGGTTAGGATTAGGGTTAGGATTAGGATTAGGATTAGGATTAGGATTAGGGTTAGGGATAGGGTTAGCGTTAGGGTAGGGTTAGCGTTTGGGTTTGGGTTTGGGTTTGGGTTTGGGTTCGGGTTAGGGTTAGGGTGAATGACAACCAAAAGAACAATCCAAGTTTATTCGTCCTCTTTCTATTGAGATCTAACCAAAACACCTATGCTTGATTTCGGCTGATAATAAACATGTCACTCTGCGATTTTTCAGTGAATGTGCATTCTAACCCCAAAAACACCAATTTGAAATAAGCCCAATCAGAGCTTTATCATCTTCTTTTTATGTAGATGGAACCCAAAAAACCTTTTTGCTTTGGTCGGGGGTGATTCCGGTGCACATCCAAAAAACACCATGCGAATTGAAATAAGCCCAATCAAAGCTTATTCGTTTTCTTTCTACGCACATTGAAGCGAAAAGAGGGCGTTGTGTTATTTTCGTTTCATTACACACACTTTGCGATTTCTGGGTCAACGTGCATTAACACCAAAGAACACGACTTGAAATAAGCGAAAACCAAAATTCTTCTTTCTAAGTAGCTGGAACACAAAACAACCTGTTTGGCTTTGTTTAGGCTTATTACACTACGCTTTGCTGGGGTTAAGGTTAGGGTTAGGATAGGGTGAGGGTGAGGGTGAGGGTGAGGGTGAGGGTGAGGGTTAGGGTTAGGGTTAGGGTTAGGGTTAGGGTTGGGTTGAATGACCACCGAAAGAACAATCCAAGCTTATTCGTCCTCTTTCTATTCAGATGGAACCAAAACACCTATGCTTGATTTGCGCTGATAAAAAACATGTCACTCTGCGATTTTGGGTGAATGTGCATTCTAACCCCAAAAACATTAATTTGAAATTACCCCAATCAGAGCTTTATCATCTTTTTTTTATGTTGATGGAACCCAAAACACCTTTTTGCTTTGGTTGCAGGTGATTCTGGTGCACACCCAAAAAACACCATGCGAATTGAAATAAGTCCAATCAAAGCTTACTCGTCTTCTTTGTATGCATATGGAAGCGAGAAGACGGTGTTGTGTTATATTGGTCTCATTACACACACTTTGCGATTTCTGGGTCAATGTGCATGAACACCATAGAAGATGACATGAAATAAGCGCAATCCAAGATTCTTCTTTCTATATAGCTGGAACCCAAAACAACCTGTTTGGCTTTGTTTAGGCTTATTACACCGCTTTGCTATTTGTGGGTGAATGAACACCGAAAGAGCAAGCGAAGCTTATTCGTCCTTTTTCTACTGAGAGTGAAGCAAAACACCTATGCTTGATGTGGGCTGGTAACAAACATTTCTGAGATTTTGGGGTGAATGTGCATTCTATCCCCGAAAACACCAATTCGAAATAAGCACAATCAGAGCTTTATCATCTTCTTTTTATGTAGATGGAACCCAAAATACCTTTTTGCTTTGGTTTTTGGTGATTCTGCCGCACACCCAAATAACACCATGTGAATTGAAAAAAACCCAATCAAAGCTTATATGTCTTCTTTCTATGCATATGGAAGCGAAAAGATGGAGAAGAGTGACTAGTGGGGTGCCACAGGGTTCTGTCTTGGGCCCGGTCTTATTCAACATCTTTATCAACGACTTGGATGATGGACTCAAGGCATCCTGATCAAATTTGCAGATCACACCAAACTGGGAGGGGTGGCTAAAACCCCAGAGGACAGGATCACACTTCAAAACGACCTTGACAGATTAGAGAACTGGGCAAAAACAAACAAGATGAATTTTAACAGGGAGAAATGTAAAGTATTGCACTTGGGCAAAAAAAATGAGAGGCACAAATACAAGATGGGGGACACCTGGCTTGAGAGCAGTACATGTAAAAAGGATCTAGGAGTCTTGGTTGACCACAAACTTGACATGAGCCAACAGTGTGACGCGGCAGCTAAAAAAGCCAATGCAATTCTGGGCTGCATCAATAGGAGTATAGCATCTAGATCAAGGGAAGTAATAGTGCCACTGTATTCTGCTCTGGTCAGACCACACCTGGAGTACTGTGTCCAGTTCTTGGCACCACAGTTCAAGAAGGACACTGACAAACTGGAACGTGTTCAGAGGAGGGCAACCAAAATGGTCAAAGGCCTGGAAACGATGCCTTATGAGGAACAGCACCCATCACCGATTGTCTCAGTAGCAAAAGGAAGTTCGTCTGGACAGAAGAGGCACAGCAATCTTTCGAAAAGCTAAAAAAGGCGTTTGCTTCGGAAGAGCACCTATTGCACGTGGATCTGCAGAAGCCAATGAGGTTGGAGACAGACGCGTCAGACAGAGCGGTAGGGGCGGTGCTTCTCCAGCTGGGAGACAAGTCCAGCTGGAGGCCGTGCGCATTCTTCTCGAGGAAGCTGAGCAAGTCTGAGCAAAACTACACAGTGTATGATCAAGAACTGCTGGCTATTTATGAAGCCTTTAGGCGCTGGAAACATTTGTTAATAGGGGCGCAGCACAAGATCCAGGTGTGCACGGACCATAAGAACCTAGAGTACTGGAGGACTGCACGAGTACTCAACCAAGGACAGGTGCGGTGGGCTCAAGAATTCTCCAAGTTTTTCTTTGAGATTCGATACGTGCCGGGAGAGGAAAACGTCAGAGCAGACGCCCTCTCCCGGAAGCCGGAGTATCTGGAAGGAGAAGGACCTCCAGAAGCACGACATGTGATTCCCGAGAACCGATGGGTGTGGGGGGGAGTGTTAGTTGAGACACGACAACTAGTAGGACTGACGAGGGACGACGAGTTCGCCCAAACGAAAATCTGGGAACTCAGAGGCACGGGGGGAAACCATGGGGGGTTTGAGGAGAAAGATGGGGTACTATATTACAGGGGAGCACTATATGTACCAGGGGATGACTTGAGGAGAAGGGTACTCAAACAACTCCATGATAACCCGACGGCGGGGCATTTCGGTCAACACAAGACCATGTTGCTGGTCACCAGGCAGTTCTGGTGGCCAAGGGTGAGGGAAGATGTACGGGAGTACGTACGAGGGTGTGACTGCTACCAGCGAGCAAAGGGGGAGAGGGGGGCGCCCGCAGGACTACTGGAACCTTGACCCACACCGGGAAAACCATGGGAGGTGGTGTCCATAGATTTTATGACAGATTTGCCCAAATCGAGAAGGAAAACAGCTGTCATGATGGTTGTTGACCTGTTAACAAAAATGTGCCATTTTATCGCTTGCTCGCATGCGGTGACGGCAGAGGAAACTGCCCGGCTGTTTGTGGATCACATCTTCAGACTGCATGGTGCCCCCTTGAGGGTTTTGTCCGACCGAGGGAAGCAATTTACTTCCCAGTTCTGGAGGAAGCTCATGAGCTTGCTGGAAGTCAAGGTGAGCTTCTTGACGGCCAGACACCCAGAGACCAACGGGCAAGCGGAAAGAGCGAACAGTATACTCCAACAATATCTACGCTGCTATGTCAGCGAGAGGCAGAACGACTGGGTGGATAAACTGGGGCTGGCAGAATTTGCGTACAATAACGCGGAACACGTGTCCACGGGGATGAGCCCGTTCATGGCCAATTACGGGTGTCATCCCAGGGCTTTCCCAGGGGGTGGGGAGGAGAGGTGGAGTGTGCCAGCAGCAGAGCAGTTTGTGGAAGAAATGGAAGCCTTACACCAACAACTTAAAATGAACTTGGAAAGGGCCAAGGAAGTGTATAAGAGGCAGGCAGACAAGCACCGCAGGGAAGGAGAAACCAGGTGTGGTTGTCAACCCAGGGGTTACCTTTCAAGGGAGGGTGTAAGAAGGTGCAAGAAGTTGCGGCCCAGGCGGCTGGTACCTTTCGAGGTAACCCAGCAGGTCAATCAAGCTCAAGTTGCCGACCAGTATGAAACTACACCCGGTGTTCCATAGGTCCCTACTCTCTGTACAGGGAGGGGCTGGAATTTCCGGGGCGAGAGAGAGAGGTCCCCACTCACCCACGCATAGAGGAGAGGGAACTCAGCAGTCAAGCCACGGAAATACTTGATTCAAGAATGAGAGGAGGGGAAGTGGAGTATTTGGTGGCTTGGGAGGGGGAACCTGAGTCGGAAAACACGTGGGTTCCTGCGGAGACCATCAGGGATGAGGATCTCAGGGGAGAGTTTCACAGCAGGTTCCCAAGGAAGCCCAAACCGGTAGCGAGGTTCTGGGAGGAGCAATTTGGCACTACAGATGAGGAAGAAAAGTTTGTGGGGTTTCCGGCCTCCGACAAGGAGGAAGGAGAGGAATCGGAGGGTGAGGAATCAGACTGGGAGGGTGATCTGGTACGAAGAGATAGCAGCAGGTGGAGAGCTATGTTTGAATCTTCAGAGGATGGGGGTAGCTCCTTCCGGGGATTTCCCACATCGCCGTCAGAGGGAAGGGAGGAACTTAGGCCAAAGGAACGGGACGGAGGTGAGGGGGGTTCTGGGGGGGGAGGTGGATGTCAGGGAACTGCCATCGGAGCCTAGAGTGGAGGTAAGGCTCCCCGACCATGCAGGAGAAGGGACCAGCAGAGGGAGAGAGAACACTCCCTTTGGGGAAGGTTATCAGCGTGACACTGGGGAGGAAGGGGACCAGGGAAGGACTTCGGAGAGAGGGCTCCAAGACTCTTCCACAGAGACCAGCGGGGAGAGTCCAGTACCTCCGCTGGCTACGCCTACTCTGCGCAGAAATCTTCTGCGCAGGGAGGCTAGACGGAGACTGGGCATCAAGGAATTTTTATGTTGGAAGAAATTCAGGAAACGCCCACTGACGGATTCTGCCAGCGACTGACAAAGCCATGGAGGAAGGGCTGTCCAGCCAGGGAAAGGTTTAGCCAGGCAACGTTGCCTAGAACTTCAACATCCTTTACGCACGAGCAACCCCAATTCCCATTACACACACACTTTGCGATTTCTGTGTCAATGTGCATTAACAGCAAAGAACACGACATGAAGTAAGCGCAATCCAAGATTCTTCTTTCTATGTAGTTGGAAACCAAAACAACCTGTTCAGCTTTCTTTAGGCTTATTACACTTCGCTTTGCTATTTGTGAAGAGAATCAGAACTTACAGGGTTAAACAGTTCTGAGTGACGTCTCACATTCTGAGGCGTGGTTATGTTCACATACGGGAGTGGTTTCTCTGTGTGTGATTCTTGTTTCGGTTTGACCGAGAGGCGAAAGATATGCCCTCTTTCGCCTGGCTGATTTATGATGTTTTTGCTACACGATTAAAGACTGTTGGAGATAAGCAACAAGGCTGCGTACAGTCTGATTTATTACACACACATTGCAACAGTTTTCTACCACTGCGGAGACTCTGCTGAAGGAAGCTGACAGTGAGCTACCCACGGGAGTCCAGTGTGGCGCAGGGAAACGTGCCAGACTCCATCATCAAGCCACAGGTTATGGAAGTCAGCCAAGCTTTTGAAGCTGTTGCCAGGTCGTGCTGGTGTGTGTGAAAGCAATCTAGAGTCCTGCCTAACATTTGAGGCAGATCGGAGGAGGCTGATGGAGTGGGAGCTGAGGAGCCACGTCGTCCGGAGTGCCCAGTTTGGCTGCTGAGTGAGTACCTTTGGAAAAGCCAACAGAAGGGAGGCAATGTCTCAGTTCCAGGAACATGGCTTTGAGCTTAAGCTGCCATGTCAGAAACTGACTAGCCAAACTTGGTTGGAGTGGAGCTTTCAAGCAGAGCTGCTGTTAGTTGGGGAGCGGCTGTGGGATGTTGTCCAGCCGATACCGAAGGCAGCTGGGAAAGCAGAGGCTAAGAGAGCTGCAAAGCAAAGTGAAGTTGAGAAGAGTGTGCTTCTAATTCAACAAAGTGTGTGTTCTAATTCAACAAAAGTGTGTTCTAATTCAACAAAATAACCTTAGGAGGAAACTAAGAGAACGAAAGAAAGAAGAAATCCTCACACAACTGAGAAATTACGAAAGGAAACTGACCACAAACCCAGCAGATGTTGAGGCCACTCGTGCCTTAAAGGTGCTACAGGCCCAGTATTCAGCTATACTAAACCAGGAAATAGATTGGAGAATCAAATACATGAAGCAGAGGTTTTTTGAATCGGCAAATAAAATGGGGAAGTTACTCGCGTGGCAGTTGAGAAAGAGGAAAAAGCAAAATGTGATAAGTAAAATAATAATGGAAGATAACATCATAGAAGCCCCAGATGAAATAGAAAAGAGGTTCGTTCAGTTCTTTGAAAAGTTATATGAAAGAGGAACTGAAGATAGATTAGAAATTGAAAGATTTTTGGAGCAGGAAAGAGGAAAATATATATCGGAAGAGGACAGAATACGATTAAATAAGGAAATTACTGTAGATGAAGTGAAGGAAGCTATTAATAGGATGAAAAATGGAAAGGCCCCCGGGCCGGATGGTTTGCCCTCAAAATACTATAAAACACTAGAGGAACTCCTTGCTCCAGTACTCAGAGATGTTATCAATAACATCCTCCAGGGAGGGAAAATCCCCGGCTCCTGGAAGGAGGCATTCATAACTTTAGTTCCAAAATCAGAAACTGAGAAAACTGATATAAAAAATTATAGGCCAATCTCTTTGCTTAACAACGACTATAAGATCTTTGCCGATATAATGGCAAGTAGACTCAAGAAACTATTAATGAAATACATCCATAAAGACCAAGCGGGATTCCTCCCTAATCGACACCAGAAAGATAATGTGCGTCACATATTAAATATCATTGAATACTTAGATACAAGGATAGATATCCCAGCCGCACTAATCTTTATAGACGCCGAGAAGGCTTTTGATAATGTCTCTTGGGAGTTTTTATCACTATGCTTGGAAAAGGCGGGTATTGAAGGTCCCTATTTGAAAGGAATCAAAGCAATTTACTCGGAACAACAGGCTATGCTGATTGTAAACAACAGCCTAACTAAATCATTCAAGATTGGGAAAGGCACAAGGCAGGGCTGCCCTTTATCCCCCCTGCTCTTCATAATGGTTTTGGAAGTTATTGCAAATAGAATAAGAGATGCAGTGGGTGTGAAGGGGATAAGAATTGGAAAGAAAGAACTTAAGCTAAAGGCATATGCCGACGACCTAGTCCTATCCCTGGAAGAACCAGTGGATAGTGTAAGTAAGGTGATAGAATTATTAGAGGAATTCGGCAGACTGTCAGGATTTAGACTAAATAGGAAGAAAACAAAAATTTTAACAAAGAATTTGGCTATTGAGGACAAAATTCAATTGGAACAAAGGACCGGTATAAAAATTGTGAATAAGGTAAAATATCTGGGAATCTGGCTGTCTCCAAAAAATATAAATTTGGTAGAAGATAATTATGATAAGATTTGGCAGGAAATAAAAAAAGATCTGGACATCTGGCAGAGGCTGAAGCTTTCATGGACAGGGAGGATGGCGGCGATTAAAATGTGCATCCTCCCAAGATTATTGTTTTTGTTCCAAAATATCCCGATAATTAAAGGCACCACCCGTTTTAGGAATTGGCAAAGAATTTTGACTAAGTTCATTTGGCAGGGGAAAAGAGCCAGGATAAGGTTTAAATACCTGACAGATGCAAGAGAGAGGGGCGGATTTGGGGTACCGAATTTAAGGTTATACTATGAGGCAGCTTGTTTAAGCTGGCTAAAGGAATGGGCCACCCTCAGAAACACTGATTTATTGGACCTGGAAGGTTTTGATATTAGGTTCGGGTGGCACGCCTATTTGTGGCAGGGGAAAGGGGAGATACACAGAGGGTTTTCTAACCACATAATTAGAGGTTCACTATTGGAGGTGTGGAATAGATATAAAAAACTGATTGAAGAAAGAACCCCTTGGTGGCTCTCCCCAGTGGATATTGTCAAAATAAAAAAACCGAATATGATGGGAGAAAGGTGGACCTATGAGGACCTCCTAACTAAGACAGAAGAAGGTTGGAAGGTGAAGTCTTATGACGAGTTGAAAGACAAGATAAAAGAATGGTTTCACTTCCACCAGATTAATGCATTGTGGAGTGAGCACAAGAAACAGGGGATGAGTGATAAAAAATCAAGATTCCAGACAGAAATCTTAGAGAGTAATGATAAACACCTCTCCAAATTATATAAACAACTATTGGAATGGGATACAAGAGAGGATTTGGTGAAGGGCGCGATGGTGAAGTGGGATAAAGACCTTGGATATAATATTGATTATAATAAATGGCAGACACTCTGGAGGAAGGGTATAAAATTTACAGCGTGTGCAACACTCCGAGAAAACCTAGAGAAAATGATATACCGCTGGTATTTGACCCCAGTAAAGCTAGGAAAGATGTATAAAACTGTCGATAATAGTTGTTGGAGATGCAAAGAGAAGGTTGGGACCTTTTTCCATATTTGGTGGACCTGTGAGGCAGTGAAGGAATTCTGGGGAAAGATTTATGATGAACTGAAAAAATTTTTAAAATATAATTTCCCCAGGATACCTGAGTTGTTTCTTTTAGGTATGATTGGTGAGGAAATAAAAAAATCAGATCAAACCATTTTCCAATATGCGACTGCCGCGGCGAGAATCCTAATTGCACAAAATTGGAAATCCCCTGACATGCCTACGATCGGAGAGTGGCAAGTGAAATTATATCAATATATAGAATTAGCGAGATTAACACAGAAATTAAGGCAAAATAATACTATGAAACTTAAAGATGAGTGGAAGAAATTTTTAATTTATGTTGAGGACAATATGGGTATTAGTAACATAACAGCAGAAGATAATTAACACCGTCGATGTTAAATACCATTGCAAGTTCTACTGCAAATATTCTTTTATGATTGTGTAATCCTGGACCAAGTTGAACGGAAGTCTGTCCGTTTTTTGCTGCCTTTTCTCTTTTTGTTTTTTCGCTCTTTTTCTTTTTTTTCTTTTTTCTCTCCTTTTTCTTTTAAGAATTTCTTTTTTGTAATTTTCTGTTTTTTGCTTGCTTTTTCTTTTTTCTTCTCTTATACCTTTTAATGACATGTTTATATGTATCTGAAGTTTGACATGTAACGTGAATCTTTTTTCTAATAAAATTAAAATTATTTAAAAAAAAAAAAGAGAAGAGTGTGCTTGCTTTTTTGGCAGAAAATGTGGATGCTCATCTGGTGCCTGTTGTCCTGGGTGCAAGAAGGCCAGAGGCCGCTTGGCTAGCACTCCAAGAAGCTTGTGGAGCTGGAGTGGGAAGCAAGGGCCGAGAAGTGGCTGCATCCGGAGGGGAGAGGCAAGATGGCGCCGGCCATTTTCTTGAGAGCTGATACACAGCTGGGAGGAGCTGGGAGGCCCCACAGGGGGGCGAAGGGACTGTTACTGTTACTGTTGCTGCTGTTGCTGCTGCTGCTACTGTTGCTTTTGCAGAGTCTGGGGGCTGTGTGGATGCTGCAACGTGTCTGTGTGAGGAGCCTGGAAAGAGGCCAAGTGCTGGGAGCCCTTTACCCACCAGAGGGGGTGCAGGAAAGCGTCCTGGGAGTCCCGTGAGAAGAGAGGGCCGAACTGGCACAGAGAGCCCTGCAAGTTGTAAGAGAAGGGGGGCCAAGCCAGCAGAAGACACGGTTCAGGCTTTTCCCATTCGTCGATGTTTTGTCTGTGAGTCTGTTGACCATCTGCGTCGTTCCTGTCCGCAGAGAGCCAGAGAGGCCGGGCAGGATGTCTCCAAGGTCGTTTCCCATGGCAGTCAGCCAGGTTTCCATGACAGCCAGTCCAGGAGAGGAGGCCAGCGTGGGAAAGCGAAGGGAGGACGTGACTCAGGGAGTGAAGACGGTTCTTATCACCTAACTGCCTCCATGGCAACGCTACGGAACAACTCCAGTGAGGACAAAGTGATGCGCTGGGTCATCGACTCAGGAGCCAGCCATCACCTGAAGCCACCACCTAGTGGCGGAATGCGGAACTGCAGAGCTGTTTCAGCTGGGAAAACTGTTATTTTTGCTGATGGGTCACAGAGGCCTTTGTCTAACGTGGGAAATGTTTTTGTTTCTTTTTTACAGGCGGAGCTGGAAGTCTACGTTGTGCCAGAGATGCATTGTTGTCTTTTATCTGTACCTGCTCTTGTAAAGGAGGGTTATAAGGTTTGCTTTGAAAATGATGTCTGTTCCATTTCCAGGGGTGGGAGACAACTGGTCAGTGTTGCATGTCAGAACAACCTATTTGTTCTGGAGACACCTCTGGAGGGTAAGGGAGACGCCGAGACAGCACAGGCGAAGTGTGCTAGTGTTCCCATTCATGATTCTTGTGTTCACTTGTGGCACAGGAGAATGTCGCACAGCAGTTTGGAAGATGTCCAGAAGTTGCTCAGATGCACGAAAGGTTGCAAACTGAAAGCATGTGGTAAATCCCTAGATTGTAGGGCATGCAGAAGGGAAAGGTACAAAGGTGCAGTTATCTCAGAAGTAAGAGGGTAACCACAAAACCTTTTGAGCTTGTGCACATAGACCTTTGTGGTCCCATGCAAAGTCTGAGTCTGGGCGGGGCCAGGTTTGTGCTGACGCTGACAGATGATTTTAGCCAAAATGGCTGGTCTTTCTCGTTGAAGCGGCATGGCGAGGCAGCGCAACTGATTAAAGACTGGGTTGCGGAAGTGGAACTACGGTTCTCCAACAAGGTTCAGGGGTTCAAGAGCGACCGAGGGGAAGAGTTTACTGGGTCTGCTCTGCAGAGGTTTTTCAGCCAGAAGGGAATACGTCACAGGGTGACGGGTGCTACTTCTCCCAAGGAGAGGGGCGTGGCAGTGCACAAGAGTAGAGCTCTCGCTCAAGCTGCTGAGGTTCTACTGTGTGACTCCGGTTTGCCTCAGAGCTTTTGGAGCGAGGCTTGGAGGGCTGCCAACTTTACGATGAATAGGTCCTATAACTCGGTTATAGGTGACACACCGTTTTTCTTGTTGCACCGGAAAAAACCGCAGGTGCATTTCTTCCGTGTGTTTGGTTGCGAAGCCTGGGTGCTTGTGCCAAAGGCCCAACAGAAGGAAGGTGATCCGAGGTTCCAGAAAATGATCTTCTGTGGATATGAGCCTGCGACAAAGGGGTGGAGGTTTGCATATCAAGAAGGTGATCAGACCAAGCTTCTGATCAGCAAACATGCTGAGTTCTGTGAACAGAATGGTTGGTCAAGACTCAATGAGGGTCCTGATGTTCTCTCAGAATGTCTGTCTGATTCTGAGGAGGAGGGAGAGCCAGAGGCTGAACCTGTTGCTGAGGACCAGGTCTCTGAACAGAGTCAAGAACAGGGTTGGGTTTCTCCACAGGTTGTTAATAGAGAGCCCAAGAGTGAGCCTTCATCTCCTGTTAGCAAAGTGCAGAAGGCCCGAAGACGCAGTAAGTCAGAGGGGGAGTCTTCAGATGTAGAAGACACACTTGCTGGCCCCAGTGGGTCAGGAGGAGCACCTGAGACTGTGCTCAGACGATCCGCACGCACAACAAAGGGGGTGCCACCTGAGAGGTTTCAGGTCACCAGCGCATGGGTTGGTTTCGCGCAGTGCGAACCTGGGAGTTTTGAGGAGGTTCAACAGTTGCCTGAGACAGATGCCAGAAGGGGGCAAGAGGCAATGGGAAGGGAGTTGAACTCAAAGAGGTCTGTAGATGTGTGTTCACAGTTTCCCTCAGGATGCGAGACGAGAGGGGGTGTGAAGAGAATCAGAACTTACAGGGTTAAACAGTTCTGAGTGACGTCTCACATTCTGAGGCGTGGTTATGTTCACATACGGGAGTGGTTTCTCTGTGTGTGATTCTTGTTTCAGGAGTCCAGTGTGGCGCAGGGAAACGTGCCGGACTGCATCATCAAGCCACACTATTTGTGGGTGAATGAACACCGAAAGAGCAATCGAAGCTTATTCATCCTTTTTCTATTGAGATGTTACCATATGTTTACCTATGCTTGATTTGGGCTGGTAACAAACATTTCTCCGATTTTTGGTTGAATGTGCATTCTAATCCCCAAAACACCAATTTGAAATAAGGTCAACCAGAGCTTTATCATCTTCTTTTTATGTAGATGGAACCCAAAACACCTATTTGCTTTCGTTTGGGGTGATTCTGGCGCACACCCAAATAACACCATGCGAATTGAAAAAAGCCCAGTCAAACCTTATTCGTCGTCTTCCTACGCATATGGAAGCGAAAAAATGGTGTTATGTTATTTTGGTCTCATTGCACACACTTTGCGATTTCTGTGTCAATGTGCATTAACAGCAAAGAACACAACATGAAGTAAGCGCAATCCAAGATTCTTCTTTCTATGTAGTTGGAAACCAAAACAACCTGTTTGGCTTTCTTTAGGCTTATTACACTTCGCTTTGCTATTTGTGGGTGAATGAACACCGAAAGAGCAATCGAAGCTTATTCGTCCTTTTTCTATTGAGATGGAACCAAAACACCTATGCTTGATTTGGGCTGATAATAAACATGTCACTCTGCGATTTTTGGGTGAATGTGCATTCTAACCCCAAAAACACCAATTTGAAATAAGCCCAATCAGAGCTTTATCATCTTCTTTTTATGTAGATGGAACCCAAAATACCTATTTGCTTTCGTTTGGGCTGATTCTGGCGTACACCCAAATAACACCATGCGAATTGAAAAACGCCCAATCAAAGCTTATTCGACTTCTTTCTACGCATATGGAAGCGAAAAGATGGTGTTGTGTTATTTTGGTCTCATTGCACACACTGCGATTTCTGTGTCAATGTGCATTAACAGCAAAGAACACGACATGAAGTAAGCACAATCCAAGATTCTTCTTTCTATGTAGTTCGAAACCAAAACAACCTGTTTGGCTTTGTTTAGGCTTATTACACCGCTTTGCTATTTGTGGGTGAATGAACACCGAAAGAGCAATCGAAGCTTATTCGTCCTTTTTCTATTGAGATGGAACCAAAACACCTATGCTTGATTTGGGCTGGTAACAAACATTTCTGCGATTTTTGTGTGAATGTGCATTCTAACCCCAAAAACACCAATTTGAAATAAGCCCAATCAGAGCTTTATCATCTTCTTTTTATGTAGATGGAAACAAAAGGCATTTTTGCTTTGGTTGGGGGTGATTCTGGTGCACACCGAAATAACACCATGCGAATTGAAAAAAGCCCAATCAAAGCTTATTCGTTGTCACGGGATTTGGGGTTGCTTGTGTGTAAACCTCTAGCTGTTCCAAACTGCTTAGGGTCGGTTGTGTCTTTCCCTGACTGAGCAGCCTTGGCGCTGCTGCTCAGTCGCTAGCAGAATCCGTGAATGGGTGTCTCCTAAATTTCCTCCAGCATAAGAATTCCTTAACGGACAACCTCCGCCTCGCATCTCTGCGCGGAAGCCTTATGCGCAGAGTGGGCGTTCTGAGTGGTGGTCCTCCACTCTCCTCACTGACTTCACTGGAAGAGTCTCGGAGCCTCACCTCCGAGCTGCTCTCCGCCTCTCCCTTCTTCCTGGTGTCCCCTGGACTTCCTTCCCCAGATGACGTTCTCTCTCTTCCCTTACTCGTCCCCTCTCCTGCAGAGTCCCGGAGCCTCGCTTCTCCCCTCTGCTCTGATGTCAGTTCCCTGACATCCACCTCCCTCCCAGGGCCCTCCCCCTCCCCCGTCCTTTCCTCGGACGGTGATGCAGGAAACCCCCGGAAGGAACTCTCCCCTCCATCTGATGATTCAAACACCCCTCTCCATTTGCTGCTGTCTCTTCTCTCTCCCCAATCTCCCCAGTCGGATTCTTCTTCTGACACTTCCCCTTCCTCCTCTTCGGAGGCGGGAAAACCCTCAAAATCTTCCTCTTCATCGGTGGTGCCCAATTGCTCCCCCCAGAACCTCTCGGAAACCTTTCTCGGAAACCTGCTATGAAACTCCTCCTGCAGATACTCATTCCTAATCTCTTCTGCTGGGACCCATGCATTTTCCTCTGCTGGCTCCCCCTCCCACGCCACCAAATACTCCACTCGCCCCCCTTTCCACCTGGAATCGAGAATTTCAGCTGCATGGTCACTGAGTTCCCTTTCCTCCATCTGTGGATGCAAGGGTGTTTCACTTCGCTGACCCAGAAATTCCCTCCCTTCCCTGAACGGTGAGAGTAAGGACCTGTGGAACACGGGGTGCAGTTTCATGTGAGATGGCAATTTGAGTCTAAAGGCCACCGGGTTAACTTGCTGGGCTACTTCGAACGGTCCCAGTCTCTTTGGCCGTAGCTTCTTGCACCCTCCTTTGAACGGTAACCCTTTGGTAGACAAGCACACCTGGTCTCCCACTCTTATGGTTTCTCCCTCCCTGCGGTGCTTGTCAGCCTGCCTCTTGTACTCTTCCTTGGCCCTTTCCAGGTTTAACTTAAGATGTTGGTGTAAAGCCTCCATCTCTTCCACAAATTTTTCAGCTGTGGGAACACTCCAACTTCCCTCCCCTTCCCCTGGGAAAGCCCTGGGGTGACACCCGTAATTCGCCATAAACGGACTCATCCCTGTAGACACATGTTCTGCGTTATTGTATGCAAACTAAGCCAACGCTAAGTTGTCCACCCAATCCTTCTCCCTCTCGCTGACGTAGCAGCGTAGATATTGTTGAAGTACGCTGTTCGCTCTCTCTGCTTGTCCGTTGGTTTCGGGATGTCTGGCCGTTGAGAACCCAACCTCGACGTCCAGCAGACTCATAAGCTTCCTCCAGAATCTGGTCGTGAATTGCCGTCCTCTGTCGGATAAAATCCTCAAGGGGGCGCCATGCAACCTGAAAACATGCTCTACAAACAGCTTTGCTGTTTCTTCTGCAGTCACCGCATGCGAGCACGCAATAAAATGGCACATTTTGGTCATCAAGTCAACTACCACCATTACTGCCGTTTTCCCCCTGGCTTTTGGTAAATCCGTCATAAAGTCAATTGATACCACCTCCCATGGCCTCTCTGGTGTGGGTAAGGGCTCCAGTAACCCCGCAGGTGCTGTCCTCTCCCCCTTCGCTCTCTGGCAGCACTGGCACCCACGTACGTACTCCTTCACATCTTCCCTCACCCGTGGCCACCAAAACTGCCTGGTGACCAGTAGCATTGTCTTATGTTGTCCAAAATGTCCTGCCGTGGGGTTGTCATGCAATTGCTTGAGTATTCTGCTCCTCAAATCCCCCTCAGGTATGTACAATGCACCCTTATAGTACAGTGCCCCGTCCTTTACTTCGAACCCCCCCCCCTGAGTTTCCCCAGTGATACCAATTTCCCGGATCTTGGTTTGTGCATACTGATCATCCCTCGTCAGACCGGCCAGCTCTTGCCTCCCTACGAACACTCCCCCCCCACACACCTGTCCTCGGGTATGACATAACGTGCTTCTGGTCCTCCCTCCCCTTCCTCGTATTCAGGCTTGCGAGAGAGGGCGTCTGCTCTGACATTTTCCTTCCCAGGCACGTACCTAATTTCAAAATTAAACTTGGAAAACTCTTGAGCCCCCCGCACCTGTCGTTGGTTGAGCACTCTTGCCGTTCTCCAATACTCCAGGTTCTTGTGGTCAGTACACACCTGGACTTTGTGCTGTGCGCCTATGAGAAAATGTCGCCACCGTCGAAAAGCCTCGTGAATTGCCAGCAGTTCTCGATCGTACACTGTGTAGTTTTGCTCCGACTTGTTAAGCTTCCTGGAAAAGAAGGCACACGGTTTCCACTCCCCATTTCCCTGCTGAAGCAATATCCCCCCTACAGCTCTGTCTGGCGCATCCGTCTCTAGCCTTATCGGCTTCCGCAGATCCACGTGCAGGAGCTGCTCTTCCGACGCAAACGCCCTCTTAAGCTTTTCAAAGGAACGCTGGGCCTCCTCCGTCCATTCGAACTTCTTCTTGCTGCTGAGACAATCCGTTATGGGTGCCGTTAGATGGGCGAAGTTATTGATGAACTTCCTGTAGAAATTTGCAAACCCCAAGAACCTCTGCACGTCCTTCCGGTTCTTGGGAGGCTTCCATTCTAGCACGGCCTGCACCTTGCCTGGGTCCATTGCCAGACCTTTGTCTGACAACCTGTAGCCCAGGAACTCCACCTCTCGTGCATGGAATTGGCATTTCTCCAGTTTGACCCACAGCTGATGCTCCTGCAGCCTTTTCAGCACTTCCCTGACATCTTTCACATGCTGCTCCTCGTTCTCTGAGTAGATAAGTACGTCGTCCAGGAAGGCCACACAATTCTTGTACAGCAGGGACCCCAGCACCTGGTGCATGGAAGCTTGAAATGTGCTGGATCCCGATTGTCATCCGAAGGGCATAACGAGATACACAAAGGCCCCCAGAGGGGTGAACATGGTGGTTTTCCATTCATCCCCCTCCCTCATCCTTATCAAATTATACGCCCCCCGAAGGTCCAACTTGGTAAAAACCTTCCCTTTCCTTACCCTGGCCAAAATGTCATCAATCCTGGGCATTGGGAAGGTCACCGGTTCCGACACCCGGTTCACGGACCTGTAATCTACGACCAAGCGGGGCTCTTTGGAGTCTCTTTTGTCCACAAAGAACACTGGACTGCCCCCACCGCCCTTGATTCACGTATAAAGCCCCTCTTCAGATTCTTGTCAATGAACTTCCGCAACTCCTGCATCTCCCTGTCTGACATGGCGTACAGCTTACCCACTGGTAACTGAGCCCCTGGGAGTAGGTTGATCTGACAGTCAAAGGGCCAGTGAGGGGGTAGTCTATCCGCCTCTCTCTCGCTGAAGACTTCTTCCAGGTCTGCATACTGAGGTGGTAGCCTCCCCTTTTCTCCCACCACCATCCCTGCCACCCTGGCTACTGCCATCCTCGAGGTTTCCCCTCCGTGGCAATGCTCTACGCAGTGAGCTGACCCAAAGGTGACTGTCCGCTGGTGCCACCCTACTACTGGGTCGTGCAGTGCCAGCCAACTCATTCCCAGTATGATGGGTGGTCCTGCTAAGGTGGCTACGTGAAAGGCAATGGTCTCAGTGTGTCTGGGAACTGTCATTTTCATGGGAGGGGTCTGGTTGGTTACTTCCCCTCCCAAAAGTTCTCTCCCATCAATCGTGGTTACTTGCAGGGGATGTTCTAGAGGCACCACCTGTAGCTGGTGTTCTAGCGCAAAATCCTTGCTAAAGAAGTTGCAAGAGCTGCCTGAATCCAGCAGCGCCTTCACTTTGATGGGGTGTCCGTTTGGGAGTTCTAGCACCACCTCTATGACGATGGCTGCTCGGGGAGGGTCTGGTTTGGGCACTTCTACTGGTTGCTCGCCTGGCTGCTGTGCCCTCCTTCCTGCAGCCAAGCACGGCCGTTTCCCGGTGCCTCTTTTTTTCCCGCCTCACTCCCCACTGCCCCCGCCATTCCTTGCCACGCCTTCCTCTGAGGGCAGGCTCTGGCAAAATGTCCCGGCTGCTGCCATAGGAAACACCTCTTACTGGTTTTTTTTTTTTTTTATAAAATTTTTATTTGGTTTTCTGCTTTTATATAGACAAAACATACACAAAGAAAAAACAAAAGACCAAAAACATGTATAGAATCAGCAAATCCCCGTTTCATAACCTTGTTCCCTGACTTCCCCCCACCTCCCCTCGTGCATCCCAGTTTCAAGATTATATCAGCAAGTTGATATTTCTCCTCTTAACAATCTTATTCATCTTATTACCTTTTTTATAATAAAAATTGATTTTCATAAGTTGGACTTAAGTTCTCTTCCATCGATTTTCATTTTATCTTAGATTAAGAGTCATCTTAACCAAACCTAAAAGTCTTAAGAGTTTTTAAGAATCTCTTCTTCCCTCCCTCCCATCCCCGGTTTTTGTCCCTTCCCAATAAAAATCCAAATTCGAGATTCTCAGCCTGGGTTCCTCACGTCCGAGGCTTTCAAATCTCTTTCCGTCCCTCTCCGCCTGTCCTGTTGGTAGTCCTTTATGTCAGTCGTCGGATCTGGGAAAAGTTCTTTCACCATCAAAATATATCCTCTTCCCACAAGAAGATTCAAAGGTAGCTGCTGAAGAATTTCCACAAAGTCTATCTCTTCAAAGTCTAAGTCCAAACGGAGGCCCCAATCATATTTCTTTGTTTTAAATTCCTGTATTCCATTTTGTCTTGGGACCTCCTCCTTCTTCTTCTGTATCTTTCGCAGACTTGTGGTGGATATGTTCCCAGCGTCTCCTTGCTTGTATTCCACAGATGTCAACTTTTGGTTGTTGCTTCCCAGGATTACTTCTTCTTTTTCTTGTTGTTTAGTCTCTTCCAGCTCTGTAGATATTGTTTCCCAATCAGCTGTGGATTCTTTCTCATTGAGGTCCTCAATACAAAGAGCAGAGTTGCCTGTTCCCAAGGTCATAGTCTCAAGTTGTTTATTCATGGCCAAGCTCTGCTCCTGTAAGATTCCCACCAATTGAAACATCCTTTCGATTTCCACTAGTAACTTTCCTTCCACAGCCATTGTATCCATTGTAGTTTCACAGAATTCCCCCTAGGGGGAATCTGGTTACTTAGTTGCCTTTTCACCAACAATCCTTTAACTGATTGTTATTACTTTGTTTCCAACAGTTTTAGCTCAATTATAACTCGTCTTAGTCCAGAGGGATCTTAAATGACAATTTCTCACTTTAAACCGCCCGTTTGGCAGCTTTGACAGCTGTCAAACTCCGCAGCTCTTACACAGGCACAAAGGCAGGACGTTCCTGAGCCCGGGAGGGGGGGTTGTTTAAAGCAAAAGGAGGGTTTCCAAAACTCCACTCTCCAGCCCAAAATTTCCTTTAGTTAAATCTTGGAAGTTAATGTCCTTTTTAACTCACCCCACCAAGGGTAGGCTCTCCAGCTTAGCTCTTATGGCGTTGCTTAGATCTTCTGCAAGGGGGGGGTGCGGACTTCCTTTTAACACACACCCCGGTCGTCTCTAATTCAAGGTAAAAATTTTTAAAGTCCCAATCCGTCTTACTCACGGGTAGTTCTTTCAGTCCAGATTTTCAAGGAAGGAAGTCGGCGCTCTCTGGTTATGGCTCGCGGCTTCGCTCTACCAAGGTAGTGATCGACTCTCAGTGCCACGCCACCCCCGTATCCCCTCCGCAGCCTTTAAAAAGGCTCTTTGCGAATCAGGGGGGGCGCTTAAGGCACCCGCCGAGTCTTCAGTCCGCAGGCTTCCGCGCCTGCGGTTTTTAAGGGTCCCCGCGTCGCCGGCGCGGCAAAGACCCATCCTCGGTAGAGCCGATTCCCTCCGCAGCTCGGAGGGAATCCGCCATTTCCAGATCGCGTCAACCCGGAAGTCCGCGGAAACACCTCTTACTGGTTTTCCCCTCCTTCTTACGCGCCTCGCTGGAGTTTGAAAACCCGCGCACGCTCGCTTCTCCAATCTCCATTGGCTCCTCGGGTGGCACAGTAGACGCTGGCATGTCTGGAATGCAGTTGTCATGCCAACGCTCTGCTCTCCCTTCCCGCCTTTCCAGAGCGCGCGTCTCTTGTCGGACTCCTACAGCGAGCGCCAACTTGGTCAGCTGGTCCATCGATTCCGGGCAGGGTGAGCGGGAAAGTTCGTCTCTCACCCAAGGGGATAAGCCCTCCTCAAACAACATTTGAATAGGTTCCGAACTCAGATCCCACCCAAGTTTATGGATCAGCATAGCAAATCTCAACCAGTACTCTCTCACTGACTGGTTTCCTTGTTTGCACCCCATCAGTTCTTTGCGCGTCATGCTCAGTTCAACATCGCTCGAGAACATGTGATCCATCGCGCTAAAAAACTTTCTCAGGTCCTTCAAGGCCGCGTTCTCCGCTGCCATTAAGGGTCGAACCCAATCTCTGGCCCGCCCCTCCAGGTGCCCCACCACGAAAGCGACTCTTCCCCCATCGTGGGCAAAGTCATCGTACTACAGCTCCAGCGCATACTGCACTTCTGTCTTAAAAGCGTTATAATCTCTGGGGTTGCCCCCAAACTTCTGCACAAGTCCCGGTACCTTTCTTGAGATGGGGGTAATCTTCCCCTGGGCATCATGTGTCCTCCTTTCATCCAGCCGCGCCGCTAGTAGAGCCAGTTGCTGCTCCAAGTCTCGGTTTCTCTCCTCCAGACTCTGTCCGCCTTTGGCCACCTCTCCTGCGCCGGCTCCTCCGGTTTGACTCATGATTGTACCCCGGTCCTCTTGCACACAAGCAACGTAAGGGACTCACGAATTGCTGTCACGGGAATTGGGGTTGCTTGTGTGTAAACCTCTAGCTGTTCCAAACTGCTTAGGGTCGGTTGTGTCTTTCCCTGACTGAGCAGCCTTGGCGCTGCTGCTCAGTCGCTAGCAGAATCCGTGAGTGAGCGTCTCCTAAATTTCCTCCAGCATAAGAATTCCTTAACGGACAACCTTCGCCTCACCTCTCTGCGCGGAAGCCTTCTGCGCAGAGTGGGCGTGCCGAGTGGTGGTCCTCCACCCTCCCCACTGACTTCACTGGAAGAGTCTCGGAGCCTCCCCTCCAAACTGCTCTCTGCCTCTCCCTTCTTCCTGGTGTCACCTGGACTTCTTTCCCCAGAGGACGTTCTCTCTCTTCCCTTACTAGTCCCCTCTCCTGCAGAATCTGGGAGCCTCGCCTCTCCACTATGCTCTGATGTCAGTTCCCTGACATCCACTTCACTCCCAGGGCCCTCCCCCTCCCCCTCCCCCGTCCTTTCCTCGGACGGTGATGCAGGAAGCCCCCGGAAGGAACTCTCCCGTCCATCTGATGATTCAAACATCCCTCTCCATTTGCTGCTGTCTCTCCTCTCTCCCCAATCTCCCCAGTCGGATTCTTCTTCGGATAATTCCCCTTCCTCCTGGTCGGAGGCGGGAAAACCCTCAAACTCTTCCTCTTCATCGGTGGTGCCAAATTGCTCCCCCCAGAATCTCTCTGGTGGTTTGGGCTTTCTCGGATACCTGCTATGAAACTCCTCCTGCAGATACTCATCCCTAATCTCTTCTGCTGTGACCCATGTGTTTTCCGCTTCTGACTCCCCCTCCCACGCCACCAAATATTCCACTCGCCCCCCTCTCCACCTGGAATCGAGAATTTCAGCTGCATGGCCACTGAGTTCCCTTTCCTCCATCTGTGGATGCAAGGGTGTTTCACTTTGCTGACCCAGAAATTCCCTCCCCTCCCTGAACAGTGAGAGTAAGGACCTATGGAACACGGGGTGCAGTTTCATGTGAGATGGCAATTTGAGCCTAAAGGCCACCGGGTTAACTTGCTGGGCTACTTCGAACGGTCCCAGTCTCTTTGGCCGTAGTTTCTTGCACCCTCCTTTGAAAGGTAACCCTTTGGTAGACAACCACAACCGGTCCCCCACTCTAATGGTTTCTCCCTCTCTGCGGTGCTTGTCTGCCTGCCTCTTGTACTCTTCCTTGGCCCTTTCCAGGTTTAGCTTAAGCTGTTGGTGTAAAGCCTCCATCTCTTCCACAAATTTTTCAGCTGCAGGAACACTCCAACTTCCCTCCCCTTCCCCTGGGAAAGCCCTGGGGTGACACCCGTAATTCGCCATAAACGGACTCATCCCTGTGGACACATGTTCTGCGTTATTGTATGCAAACTCAGCCAGCGCTAAGTTGTCCACCCAATCATTCTCCCTCTCGTTGACGTAGCAGCGTAGATATTGTTGAAGTATGCTGTTAGCTCTCTCTGCTTGTCCGTGGTTTCTGGATGTCTGGCCGTCGAGAAACTAACCTCGACATCCAGCAGGCGCATAGAATCATAGAATCATAGAGTTGGAAGAGACCACAAGGGCCATCGAGTCCAACCCCCTGCCAAGCAGGAAACACCATCAGAGCACTCCTGACATATGGTTGTCAAGCCTCTGCTTAAAGACCTCCAAAGTAGGAGACTCCACCACACTCCTTGGCAGCAAATTCCACTGTCGAACAGCTCTTACTGTCAGGAAGTTCTTCCTAATGTTTAGGTGGAATCTTCTTTCTTGTAGTTTGGCTCCATTGCTCCGTGTCCGCTTCTCTGGAGCAGCAGAAAACAACCTTTCTCCCTCCTCTATGTGACATCCTTTTATATATTTGAACATGGCTATCATATCACCCCTTAACCTCCTCTTCTCCAGGCTAAACATGCCCAGCTCCCTTAGCCGTTCCTCATAAGGCATCGTTTCCAGGCCTTTGACCATTTTGGTTGCCCTCCTCTGGACACGTTCCAGTTTGTCAGTGTCCTTCTTGAATTGTGGTGCCCAGAACTGGACACAGTACTCCAGGTGAGGTCTGACCAGAGCAGAATACAGTGGCACTATTACTTCCCTTGATCTAGATGCTATACTCCTATTGATGAGGCCCAGAATTGCATTGGCTTTTTTAGCTGCCGCGTCACACTGTTGGCTCATGTCAAGTTTGTGGTCAACCAAGACTCCTAGATCCTTTTCACATGTACTGCTCTCAAGCCAGGTGTCACCCATCTTGTATTTGTGCCTCTCATTTTTTTTGCCCAAGTGCAATACTTTACATTTATCCCTGTTAAAATTCATCTTGTTTGTTTTGGCCCAGTTTTCTAATCTGTCAAGGTCGTTTTGAAGTGTGATCCTGTCCTCTGGGGTGTTAGCCACCCCTCCCAGTTTGGTGTTGTCAGGGCTGCCTCAGGTCTCAGCTCACAAAAGACCAACGCCAAGCTCTTCTTATATACAAGGGTGTTTATTGCAGTTCATTATGGGTTCCACAACCGAGGCGTGCAGCCCCGCGTCTCTTTCTCCTAGACATTAGAAGTCCCCTCTGAATCGGTCCCACCCCTACACCAGTTTAATAAGCTAACGCTGCCCCACCTCTTTCTCTCTTTCCTTTTCCGCAGGGTCTTTCTGCCCGTCGGGGTTCCTCCCCTCCTGCTTTCTCCTGAAGCGGAGTCTCCAGACTGCTCCTGCCCCCTCCTGCGGGCTTTGGGTCCTGGCCCCTCCTCCTCCGGGCTCCCTGTTCTCCCGCGCGCCTCCTCATTTGAACTTGGCGCGCGCGCCCAACTTCTGACCTTCCTTTTGACAGTTATGCTACTCCCCTCACTGCTTTCCTCCCCTTCCGGGAGAACGGCTTGCTCTGATCCCTCCCCTTTCTCTGTCGCCGGAGCTGTTCCCTCTGACACACTGGACCCTCCCCCTCCCTCGCTGCGCTCTGGTGGGGAGGCTGGCCCTGATTCCCAGCTGCCGCTTTGGGGTCCCCTGCTGGCCCCCCGCTCCTGACACTTTCCCCCCGGGGCTCCCCTTGCCCTTACCACAGGCGCCCCTTTCTGGGAATCCTCTGATTTGCTGGAGAGACTCATGGAATCCCCTGCGTCATTGCTATCCTCTTCCTCGCTCTCCTGGGATTCCTCTCCATCGCTCTCCATTTCCTGCCTTCCCTGTGCCTCTGTCCCTGTACCCCTGACATCCATCCCCCCCTCGAAGCCCCCCCTTCCCCCCTCCCGCTGCTCGGGTGCAGGTTCCGGAAGCTCCTCAGTCGCTGGGGTAGATCTTGGATAAAGTTCGTCGACGTCAATCGTCTCTGCTTCCAGCTCATTGCTTGTGTGCTCGAAACCAAGGTCCTCTCCTAACACGTCCATGTCCTCCCCTCCCCCTGTCTCTTCGGACGTTGCTGTCTGCCAGGGCCCCCTCAGCAATCTCCTGCGCCACTCATCCTCTGGTTGGTCGTCCCACCAGTAAGAGCGATCCGTGTCCACCCCCGAGCACGATCCCCTTGGAGGACTCAATTTTGGCGTGGTCTCCTCTGCTGAGTAGAACCCCCGGAAGGTGCTGCCTGAAAGTGTAGGCGTAAAAAGCCAGTCGTCGAAAAATTCCGCTGGCATGGGCCTGTGTGGGAAGAGTGCATGGAACTCGTCCTTAAGAAGGGGCTCCTCCAGAGCATAGCCCGGCACCCAACTGTTGGCACTGGCCGGGGTACCCTCTCTGGCGAGGAGGTATTCTACTCCCTCCTCCCCCCATCTCGAGTCCAGAATTTCTGTGACCTCGTTGAGTGTCTCGGCCTTCGGTGACTTCCCCCCCCCCCTTGGGGACTCCCTGCGTGGGTCCGGTGCCGTCCCTGGCTCCTGAAACCTGTGTGGGGCTTTGTAGGGCGTAAGCACCGACCTATGAAAGACCGGGTGCATTCGGGAACCTTCTGGGAGGGTCAACCGATAAGCTACGGTGTTGATCTTGGCCTCAACTTGGTATGGCCCCAGCTGTCTGTGTCCTAGCTTCTTCTTGGCTAACGACTTGGTAGGCGCCGCCTGGGCTGCCAACCATACCCAGTCCCCCACCTGTATGTCTTCCCCTGCCCTCCTGTGCCTGTCTGCCTGCACCTTGTAGGCATGTTTAGCCAGCTCTAAGTGCCGTCGGAGCTCCTCGTGGACCTCCTGCAATTCTGCGGCCAAATGCTCCGCTCCCTGCGTCGCTACCTGCACCGTCGTCTCCACTCCCGGAAAGGTTCTGGGATGCCGCCCATTGTTGGCGAAGAACGGCGTCACCCCCGTGGACGCCTGCTTCGTGTTGTTGTAGGCAAACTCGGCCATCGGCAAGTAGTCCACCCAAGTCGCAGGCTTCTGATTGGCGTAACAGCGCAGGTACTGCTGCATGATGGCATTGACCCTTTCCGCTTGGCCGTTGGTCTGCGGGTGTCTCGCCGACGCTAAGTTGATCTTGACGTTCAGGATACCCAGGAGCTTCTGCCAAAAACTGGAAACGAACTGGCGACCGCGGTCGGACAGGATGGATCGCGGCAAGCCGTGCACCCTGAACACGTGGTCTATGAACAGTTTGGCTGTTTGCTCCGCTGTCGCCACCTTCGCGCAAGGAATGAAATGCGCCATCTTGGTGAACAGGTCTACAACCACAAGCACCGCCGTCTTGCCTCACGAACTGGGCAGATCAGTGACAAAGTCCAGCGCCACCCTCTGCCACGGTTGCAGTGGCGTCTCCAACGGTTCCAGCAGTCCCGCTGGTTTCTGGTGCACTGGCTTGGACCTTTGGCAAGTGTCACACCTGGCGACGTAGTCCGCGACCTCCCCTCGCATCTGGGGCCACCAAAAGTCTCTGGCCACTAATTCCGCCGTCTTTTCCTTGCCGAAGTGGCCAGCGCTGGGTGGTCGTGCAACTGCTGCAGAACCTTCGCGCGGAGATCGTCTCCCGGAACGTAGAGAGCACCTTTACGGGTTAGCAGGCCGTCGCGTATCTGGAACTCGTCGTCCCTCGCTGTGCCTCTCCGCACCTCTTCCATCTTGGACTGTGCGAACGGATCCGTCTGCAAAGCGCGACGCACCGCCTCCAGGTCCACGGCGGCTGAAGCGCACGCCCACACCTGTGGTGCAAAAATGTGCTTGGCTCCCACAGGTGCCGCTTCCTCGAGATACTGCGGTTTCCTGGAGAGCGCATCTGCTATGACATTGTTGTCGCCTGGGATGTACTCAATCCTGAAATCGAAGTCCGCAAAGAACTCTGCCCAGCGTATGTGCCTCTGGCTCTGTAGCTTCGCCGTGCGCCAGTACTCTAGGTTCTTGTGGTCCGTGCGGACCTGCACGGTGTGCTTGGCTCCAATGAGGAAGTGCCTCCACGCCTTGAAAGCCGCGTGGATGGCCAGCAACTCCCTGTCCCAGATGGTGTAGTTCTGTTCCGACTTGCTGAGCTTCCGGGAGTAGAAAGCGCAGGGCCTCCAGTTCCCCTGCGGGTCTTCCTGTAAAAGGACGGCCCCCACCGCTCTGTCAGATGCGTCAGTCTCAACCCTCATGGGCCTGCCGGGATTCACGTGTAGCAGCTGTTCTTCGGACGCGAAGAGACTCTTAAGTCTCCTGAAGGACTGCTCCGCCTGGTCCGTCCAGGTGAACTTCTTCTTCTTGGAGCTGAGAGTGTCCGTGATAGCTGCCGTCTCCCTGGCGAAACCCCTGATGAACTTGCGGTAAAAGTTGGCGAAGCCGACGAACCTCTGGACCTCCTTCCGATTTCGCGGGCTTTTCCAGTCCAACACCGCGCGGACCTTGGCGCTGTCCATGGCTAGTCCCCCATGGCTGCCCCTCCTCTTGGCCCTCCTCCTCCTGACCGGTCTGGATGCAATGCTGCGCGCAATAGGACGAGCCGAAAGTGAGCTGCCGCTGGTACCACGCCATGGTTGGGCTGTGCCTATCCAGCCAACTCATGCCTAACACTATAGGTGTGTCTGACAGGCGGGTGACGTTGAAACTGATGACTTCTCGGTGATTGCCAATCTGCATTACCATGGGTGGCGTCTGTTGTACCACCTGCCCACCCAGCAGCTTCCTGCCATCCACTGTGACGACGTTCAATGGCAGCGTGGCTGGTAGGAGCTCTATGCGATGCTGCTTGACGAAGTGCACCCCCACGAAGTCTGCGTTGCTCCCACTGTCAATTGTAATGGGGACTTCCAGGGTGCGTCCATTAGGTAGCTGGAGAGTTGCAGTGAGCTGCACCACTGGCTTGGGTGGCAGGGGGTTTGTATGCTGCAAAAGCGCTGGGGACTGTCCTACTGACTCGCCTGGCTGTGCCCCAGCATTTCTGCTTCCAGCCAGGCATTGTCGTTTCCCTGAAATTGCTCTTCAGGTAGTGCTGCTGCAGTTACTGTTGCTAAGGCTGCAGTGTGCTTTTGGAGCCTCTGGGGACACTCTTTGGCCATGTGCATCGCACTGTCACAGATGTAACACTTCCTGTTCCCTCTAGGAGGCTTCGTCTTGACTGCTCCGGACGCTGGGGCTCCGGCAGCTGACTGAGCCTGTGCACCACCAAGTTCCATTGGTTCCTCCCCTGCCTGCAGCTGAGGTGAGGGACGCGTATGTCCTAGATCCCTGGGAAGGAAAGGAGGCGCTCTAGAGGGTGTGTGAAGCTGGCGACCCTCCTCATTGCGCCAAGGGCGTTCTTCGTGGCGCACTCCAATGGCGAGCGCCCGCTGCACAAGTTCTGCTAGGGTTTGAGGTCTGACCCCCCTTGCCAATTCATCTTTTACAGGGCCAGACAACCCCTCCCAAAACAAGTCTCTTACTGCCAGGGAATCTTTCTCCCATTTCAGTACATTCAGCAAGGCAAAAAACCTAACATGATACTGACGTACTGTAGCCTTGCCTTGCCTTAAACCATGCAGCTCCTTGCGTGCTATATCCACATCCACGGTAGATTGGAAGCAAGCGTCCATGGCTTTGATAAATTCATCTGAGTCCCTTCGAGCAGGACAATCTTCGCGCCACAGATTGCGCAGCCAAGCCCTCGCTTCCCCATGCAAGTGGGACACAATGAACCCCACCTTCTCCTCCTCATCTTTAAAGTCGTCGCGAAGCAAATGCAACGCATATTCGACGTCTGCTCAAAAACTGGGGTACTGCTTCAGGTTCCCATCAAAGTGGGCTACCAAGTTGCCTCCCCTTCTGCCCAGTCCTACGCCTGCAGATCTGGACCCCGGGAATCCCACTTGGCATGCATGATCCCACCTGGCTTGCAGATCCTGGCATCGCTTTTCCGCCTCTTCCCCCTTCTTCTGGGAGACCACTACCGCAGTGGTAAGCTGGGAGACTGCGTTGCGTAGATCAGCTATCTGCTCCTCCATACTCATGGCCGCCAAACTTCGTGAGCTTCGCAAAAAAATTTTTGCGTACTTTTGGGAGGGGACTTACTGTCAGGGCTGCCTCAGGTCTCAGCTCACAAAAGACCAACGCCAAGCTCTTCTTATATACAAGGGTGTTTATTGCAGTTCATTATGGGTTCCACAACCGAGGCGTGCAGCCCCGCGTCTCTTAGCCTAGACGTTTGAAGTCCCCTCTGAATCGGTCCCACCCCTACACCAGTTTAATAAGCTAACGCTGCCCCACCTCTTTCTCTCTTTCCTTTTCCGCAGGGTCTTTCTGCCCGTCGGGGTTCCTCCCCTCCTGCTTTCTCCTGAAGCGGAGTTTCCAGACTGCTCCTGCCCCCTCCTGTGGGCTTTGGGTCCTGGCCCCTCCTCCTCCGGGCTCCCTGTTCTCCCGCGCGCCTCCTCATTTGAACTTGGCGCGCGCGCCCAACTTCTGACCTTCCTTTTGACAGTTATGCTACTCCCCTCACTGCTTTCCTCCCCTTCCGGGAGAACGGCTTGCTCTGATCCCTCCCCTTTCTCTGTCGCCGGAGCTGCTCCCTCTGACACACTGGACCCTCCCCCTCCCTCGCTGCCCCATGATATTCTTGTAAAGAAGCTGGTAAAATGCGGTCTTGACTATGCTACCACTCAGTGGATTTGTAACTGGCTGACTGACCGATCCCAAAGAGTGCTCATCAATGGTTCCTCTTCATCCTGGAGAAGAGTGACTAGTGGGGTGCCACAGGGTTCTGTCTTGGGCCCGGTCTTATTCAACATCTTTATCAACGACTTGGATGATGGACTCAAGGGCATCCTGATCAAATTTGCAGATGACACCAAACTGGGAGGGGTGGCTAACACCCCAGAGGACAGGATCACACTTCAAAATGACCTTGACAGATTAGAGAACTGGGCCAAAACAAACAAGATGAATTTTAACAGGGAGAAATGTAAAGTATTGCACTTGGGCAAAAAAATGAGAGGCACAAATACAAGATGGGGGACACCTGGCTTGAGAGCAGTACATGTGAAAAGGATCTAGGAGTCTTGGTTGACCACAAACTTGACATGAGCCAACAGTGTGACGCGGCAGCTAAAAAAGCCAATGCAATTCTGGGCTGCATCAATAGGAGTATAGCATCTAGATCAAGGGAAGTAATAGTGCCACTGTATTCTGCTCTGGTCAGACCTCACCTGGAGTACTGTGTCCAGTTCTGGGCACCACAGTTCAAGAAGGACACTGACAAACTGGAACGTGTCCAGAGGAGGGCAACCAAAATGGTCAAAGGCCTGGAAACGATGCCTTATGAGGAACGGCTAAGGGAGCTGGGCATGTTTAGCCTGGAGAAGAGGAGGTTAAGGGGTGATATGATAGCCATGTTCAAATATATAAAAGGATGTCACATAGAGGAGGGAGAAAGGTTGTTTTCTGCTGCTCCAGAGAAGCGGACACGGAGCAATGGATCCAAACTACAAGAAAGAAGATTCCACCTAAACATTAGGAAGAACTTCCTGACAGTAAGAGCTGTTCGACAGTGGAATTTGCTGCCAAGGAGTGTGGTGGAGTCTCCTACTTTGGAGGTCTTTAAGCAGAGGCTTGACAACCATATCTCAGGAGTGCTCTGATGGTGTTTCCTGCTTGGCAGGGGGTTGGACTCGATGGCCCTTGTGGTCTCTTCCAACTCTATGATTCTATGATTCTATGAGTCTATGATTCTAAAAGGGGAAAAGAGGCGGTCCTATGGTAAGCGGAGGTACAGGACGCCTAGGGCAGAGCGCACCTTTGAGAATTGGTTGGATGGGTACCAGGTTTTCATGGGAGTTGTGTGTGCAGCTTATCCTCGGCGCTCCATGGATTTGGTTGCTTATCTGGCTCACGTGAGGAGGGCACATGCTCTCGCGGGAGAAAATGCCGCTTTAACGTACAATGAGAATTTCCGTAGAAACGCTTCTCTCCTGCCTTCCACCCACTGGGATCTAACGGATCCTAATTACTGGGGCGAGGACGTCAATCCCTACATCGAAAAGAAAAATCAGGACTCATCCAAGGCGGGTAAGACAGAGGTGAAGCGGCGCCGTCAGTGCTGGGAGTACAACAGGGGTGTATGCTCGCGACCCTCCTGTAAGTATCTGCATGAATGTGAGCGGTGCTGGGGTAACCACCCCGCCTCTGCCTGCTTCAAGAACAAACAGTAGCCCTTTCGGGGGGCGGGGGTTCTTCCACAACAATAACAGGGGTGCCCCCGGATCCACCCGCCAGGGGCCTGGTAACCGCCAGTAACTTGCACCTGGGTTTAGCCTCCTCCCCCATCAAACTTCAGCCCCTCAAAACCTTACTGGACCAGTATCCCGATCGAACAGCTGCACAATACCTTTGGGAGGGGTTCTCCAAGGGGTTCAGAATCCCCGTGGCTTCCCCCCCAACACCGGGAACCCACAAAATCAAAAGTCTGTTAAGGAAAGACCAGAGATAGTTAGAAAAAAGATAGAGAAGGAAATCAAGGCAGGGAGGGTGGCAGGCCCCTTTGCCGAACCCCCCTTTGAAGGACTTCACCTATCCCCTCTGGGCATTGTACTAAAGAAGACCCCAGGGGAATTCCGCATGATACACAACCTTTCCCACCCAAGGGGAGGCTCTGTCAATGATGCGATCCCCCAGGAGCTTTGTACAGTAAAATACGCCTCCTTTGACCAAGCAGTGAAAATGATTCGGCGATTTGGGCAGGGGGCACTTCTAGCCAAATGCATCATCGAGTCGGCATTCTGCCTCCTTCCCGTCCACCCAGCTGATTTCCGTTGGTTGGGCTTTAGATTTGACGGAGCGTATTTCATTGACAAAGCAATGCCGATGGGTTGTTCCGTGGCTTGCTCAGCCTTTGAGTCGTTTAGTACGTTTTTGGACTGGGCCCTACGCTTCAGGACAGGGTCGTTGGGCGTGTCGCATTGTCTTGATGATTTTATTTTGGTGGCAGATAACAGGCAGCGATGCTCCGCCCTCTTGGAGGCCTTCACGGCTTTAGCTGGTGAGCTAGGGGTGCCGCTAGCCGCCGAAAAGACGGAGGGTCCAGCCACCTCTATTGTCTACTTTGGCATCGAGTTAGATACCGTGGCCCAGACCTCTAGACTGCCCGAGAATAAATTGATCGCTCTTAAAGCACTGATACAGCAGCTGCTACCCCTGAGGAAGGTTACCTTAAGGCAAGTTCAGTCCCTGCTAGGCCACCTAAATTTCGCCTGTAGGGTAGTGGCGCCGGGCCGCCCCTTTTGTGGCCGCCTGGCCAGATTGGCCACTGGTCTCAGGGCACCACAGCATAGGGTGCGCCTCTCCAAAGAAGTTAAGGCAGATCTGGGAGTTTGGTTACAGTTCCTCGACAAGTACAACGGTATATCCTTGTGGCAAGACTCCATGGCGCTCAACGCTGATTTCCAAGTTCAGTCAGATGCAGCAGGTTCCTTGGGTTTCGGGGTTTACTTCAGGGGCCAGTGGTGTGCCAAAAAGTGGCCTGCAGACTGGCAGGGCCAGCCCATTACTCGGGACCTTACATTCTTGGAATTTTTCCCTATCGTGGTGGCAGTACATCTTTGGTCGGAGCAGTTCCGCAACCATAGGGTTTGTTTCAACACAGATAACCAGGCAGTGGTAGCGGTTCTTTCTCAGCAGTCCGCGCGCTCCACCAGGGTGGGTAACTTGTTACGGTCCTTCGTCCTCCTGTGTTTGGAGCAGAATATATATTTTTCAGCCAAATTCGTACCTGGCATTAATAATGACATCATGGATGCTCTGTCTCGTTTTCAGATGGAGCGCTTTCGCTCATTAGCGCCGGAAGCGGAACAATCATCAATGCCTTTCCCGGAGCATCTCTGGAGCCTTGGGAGCAGGAAATGATGAAGGGAGTATTCGGTGCAGTTGCCCCTTCCACAATGAGATCATACAAGAAGGCTTGGGCTGACTTTTTAAAGTTCCGCAGCAGTATACCCAGCGCAAAGCAGAATTCCATTCCCTCAACAAGGGAGGTCCTCCACTACTTAACCCATCTGAAGGAGCTGGGCAGGGCACCAAAGACTCTCAATATTCAGTCCGCGGGGATTTCCTATTTTTGTAAAGCCTTTTTCGCCATCGACCCGTGCGCACAATTTATCGTGCGTAAGACCTTAGAGGGCTGGCGCCAGCTACAGCCCCCCAGCTCTGACAAGAGGAGGCCCATAACGTATGATATTTTGACTCAGATACAAAATTACGAGAAATATGCTGGTCAAAATATGAAGTGCGCCTATTCTCTGCCGCTTATTCCGTAGCCTTCTTTGGTGCCCTGCGCATAGGTGAGGTAGTCTGCGAGGGAGGGGTTGCCCACGGCCAGAGGGGCATCCTGTTAAGTGATCTGACCCTATCAGAGACTGACCTGATGGTTCAAGTACGGAGCTCTAAGACGGACCAACAGGGCAGAGGGGCCCTCCTTCGGCTACCAGCTGCACAGGCTAGTGGTCCCTGCCCGGTGAGGGATATGAGGCGTTTCCTCTACTTAAGACCCAGTAGCCCCGGCCCCCTATTTATTCACGCGGATGGATCGCTCTTGGCCAGGCATCAGTTTACGCGGGTGATGCGCTTGGCATTGTCAGCTTGCGGTCTGTCCGCGGCCGAATTTGCGGCTCACTCCTTTCGGATAGGGGCAGCAACCACTGCAGTGCACCTTGGGCTCTCAGCAGACAGGATAAAGGACTTGGGGCGGTGGAGATCTAATGCATACAGAGCTTATGTGAGAAAGAATTTATGACTAGCTGTGGGGTTTCCTGACCGTGGTTTTCTGCCTGTTTGCTTTTCAGAATACAAGAGGGTGCGCATTTGGCTGGTGGGCCACAGCGTCGTGCATTGGGCCAAGAATCGTGCCATGAACACCGGTTTGGGTATAAATCTGAGCTTGCCTGCAAATGTAGAGCTGGCGTGGATAGCGCATAGAGGGATGCGCTGGAGCGAATTCAAGCCAGCCGTGATGGCGAGAGCTGCCTCGGAGGGCCCACCTGATGCCCTGGTTGTCCAGTTGGGGGGAAACGACTTAGCGTATCGCAAAGCTATTGACTTGAGATGAAACATTTTTGACGATTTTGCTGATCTGATGGCGACTTACCCAAACATTACGATCTTGTGGTCCTCGCTGCTTGAGAGGAGGACGTGGAGGGATTGTGTGAGCCCGGTTGGAATCAACAAGGCAAGAAAGGTCTTGGAACGGGCTGTGGAACGTAGAGTGGTGGCTCTGGACGGGTGCGTCATTAGGCACCCAGGCATCCAGTACAGCAACAAGGCCCTCTACAGACGGGATGGCGTGCATCTGTCAGATGCTGGAAATGATATTTGGTTGGGGGACATCATAGCAGGGATTACGGATTGGTTACAGGCTTGAAGGTATTGGCGGCGAGCTTTGCTTGATTGGCGGTTAGGCATTGGCAGGGGTAATTGTTATGCAAATGAGGGGGGAAGGAAGCGCCATCACCTTCCCCCAATGAAAATGGGTATTCCGGTAGAGGACTCCGGGGGGCGTTGCCTTGTCCGAAACCTAGGGAGGTAAGGGCCTCCGGCACGCCCCCGAGCGGTGACACCCGTGGGATCCTAGTTGGCGTACTTCAACAGGACTCCCACGGCTTGTGGACAACCCTTCCCGGTCTCCATGCCGGTTAGTCGATAGGAGCCAATGCCTAAGGCCAATACCTTCCAATTCTGTAATCAATACAGTTGTGGCCTTTTTATGCCCATTAACCTTAAATAATGTGTCCCGTGTCTTTATTTCACATGGGGGAGGGGACTTGCCACGCAAAGCCATTTCCGAGCTAGAGAGGAGAGGGGGTTGCGGGCTAACCCCTCCCACACACTCCACTCGCGGGGACTGGCCTTTTGCCCCCGCGAGAACAGGGGAATCCCCGGGCATGCCGGCAACCCTGCCCGCCAATTGGTGGGGCCGGGGCGGCGGGGCCTAGCCCATTTAAGGCCAGGCACGTCCGGGGACCGCCCTCTTTGCCCCGTTCCAGCTCACCGGTTATCCCATCCCAACCACCCTTTAGGCTTAGCTAGATATGACCTTGCTATGGACTTCGGTTGGTCGCCGCAAGGGGCCTGGTAGGAATTTTTCCAACTTGGCGCACTTCCAGCCTTTTGGTTTTTTCGCCTACCTCGTAGCAAACGTCACAACTTCTCAGTATTGGCGGTTAGGCATTGGCAGGGGTAATTGTTATGCAAATGAGGGGGGAAGGAAGCGCCATCACCTTCCCCCAATGAAAATGGGTAGTCCGGTAGAGGACTCCGGGGGGCGTTGCCTTGTCCGAAACCTAGGAAGGTAAGGGCCTCCGGCACGCCCCCGAGCGGTGACACCCGTGGGATCTTAGTTGGTGTACTTCAACAGGACTCCCACGGCTGGTGGTTAACCCTTCCCGGTCTCCATGCCGGGTAGTCGATAGGAGCCAATGCCTAAGGCCAATACCTTTCAATTGTGTAATCAATAAAGTTGTGGCCTTTTTTATGCTCATTAACCCAGTGTTTCCCAACCTTTTTTGGGCAAAGGCACACTTGTTTCATGAAAAAAATCTCGAGGCACACCACCATTACAGCCCCGTGACGTCAGCGCGCAGCGTCACGCCGGGAGGGACATGAATTGCTAGCAAATTACATAATCACCTCCTTGAGGGCTGGCTCATCTTCTCCGAAGGCAGAACCCCATTAATTAACAGCACAGACTCACACCATAGCCAAGACGAGGGGGAAAAACCTCAGTCATGCACAGTCATGCACATGTGGGGGCTAAATGAGGACGAAGACCGGGCAGAGAGCAGGGTTCAAATCACCCCACCTGGCCAGGACAATCCCTGGGTGCTCCCTTGGGCCACTCGCCTGACCCACCTCGCAGGGCTGTTGTTGCGAGGATAACACGGGGAGAACCACGCGCGCCCCCGGGAGCTCCTTGGAGGAGAAAGCGGGCGATGAATGCAATGCACGAAATATATGAGAGGCGACCAGGTTTTGCAGATGAGGGGCCCCCGCCAGCCTCCGCTTCCAACACCCGGCGCAACGACGCCGAAGTTTCTCCCCGGGCTCGGCTCGGGGAGCAGCGCTGCTCCCCCCGGCTCCCCTTTGCCCTCCCGGCTCTCTCTGCCGCCCACTGGGGACCCCCCTCACCTGCCAAGTCCGGAGCGCCGGTGGAAGTTGCATGCATGCATGCAGGGCGCCGCGTTGCCATTGCATTGTACTGCACTCCATGCAACGCCTGCACACATGCATTGCCTTGCACGCACGCCAAGGGGTCTCCCCGCGGTCCGATGCGTCCCCTCCGGCGCGGATACAGCATTGCAAAAATAACACCCCCCCCCGACGCAGCCCTACCTGGGGGGCAGCCTCCGCCTCCGCCGCTCCGCCTCCGCGGGGATCCCCGGGCTCCATCCTGCCGCCCGATCTCCGCGGGGGCGCAGGCAGGCTGCGTGGGGTCCACGCGGAAGAGCCCCTGCCCGCCCAGCCGCCGCCGCCACGCTCATTCCATGGCCGGGAGAAGAGCGCTTCAAACAAAACGCCCGGCCCGCCAGGCCACGCTGGGAAACGTAGTTTGTGCACCCCGCGCGGGCGCGGAGCCCAAGGGCGAGGGGACTACGGATCCCGGCAGCCCCCGCGCCGGGGACGGAGGGGGAGAGGCCGGGTGCAGGGATGGAGGGACGGGTGGGCGAGCGAGTGAGTGAGTGGCAGCCGCCAAGCCTTGGTCAAGAGCCAGGAAGGGCCTCCCCGGAGGAGGAGGAGGAGGAGGAGGGAGGCGCAGAGCGGGAGGGAGGGAGGGAACCCCAGGGGTCATCTAGTGAGGGCGCCCCAATCGAAAATTTGACTTAAAAAAAAAAATCTTTCGAATTTTTTAATTTTTCCCACGGCACACCAGGCAACATCTCGCGGCACACTAGTGTGCCGCGGAACAGTGGTTGGGAAACACTGCATTAACCTTAAATATTGTGTCCCGTGTCTTTATTTCACAAGGGGGAGGGGACTTGCCACGCAATCCAAGATTCTTCTTTCTATGTAGTTGGAAACCAAAATAACCTGTTTGGCTTTCTTTAGGCTTATTACACTTCGCTTTGCTATTTGTGGGTGAATGAACACCGAAAGAGCAATCGAAGCTTATTCGTCCTTTTTCTATTGAGATGGAACCAAAACACCTATGCTTGATTTGGACTTATAACAAACATGTCATCTGCGATTTTTGGTTGAATGTGCATTCTAACCCCAAAAACACCAATTTGAAATAAGCCCAATTAGAGCTTTATCATCTTCTTTTTATGTAGATGGAACCCAAAACACCTTTTTGCTTTCGTTTGGGGTGATTCTGGCGCACACCCAAATAACACCATGCGAATTGAAAAAAGCCCAATCAAAGCATTCGTCTTCTTTCTACGCATATGGAAGCGAAAAGAAGGTGTTGTGTTATTTTGGTCTCATTACACACACTTTGCGATTTCTGTGTCAATGTGCATTAAAAGCAATGAACACGACATGAAGTAAGCGCAATCCAAGATTCTTCTTTCTATGTAGTTGGAAACCAAAACAACCTGTTTGGCTTTGTTTAGGCTTATTACACCGCTTTGCTATTTGTGAGTGAAGGAACACCGAAAGAGCAATCGAAACTTATTCGTCCTTTTTCTATTGAGAGGGAACCAAAACACCTGGGCTTGATTTGGGCTGGTAACAAACATTTCTGCGATTTTGGGTTGAATGTGCATTCTAACCCCAAAAATACCAATTTGAAATAAGCCCAATCAGAGCTTTATCATCTTCTTTTTATGTAGATGGAACCCAAAACACCTTTTTGCTTTCGTTTGGGGTGATTCTGGTGCACACCGAAATAACACCATGCGAATTGAAAAAAGCCCAATCAAAGTGTCAGGGAACTGACATCGGAGCAGAGGGGAGAGGCGGTGCTTCCCGATTCTGCAGAAGAAGGAACGAGTAAGGGTAGAGAGAGAAGGTCATCTGGGGAAGAATGTCCCGGTGACACCAGGAAGAAGGAAGAGGGAGGAAGCACCTCGGAGGATAGGCTCCGAGATGCTGGCACTGAAGGTAGTGAAGAGAGTGGAGGGGCACCTCTGGGCATGCCCACTCTGCGCAGAAGGGTTACGCGCAGAGAGGCGAGGCGAAGGGTGTCTGTCAATGAGCTTTTATGTTGGAGGAAATTTAGGAAACACCCACTCACGGATACGTCCAGCGACTGAGCAGCAGCAGCACCTAGGCTGCTCAGTCAGGGAAAGACACCACCAACTTCTAAGCAGTTTGGAATAGCTGGAGGTTTACACACAAGCAACCCCATTCCCGTGACAGCAATCCGTGAGTCCCTTACCTTGCTTGTGTGTAAGAGCACTGGGGAACAGTCATGAGTCAAACAGAAGGAGCAGGCGCAGGAGAGGGAGCCAGAGGCGGACAGAGTCTTGAGGAGAGAAACCGAGATCTGGAGAGGCAACTGGCTCTACTAGCGGCGCAGCTGGATGAAAGGAGGACGCATGACGCCCAGGGCAAGATTACCCCCATCGCAAGAAAGGTACCGGGACTTGTGCAGAAGTTTGGGGGGCAACCCCAGAGATTACAACGCTTTTAAAACAGAAGTGCAGTATGCGTTGGACCTCCAGTACGATGACTTTGCCGACGATGGGGGAAGAGTTGCTTTCGTGGTGGGGCACCTGGAGGGGCGAGCTAGAGATTGGGTTCGACCCTTAATGGCAGCGGAGAACGCTGCCTTAAAGGACCTGAGAAAGTTCTTCTCCGCAATGGATCACATGTTTTCGAGCGATGTGGAATTGAGTGTGACGCGCAAAGAACTGATGGGGTGCAAACAGGGGAACCAGTCAGTGAGAGAGTACTGGTCGAGATTTGCTATGCTGATCCATAAACTTGGGTGGGATCTGAGTTCGGAACCTATTCAAATGTTGTTTGAGGAGGGCTTATCCCCTTGGGTGAGAGACGAACTTTCCCGCTCGCCCCGCCCTCAATCGATGGACCAGCTGACCAAGTTGGCGCTCACTGTGGGAGTCAGACAAGAGACACGCGCACTGGAAAGGCGGGAAGGGAGAGCTGAGCGTTGGCATGAGAACCGGATTCCAGACATGCCAGCGTCGGCAGTGCCGCCCAAGGAGCCAATGGAGATTGGAGGAGTGAGCGCGCGCGGATTTTCAAACTCCAGCGAGGTGCGTAAGAACGCTTTTAAAACAGAAGTGCAGTATGCGTTGGACCTCCAGTACGATGACTTTGCCGACGATGGGGGAAGAGTTGCTTTCGTGGTGGGGCACCTGGAGGGGCGAGCTAGAGATTGGGTTCGACCCTTAATGGCAGCGGAGAACGCTGCCTTAAAGGACCTGAGAAAGTTCTTCTCCGCAATGGATCACATGTTTTCGAGCGATGTGGAATTGAGTGTGATGCGCAAAGAACTGATGGGGTGCAAACAGGGGAACCAGTCAGTGAGAGAGTACTGGTCGAGATTTGCTATGCTGATCCATAAACTTGGGTGGGATCTGAGTTCGGAACCTATTCAAATGTTGTTTGAGGAGGGCTTATCCCCTTGGGTGAGAGACGAACTTTCCCGCTCGCCCCGCCCTCAATCGATGGACCAGCTGACCAAGTTGGCGCTCACTGTGGGAGTCAGACAAGAGACACGCGCACTGGAAAGGCGGGAAGGGAGAGCTGAGCGTTGGCAGGAGAACCGGATTCCAGACATGCCAGCGTCGGCAGTGCCGCCCAAGGAGCCAATGGAGATTGGAGGAGTGAGCGCGCGCGGATTTTCAAACTCCAGCGAGGTGCGTAAGAAGGAGGGGAAAACCAATAAGAGGTGTTTCCTATGCCAGCAGCCGGGACATTTTGCCAGAGCATGCCCTCAGAAGAAGGCGTGGCAAGGAATGGTGGGGGCAGTGGGGAGTGAGGAGGAAAAGAAGGAGGCACCGGGAAACGGCAAGGCTTGGCTGCAGGAAAAAGGGCACAGCAGCCAGGCGGGCAACCAGTAGTAGTGCCCAAACCAGACACCCCCCCCCCGAGCAGCCATCGCAATAGAGGTGGTGCTAGAACTCCCAAACGGACACCCCATCAAAGTGAAGGCGCTGCTGGATTCAGGCAGCTCTTGCAACTTCTTTAGCAAGGATTTTGCGCTAGAACACCAGCTACAGGTGGTGCCTTTAGAACATCCCCTGCAAGTAACCACGATAGATGGGAGAGAACTTTTGGGAGGGGATGTAACCCACCAGACCCCTCCCATGAAAATGACGGTTTCCAGACACACTGAGACCATTGCCTTCCACGTAGCCACCCTGGCAGGACCACCCATCATACTGGGAATGAGTTGGCTGGCACTGCACGACCCAGTAGTAGGGTGGCACCAGCGGACAGTCAACTTTGGGTCAGCTCACTGCGTAGAGCATTGCCACGGAGGGGAAACCTCGAGGATGGCAGTAGCCAGGGTGGCAGGGATGGTGGTGGGGGGAAAAGGGAGAGTACCACCTCAGTATGCGGACTTGGAAGAAGTCTTCAGCGAGAAGGAGGCGGATCGGCTACCCCCCCACAGGCCCTTTGACTGCCAGATCAACTTGCTCCCAGACGCTCAGCTGCCAGTGGGCAAGCTGTACGCCATGTCAGATAGGGAGATGCAGGAATTGCGGAAGTTTATTGACAAGAACCTGAAGCGAGGGTTCATAAGGGAATCGAGGGCGGTGGGGGGTAGTCCAGTGTTCTTTGTGGACAAGAGAGACTCTCATGAGCCCAGGCTCGTAGTGGACTACCGTGGATTGAACAGGGTGTCGGAACCAGTGACCTTCCCAATGCCCAGAATTGATGACATTTTGGCCAGGGTAAGGAAGGGGAAGATTTTTGCCAAGTAGGACCTTCGGGGGGCGTACAACTTGATAAGGATGAAGGAGGGGGATGAATGGAAAACCACCATGTTCACCCCTCTGGGAGCCTTTGAGTACTTAGTTATGCCCTTCGGATTACAATCGGGATCGAGCACCTTTCAAGCTTTCATGCACCACGTGCTGGGGTCCCTGCTGTACAAGAATTGTGTGGCTTTTCTGGACGACGTACTCATCTACTCAGAGAATGAGGAGCAGCATGTGAAAGACGTCAGAGAAGTGCTGAAAAGGCTGCAGGAGCATCAGCTGTGGGTCAAACTGGAGAAATGCCAATTCTATGCACGAGAGGTGGAGTTCCTGGGCTACAGGTTGTCAGCGAAGGGTCTGGCCATGGACCCAGGCAAGGTGCAGGCCGTGCTAGAATGGAAGCCTCCCAAGAACCGGAAGGATGTACAGAGGTTTTTGGGGTTTGAAAATTTTTACCGGAAGTTTATCCAGAACTTCGCTTATTTAACAGCACCCATAACAGATTGTCTCAGCAGCAAGAAGAAGTTCGTATGGACGGAGGAGGCCCAAAGTTCCTTTGAAAAGCTCAAGAAGGCGTTTGCGTCGGAAGAGCAGCTCCTGCACGTGGATCTGCGGAAGCCGATAAGGCTAGAGACGGACGCATCAGACAGAGCTGTAGGGGGGATATTGCTTCAGCAGGCAAATGGGGAGTGGAAACCGTGTGCCTTCTTTTCCAGGAAGCTTAACAAGTCGGAGCAAAACTACACAGTGTACGATCGAGAACTGCTGGCAATTCACGAGGCTTTTCGACGGTGGTGACATTTTCTCATAGGCGCACAGCACAAAGTCCAGGTGTGTACTGACCACAAGAACCTGGAATATTGGAGAACGGCAAGAGTGCTCAACCAACGACAGGTGCGGGGGGCTCAAGAGTTTTCCAAGTTTAATTTTGAAATTAGGTACGTGCCCGGGAAGGAAAATGTCAGAGCAGATGCCCTCTCTCGCAAGCCTGAATACGAGGAAGGGGAGGGAGGACCAGAAGCACGACATGTCATTCCCGAGGACAAATGGGTGTGTGGGGGAGTGTTCGTTGGGAGGCAAGAGCTAGCCGGGTTGACGAGGGATGATCAATATGCACAAACCAAAATGCGAGAAATTGATATCACTGGGGAAACTCGGGGGGGGGGTTCGAAGTAAAGGACGGAGCATTGTACTATAGAGGGGTCTTGTACATACCTGAGGGGGAATTGAGAAACAGAATACTCAAACAGATGCATGACAACCCCACGGCAGGACATTTTGGACAACATAAAACTATGTTACTAGTCACCAGGCAGTTTTGGTGGCCACGGGTGAGAGAGGATGTGAAGCAGTATGTACGAGGGTGCCAGGTTTGCCAGAGAGCGAAGGGGGAGAGGTCGGCACCTGCGGGGTTACTGGAACCCTTACCTACACCAGAGAGACCATGGGAGGTGGTATCAATTGACTTTATGACTGATCTACCCAAAGCCAGGGGGAAAACGGCAGTTATGGTGGTAGTTGATTTGATGACAAAAATGTGCCATTTTATTGCGTGCTCGCATGCGGTGACTGCAGAAGAAACGGCCAAGTTGTTTGTAGAGCATGTTTTCAGGTTGCATGGCGCCCCCTTGAGGATTTTATCCGACAGAGGCCAGCAATTCACGTCCCGATTCTGGAGAAAGCTTATGAGTCTGCTGGACGTGGAGGTGGTGTTCTCAACGGCCAGGCATCCGGAGACCAATGGACAGGCAGAGAGAGCGAACAGCGTGCTGCAACAATATCTACGCTGCTACGTCAACGAGAGGGAGAATGATTGGGTGGACAAATTAGCGTTGGCTGAGTTTGCATACAATAACGCAGAACATGTGTCTACAGGGATGAGTCCGTTTATGGCAAATTACGGGTGCCACCCCAGGGCTTTCCCAGGGGAAGGGGAGGGAAGTTGGAGTGTTCCCGCAGCGGAGGAGTTTGTGGAAGAGATGCAGGCTTTACACCAACAGCTTAAGTTAAACCTGGAGAGAGCCAAAGAAGTGTATAAGCGGCAGGCAGACTGGCACCGCAGGGAGGGGGAAAACATAGGAGTGGGGGACCAGGTGTGGTTGTCCACCAAAGGGTTACCGTTCAAAGGAGGGTGCAAGAAGCCAAAGAGGCTGGGACTATTCCAAGTAGTTCAGCAAGTTAATCCGGTGACCTTTAGGCTCAAATTGCCATCTCACATGAAACTGCACCCTGTGTTTCACAGGTCCTTACTTTCACCTTTCAGGGAAGGGAGGGAGTGTCTGGGTCAGCAAAATGAAGCACCCTTGCATCCACAGATGGAGGAAAGGGAACTCAGTGGACATTCAGCTGAGATTCTCGATTCCAGGTGGAAAGGGGGGAGGGGGGAGTATTTGGTGGCATGGGAGGGGGAGCCAGATGAGGAAAACACATGGGTCCCAGCAGAAGAAATGAGGGATGAGTACCTGCAGGAGGAGTTTCATAGCAGGTACCCGAGAAAGCCCAAACCACCAGAGAGATTTTGGAGGGAGCAATTTGGCACCACCAATGAGGAGGAAGAGTTTGAGGGTTTTCCCACCTCCGAAGAGGAGGTAGGGGGTTGGCCAGAAGAAGAATCCGATTGGGAAGAGGGGAGAGACAGCAGCAAATGGAGAGGGGTGTTTGAATCGTCAGATGGAGAGGAGAGTTCTTTCCGCGGGTTTCCTGCGTCACCGTCAGAGGGAAGGACGGGGGGAGGGGAGGGCCCTGGGAGGGAGGTGGATGTCAGGGAACTGACATCGGAGCAGAGGGGAGAGGCGGTGCTTCCCGATTCTGCGGAAGAAAGAACGAGTAAGGGTAGAGAGAGAAGGTCATCTGGGGAAGAATGTCCCGGTGACACCAGGAAGAAGGAAGAGGGAGGAAGCATCTCGGAGGAGAGGCTCCGAGATGCTGGCACTGAAGGTAGTGAAGAGAGTGGAGGGGCACCTCTGGGCACGCCCACTCTGCGCAGAAGGGTTACGCGCAGAGAGGCGAGGCGAAGGGTGTCTGTCAAGGAGCTTTTATGTTGGAGGAAATTTAGGAAACACCCACTCACGGATACGTCCAGCGACTGAGCAGCAGCAGCACCCAGGCTGCTCAGTCAGGGAAAGACACCACCAACTTCTAAGCAGTTTGGAACAGCTGGAGGTTTACACACAAGCAACCCCATTTCCCGTGACACAAAGCTTATTCGTCTTCTTTCTACGCATATGGAAGCGAAAAGATGGTGTTGTGTTATTTTGGTCTCATTGCACACACATTGTGATTTCTGTGTCAATGTGCATTAACAGCAAAGAACACGACATGAAGTAAGCGCAATCCAAGATTCTTCTTTCTATGTAGTTGGAAACCAAAACAACCTGTTTGCCTTTGTTTAGGCTTATTGCACTTCGCTTTGCTATTTGTGGGTGAATGAACACCGAAAGAGCAATCAAAACTTATTCGTCCTTTTTCTATTGAGAGGGAACCAAAACACCTGGGCTTGATTTGGGCTGGTAACAAACATTTTTGCGATTTTTGGTTGAATGTGCATTCTAACCCCAAAAACTGTTGTAATTGCAGAGTCCTGTGCACAACGGAATGATGAGCAGTACGTGCCACATGCTTAATGTTGCTTTATTTTCAGTTCAATGTAGAGAAATTACAAACATGCATCTTGCCTCTGCGGGAGCAGAGAAGCAACCGTCCTTCTCCTCGGAATGAAGAACACCGAGAGAGTCAGTGAAAAACAGGAAACCAGTGTACGTCACATCCAGTTTCCCATTCCCGTGGGAAAACCCGACAGTACTCTGACTGTGGAATGTAAACATTGTCTTGTGACAAGCACTTCGCTGCACAGTGAAGAGAGCAGAAACCAACATCCTCCCCCTTTCTGTGAACATCACTGGGCAGCGTGTTCGTACAACATCAGTACAAACCCAACTTCTGTACATAGGTACAGTGTTGATCCCTTGATACAATCTTGGACAATACATCAGCAGGAATTTCATTACCTGGCATATAGGACACCGTTACGAGTCCCTTCTGAATATGTTCTCTAGCATGTTGCACCTTCAATTGCAAGTGCTTCGTGCTTTGCTTATAACCTTCTGAATTCAGCAAAGCCAAACATGCTTTGTTGTCCTGGTAAACCTGGATTGGACATTTGACAGGAATTTTCATGTCTTTGCACAATTGTAACAACCATTCACAATCCTTAAGTGAATAAGACAGTGCATTCAGTTCAGCTTCACAAGTACTTAAGCTAATTGTTGTTTGCTTCTTGCAAGACCAATCAAATAGACCCTGATTGTACATGTAGCAAACTCCAGACGTACTTTTCCTGTCTGCAGTGTCACTTCCAAAACTTGCATCTGCAAAAATCTCAAGACCACCAGACTTCTGATTGTTAAATCTCAGTCTGTAATGCATAGTGCCTTTTAAATAGCGTGCTATGCGTTTCAGAGCTTTCCAATCCTTAACAGTAGGATTGTTAACTTGTCTGCTTAGCAAATTACAGCTAACAGCAATGTCAGGTCTTGAACATCTGGCAATGAAGTTTAGCTTGCCTAGCACACTTCTGTACAGTGTAGTGTCAGAAAATGCTTCTTCAGTGTCTTCTACCTGATAACCTGTTGTCATGGGTGTGTCTACAGGGTTAGCATCCATCAGGTTCAGTTTGCTTAACACATCAGCAATTTTTCGTGACTGGTGTACTAGAATGTTACCACTTTGATCTCTTTCTATTTCCAGAGATAGGTAGTTGTTTACCTCACCGAGATCTTTCATGTCAAAGTGCTCTTTGAGCTGAGCTAGGGCGTTATTGTACATTGTGACATCTTTCCAAAAGAATAAAATATCATCAACATAAAACAAAGAATACAGCTTCTTTTGCCCCTCCTCTTTGACAAATACACATGGATCAGCTTTCCCTTGCTGAAAACCTAGAGAAAACAATGCTTCAGTGAGTTTTGTGTGCCAACACCGTGCACTTTGTTTGAGACCATAAAGGGACTTCTTTAGAGCACAAACAAATCCCTGTTTTACCTGTACGCCATCAGGTGGAAGCATATAAAGTGATTCACCTAGAGATCCGTACAAAAACGCTGTATTCACATCGTGGTGACTAATGTGTAGATTTTCCTCTGCAGCTAGCTTGAGCATAAGCCTAATGCTCTCATATCTCACAGTGGGTGAGTAGGTCTCGTGATAGTCTTCACCTGGTACCTGTGCAAAACCTCTGGCTACCAATCTGGCTTTGTGTCTGACTATCTTGCCATTTTGATCAGTCTTCGCTTTGAAGACCCATTTGCTTCCAAGCAGTTTCATTCCTGGAACTACTGGAACTAGCTCCCATGTTTTGTTCCTTTCTAAGGAATCAAGCTCAGCCTTCATGGCATTTAACCATGGCTCAGCTTCCTTAGAATCCAAATCCTGGATTTCTTGGAAACTTGAAGGTTCAAATACCTTCTTGGAGCTTTTAACAGCTGCTACTGCTGTCTTAGCAAATTCATCAGCAAATCTCTTTGGAGGTCTGCCTTTTGTGGCTCTTTGTGACCTGCGAATTAGCCTTTGGTCTTCAACACTTTCCTCTTCCTTCTTAGGAGAAAAGTGGCCTATTGTGAACAATGGTTCTTCCAATTCCTGATCAGAGCTTTCAGAGGGTCGCATAGAGGCTTTCGCACTCTTGAAATCCTCTGAAGTATCCGATTCAGATTCAGACTCAGAATCAGAACCTTCATCAGTGGGTGTGGGTTGCTGTCGCTGCTTTTGCTGTTGCTTATCCTCAGTCTCATCACTGTCATCAGGATAACATTGAAAAATTCCCACATTCTCCCCCCACTTGGCATTGTACTCAACACTTCTTGTCAGCTTAATTGTCATAGAGTCAGTCATCATTATTCTGTAAGAACCTTTCTGATAACCTAGAAAGATACCATGCAATCCACGCTTGTCTAACTTGGAGTTTTGTGGCGAGTGAACCCACATGTCCGAACCAAAAATTTTCATGTGCTTGATGTATGGTTTCTTGCCAAACATTTTCTCATAGGGGGTACAACCAATCGCTGAAGATAATCTGCGATTGTAACTGTAAACAAAACACGAGAGAGATTCGGCCCAATAACTCTCTGGAAGATTGGCATCATGCAGCAAGGTTTTTAACCCTTGAAGCAATGTCTGATTTGCCCTTTCGCAAAGTCCATTCTGCCATGGCGAGCGAGGACTGGACAAATCGTGTTGAATTCCTTTCTCAGTCAGAAAAGCTTCAAACTGCTGAGAAGTGAATTCTCCCCCGCGATCAGTGAAAAGAGTTTTTATCTTCTTACCATGCACATTTTCCAACCAAGCACAGAATTCCTTAAACCTTTGAAAAGCCTCTGATTTCTGCTTGAGATTGTACACATAAATATACCTGGAAAATGCATCAATGAGAACCATGAAGAACCTATTTCCACCCAAAGAGGGCGATAGTGGACCAACTAAATCAGCATGAACAACCTGGTATGGTTCTGTAGCTTGCCTACTAGACACCTTACCTTTCGCAGCCATTTTCACCTTGTTTGCTGCGCATGCTTTGCACTTCATGTGGTACCTGCAGGGTTTAATAGTCATACCTTCAACCAAGGCAGGCATTTTAGATACTGCCTCAAAATGCAAATGACCAAATTTTCAGTGAAAATCATGAATACATCCTGCATGCAAACTTTTGTTAGAACCTGCAATGCAACAAGTATCATTCTGCACATCATCATAATACAATACAAACAAACGATCAACATTTTCAGCATGCAATACATAATCGTCTTTCTTTGTGATGGTGCATTTCTTGTTCTTGAAGGAAACGTCAATGTTCCGTTCATTCAGCTGCATCACACTTAGAAGATTGTGTGTGGCATCTGGAACGTACAGTACATCCTGTATCGATAAGTCCAAACTGTGAAGTACAACAGTTCCGTAGCCTTGACTGGGGATTGTGTGGTCATCCGCCTGGTGAATCGCACCTTCCTGCGGTGTAAAAGACACGAACAGTCGCTTATCGTTGCACATGTGGTGGGTAGCTGCTGAATCAACAACGAAGAAAGATCTAGACGTCTTCTGGACCTTTGCAACCTTTGGAGTGAAGCGTGAGACCATTGCCTTGTGCTGCGTTGTCCTGGACACCGGACCTTTGCCTTTGCTTTGGCCTTTCCCACGCGATGAACGTCCGCTGCGCTGCTCTGTCTTGGCCCTGGGATATCTGCATTCCCTCTTCATATGGCCTAGACGTCCACACGAGTAGCATTTCACTGCCTTCAAAGCTTTGGCGCCCTCTGGTGGTTCCACTGCACTCTGGGATGACGTCTGTGAAGACTCCCCCATACCCATGCAGCTAGCACCCCGGCGATCTGCTTCATTCTGGATCACGGCAGTAACATAGGCTACTGTGAGCTGAGCAGTTGGCTGAACAGCAATCTGAGTGGCAACGGACTCCCAACTTGGACCCAAAGAATGTAGTATCATAAAGGAATACACAGCCTCTGGAAAGTTGAGTCCTCTCTGTTGCAACTCATGTCTCAGATTTTGCATCTCCATCAGGTGTGTACTCACATCTCCACCTTCAGCAAGAGCCATACCATGCAGCTTGGCATAGTAGTACATTGAGGAACCAGCCTCTGTCCTCAAGTGAGCCTCTCTTAAAGTGTCCCAAATTTCTCTGGCTGTGGTCTTTCCACGCAACAGACAGAGCTCTTCTGGGGATACTATCAACGTAAGCGTTCCCCTTGCTTTGGAATCCTTTGTAGCCCATTCATCTGTAATTGGAGCTGGGGGGTTGTCTGTAATAACATTAAACAGACCTTCCTTCCACAGAACAGCCTCTGCATAAAGTACCCAGTCCGTATAATTTTTCTTATTGAGCTTAGGAATCCCAAAAGCATCAGCCAGCTTTGCATTAGCCATCATTGCTACTTTAATCAAGCTGCGTCACAGTACAGCTGCTTCCAAAAGCACTTGTGAAAAGTACTTTCGCTTTCCCAGCCACCAAGCCTGTGAGCCTGTGACTTAGTGCCTTTGCCTGTATCGCGGCAAAAACGGCTTCAAAAGTTCAAAATCCAGCCATAAAACCATAAACTAGAAGCTGGCAGGCTGCCCGGAGCATGAGCACATACCTCCATCAATCAAACTTGACGCGCAGAGCAGATAACGCCGATCCGTTTGTCTGTTCCTCTGCCGGCATTCCGACTCGACTTCTGGAGTCTCCATTCTTCAGTTTGATTGCGTCTTTCTGGGCCCGGAACCAAAAATGTTGTAATTGCAGAGTCCTGTGCACAACGGAATGATGAGCAGTACGTGCCACATGCTTAATGTTGCTTTATTTTCAGTTCAATGTAGAGAAATTACAAACATGCATCTTGCCTCTGCGGGAGCAGAGAAGCAACCGTCCTTCTCCTCGGAATGAAGAACACCGAGAGAGTCAGTGAAAAACAGGAAACCAGTGTACGTCACATCCAGTTTCCCATTCCCGTGGGAAAACCCGACAGTACTCTGACTGTGGAATGTAAACATTGTCTTGTGACAAGCACTTCGCTGCACAGTGAAGAGAGCAGAAACCAACAAAAACACCAATTTGAAATAAGCCCAATCAGAGCTTTATCATCTTCTTTTTATGTAGATGGAACCCAAAAAACCTTTTTGCTTTCGTTTGGGGTGATTCTGGTGCACACCCAAATAACACCATGCGAATTGAAAAAAGCCCAATCAAAGCTTATTCGTCTTCTTTCTACGCATATGGAAGCGAAAAAATGGTGCTGTGTTATTTTGGTCTCATTACACACACTTTGCAATTTCTGTGTCAATGTGCATTAACAGCAAAGAACATGAAATGAAGTAAGCGCAATCCAAGATTCTTCTTTCTATGTAGTTGGAAACCCAAACAACCTGTTTGGCTTTCTTTAGGCTTACTACACTTCGCTTTGCTATTTCTGGGTGAATGAACACCTGTAATGGTTGGGAGTTACTCGTGCGTAATCCTGCTCCGTTTGAGCATCGGATTGCCTGGTTAAACCCTCCGGGCTACGCAGCCCATATTAGCGTGGCTGCACTTAGTCACTTGTAGAATCTGACTGTGGGCTTTTCTTAAAGCGTTGCCGACATAAGAGTTGTTTGACGCCCAATCGTTTCCGCCTCTCACTGCGCGGGAGTCTCCTGCGCAGGGTGGGCGTGGGCAGCGGGGTGCTTGGGCTCTCCTCACTAACTTCCAACGAAGAGTCCTGGAGCCCCTGCACCTCCCTGTCCTGTTGCTCTCCTGGATCCCTGGTGTTACACTCATTCTCTTCCCCTTCTTCCCGGCTAAGTCTCCCTCTAGTGCTAGGACCTTCCCCTGCAGAATCCGAGACCCTCTCCTTCTCCCGTGCCTCTGATGGCAGTTCCCTGACAACACCGAAAGAGCAAACGAAGCTTATTCGTCCTTTTTCTATTGAGAGGGAACCAAAACACCTATGCTTGATTTGGGCTGGTAACAAACATTTCTGCGATTTTTGGGTGAATGTGCATTCTAACACCCAAAACACCAATTTGAAATAAGCCCAATCAGAGCTTTATCATCTCCTTTTTATGTAGATGGAAACAAAAGGCATTTTTGCTTTGGTTGCGGGTAATTCTGGTGCACAACCAAATAACACCATGCGAATTGAAAAAAGCCCAATCAAAGCATTCGTCTTCTTTCTACGCATATGGAAGCAAAAAGATGATGTTGTGTTATTTTGGTCTCATTGCACACACTTTGCGATTTCTGTGTCAATGTGCATTAACAGCAAAGAACACGACATGAAGTAAGCGCAATCCAAAATTCTTCTTTCTATGTAGTTGGAAACCAAAACAACCAGTTTGGCTTTGCTTAGGCTTATTACACCGCTTGGCTGTGGGTGAATGAACACCGAAAGAGCAATCGAAGCTTATTCGTCCTTTTTCTATTGAGATGGAACCAAAACACCTATGCTTGATTTGGGCTTATAACAAACAGGTCATCTGCGATATTTGGTTGAATGTGCATTCTAACCCCAAAAACACCCATTTGAAATAAGCCCAATCAGAGCTTTATCATCATCTTTTTATGTAAATGGAACCCAAAACACCTTTTTCCTTTCGTTTGGGGTGATTCTGGCGCATACCCAAATAACACCATGCGAATTGAAAAAAGCCCAATCAAAGCTTATTCGTCTTCTTTCTACGCATATGGAAGCGAAAAAATGGTGTTGCGTTATTTTGGTCTCATTACACACACTTTGCGATTTCTGTGTCAATGTGCATTAACAGCAAAGAACACGACATGAAGTAAGCGCAATCCAAGATTCTTCTTTCTATGTAGTTGGAAACCAAAACAACCTGTTTGGCTTTGTTTAGGCTTATTACACTTCGCTTTGCTATTTCTGGGTGAATGAACACCGAAAGAGCAAACAAAGCTTATTCGTCCTTTTTCTATTGAGATGTTACCATATGTTTACGTATGCTTGATTTTGTCAGTATCTCAGCTCACAGTCAGAGGTAAACTGGCCTTCACGGGCAAACTGAGCGAGATACTTGTTTACCTTCCGTCTGCTACTCCCGGCAGGCTAGGTCGTAAACCGGCGATTCTCCTCGTTAGATGTGAGGAGAACACACCCTCTGCTTCTCTCTCCTTGCTTCCCCCCCCCCAGGGAGGGGAAATGAGACAGACAGGAGTCCTATTTACATATCTTTTATTCCTGTCATTCAGCAGTACAAAGAAACGTGACTGCACCCTTCAGACTCCATCAGAAGAGTCATAACTCCTCCCCTGTGCTTCCAGCACAGGTCAGATGACACTCTGAGCTAACATCCGGTGCTCACTACAGAGAATAGACTCCCCCTTTTCCCCAACAGTACAGTTTGAAACAACAACATCCTGTTTTGCATTCCAGCCACCTGCAGCTGGCTTTTGCCTTGGTGCTTTTTCCCAACATCCTCCCCCAAAAGCATCAATAGGCAAAACATGATCCAGATTAGAAAACAAACAGTTGTTATACATATAACAGTCCCCTGTTGTTTCAGTTCCACCCTTGGAACTCCCCACCACTGGTTTCACCAGTGTACCTCTCTGGTTGTCTGGCTTCCAAGGAATGAGTGCTTCTGCATTACCTTGGTTAGCTACTCTCTGTTGTGTCTTTGTCTCTGACTTAGACACTGCTTTAACCTGCTTTGAGTTGTTAACAATAGCAACACATGCAACAGCTAAGTTAGCAAACTCTTTTGAGTACCTCTTTGGTGGTACACCCTTTGTGACTCTCTCAGACCTGCGTATGAGGTTCTGATCCTCTGTGCTCACTGGTTCAACCTCTGGACTTTGTTGAGAACCAGTAGCAATGGCAAACAGTGGTTCCTCCTTCACCTGTGAAGGTCTATCCATTGTGTGAGATTTACTCTCAATGACTGTTACAACTGAACTCTCTGAGCTATCACTGTCATCATCAGTACCACTGTAATCTGTGTAATCAGAAAAATCATCATCTGAATTGTCACCTGTGGGAAATGTGTGTACAACTACCCGCTCTTGTACTGGAGCACTCTCAAGAAACTTTGTGAGAATCACCTGGCCACATTCAGACAAAAGTACTCTGTAGAGACCCTTTTCATTACCCACAAAAATGCCTCTGGCATTCTTTACTCCACCTGGAGCTTCTGTTCTCACATGAGACCCGAAAACCTTAAAATAGTCAACAGAAGGTTTTCTATGGAACAGCTTCTCAAAAGGAGAACATCCCAACTCTGTTGAGACCTTTCTCACCCACATGTGAACATAGGACGCTAGCGACTCGGCCCAATATTCATGTGGCAAATGTGAACTCAGCAATTGCGCATGCATCCCCTTTTGCAATTCTTTGTTCACCCTCACACAGACCCCCCTGTTCCATGCTTCGGTTGAAACAGCAACTTTGTGGTCTATCCCTTTTCCATCCAGGAACTTCTGAAACTTCTGTAACAGAAAAACTTGTTTCTCATCTGTGAAGAGACAATCAATGTTAGCATCATGCATATTTTTAACCTTGTCACAAAACTCCTGAAACCTTTCTAAGGTCTCTTGCGGTTTTTCCATCACAAAAACCCAAGAATAATTAGTAAAACAATCCACACACACAAGGTAATATTTTGAACCGCCTCTAGATGGTTCTAGAGGACCAATCACATCAGCATACACCCGCTGAAATGCTCTGTCGACCTTCTTGGTCACCTTCCTGGTGCTCACACTGGTCACACCTGCAAGAGAGATTTCGTTAGAACCAGAAGAATTACATTTCATGTAATCACTTTGATCAAAAGTCAACAAATACAGTCCATCCTTCTCTCTGGCAGTAAGAAACAGTTCTCCATCTTTGTAGATCTTGCAGCTTTTAGCATCATAGGACAGTTTCAGTCCTTTCTTTGCAATCTGCGACACACTCAGCAGATTAAATCTCAGTTCTGGAACCAGGTAAACATTGTTTATAGTCAAGTTCAGACTCTCAAGATACACAGTCCCAATCCCGGTCGCTTTCAGCTCCTGACCGTTGGCCTGTTTCACAGTGAAGCTTTGCTTCTTCAACGTTGAAAACAGTTCTCTGTGCGGGTACATGTGTTTTGTACAGCCAGTGTCGATTATGAACGCGTTCCCAACATCTGGCGTGGTTCCTTTCGCCATCATAGCCTTTGCAGGTTTCACCTGGCACTTGGTACGGCTTTTGCCTGACGCCTCAGGCTTCGTAGAGCTGCTCTTCGCTCCTCTTGACTGGCGCGGCTTCCTACAGTTTCGCTGTAGATGCCCAGTCTGTCCACAATTGTAACATCGGACAGCGCTCAATGCTACAACTCGCTCCTCAGTAGCTTCAGCAGCGGGGAGATTTGAACTCTGTTCTTCCCTCCCCCTGTCCTTCACTTCCAGTGCAGCTGGAACAGTTCCTTCGCTCCCCCATCTAGGGTCAAAGCTCTCCTCAGTTTTCGATGAGCTCTTAGGAACTTGGCCAGCATCATCCTTGCTCACCCCTTCTGGGGTAGTCGTCTTTCCAGACCATGATGAATAACTGCCACTGGTCAGGGGAGATGAATAAGGCAGGGCTCCCCCCTTCTTGGCATCCATCTTGAAGCCAAGCCTCTGTCTCACTTTCCAGCCTTGCTAAAACTCCAATAGCCTCTGCTGGACTTGTTTACTGCCTTTCCAGGCAAGCTGCAAGCTGTTTCTCAGACCTTGCACAGCATCGAAGACATAGTCAAAACAAAACTTTCGCTTCCCAGGCCCTCTCTCAGAGCCATCTGCGCAGCCAGTAAATTTCCACGTCTCTGACGAGCGTCGCTTAGCAACTGTGCATACTTGAAAGCTTATCTCTAACTTTTAGCCCGAAATGCAGCATACCTTGAGCTCCGTTGCTTGGAAAACACTTTCCTCTGGGTCCAGCCGTCTGTTCAGCTTCTGGCTGCTCTCAGACGCTATTTTCTCCCTTGGAGCAGAGGAGGACAATCCACCAGCCTCTCATGCAGATGTTCAATGAATCGCAACCACCGAAAGCTGCCATATGTCAGTATCTCAGCTCACAGTCAGAGGTAAACTGGCCTTCACGGGCAAACTGAGCGAGATACTTGTTTACCTTCCGTCTGCTACTCCCGGCAGGCTAGGTCGTAAACCGGTGATTCTCCTCGTTAGATGTGAGGAGAACACACCCTCTGCTTCTCTCTCCTTGCTTTCCCCCCCAGGGAGGGGAAATGAGACAGACAGGAGTCCTATTTACATGTCTTTTATTCCTGTCATTCAGCAGTACAAAGAAACGTGACTGCACCCTTCAGACTCCATCAGAAGAGTCATAACTCCTCCCCTGTGCTTCTAGCACAGGTCAGATGACACTCTGAGCTAACATCCGGTGCTCAGTACAGAGAATAGACTCCCCCTTTTTCCCAACAGTACAGTTTGAAACAACAACATCCTGTTTTGCATTCCAGCCACCTGCAGCTGGCTTTATCATTGGTGCTTTTTCCCAGCAGATTTGAGCTGGTAACAAACATTTCTGCGATTTTTGGGTGAATGTGCATTCTAACCCGCAAAACACCAATTTGAAATGAGCCCAATCAGAGCTTTATCATCTTCTTTTTATGTAGATGGAACCCAAAAAAACTTTTTTGCTTTCGTTTGGGGTGATGCTGGCGCACACCCAAATAACACCATGCGAATTGAAAAAAGCCCAATCAAAGCCTATTCGTCTTCTTTCTACGCATATGGAAGCGAAAAGATGGTGTTGTGTTATTTTGGTCTCATTACACACACTTTGCGATTTCTGTGTCAATGTGCATTAACAGCAAAGAACACGACTTGAAGTAAGCGAAATCCAAGATTCTTCTCTCTATGTAGTTGGAAACCAAAACAACTTGTTTGGCTTTGTTTAGGCTTATTACACCGTGTCAGGGAACTGCCATCAGAGGCACGGGAGAAGGAGAGGGTCTCGGATTCTGCAGGGGAAGGTCCTAGCACTAGAGGGAGACTTAGCCGGGAAGAAGGGGAAGAGAATGAGTGTAACACCAGGGATCCAGGAGAGCAACGGGACAGGGAGGTGCAGGGGCTCCAGGACTCTTCGTTGGAAGTTAGCGAGGAGAGCCCAAGCACCCCGCTGCCCACGCCCACCCTGCGCAGGAAACTCCTGCGCAGTGAGAGGCGGAAACGATTGGGCGTCAAACAAATCTTATGTTGGCAACGCTTTAAGAAACGCCCACAGTCAGATTCTACAAGTGACTAAGAGCAGCCACGCTACCATGGGCTGCGTAGTCCGGAGGGTTTAACCAGGCAATCCGATGCTCAAACGGAGCAGGATTACGCACGAGTAACTCCCAACCATTACAGCATTCTGACTGACCCTGAAAGTTGCTCGTGCGCAACAAGCAGAAGGGGGCATCATGAGTAAGACCGGAGGAGCTGGAGCCAGGGGAGGGGCAGCTGGAGGCCAATCGCTGGAGGAGAGAAACTGCGATTTGGAAGAGCACATAGCCATCCTGACAGCGAGGCTGGAAGAACGACGGTCGCTGGATGCTCAGGGGAAACCCACCCCCATAGCGATGAAGGAGTTACGGGACTTTATCGACAAGAACCTAAAGAGAGGGTTTATAAGAGAGTCAAAAGCAGTGGGGGGCAGTCCAGTATTTTTTGTGGACAAAAAGGACACTGATAAACCGAGGCTGGTCGTGGACTTCAGGGGGGTAAATTTGGTGTCAGAACCTGTGACTTTCCCGATGCCCAGAATCGATGACATTCTGACAAGAGTGAGGAAGGGAAAGAATTTCACCAAGCTAGATCTGAGGGGGGCTTACAACTTAATCCGGATGAGAGAGGGGGATGAATGGAAGACCACCATGTTCACACCCCTGGGGGCCTTTGAATATCTCGTTATGCCTTTCGGATTACAGTCAGGCTCCGCCTGTTTTCAAGCGTTCATGCACCACGTGTTGGGGTCTCTGCTTTACAAGAACTGTGTAGCATTCCTGGACGACGTCTTGATTTATTCAGAAAATGAGGAGCAACATGTGAGAGATGTCAGGGAAGTGCTACAACATTTGCAGAAACACCAGTTGTGGGTCAAGCTAGAGAAATGTCAGTTTCATGCCCGAGAGGTGGAGTTCCTGGGGTACATGCTATCTGACAAAGGCTTAGCGATGGACCCAAGCAAGGTGCAAGCAGTATTGGAGTGGAAGACCCCAAAGACACGAAAGGATGTGCAGAGATTCCTAGGTTTTGGCAATTTCTACCGGACGTTCATCAAGAACTTCGCACACTTGACGGCCCCAATCACGGACTGTCTCAGTAGTAAGAGAAAGTTTGTGTGGACGGAGGAAGCCCAGCAATCCTTTGAAAGATTGAAGAAGGCATTCGCGTCGGAGGAACAATTACTACATGTGGATTTGGAGAAACCTATGAGGTTGGAGACGGACGCGTCAGAAAGAGCCATCGGGGCGGTTCTGTTGCAGCCAGGACTGAGCCAGCAAGAATGGAAACCGTGCGCCTTCTTCTCGAGGAAGCTGAGCAAGTCGGAACAAAACTACACCGTGTACGACCGAGAACTGCTAGCAATTTACGCCGCCTTTCGTCGGTGGCACCTTCTGCTGATAGGGGTGCAGCATAAGATCCAGGTCTGCACAGATCACAAGAACTTGGAATATTGGCGGACAGCACAGGTGCTCAACCAGAGACAGATTCGCTGGGCGCAGGAGTTTTCCAAGTTTTCTTTCGAAATCCAGTATGTGCCCGGCCAGCAAAACGTGGGAGCAAACGCTCTTTCGCGGAAACCAGAGTACTTCTAAGGAGAAGGGCCGCCGGAGACCCGCCACGTCATACCTGAGGACCGATGGGTGTGTGGGGGTACTCTAGTGGGCACGAGAGAACTGGCAGGACTCACTAGGGACGATGAATTCGCCCGGACTAAAATCAGGGAACTCCAAGAGGGGAGGGGAGCACCAGAGGGGTTTGAGGAGAAGGAAGGGGTGTTGTACTACAGGGGGGTGATGTACGTACCGGGGGAGGCTCTAAGAAGAAGGGTACTCAAACAACTACATGACACCCCCACAGCGGGACATTTTGGGCAACACAAAACCATGATGCTGGTGACCCGACAATTTTGGTGGCCACGGGTGAGGGAAGGTGTACGTGAATATGTAAGAGGGTGTGACCGCTGCCAGAGGGCCAAAGGGGAACGCACGATGCCAGCAGGTTTGCTGGAACCCTTACCCACGCCAAACAAACCCTGGGAGGTGGTGTCAATTGATTTCATGACGGATTTGCCCAAATCAAGGGGAAAAACAGCAGTGATGGTAGTAGTAGACTTGCTAACCAAAATGTGCCACTTTATCGCCTGCTCCCATGCGGTGACGGCGGAAGAAACGGCACGGTTGTTTGTAGAACACATTTTTAGGCTGCATGGCGCCCCCTTGAGGGTTTTATCTGACCGCAGAAAACAATTTACTTCCCGGTTCTGGAGGAAGCTCATGAGCCTACTGCAAGTCGAGGTAAGCTTCTCGACAGCGAGACACCCAGAAACCAATGGGCAGGCGGAAAGGGCAAACAGTGTACTCCAGCAATACTTACGCTGCTTCGTTAGCGAAAGGCAGAATGATTGGGTAGAGAAACTAGCGCTAGCAGAATTTGCGTACAATAATGCTGAACATGTGTCCACCAGTATGAGCCCCTTCTTGGCCAATTATGGGTGTCATCCCAGGGCGTTCCCGGGCAATGAGGAACAGAGCTGGAGTGTACCTGCTGCTGAACAGTTTGTGGAAGAAATGGAAGCGTTACATCAACAGCTCAAGATGAACCTAGAAAGGGCTAAAGCCAGTTACAAGAAGCAAGCAGATAAACACCGGAGGGAAGGGGAAACCATTAGGGTGGGGGATCGCGTGTGGTTGTCCACTCAAGGGTTACCCTTTAAGGGAGGGTGCAAGAAGTTGCAGCCCAGAAGACTGGGCCCGTTTGAAGTTATACAACAGATAAACCCAGTGGCGTTCAAGCTCAGGTTGCCCAACAACATGAAAATACATCCCGTGTTCCACAGGTCCTTGCTCTCACCGCACAGAGAGGGGCGGGAATTAGAGGGGCGGGAGGTAGAAGTCTTGCCACAACCACAGGTAGAAGAGAGGGAACACCAGAGCTCGGCCGCAGAGATAGTGGATTCAAGGTGGTGAGGGCGGCAGGTGCAGTACTTGGTGGCGTGGGAAGGAGAGCCCTGGTCGGAAAACACGTGGGTGCCGGCAGAGGCAGTTGGCGACGAGCATATGGTGGAAGTGTTCCACCGACGGTTCCCAGATAAACCCAAGCCCTTAGAGCGATTCTGGGAAGAACAGTTCGGCACGACGGAGGAGGAAGAGAGTTTCGAAGGGTTTTCAGAATCCGAAGAAGAATCGGATTGGGAGAGTCATTCCTTGGGTGGGAACCTTAGCAGGTGGGAAGAGGTGTTCACACCCACAGATGAGGAGGACAGCTCTTTCAGGGGTTTCCTTGGCTCGCCGACCAGAGAAGAGGCTGCAACAGAGCCCCCGGGTCGGAGGGGGAGTGAAGGGGGCCCTGGGAGGGAGGTGGATGTCAGGGAACTGCCATCAGAGGCACGGGAGAAGGAGAGGGTCTCGGATTCTGCAGGGGAAGGTCCAAGCGCTAGAGGGAGACTTAGCCGGGAAGAAGGGGAAGAGAATGAGTGTAACACCAGGGATCCAGGAGAGCAACGGGACAGGGAGGTGCAGGGGCTCCAGGACTCTTCGTTGGAAGTTAGTGAGGAGAGCCCAAGCACCCCGCTGCCCACGCCCACCCTGCGCAGGAGACTCCCGCGCAGTGAGAGGCGGAAACGATTGGGCGTCAAACAACTCTTATGTTGGCAACGCTTTAAGAAACGCCCACAGTCAGATTCTACAAGTGACTAAGAGCAGCCACGCTACCATGGGCTGCGTAGTCCGGAGGGTTTAACCAAGCAACCCGATGCTCAAACAGAGCAGGATTACGCACGAGTAACTCCCAACCATTACACACCGCTTTGCTATTTGTGGGTGAATGAACACCGAAAGAGCAATCAAAGCTTATTCGTCCTTTTTCTATTGACATGTTACCATATGTTTACCTATGGTTGATTTGGGCTGGTAACAAACATTTCTGCGATTTTGGGGTGAATGTGCATTCTAACCCCAAAAACACCAATTTGAGGACCACTGGTGTGAAATTTACGGCATGTAATGCCCTGAAAGAAAATATTATGAAAATGATTTACAGGTGGTACATGACCCTAATCAAGCTTGCAAAAATATATCATTTGCCAGACAATAAGTGTTGGAATTGTAAAGAAACTGAAGGAAAATTCTTTCACCTATGGTGGACGTGCCCAAGGGTTAAGGCTTTCTGGGAAATGAAATATAATTGTCAGGGGCTCAGGAGCAGAGGTACAGGGGAGAGAGGAGATGGAGAGCGAAGGGGAGACTTTAGAGATGAGGAGGAGAAAGTAGGCTTCATAATAACTCATCTGCATGGGGAAGCTAAATCGTGGCTGCGCAATTTATGGCGCTGTCAGGGGTTCAGGAGCAGAGGCACGTGGGAGGCAGGAGAGGGAGGACTATTGGGAAGAGTCCGAGGACAGCGAGGAAGAGGAGGACGGTGGCCCGAGGGATTCCATGAGCCTTTCCAGCGAATCGGGGGATTCCCAGGAGGGGGCGCCTGTAGCCAAGACAAGAGGAGCCCCAGGGGGGACTCATCAGGGGGAAGGAGCAAATAGGGAATCCCGAAGCAGCAGCAGGAGATCGGGACCGGCTTCCCCTAAAGAGCGTAGCGGAGGGGGGGGGTTCCAGTGTGTCAGGGGAAGCAGCTCTACCAGCAACAGCAGCTCTACCAGCAACAACACCAGCAACAGCAACAAAAGAAAAGAGGCTCAATTACAGGCGTAACTCCTACAGGAATAACAGGACAAGAAAAAGTGACAGCTGCCTCTATGGAGTCAGTGACACAAGCGTTACTCAAGATAAATCAATCTTTGGAGACCTTGACAAAGCAGAGTACAGAAAATACACAGAAATTAACAGAACTAACAGCAAGATTGGACTTGAATACAGAATCTATAAACAGGCTGGTTCAAGAAAATTCTGCAACACGTAAAATTGCAGAGGAAGCTAGAACTATTGCTGGAGAGACTCAAGAGAACTTAGAACCAATTGCTAAAAAGGTTCATGAACATGATGTAACTCTGGCTTTGTGGGAATTACAGAGAAAGGAAAGAAATCTGAAATTAAGACTGATTCCCGAGAGCGAAGGAGACAACCTGGTGGAGTTTTTAACACAAGAGTTTGCTGGTTTCTGGGAAGACTTGGAGGAGGAAGAATTTAAGATTACAACAGCATTTAGACTGGGCAGAAGACAGAACAGAAAGACCCCGAGGGACTGTTTGATTACCCTTAGATCTAAGGAAGAAAGAGATAAAATATTAAAATTACACTACCAAAAGGCCTTGCAAATTGAAAATTCATCCATACAGATTTTTAAAGACATCCCTAAACATATCTTGGAGTTGAGAACATTCTATAAGGATTTGGTTTACCTGCTGAAGAAGAACATCATCCCTTTCAGGTGGGAGTTCCCACAAGGACTGTCTTTTGACTATAAGGGAAAGAAGGTGAAAATAAAGACAATACAAGACAAAGAGAGATTCTTGGAAAGAAACCAAGAGGACTTACAGAAGGGAACTGTGGATCCAATTGCAGAACAAAGGAGAGCACTAGACATTCTGAACCTATCGTTTGGACTTAACCCATCACCATCAGAGGAAGAGCAACAACTTGGAGCGGTTGGAGGAGTAACAGAAAAATAACAAGACGGCTCTGCAATTCCTTAGCTGGACTTGTAATGGGCTGAACATGCCTTTGAAGAGACGTCAAGTGTTTCATATTTTGAAAAGAGAACAATTGGACTTGATTTGTTTACAAGAAACCCATGTAACCAGAGCACACAGGAAACTACTCATAAATAAAAGATTAGGACAAGAATTCATTTCATCGGATAAAGTTAAGAAAAGAGGAGTCGTGATCTATGTAAAAGAGAAATGGGTTCCAAAAATGATGTTTAAAGATGAACAAGGAAGATATCTGGCAGTTGAAATACAAGTACAAGGAGAAAAATTCTTAATAGTTGGAATTTATGCACCAAATGAAGGCAAGGCGGAATTCTTCAAGAAACTTCATGAAACTCTGATGGACTATTTGGATTACAATATGATAATTATGGGAGACATGAACGGTGTAGTTTCTACAAATATGGACAAGGCACAAAGACTGACAATCTCCAAGGAAGGGAGACTTCCGAAGACCTTCTTTGAAATGACGGAAAATATGGACCTAATAGACATATGGAGAACAAGGAACCCTCTTGAGAGAGAGGGAACTTTTTTCTCTCAAGCAATGATGACCTGGACCAGAATTGATCAAATTTGAATCACTAGTGGGATGGCTCCAAAGATTAGGAGGGTAGAAATCTGCCCAAAAACTTGCTCCGACCATAACGCCGTGAAGATGGAAATGAAACTTACAACAACTGGTCAATTTAGATGGAGGATGAATGACACCCTGTTTCGAGATAAGGAGATCCACATGAAGGCCCAAAAAACTTTAAAGGACTATTTTGAAATAAATCTAAAGGCCGATGTGGAAAAAAGAGTGATCTGGGACGCAAGTAAAGCTGTGATGCGAGGATTCTTGATTCAACAAAATTCAATAAAAAAGAGAAAGCAGAATGAGAAGAAGGAAAAGATTTTGGAAAAGATAAAAGAAGGAGAGAAAAAATTAAGATCAAAACCAAAGTCCCAGGAGATTTTGAGAGAGATTAAGTTATATCAAACACAATATATGGAATTGATGAATCAAGAGATTGAATGGAAGATAAAGCAAGTGAAACAAAAAACATTCGAATCAGCAGATAAATGTGGCAAACTTCTGGCATGGCAATTGAAGAAAAGGCAGAAACTAAATACAGTTACAAGCCTAGAAGTGGATGGAAAGAACATATCTAAACCCAATGAGATTAGAAACTGTTTTCTGAGTTATTTCAAAAAACTTTATTCTCAAGGACCACAAAATGAAGAGGACATAGATAAATTCCTTAAAAAATATGGATTACAAAAAATCTCTCATCAAAGCAAGGTGGATTTAAACCAGAGAATAACAGAACAAGAGATAGAGGGTGCCATTCAAGACATGCAATTGGGCAAGTCTCCAGGGCCAGATGGACTGACTTCCAGATACTATAAATCTTTGAAGGAGTGGTTGGTTCAACCGTTAAAGGAAGTCTGCAACGAGATTTCAGAGGGGGAAAAGGCACCAGAATCGTGGAAAGAAGCGTATATTTCACTCATACCAAAGACAGAGACTGAAAAGACTCAACTTAAGAACTACCGCCCAATATCATTACTTAATGTGGATTATAAAATTTTTGCAGACATTTTGGCAAAAAGACTTAAAAGAGTGTTGATGGAGAAGATTCATAAGGACCAAGCAGGCTTTCTCCCAAAAAGGCACTTATCGGACAATGTAAGGAATATAATAGACATTCTGGAATTGCTAGAGGTGAACATAAACACTAAAGCAGTGCTGATTTTTGTGGACGCGGAGAAAGCCTTTGACAATATTTCTTGGAGTTTTATGAAAAAGAATCTTCATGGGATGGGGGTAGGCCAAGGTTTTGAGAATGGTATGGGTGCAATATATTCTGAACAAAAAGCTAAGCTGATTGTAAATAATGTGATAACGGAGGAACTTAAGATAGAAAAAGGAACACGACAGGGGTGCCCAATTTCTCCATTGCTTTTCATTTCTGTTCTGGAGGTGTTGCTGAATATGATTAGAAATGACCAGCAGGTTAAAGGTGTACAGGTCGGAGCTAAACATTACAAGTTAAGGGCATTCGCAGATGACTTAGTATTGACCTTACAAGAGCCAAACACTAGTACGAAAAGAGTGTTGGAGATAATTCAACAATTTGGCCAGGTAGCCGGACTTAAACTGAACAAACAAAAAACTAAAGTCTTAGAAAAAAATTTGACAGTCATGGAGAAGGAGAAATTTCAAGAAGAGACAGGTTTGACAGTGGTTAAGAAGGTGAAATACCTAGGGGTTCATTTGACATCTAAAAATTTGAACTTGTATAAGGACAACTATGAAAAATGTTGGTCAGAAATTAAAAAAGATCTAGAAATATGGTCAAATCTAAAATTGTCAATGTTAGGCCGAATTGCAGTTATTAAGATGAATGTATTGCCTAGAATGCTATTTTTGTTTCAAACTTTGCAGATTCTTGACAAGATGGACTGTTTCAAGAGGTGGCAGAAAGACATTGTGAGATTTGTCTGGCAGGGCAAAAAGCCCAGAATAAAATTTAAAATACTTACAGATGCAAAAGAAAGAGGGGGATTTGCCCTGCCGGACTTAAAACTGTACTATGAAGCAGCAGCGTTTTGCTGGCTGAAAGAGTGGATGCTCCTCGAGAATACAGATATCTTGGATTTAGAAGGCTTTAATAATACATTTGGTTGGCATGCATATCTATGGTATGATAAAATCAAAGTGCATAAGGCCTTTAAAAATCACATTGTCAGAAAAGCGTTGTTTAATGTTTGGATAAGATATAAAGATTTGTTGGAAAACAAAACCCCTAGATGGTTGTCACCCTTGGAGGCTAAGGCACTGAAGAAACTTAATATGGAGGTCGGATGGCCAAAGTATTGGGAAATTTTGGAACAGGATGGAGATAAATTGAAATTACAAAGTCATGAGAAATTGAAACCTAAAGTACGAGATTGGCTCCAATATTACCAAATAATGGAGGTTTACAAACAGGACAGGAAAATTGGCTTCCAGGTGGAAAAATCAAAATTAGAGACTGAACTGTTAGAACCCAATACCAAGAATTTGTCAAGAATGCATAATTTGCTGCTGAAATGGAATACACAAGATGAAACAGTTAAATCAGCTATGATTAAGTGGGCACAGGACATTGGTCATAACATTATTGTCAGGGGTTCAGGAGCAGAGGCGAGGGCAAGGGAGGAAACAGAGAGCGAGGGGGAGGAGGCAGAAGAAAAGATGAGTGATGACGACGACCCGAGATCTCCGAGTCTTTCCAGTGAATCAGAAGATTCACAGAAAGGAGCACCAGTGGCCAGAGCAAGGGGGGAGCCTAGGGGGACACCCCAGGGAGAAGGGTCCAGAGGGGGCTCAGAGGGGAGCAGTTGGAAATCGGGACCAGCGTCACCAACAGAGAGCAGGGGAGAAGAAGGGCGCCAGGTATCGAGCGCTGGCAGCTCGCAACAGGAGGGAGGGCACGAGTCAGGAGTGGCCACACCTCCATCGGGGAGCGAAGAAACGGTCAGGCGGAAAGTGGAAGGTTGGGCGCGCGCGCCAAGTTCAAATGCACAGGAAGGTGGCGCAGTAAGCAGCCCTGAAAGGGAGCCAGGTCCTAAAGCCCGGCGCAAGGAGACAGGAGGGTCCGGGGGGTCCGCGTCAGAAGAGTCCCGGAAGGAAGAGACCACGGGGGGCAGAGGGACCCAGAGAATAACGGTCAGGCGGAAAAGGTGGAGTAAAGCTAGGTTAGTAAGCTGGTGCACAGGGGGCGGAGACTCAGACGGAGCTTCGCCGGTCTAACCCATAAGACGTAGAGCTGCGCGCCGCAGCTTGAGAATGGAAACTGTAACTCAATAAAGACTTTTATAAAGTGACCGCTGGCTAGCGTGATCCTCTGTGAGCTAGGATCTGGAAGCAGCTCTGACAATTATGTTTGCTGACTGGGAATGGTTGTGGAACACCGGTATTAAATTTACGGCATGTAATGCCTTAAAGGAAAACATTATGAAAATGATCTATAGGTGGTACATGACCCCAGTCAAGCTAGCAAAAATCTACCATTTGCCTGATAACAAGTGTTGGAAATGTAAAGAAAATGAAGGTACTTTCTATCACCTTTGGTGGACATGCCCGAAGATTAAGGCTTTCTGGGAAATGATATATAATGAAATGAAAAAGGTACTTAAATGTACTTTCCCTAAGAAACCAGAGGCCTTTCTCTTGGGCATTGTCGGCCAATTGGTGTCAAAGAAAGATAGAACTTTCTTTATGTATGCTACAACAGCAGCAAGAATACTTATCGCAAAGTATTGGAAGACACAAGATCTACCCACCCTGGAAGAATGACAGATGAAAGTGATGGACTACATGACATTGGCTGAGATGACTGGCAGAATCCGTGACCAGGGAAAGGAGACGGCGGAAGAAGAATGGAAGAAATTTAAAATCTATCTTAAGGACTATTATAAACTTGATGAATGTTAGAATGTCGAGGTTTTGAGAAAGAAAGGGTTACAGTGATATAAGATTAGACTGAAGGAAAGATTAAGAGGACAGAGGCTTGAGAGAAATAATTAGAAGTTGCTAAAAAATTTGGACATCGGGATGCAGAAAGGGGAGGTATGGGGGAGTCTGAGAAACAAGGTTTATGAAAAAAAGATTATGAAACTATACGTGTTTGTATGTCTTTTTATATGTTTGTATTGTTTTTTAAAAAATTGTAAAACCAATAAAAAAAATTATAATAAAAAAAGGGGGAAGCAGCTCCGTCGGCAGGAACGGAGGGGAGGTCAGAACAAGCTATCCTCCCGGAAGGGGAGGGGAGCAGTGAGAGGAGTGATGTAACGATCAGGAGAAAGGTTGGAAGCTGGGCGCGCGCGCCAAGTTCAAATGTGCAAGCGCGCGGGGAAACGGAGAGCCCGGGGGAGGAGCCAGGTCCCAAAGCCCGCAGGAGAGCCATCTGTGGATTCAGCGTCAGAGGAATCCAGGAGGGGTGAAACTCCAGCGGGCAGAAAGACCCTGCGGAAAAGGAAAGACAGGAGGAGGTGGAGCAAAGCAAGCATCTTAAACTGGTGCAGGGGAGGGACTGATTCAGAGGGGACTTCTGCGGTCTAGCGTTACGGACGTGGGGCTGCGTGCCTCGGCTGTGAAACGAAAAATGAACTGCAATAAAATTTCTGTATATAAAGAGAGACTGGCGTTGGTCCTTTGTGAGCTGGGACCTAAGGCAGCCCTGACAGTAAGTCCCCGCTCTGTACGCAAAAATTTTTTTTTGCAAGCTCACGAAGGTTGGCAGAGATGACTGCGGAGGAGCAACTAACAGAACTGCGAAACGCAGTGGTGGAGCTTTCCACGGCAGTACTGATCTCCAAAAAGACAGGAGAGGAAGCAGAAGCGCGATGCCAGGATCTGCAAGCCAGGTGGGAGCGTGCATGCAAAGAAGGGTTCCCGGGGCCCAGGTCAGAGGGAATTGGACTCGGCTGGCAGGGGGGCAGTTTAGTAGCCCACTTCGATGGGAACCTGAAGCATTATCCCAGTTTCAGAGCTGACGTCGTATATGCGCTGCATTTGCTTCGGAAGGATTTTAGAGATGAGGAGGAGAGAGTAGGCTTCATTGTATCCCACTTGCATGGGGAAGCTAAAGCCTGGCTACGCAATTTATGGCGCGAAGATGGTCCTGCCCGCAGGGATTCTGACGCATTTATCGCGGCCATGGACGCTTGTTTCCAATCTACCGTGGACATTGATGTGGCAAGGCGCGAGATGCATGGATTGAGGCAAGGCAAGGCTACAGTACGACAGTACCATTCCCGCTTTTTTGCATTGCTGAATGTGCTGGGCTGGGAAAAGGACTCCGTGGCAGTGAGAGATTTGTTCTGGGAGGGACTCAATGGCTCCGTAAAGGATGAGTTGGCAAGGGGGGACAGACCTCAAACCCTCGCAGACGTCGTGCAGAGAGCGCTCACGATAGGAGTGCGCCACGAAGAACGCCCTTGGCACAGTGATGAGGGTCGCCAGGTGCGTGCACCGGCTAGAGCGTCTCCTTTTCTTCCCAGGGACCTGGGACGTACGCATCCCTCGCCTCCGCTGAGGGAGGGGGAGGAACCGATGGAGCTTGGTGGTGCCAAGGCTCAGACAGCAGCCGGAGCCCCAGCGCCCGGAGCAGTCAAGACTAAGCCTCCTAGAGGGAGCAGGAAGTGCTACATCTGTGACAGTGCGCAACACATGGCCAAAGAGTGTCCCCAGAGGCTCCAGAAGCACACTTCAGCCTTAGCAACAGTAACAGAGGCAGCTCACCACGGAGAGCAGTTTCAGGGAAATGACAGTGCCTGGCTGGAAGCAGAGATGCTGGGGCTCAGCCAGGCAAGTCAGTAAAGCAGTCCCCAGCGATTTTGCAGCCTACAGACCCCCTACCACCCAAGCCAGTGGTGCAACTCACTGCAACTCTCCAGTTACCTAATGGACTCACCCTGGAAGTCCCTGTTAGCATTGACTCCGGTAGCAACGCAGACTTCATGGGGGTGCAGTTCATCAAGGAACATCGCATAGCGCTTCTACCAGCCACGCTGCCCTTAAACGTTGTCACAGTCGATGGCAGGAAGCTGCTGGGCGGGCAGGTGGTACAACAGACACCACCCATGGTGATGCAGATTGGGAATCACCGCGAGGTCATCAGTTTCAACGTCACCCGCCTGTCAGACACGCCTATAGTGTTGGGCATGAGTTGGCTGGATAGACACAGCCCGTCATTAGCGTGGTACCAGCGACAACTCACCTTTGGTTCATCCTACTGCGCACAGCACTGCATCCAGTCCGGCCAGGAAGCGGAGGGCCAGGAGGAAGGGCAGCAGCTGCACCTGGGCATGGTGCAGTCGGTGCCCCACAAGTACAGGGGGTTTTTGGAGGTCTTCTGCGAAAAGGAAGCTGACCAGTTGCCCCCCCACCGGCCCTACGACTGCGCAATTGACCTCTTGCCAGGAGCGACGCTGCCGACTGCGAAGCTGTATTCCATGTCCGAGGACGAGATGCAGGAGCTCAGGGAGTTCATAGAGCACAATTTGAAGCGGGGATTCATCCAAGAATCCAAGGCAGTGGGGGGCAGTCCTGTGTTTTTCGTGAAGAAGGACACGCCCCCAAAAAGGCTCATCGTAGACTTTAGGGCCATAAACTCGATGACAAAGCCCAAGGCATTTCCCATGCCTAAGATTGACGACTTGCTCGCGACGGTGCGAAAGGGGAAGATCTTCACCAAGCTGGATCTGCGCGGCGCGTACAATCTCATACGCATGAGGGAGGGTGATGAGTGGAAGACGGCCATGTTTACGCCGTTGGGCACCTATGAATACAAAGCTATGCCGTTTGGCCTCCAAAATGGCTCCCACTGTTTCCAAGCATTCATGCACCACGTGCTAGCGGGACTCCTTTACAAGAAGTGCGTATGCTTCCTGGACGACATCCTGATCTTCTCGGAATCGCCGGAGGCTCACGAGAGTGACGTAAAGGAGGTCCTGCAGAGGCTAAGGGAGCACAGACTCTACGCCAAACTGGAGAAGTGCCAGTTCGACGTGACGGAGGTGGATTTTCTGGGCTACAGGCTGTCCGACAAGGGACTCGCCATGGACAGCGCCAAGGTCCGCGCGGTGTTGGACTGGAAGAGCCCACACAATCGGAAGGAAGTCCAGAGGTTCGTCGGCTTCGCCAACTTTTACCGCAAGTTCATCAAAGGTTTCGCGAAAGAGACGGCGGCTATCACGGACACCCTCAGTTCCAAGAAGAAAAAGTTCATTTGGACGGACCAGGCGGAGCAGTCCTTTCGGAGACTTAAGAGCCTCTTCGTGTCCGAAGAACAGCTGCTACACGTGAATCCCAGCAGGCCCATGCGGGTTGAGACTGTCGCATCGGACAGAGCGGTGGGGGCGGTCCTCTTGCAGCAAGATCCGCAAGGGAACTGGAGGCCTTGCGCGTTCTACTCCAGAAAGCTCAGCAAGTCAGAGCAGAACTACACCATCTGGGACAGGGAGTTGCTGGCCATTCATGCAGCATTCAAGGCGTGGAGGCACTTCCTCATCGGAGCCAGACACACTGTGCAGGTCCGCACGGACCATAAGAACCTAGAGTATTGGCGCACGGCGAAGCTCCAGAGCCAGAGGCACATACGCTGGGCGGAGTTCTTTGCGGATTTCGACTTCAGGATAGAGTACATCCCAGGAGACAACAATGTCATAGCAGATGCTTTCTCCAGGAAACCCCAGTATCTCGAGGAAGCGGCACCAGTGGCGGCCAAGCACATTTTCGCACCGCAGGCATGGGCATGTGCTTCAGCCGCCGTGGACCTGGACGCGGTGCGTCGCGCGCTGCAGACGGATCCGTTCGCGCAATCCAAGATGGAGGAACTGCGGAGGGGCACAGCAAAGGACGGCGATTTCCAGATACGCGACGGCCTGCTAACCCGCAAAGGTGCTCTCTACGTGCCGGGGGACGATCTCCGCGCGAAGGTCCTGCAGCAGTTGCACGACGCACCCAGCGCGGGTCACTTCGGCAAGGAGAAGACGGCGGACTTAGTAGCCAGGGACTTTTGGTGGCCCCAGATGCGAGGAGAGGTCGCGGATTACGTCGCCAGGTGTGACACTTGCCAGAGATCCAAACCAGTGCACAAGAAGCCAGCGGGACTACTGGAACCGCTGGAGACGCCACTACAGCCGTGGGAGAGGGTGGTGCTGGACTTTGTTACTGATCTACCCAGTTCGCGAGGCAAGACGGCGGTACTTGTGGTTGTAGACCTGTTCACCAAGATGGCGCATTTCATTCCTTGCACGAAGGTGGCCACAGCGGAACAGACCGCCAAGCTGTTCATAGACCACGTGTTCAGGGTTCACGGCTTGCCACGGTCCATCCTGTCCGACCGGGGCCGCCAATTCATTTCCAGTTTCTGGCAGAAGTTCCTGGGTATCCTGAACGTCAAGATCAACTTAGCGTCGGCGAGGCATCCGCAGACCAACGGCCAAGCGGAGAGGGTCAACGCCATCATGCAGCAGTACCTGCGATGTTACGCCAATCAACAGCCTGCGACTTGGGTGGACTACCTACCGCTGGCCGAGTTTGCCTACAACAACACGAAGCACGCGTCAACGGGGGTGACACCGTTCTGCGCCAACAATGGGCGACATCCCAGAACCTTCCCGGGGTTGGAGACGACGGCGCAGGGGGAGCCGCAGGGAGCTGAGCACTTAGCAGCAGAATTGCAGGAGGTCCACGAGGAACTCCGACGGCACTTGGAGCTAGCTAAACACGCCTACAAGGAGCAGGCAGACAGGCACAGGAGGGCAGGGGAAGACATCCAGGTGGGGGACTGGGTATGGTTAGCGGCCCAGGCAGTGCCGGCCAAGTCGTTAGCTAAGAAGAAGCTAGGACACAAACAGCTAGGGCCATACCAAGTTGAGGCCAGGATCAATCCTGTAGCTTTTTGGTTGACTCTCCCAGAAGGTTCCAGAATGCACCCGGTCTTTCATAGGTCGGTGCTCACACCCTACAAGGCCCCACACAGGTTTCAGGAGCCAGGGACAGCACCAGACCCACGCAGAAAGTCACCAGAGGGGGGGGGAAGTCACTGAGGGCCACGACATTCAACGAGGTCACGGAGATTCTGGACTCGAGATGGGGGGAGGAGGGAGTAGAATATCTCCTCGCCAGGGAGGGTACCCCGGCCAGCGCCAACAGTTGGGTGCCGGATTATGCTCTGGAGGAACCGCTTCTCAAAGACGAGTTCCATGCACTCTTCCCACACAGGCCCATGCCAGCGGATTATTTCGACAGCTGGCTTTTTACGCCCACACTTTCCACCAGCACGTTCCAGGGGTTCTCCTCCGCAGAGGAGACGACGCCGGAATCGAGCCCTCCAAGGGGATTGTGCTCTTTTTATATATATATATAAATTTTTTATTGGTTTTACAGCATTTTTTAAACAATACAAACAAATAAAAGGACAAACAAACATGTATAATTTCCTAACCTTTTTTTCATTACCCTCATTTCTCAGACTCCCCCATACCTCCCCTTTCTGCATCCCAATTTCCAAGATTATTTCAGCAGCTTCTAAATAATTTTATCAAATATGTGTCCTCATAGTCTTTTCTTCAACTTATTCTTATGTCACTGTAATCCCTTTTTCTTTCTCAACACCTCGACATTTTAGCATTCATCAATTTTATAATAGTTCTTAAGATAAATTTTAAATTTCTTCCAATCCTCTTCCGCCGTCTCTTTCCTCTGATCACGGATTCTGCCAGTCATCTCAGCCAATGTCATATAGTCCATCACTTTCATCTGCCATTCTTCCAAGGTGGGTAGATCTTGTGTCTTCCAATACTTTGCGATAAGTATTCTTGCTGCTGTTGTAGCATACATAAAGAAAATTCTATCTTTCTTTAACACCAATTGGCCGACAATGCCCAAGAGAAAGGCCTCTGGTTTCTTAGGGAATGTACATTTAAGTACTTTTTTCATTTCATTATATATCATTTCCCAGAAGGCCTTAATCTTTGGGCACGTCCACCAAAGGTGGTAGAAAGTACCTTCAGATTCTTTACATTTCCAGCACTTGTTATCAGGCAAATGATAAATCTTTGCTAGCTTGACTGGGGTCATGTACCACCTATAGATCATTTTCATAATATTTTCCTTTAAAGCATTACATGCCGTAAATTTTATCCCGGTGTTCCACAACCATTCCCAGTCAGCAAACATAATATTATGGCCAATGTCCTGTGCCCACTTAATCATAGCTGATTTAACTGTTTCATCTTGTGTATTCCATTTCAGCAGCAAATTATACATTCTTGATAAGTTCTTAGTATTGGGTTCTAACAATTCAGTTTCTAATTTTGATTTCTCCACCTGGAAGCCAATTTTCCTATCTTGTTTGTACACCTCCATTATTTGATAATAATGGAGCCAATCTCGTACTTTGGGTTTCAATTTCTCATGACTCTGTAACTTCAATTTATCTCCGTCTTGTTCCAAGATTTCCCAATACTTTGGCCATTCGGCCTCCATATTGAGCTTTTTCAATGCCTTAGCCTCCAAGGGTGACAACCATCTAGGGGTTTTGTTTTCCAGCAAGTCTTTATATCTTATCCAGACATTATATAATGCTTTTCTGACAATCTGGTTTTTAAAGGCCCTATGCACTTTAATTTTATCATACCATAAGTATGCATGCCAACCAAATGCATTATTGAAACCTTCTAAATCCAAGATATCTGTATTCTCGAGGAGCATCCACTCTTTCAGCCAGCAAAACGCTGCTGCTTCATAATACAATTTTAAATCCGGCAGGGCAAATCCCCCTCTTTCTTTTACATCTGTCAATATTTTAAATTTTATTCTGGGCTTTTTGCCCTGCCAGACAAATTTTGAAATGTCTTTCTGCCACCTCTTGAAACAGTCCATCTTGTCAAGAACCTGCAAAGTTTGAAACAAAAATAACATTCTAGGCAATACATTCATCTTAATAACTGCAATTCGGCCTAACATTGACAGTTTCAAATTTGACCATATTTCTAGATCTTTTTTGATTTCTGACCAACATTTTTCATAATTGTCTTTATACAAATTCAGATTTTTAGATGTCAGATGAACCCCTAGGTATTTCACCTTCTTAACCACTGTCAAACCTGTTTCATTCTGGAATTTCTCCCTCTCCATACCTGTTAAATTTTTCTCCAAAACTTTAGTCTTTTGTTTGTTCAGTTTGAATCCGGCCACCTGACCAAATTCTTGAATTATCTCCAACACCCTCTTTGTACTAGTATCTGGCTCTTGTAAAGTAAGTACCAAATCATCTGCAAAGGCTCTTAACTTATAATGTTTTGCTCCGACCTGTACATCTTTAACCTGCTGGTCATCTCTAATCATATTTAGCAAAACCTCCAGGACTGATATAAAAAGCAATGGGGAAATTGGGCACCCTTGTCGTGTCCCTTTTTCTATCTTAAATTCTTCAGTTATCACATTATTTACAATCAACTTAGCTTTTTGTTCAGAATATATCGCACCCATACCATTCTCAAATCCTTGGCCTACCCCCATCCCATGAAGATTCTTTTTCATAAAACTCCAAGAAATAGTGTCGAAGGCTTTCTCCGCATCCACAAAGATCAGCACTGCTTTAGTGTTTATGTTCACCTCTAGCAATTCCAGAATGTCTATTATATTCCTTACATTGTCCGATAAGTGCCTTTTTGGGAGAAAGCCTGCTTGGTCCTTGTGAATCTTCTCCATCAACACTCTTTTCAATCTTTTTGCCAAAATGTCTGCAAAGATTTTGTAATCCACATTGAGTAATGATATTGGGCGGTAGTTCTTAAGCTGAGTCTTTTCAGTCTCTGTCTTTGGTATGAGTGTAATATAAGCTTCTTTCCACGATTCTGGCGCCTTTTCCCCCTCTAGAATCTCGTTACAGACTTCCTTTAACGGTTGTACCAACCACTCCTTCAAAGCTTTATAGTATCTGGAAGTCAGTCCATCTGGTCCTGGAGATTTGCCCAGTTGCATGTTCTGAATGGCACCCTCTATCTCTTGTTCTGTTATTCTCTGGTTTAGATCCACCTTGCTTTGATGAGAGATTTTTTTGTAGTCCATATTTTTTAAGGAATCCATCTATATCCTCTTCCTTCTGCGGTCCTTGTGAATATAATTTTTTAAAGTAGCTCAAAAAACAGTTTCTAATCTCATTGGGTTTGGATATATTCTTTCCATCCACTTCTAGGTTTGTAACTGTATTTAGTTTCTGTCTTTTCTTCAATTGCCAAGCCAGAAGCTTACCACATTTATCTGCAGATTCGAATGTCTTTTGTCTCATTTGCTTTATCTTCCATTCAATCTCTTGGTTCATCAGTTCCATATATTGTGTCTGGTATAACTTGATCTCTCTCAAAATCTCCTGGGACTTTGGTTTTGATCTCAATTTCTTCTCTCCTTCTTTTATCTTTTCCAGGATCTTTTCCTTCTTCTCATTTTGCTTTCTCTTTTTTACTGAATTTTGTTGGATTAGGAATCCTCGCATCACAGCTTTACTTGCGTCCCAGATCACTCTTTTTTCTACATCAGTTTTTAGGTTTAATTCAAAATAGTCCTTTAAGGTTTTTTGGGCCTTTCTGTGGATCTCCTCATCTCGAAACAGGGTGTCATTCATCCTCCATCTAAATTGACCAGTTGTTATAAATTTCATTTCCATCTTCACGGCGTTATGGTCAGAGCAAGTCTTGGGGCAGATTTCTATATTCTTGATCTTTGGAGCCAGCCCACTAGTAATCCAGATTTGATCGATTCTGGTCCAGGTCATCATTGCTTGAGAAAAGAAAGTTCCCTCTCTTTCGAGTGGCTTCCTTGTTCTCCAAATATCTATCAAGTCCATATTTTCAGTCATTTCAAAGAAGGTCTTCGGAAGTCTCCCTTCCTTAGAGATTGTCTGTCTTTGTGCCTTGTCCATATTTGTAGAAACCACACCATTCATATCTCCCATGATTACTACATTATAGTCCAAATAGTCCATCAGAGTTCCATGCAGCTTCTTAAAAAATTCCGCCTTCCCTTCATTTGGTGCATAAATTCCAACAATTAACAGTTTTTCTCCTTGTATTTGTATTTCAATTGCCAAATATCTTCCTTGTTCGTCTTTAAACATCATTCTTGGGGCCAATTTCTCTTTTGCATAAATCACCACTCCTCTTTTCTTAACTTTATCCGATGAGATGAATTCTTGTCCTAGTCTTTTATTTATAAGTAATTTCCTGTGTACCCTTGTCACATGGGTTTCTTGTAAGCAAATCAAATCCAATTTTTCTCTTTTCAGAATATGAAAAACTTGACGTCTTTTCGTGGGCATGTTCAGCCCATTACAATTCCAGCTAAGGAATTGCAGGGCCATCTTGTTATTTGTCATTTACTCCTCCTACCGCTCCAAGTTGCTGCTCTTCCTCTGATGGTGGTTTAAGTCCAAACGATAGATTCAAGATATCTACCGCCCCTTTTACCTCTGGAATTGGGTCTACCGTTCCCTTCTGCAAATCCTCGTGGTTTTTCTCCAAAAACTTCTCTTTGTCTTGAATTGTTTTTATTTTCACCTTCTTTCCCTTGTAGTTAAAGGACAGTCCTTGTGGGAACTCCCACCTAAAAAGTATGTTGTTCCTTTTCAGCAGGTAGACCAGATCTTTATAGAAGGTTCTCACCTCAAGAATATATTTAGGGATGTCCTTGAAGATTTGTATATGAGAGTTTTCAATTTCCAAGGCCTTTTGGTAATGTAGTTTTAATATTTTGTCCCTTTCTTCCTTGGATCTAAAAGTAATCAGGCAATCCCTCGGAGTCTTTCTGTTCTGTCTCCTGCCCAATCTGAATGCTGTTGTTATCTTAAATTCTTCCTCCTGCAATTCTTCCTGCCAAAAGTCAGAAAACTCTTGTGTGAGGAACTCCACAAGGCTGTCCCCTTCACTTTCGGGAACTAGTCTTAATTTCAGGTTTCTCTCCTTTCTCTGTAATTCCAGCAAAGACAAGGTCGCATCATGTTCATACACTTTTCTGGAGATTGGTTCTAGTTTTTCCTGTGTCTCTTCAGCAATATGTCTGGCGTCCTCTGCGATTTTACGTGTTGCAGAGTTTTCTTCAATCAGCTTATTTATAGATTCTGTGTTAGATGTCACACTTTTCGTATTCAAGTCCAACCTTGCTGTTAATTCTGTTAATTTTTGTGAATTTTCTGTACTCTGCTTTGTCAAAGCTTCTAAAGATTGATTTAACTTGAGTAACGCCTGTGTCATTGAATCCATTGAAACAGCTGTCACTTTTTCTTGCCCAGCTGCTCCTGTCGGTGTTAGGCTTGATATTGAGCCTCTTTTCTTTTGTTGTTGTTGTTTTGCTTTAGCTCTGGTAGTTATCTCATCTGCTGGGCCGCTCATGTCCCAAGGACGTTCTCACAGGAGCAGTTTCTGTTAGGGTGTGAAACCTAAGACGCTGGCAAGTTAGCAATGTCATGTAACTTTAAGTAGTCAAGCTCGTTAAGTTGTTAAGTTGTTAAGTTGCTCAGTATATAAAGAGTGTTTGTTTTCTCTGTGTTTGGGGCGTGAAGCAAAAATGTCCGAAAGCTCCGGAGGTGTTTATGTTATCTTTCTGCAATAAACCTGTCTTTGGAAAGACAGGCTTCCCTGTGTCGTTATTTCTTTGCTGCTGAGACTCTGAAGCCTTGTACTGCAACAAGAATCTCTGCACTGGACTTAATTAATACTCTGCAAAGAGAGCTGTTGCTGGTGGCACAGCGGAAGCGTTTACTGGACCAGTACACAAACTCTCTTAGGTTATGGACTCCTTCTACGTTTCTACAGCTGTATTGTGTGCAGAGAAAGTGAAAGCAGCTTTCGGATGAGAGAAGACCGGCTTGGTCGTAAATCCAGCTCTTAAAGGAACTGAGAGGCTGGAGGCGTCTGAAAAGTGAGTAAGACAAATCCCAAGGGGAAAGAGAAGCAAGGGCACACAGAGGGAGTAGCAGCAGACCCCAAGAATGGCAAATGAAAATTTCCAGGTTCCCTTTACAAAGTTGAACTCTGCTAATTACGTGCAGTGGTCTAAGAGGGCTCAAGTCTGGTTGGAAGCCAAAGAAGTGTGGGCTGACTATGTCCAGAGGCGAAAGCCGTTTGTGGCTGTTGCAGCAGATGCCACAGCAGAGCAACAGGCTGCTGCACATGCCCAGAACAGGGAACATGATAAAATGGACACTAAAGCAAGATGCATGTTGATGGTATCGATAGACGATTCCCAATTACCTCATGTGGAAAATTTAAGGTCTGCATTTGAAATTTGGGAAGCTCTTAGGCGAATTCACCATAGAGCCACGCCCGGAGAGAAGGTGAACATTATACGTGCTTTGTATGAGTTGAAACTGAAGCCAGAGGATAGTGTGGTTGAACACACGTCACAGATGACTGAGTATTTCAACCGACTGTCATCTTTAGGTGTGAATTTTCCTGAAAATATTAAAGTTTATACTCTGCTTAGCAGCCTGCATGCAGGGTTTGAAAACTTAGTACTAACTTTACAAGTTTTGCCAGAGGACCAGCTGAATATGAATTATGTGACTGGTAGATTGTGTGAACAAGAATATCAACATCATCGAAAACGTATTGATAATTCAAATACCCCAAGGGTTGGATGTTCAGATAATTCCCAGCGTGGGGAAACTAGCAGGCAGAGCTGTAAGGAAGCCTCACAAGTGTCTGCTATGGCCAGCAAGTCATGTTTTCGATGTGGCAGCAGGTTTCATTTGATAGCAAAGTGTCCAGAAAAGCAACAGGAATTTCAACAGTCCAAGGCCAGTTTCCGGAGTTACAGAGGAAGACGACGTGAGAACTACAAGAATCAACGATTCAGAGGGGGAGCAGGTGCTGATAAGGGACTATCTGCAATGGCAGCACAACAGAGTCCTAAAAGGAGCCAACAAACTTTGAAGTGGATAATTGACAGTGGAGCAAGTCACAGTTTAGTTCCAGCGACATCTAGGGGCCGCTTGATGAACTGCAAGACATTGCCAGTTGCAAAAACCGTGACTATAGCAGACAATAGTAAACGAGAAATGAACCTTAAAGGCACAATTTATGTTAACTGTTTGCAAACTAACCTTCCTGTTTTTGTTCTTCCAGGAATGAAGAATGGACTTTTGAGTGTGTCATGCCTGGTAAAAAGTGGTTTTAAGGTTGAGTTTGAAAATGATGTGTGCACCATTTCGAAACAGGGAAAGGAGCTAGTTAAAATTCCCTGTGAGGATGGGCTTTTTGTTTTGGATGAAGAGCAGTTAGCAGCAGGTAGATGTTCAACAGGTGAAGCGCAAGCTAAGTGTGTAAATAAGGCTCCTCATACAGGTTGTGCACATCTACTACACAGAAGGTTAGCTCATATATGCTTTAAGTATGTAAGCAAGATGCCAGATTTAGCTGAGGGGTGTAACATTAAACCCTGTCCAAATTTTCTGGATTGTTGTGCTTGTAAACATGCTAAGGTTAAGACATGTAACTATCCTAGATCTGATAGAGTAAGCAAGAAACCCTTTGAACTTGTGCACACAGACGTGTGTGGCCCTATGCCAGTCAAATCGCTTGGAGGTGCGAGATTTATGCAAATTTTGGTGGATGACTTTTCAAGGGCTAGTTGGGTTTTCTTTCTGAAAGAAAAATCACAAGCAGCTTCCATCCTGATGGATTGGATTGAAGAAGTTGAATGTAAATTTGACACCAGGGTACGTAAAATACAATCAGATCGTGGTGGGGAATATGTGAACCACACGCTGGAGACGTGGTTAAAAAGGAAAGGTATAGTTCATAGACTTACCAATCCCTATTCACCACAGGAGAATGCAGTTGCCGAAAGAAAATTTCGAACATTACAGGAAGCCATTGCTGCTTTGCTGTTTGATTCTGGACTTCCACAGCGTTTTTGGGCTGAGGCTGCACTGTATGCGAATTATACTTTTAACAGAGTGTACAATAGCACAGTAGGCAACACTCCTTACTTCATGCTATTTGGAAAAAAACCAAAAATTGATCATCTAAGAGTTTTTGGATGTCGTGCTTATGTGCTGGTGCCTAGGGCACAACGTAGGAAAGGTGATCCTAGGTCTAAAGAAATGTTTTTCTGTGGTTATCAAGCAAACACAAAAGGTTGGAGATTTGTGAATGTAGAAGGCAATCAAACGAAAATCACAATCAGCAGAAGTGCGGAATTTTGTGAACAGGATGGTTGGAATAAGATTCATGGAAATCCTGACATACTATTTGATGTGGTGAACAGTAACAATGAAACTCAGGCCCCAGGGCAGGTATTAGTTCCAGAACAGACTAAGGAATTTAAGTCTGAGGACGAGGGTGAGAAATCGCCTAGTTCACCCAAGTCTGTAAAGTCAGAATCTTCTAGCTCTAAAAGTTCACCTGTACAGCAAGAGAGACGTGTAAAGTCAGAATCAGAAAGTTCTTCAACTACTAGTGACAAACAGGTGACGACTAGTGATTCTGGGTCAGAGGGGGAAACTGAAGGAACATCACAGGAACTGTTAAGGCGTTCTAAGCGTACCAACAAAGGTAAACCTCCTGAAAGGTACCAAGCTATCAGTGTTTGGGCTGGTTTGGCAAATTGCGAACCTGAAAGTTTTGAGGAGGTTGAGCAATTACCCCAGGAGGAGGCCAGTAGATGGCGTGAGGCCATGCAAAAGGAGTTGAATTCTATGAAAGAACTGGGTGTGTTTTCCATCACCAAACTGCCAGAAGGTGCCAAGGCAGTAAGTTGTAGGTGGGTGTACAGGATAAAGACAACAGCGATGGGGAAACCAGAGTACAAAGCAAGGCTTGTAGCTCGAGGTTTTACACAAAGAAAGGGATTACATTATTCCGAAGTCTATGCACCCACTTCAAGGAGTGAAACCCTACGGGCACTATTAGCAGTTGCTGCTCAGAAAGGGTTCAAAGTGAATCAATTTGATGTCTCTACAGCTTATCTTCATTCAGACTTGGCTGAAGAGCTCTATATGGAGCTACCGCCAGGATTGAAAGTTGGTAAATCAAATCAGGTATGGAAACTACATAAATCTATTTATGGACTCAAGCAATCTGCTCATAATTGGAATGAGTGTTTGAATGACGTTTTGGTAGGCATTGGTTTTAGCAGGAGCAAGGCTGACAATTGCTTATATTTCAGAAGTTCAGGAGATGCTCAAGAATCTTTGCTTGTTTATGTAGATGACCTGATTTATACTTCAAAGACACAAGAACAAGTAAAAAAACTAGCCAAAGAGTTAAATAAACACTTCAAAGTTAAGAATCTTGGTGATGTGAAGGTCTATCTTGGTGTTCAGATAGATAGGACCAAAAATGGCAGTTTTCTACTGAATCAAAAAGGCAAGATATTGCAAACGTTGAAAAAGTTTAACATGACGGAGTGTGCAGGTGTTAGAACACCAATGGAAATGGGTTTTGTAAAAGACAATGAGTTCAAGGATCGTGCTGAATTCAAGCGTGCTGAAATCTTTCAGTCAGCACTGGGAAGCTTACTCCATATTTCGCAATGGAGCAGACCAGATATTGCTTACGCTGTTAACTTACTCAGCAGAGAAGCTTCGAAACCTAGTGTAAATGCATGGAAAGGAATTCAAAGAGTGTTAAGATATTTACAATACACCAAAGATTTTTGTCTTGAATTATCTTCGGAAGGACAAGCACAGATTACTTGTTGGGCAGATAGTGATTGGGCAAATTTAAAAGATAGAAAATCAGTGTCTGGCTGTGTAATAAAATTTGGTAACTCTCTGATTGGGTGGAGATCCAAGAAACAGAACCTAATTGCTTTGTCGTCAACAGAAGCTGAGTTCTGTGCCTTGTCTGAGTTATGTAGAGATCTAGAATTTTACAAATGCTTGGCACAAGAGATGTATGAAAAGGCCATCACTCCAATCACTGTATGGGGTGATAATCAACCGTGTCTTAAGTTAGCACAAAATGGGCAGTTTAAAGGTCGTACAAAACATTTGGATATCCGCTTTCAAAATGTTTGTCAAACGGTAAAAGCAGGAATTGTTAAATTAAATTACTGTCCCAGTCATGAAAATCAAGCTGATGGTTTTACAAAACCGCTTGGTTTTCAGCGGCATGAAAACTTTTGTGAAGAAATGGGTCTGAAGTAATTTTGTTTTTTGTATTGCCAGCGAGAGGGGGTGTTAGGGTGTGAAACCTAAGACGCTGGCAAGTTAGCAATGTCATGTAACTTTAAGTAGTCAAGCTCGTTAAGTTGTTAAGTTGTTAAGTTGCTCAGTATATAAAGAGTGTTTGTTTTCTCTGTGTTTGGGGCGTGAAGCAAAAATGTCCGAAAGCTCCGGAGGTGTTTATGTTATCTTTCTGCAATAAACCTGTCTTTGGAAAGACAGGCTTCCCTGTGTCGTTATTTCTTTGCTGCTGAGACTCTGAAGCCTTGTACTGCAACAAGAATCTCTGCACTGGACTTAATTAATACTCTGCAAAGAGAGCTGTTGCTGGTGGCACAGCGGAAGCGTTTACTGGACCAGTACACAAACTCTCTTAGTTTCCTGATGGAAAATCCCACTGTCTTAATCCGTTGCTCTGCAACTGTTACTTCTCAACCCTCTAGAGGGAGCAAACCAAAATGTCCAAGTGAAGGAAACAAAGAACAAAGAGACCAGGATTCCTCAATATAAGTGCTGCAACACTTTTTCTATATAATTACTCTGTCCACACTATCCAAAGAGTTGTTGCAGCAAAGTCCCAACACTGTAACAAGCAGAGCTTCCACAGTATAACTTTGTAACAAGTTGTATCAAGTTCTAAATACAGTTCCTGGTATCTTATTTTGACAGTCCGTCTCAGGGGATTAAGGCAGCGGAAAACTTTTCTCTTTTAAAAAGTCATGCAGGTTATAAAGTCACTTTTTCTCCCCTCTGCCCCTGCCTGCTAGAGAGGAGATCATGTCCAATGCCAAGGTTAAGCAGTCATAAGATTATTTTCCTTCAGATGCAGCTTTGTGTTTTCGTTGCTTAGTCTGTCATGCAGTTGGGGGAAGGCAGACTTCCTTATTTTTTGCCTTTCCCGTTTCCGGCTGAATTTTAAATTTTAGTTTTAAAGTCCCAAATAATCTTTCAGTCCTACTCACGGGTTTTTCAGTCGAATTTCAATTTACAGGAAGGAATCGGCGCTCTCCGTTCATGGCAACGCGGCTTCACTCCGCGGGCTGGGTTGCGACTCTCAGCACCACGCTCACTCCCGATGCCGTTCCGGAGCCTTTAAAAAGGCTCTTTCGCAGTAAAGGGGGGCGCTTCTGGTTCCCACCGAGTCTCCTTGTTCACAGGCTTCTGCGCCTGTGATTTTAGGGGTCCCCCGCTTGCCGTAGCGGGTCAGACCCGAACTCACGGAGCAGTCCTTCTCCGGAGCTCGGAGAAAGGACCGCCATTAAACGCTGGCGCCGACTGGAAGTCTCCGGGGGGGGGGATCGTGCTCGGGGGTGGACACGGACCGCTCTTACTGGTGGGACGATCAGCCAGAAGTGGGGTGGAGCAGGAGGTGGCTAAGGTGGCCTTGGCAAATAGCATCGCCCGAGGTAACAGGGGGAGAGGCGGAAATGGACGTGTTGGGGGAGGAGCCCGGGTTCGAGCACACATACACTGAATTGGAAGCAGAGGAGATCGACGTAGACGAGGTCATCAAGGACTGGCCGGATCCAGTTGGGGGGCGGCAGACCGGGGGAAATGAACTGTTTCCAGCATTACCCCCCACGGCAATGGAGCACCCGGAACCAGCACCCGAGCAGCGGGAGGGGGGAAGGGGGGCTTCGAGGGGGGATGGATGTCAGGGGTTCAGGAGCAGAGGCACATGGGAGGCAGGAGAGGGAGGACTATTGGGAAGAGTCCGAGGACAGTGAGGAAGAGGAGGACGGTGGCCCGAGGGATTCCATGAGCCTTTCCAGCGAATCGGGGGATTCCCAGGAGGGGGCGCCTGTAGCCAAGACAAGAGGAGCCCCAGGGGGGACTCATCAGGGGGAAGGAGCAAATAGGGAATCCCGAAGCAGCAGCTGGAGATCGGGACCGGCTTCCCCTCCAGAGCGTAGCGAAGGGGGGGAGGTTCCAGTGTGTCAGGGGAAGCAGCTCCGTCGGCAGGAACGGAGGGGAGGTCAGAACAAGCTATCCTCCCGGAAGGGGAGGGGAGCAGTGAGAGAGTGATGTAACGATCAGGAGAAAGGTTGGAAGCTAGGCGCGCGCGCCAAGTTCAAATGTGCAAGCGCGAGGGGAAACGGAGAGCCTGGGGGAGGAGCCAGGTCCCAAAGCCCGCAGGAGGGAGGGAGAGCCATCTGGGGATTCAGTGTCAGAGGAATCCAGGAGGGGCGAAACTCCAGCGGGCAGAAAGACCCTGCGGAAAAGGAAAGACAGGAGGAGGTGGAGCAAAGCAAGCATCTTAAACTGGTGCAGGGGAGGGACTGATTCAGAGGGGACTTCAGCAGTCTAGCGTTACGGACGTGGGGCTGCGCGCCTCGGCTGTGAAACGAAAAATGAACTGCAATAAACGTTTCTGTATATAAAGAGAGACTGGCGTTGGTCCTTTGTGAGCTGGGACCTGAGGCAGCCCTGACAGGCGCGAAAATGATCCCGCCCTCCAGGATTCAAACGCATTTATCGAGGCTATGGACGCTTGTTTTAAATCAACGGTAGATGTGGATGTGGCCAGGAGGGAAACGCACGGGCTGCAGCAGGGCAAAGCCATGGTGAGACAATATCACTCCCGCTTTTTTGCGTTGGTAAATGTGCTGGGCTGGGAGAAGGACTCTGATGCCGTGAGGGATCTGTTCTGGGAGGGGCTAAATGGACCCGTGAAAGATGAGCTGGCGAGGAGGGAGAGACCTACCACTACCACAGAAGTCGTCCAGAGAGCGCTGACGATAGGGGTACGCCTGGAAGAACGCCCTTGGGGCAGGGATGAGCGTCGTCTGGCACGCACACCGGCCAAAACACCTCCCTTCATACCCAGAGAAACAGGGCACGCGCACTCCACGCCTCCACTGGGGGAGGGAGAAGAGCCGATGGAGATCGGTGGTGCCAAGGCTCAGACAGCGACCAGAGCCCAAACACCAGGAGCAGTCAAGACGAAGGCTCCTAGAGGGAGCAGGAAGTGTTACATCTGCGACAGTGCACAGCACATGGCCAAAGAGTGTCCCCAGAGGATCCAGAAGCACACTGCAGCCTCAGCAACAGTAAGAGGAGCAGTTCAGCAGGGGGAACAGCTGCAGGGAAACGACGAAGCCTGGCTGGAGGCAGAGGCACTGGGGCCCAGCCAGGCGAGTCAGTGAAGCAGTCCCCAGAGATTTTGCAGCCCACAGACCCCCTCCCACCCAAACCAGTGGTGCAACTCACCACATCACTCCAGCTGCCAAATGGATTCACCCTGGAAGTCCCTATTACCATTGACTCTGGTAGTAATGCAGACTTTGTGGGGGTGGACTTCATCAGGCGACATCGCATAGCGCTCCTACCAGCCACGATGCCCCTAAACGTTGTCACGGTCGATGGCAGGGAGCTACTGGGTGGACAGGTGGTACAGCAAACGCCGCCTATGGTACTGCAAATTGGAAATCACTGCGAAGTCATCAGCTTCAATGTCACCCACCTGTCGGACACGCCCATAGTGTTGGGCATGAGTTGGCTGGATAGGCACAGCCCGGCATTAGCATGGTACCAGCGGCAATTGACCTTCTGCTCCTCCTACTGCGCAGAACACTGCATCCGAACCGGCCAGGAAGAGGAGGGACAGGAAGATGAACAGCAGCTACACCTAGGCATGGTGCAGGCGGTGCCCAACAAGTACAAGGCAATTTTGGAGGTCTTCTGCGAGAAGGAAGCGGACAAGCTGCCTCCCCACCTGCCCTACGACTGCACGATTGACCTCCTACCGGGGGCGACACTGCCGACTGGAAAACTATATTCCATGTCTGAGGACGAACTGCAAGAACTCAGGGAGTTCATAGATCACAACTTGAATCCAAAGCAGTGGGGGGCAGTCCCCTGTTTTTCGTGAAGAAGAAAGACACGCCCCAACGGAGAATCGTAGTTGATTCCAGGATCATAAATTCCAGGACAAAGCCCACAGCATTCCCCATGCCCAAGATCGACGACCTGCTTGCGACGGTGAGGAAGGGACGGATCTTCACCAAGTTGGATCTACGAGGGGCGTACAACCTTATACGCATGCGGGAGGGCGATGAGTGGAAGACGGCCATGTTTACGCCTTTAGGCACCTATGAATATAGAGTTATGCCGTTTGGTCTGCAAAATGGCTCCCATTGTTTCCAAGCCTTCATGCACCACGTGTTAGCGGGCCTCCTCTACAAGAAGTGCGTATGCTTCCTAGACGACATCCTGATCTTCTCGGAATCGCAGGAGGCTCACGAGGGAGACGTCAAGGAGGTCCTGCAGAGACTACGGGAGCACAGACTTTACGCCAAACTGGAGAAGTGCCAGTTCGACGTGACGGAGGTGGATTTCCTGGGCTACAAGCTGTCCGACAAGGGACTCGCCATGGACAGTGCCAAGGTCCGCTCGGTGTTGGACTGGAAGAGCACGCGCAATCGGAAGGAGGTCCAGAAGTTCGTCGGCTTCGCCAACTTTTACCGCAAGTTCATCAAGGGGTTCGCGAAGGAGACGGCGGCTATCACGGACACCCTCAGCTCCAAGAAGAAGTAGTTCACCTGGACGGACCAGGCGGAACAGTCTTTTCGGAGACTCAAGCATCTCTTCGCGTCCGAAGAACAGCTGCTACACGTAAACCCCGGCAAACCAATGAGGGTTGAGACTGACGCATCAGACAGAGCGGTGGGGGCGGTCCTGTTGCAGCAAGATCCGCAAGGGAACTGGAGGCCCTGCGCATTCTACTCCAGGAAACTCAGCAAGTCGGAACAGAACTACACCATCTGGGACAGGGAGTTGCTAGCCATTCATGCAGCCTTCAAGGCGTGGCGGCACTTCCGCATCGGAGCCAGACACACTGTGCAGGTCCGCACGGACCATAAGAACCTGGAGTACTGGCGCACGGCGCAGTTCCTGAACCAGAGACACATCCGCTGGGCGGAGTTCTTTGCGGATTTCGACTTCCGGATAGAATACATCCCGGGAGACAACAACGTCATGGCAGATGCACTATCCAGGAAACCGCAGTATCTCGAGGAAGCGGCACTGGTGGCGGCCAAAGACATTTTCGCACCGAAAGCGTGGGCATGCGCTTCAGCCACCGTGGACCTGGACGCAGTGCGTCGCGCACTGCAGACGGATGCCTTCGCACAATCCAAGATGGAGGAGGTGCGAAGAGGCACAGCGAAGGACGACGAGTTCCAGATACGCGACGGACTGCTCACCCGCAAAGGAGCTCTCTACGTGCCTGGGGACGACCTCCGAGCTAAAGTCCTGCAGCAGTTACACGACGCGCCCAGTGCTGGGCACTTCGGCAAGGACAAGACGGCGGAATTGGTGGCCAGAGACTTTTGGTGGCTCCAGATGAGGGGAGAAGTCGCGGATTACGTCTCTAGGTGTGACACATGCCAAAGGGCCAAACCAGTGCACAAGAAGCCGGCGGGACTGCTGGAACCGCTACAGACGCCGCTCGAACCGTGGGAGAAAGTGGCCCTGGACTTTGTCACAGATCTGCCCAGCTCGCGAGGCAAAACAGCGGTACTCGTGGTCGTAGACCTGTTCACCAAGATGGCGCACTTCATTCCTTGCGCGAAGGTGGCCACAGTGGAACAGACTGCCAAACTGTTCATAGAACACGTGTTCAAAGTTCACGGCTTACCACGGTCCATCCTGTCTGACCGGGGTCGCCAATTCGTCTCGAGCTTCTGGCAGAAGCTGCTGGGCATCCTGAACGTCAAGATCAACTTAGCGTCGGCACGACACCAGACCAACGGACAAGCGGAGTGGGTCAACGCCATCATGCAGCAGTACCTGCGATGCTACGCGAATCAACAGCCCTCGACCTGGGTGGACTACCTACCGCTGGCCGAGTTTGCCTACAACAACACGTAGCACGGATCTACAGGGGTGACACCGTTCTTCGCCAACAATGGGCGGCATCCCAGAACCTTCCCGGGGTTAGAGACGAAGGGGGGGGGAGCCACGGGGAGCAGAGCACTTGGCAGCAGAGTTACAGGAGGTCCACGAGCAACTCCGAAGGACCTTGGAACTAGCAAAACACGCCTACAAAGTGCAGGCAGACAGGCACAGGAGAGTCGGGGAAGACATCCAGGTGGGGGACTGGGTCTGGTTAGCGGCCCAGGCAGTGCCGGCCAGAACGTTAGCTAAGAAGAAGCTCAAACACAAGCAGTTAGGGCCTTACCAAGTCGAGGCACAAATCAACCCAGTGGCCTTCCGGTTGACACTCCCGGAGGGCTCCAGAATGCACCCGGTATTTCATAGGTCAGTCCTCACACCCTACAAGGAACCCCACAGGTTTCAGGCGCCAGGGACCGCACCTCGCCCACTTAGAAAGTCGCCAACGGGGGAGGGGTCACCGAGGGCGGCACCACTCAACGAGGTCACGGAGATTTTAGACTCAAGATGGGGGAAAGAGGGAGTTGAATATCTCCTTGCCAGGGAAGGTACCCCGGCCAGCGCCAACAGGTGGGTGCCGGACTATGCCTTGGAGGAGCACTACCTCAAAGACGAGTTCCATGCACTCTTCCCGCACAGACCTATGCCGGCAGATTTTCACACCCACACTTTCAACCAGCACGTTCCAGGGGTTCTCATCTGCTGAGGAAACGGCGCCAGACACAAGCTCCCCGGAGGGATCACTCTTGGGGTCTGCCACGGACCGCTCTTATTGGTGGGACACTCAACCGGAGGTGGGGTGGAGCAGGGAACTGCTAAGGGGGCCCTGGCACGCAGCATCACCCGAGGTAACAGGGGGAGAGACGGACATGGACGTGTTGGGGGAGGACCTTGGGTTCGAACACGAATGCAGAGAGATGGAAGCAGAGGAGATCGACGTCGGCGAGCCCATTACGGGCTGGCTGGATCCAACTGGTCAGCTGCACACCAGGGGAAGGAACTGTATCCCGCACTCACCCCCACAGCACTGGAGCACCCGGAACCCGCCCCAGAAGAGGGGAAGGGGGGAAGGGGGGCTTCGAGGGCGGGATGGATGTCAGGGGCTCAGGAGCAGAGGTACAGGGGAGAGAGGAGATGGAGAGCAAAGGGGAAGGATCTGAGGGCAGCGTAGGGGGCAAGGGGGGGTCCCAGGGGAGACACACCAGAAACAAGGGGCCAGCGGGGACTCCCAAAGCAGCAGCTGGAGATCAGGACCAGCTTCCCCACCAGAGCATAGTGGGGGGGAAGAGTCCCAGGTGTCAGGGGCAGCGTCTCCTCCAGCAGGGAGAGAAGAAGAGTCGGGACTAACCACGCCTCTGTCGGAGAGTGGGGGAACAGAGGGGAGGTCAGGTCCAGCTGGCCTCCCCGAAGGGGGAAGCAGTGACAGGAGCAGTGTAACGGTCAGGAGGAGGGTTGCCGGCTGGGCGCGCGCGCCAAGTTCGAATGTACAGGCGCGCGGGACAGCAGAAAACCCGGATGGGGAACCAGGTCCTAAAGCCCGCCGGAGGCAGGGGGAAGACTCAGGGGACTCAGCGTCAGAAGAGTCTAGGAAGGGCGAGACCCCAGCTGACAGGCGGAGCCAGAGGAGGAAAGAGCAAAGGAAGAGGTGGAGCAAGGCTAGGGTCTTAAACTGGTGTCTGGAGGGAGGAGACTCAGACGGAGCTTCGGCGGTCTAGAGTCTCAGACGTAGAGCTGCACGCTCCTGATGTGAAAGACAAACTGAACTTCAATAAAGACTTTTGTATATAACAACGGACTGGCGTTGGTCCTTTGTGAGCTGGGACAATAATGAACTAAAAAAGGTATTTAAATATACCTTCCCTAAGAAACCAGAGGCCTTCCTTTTGGGCATTGTTGGCCAGAGGGTGCTAAAGAAGGACAGAATTTTATTTATGTATGCGACAACAGCAGCAAGAATACTCATCGCAAAGTACTGGAAGATAGAAGATTTGCCCACTCTGGAAGAATGGCAGATGCAACTGATTGACTACGTGGAATTGGCAGAAATGACTGGCAGAATGCGAGACCTGGGAGAAGAGACAGTGGAAGAGGACTGGAAAAAATTTAAGGACTATTTGCAAAAGTACTGTAAAATGTATGAATGTTAGAATGATGCAGGATATAAAGACAACATGGCATTAGTAACCTAGTTGAACAAAATATGAAAATAACTGAACTATAAGAACAAAGATGAAATTTGAATAATATTATGTCAAGTTTAAATATCTAAATATTTGATAACAAAGGGTAAAATTGGAGACATAATAGCTGAAATGTTTAATTTAAAACAAATTCTGAGAGAAGGTGAAGCATTGCTGAACATGATTTGGTAAATGGGAACACAGGAAAGGGAGAGGCGAGGGGGGTCAAGAAAGAGGGTTATGGAAGTTTGGTTTAACTATGTTGTATGTTTTATGTCTGTATTTTTGTATCGTATTGTTTTTTGTTTTGTGTGATTTCGTACTTTTTTTGTCTTTTACTGTGAAAATTTAATAAAATATCTTTTAAAAAAACATAAAAAACAAACAAAAACACCAATTTGAAATAAGCCCAATCAGAGCTTTATCATCTTCTTTTTATGTAGATGGAACCCAAAATACCTTTTTCCATTGGTTTGGGGTGATTCTGGCGCACACCCAAATAACACCATGCGAATTGAAAAAAGCCCAATCAAAGCTTATATGTCTTCTCTCTATGCATATGGAAGCGAAAAGATGGTGTTGTGTTATTTTGGTCTCATTACACACACTTTGCGATTTCTGTGTCAATGTGCATTAAAAGCAAAAAACACGAAATGAAGTAAACGCAATCCAAAATTCTTTTTTCTATGTAGTTGGAAAACAAAACAACCTGTTTGGCTTTGTTTAGGCTTATTGCACCGCTTTGCTATTTGTGGGTGAATGAACACCGAAAGAGCAATCGAAGCTTATTCGTCCTTTTACTATTGAGATGGAACCAAAACACCTATGCTTGATTTGGGCTGGTAACAAACATGTCACCTGCGATTTTTGGTTGAATGTGCATTCTAAACCCAAAAACACCAATTTGAAAAAAGCCCAATCAGAGCTTTATCATCTTTGAATCATAGAATCATAGAATTGGAAGAGACCACAAGGGCCATCGAGTCCAACCCCCTGCCAAGCAGGAAACACCATCAGAGCACTCCTGACATATGGTTGTCAAGCCTCTGCTTAAAGACCTCCAAAGTAGGAGACTCCACCACACTCCTTGGCAGCAAATTCCACTGTCGAACAGCTCTCACTGTCAGGAAGTTCTTCCTAATGTTTAGGTGGAATCTTCTTTCTTGTAGTTTGGATCCATTGCTCCGTGTCCGCTTCTCTGGAGCAGCAGAAAACAACCTTTCTCTCTCCTCTATATGACATCCTTTTCTATATTTGAACATGGCTATCATATAACCCCTTAACCTCCTCTTCTCCAAGCTAAACATGCCCAGCTCCCTTAGCCGTTCCTCATAAGGCATCGTTTCCAGGCCTTTGACCATTTTGGTTGCCCTCCTCTGGACACGTTCCAGTTTGTCAGTGTCCTTCTTGTACTGTGGTGCCCAGAACTGGACACAGTACTCCAGGTGAGGTCTGACCAGAGCAGAATACAGTGGCACTATTACTTCCCTTGATCTAGATGCTATACTCCTATTGATGCAGCCCAGAATTGCATTGGCTTTTTTAGCTGCCGCGTCACACTGTTGGCTCATGTCAAGTTTGTGGTCAACCAAGACTCCTAGATCCTTTTCACATGTACTGCTCTCAAGCCAGGTGTCCCCCATCTTGTATTTGTGCCTCTCATTTTTTTGGCCCAAGTGCAATACTTTACATTTCTCCCTGTTAAAATTCATCTTGTTTGTTTTGGCCCAGTTCTCTAATCTGTCAAGGTCGTTTTGAAGTGTGATCCTGTCCTCTGGGGTGTTAGCCACCCCTCCCACTTTGGTGTCATCTGCAAATTTGATCAGGATGCCCTTGCATCCATCATCCAAGTTGTTGATAAAGATGTTGAATAAGACCGGGCCCAAGACAGAACCCTGTGGCACCCCACTAGTCACTCTTCTCCAGGATGAAGAGGAAGCATTGATGAGCACCCTTTGGTTTCGGTCAGTCAGCCAGTTAAAAATCCACTGAGTGGTAGCATAGTCAAGACCGCATTTTACCAGCTTCTTTATAAGAATATCATGGGGCACCTTGTCAAATGCCTTGCTGAAATCAAGGTAGGCTACATCCACTGCGTTCCCTTCATCTACCAGGTTTGTAATTCTGTCAAAAAACGAGATCAGGTTAGTCTGACATGACTTATTTTTCAGAAATCCATGCTGACTATTGGTGATCACAGCTTTCCTTTCTAGGTGCTCACAGACTGTTTGCTTAATGATCTGCTCCATAATCTTCCCTGGTATTGATGTCAGACTGACTGGGCTGTAATTATTTGGGTCCTCTCGTTTCCCCTTTTTGAAAATAGGGACAACATTTGCCCTCCACCAGTCTGCCGGGACTTCGCCTGTTCTCCAGGAATTCTCAAAGATGACTGCCAGTGGTTCTGAGATCGCATCTGCCAGTTCTTTTAATACTCTTGGATGAAGTTCATCTGGCCCTGGAGACTTGAATACATCTAAACTAGCCAAGTATTCTTGTACTATCTCCTTAGTTATTCTGGGCTGTGTTTCCTTTGCTGAATCATTTGCTCCAAATTCTTCAGGTCGGGCATTGTTTTCTTTATCGGAGAAGACTGAGGCAAAGAAGGCATTGCGGAGTTCAGCCCTTTCTGTGTCACCATCTTCTCCTCTGAGTGACCCCACTGTTTCTTTGTTCTTCCTTTTGCTACGAACATACCCATAAAAGCCTTTTTTGTTGCTTTTAACCTCTCTAGCAAGCCTGAGTTCATTCTGTGCTTTAGCTTTTCTGACTTTGTGTCTACACGTGCTGGCTATTTGTTTGAATTCCTCTTTGGTGGTTTCCCCCCTTTTCCATTTTTTGTACACATCCTTTTTTAATCTTAACTCAGTTAAAAGTTCTTTAGATAGCCACCCTGGCTTCTTTAGGTCACCTTCCATGTTTCCATCTCATTGGTATTGCCTGACGTTGTGCTTTTACTATCTCCCTCTTAACAAACTCCCAGCCATCATGAACTCCCTTTCCTTTTAGTATTACTGTCCATGGGATCTCACCCAGCACTTCCCTAAGTTTTATGAAGTCGGCTTTCTTAAAGTCAAGAAATTGAGTCCTAGTATGCTTGGCTGCTCCTTTCCGCTGTATAGTAAACTTCAGAAGAGCATGATCACTCGCGCCTAATGATCCTTCCACTTCTACCCCACTAACCAGGTCATCAACATTGGTTAGGACCAGATCTAAAATGGCTGTTCCTCTTGTTGCTTCTCCCACTTTCTGGACAATGAAGTTGTCTGCAAGGCCAGTGAGGAATCTGTTTGACCTTATGCTCTTGGCTGGGTTTGAAATCCAACAAATATCTGGGTAACTGAAGTCCCCCATTACTACTATCTCCCTTCCTTTTGCATGCTTGGCCATCTGTTCCAGGAAGGCATCATCTATGTCCTCCGTTTGGCTTGGGGATCTATACTAAACTCCCACAATGAGGTCTCTGTTATGTTTCTCTCCCTTAATTTTGACCCAAATGCTCTCACTTTGGCTTTGAGGTTCTAAATCTTGGATCTCTTCACAGGTATACACATCCCTGACATATAACGCTTCCAGTGAAATCAGCGGAGAGAGCACAGGACCTCCGCTTGGCACGCCCACGCTGCGCAGAAGGCTTCCACGCAGAGAATCTAGGAGGAGACTTGGAGTCAAGCAACTTTTATGTTGGAAGAAATTTAGGTCACACCCACTGACGGATTCTGCCAGTGACTAAGACAGTCGCGTTTCAAGGGCTGTCAAACCAGGGAAAGTTTTAGCTATACGACTAGCTTGCAGCAGCTTGCAGTTTACGCACAAGCAACCCCAATTCCCATTACAGCAATCCGTCAGTCCCTTGTTGCTTGTGCGGAGAGCAGCAGAGGCAGTGTCATGAGTCAAGCTGGAGGAGCAGGCGCCGGAGAGGGGCCAGGAAGGAACCAACGCTCGAAGAGAGAAACAGAGAGTTGGAGCAGCAACTGGCTATAGTAGCGGCGCGGCTGGATGAAAGGTGGACTCAGGATGCCCAGGGGAAGCCCAACCCCATCGCAAGGAAGGTACCGGGACTAGTGCAGAAGTTTTCAGGCAACCCCAGAGACTATAATGCTTTTAAGACAGATGTGCAATATGCGCTGGACCTGCAGTATGAGGACTTTGCAGACGATGGGGGGAGGGTCACTTTTGTGATAGGGCACCTGGAAGGCGGGGCCAGAGAATGGATTAGGCCCTTAATGGCATCGGAGAATGCCGCCTTAAAGAACTTGAGGAAATTTTTTAGCGCCATGGACCATATGTTCTCAAGTGATGTGGAGCAAAGCGTGACACGCCAGCAGCTGATGGAGTGCAAACAAGGGAACCAATCAGTGAGAGAGTACTGGTCACGATTTGCAATGCTAATCCACAAACTCGGGTGGGAACTGGGTTCAGAACCAGTGCAAATGCTATTTGAGGAAGGCTTAGCCTCTTGGGTAAAAGATGAACTTTCCCGCTCGCCCCGCCCGCAATCGATGGACCAGCTGACTAAAATGGCGCTTGCTGTGGGAGTACGCCAAGAGGCGTGTGCTCTGGAAAGGCGGGAAGGGAGAGTGGAGCGTTGGCATGACAATCGCATTCCAGACGTGCCTGGGCCACCTGCACCGCCCGTGCTGCCCGCGGAACCAATGGAAATTGGAGGAGCGCGCGTGCGCGGGGTTTCAAACTCCGGCGAGGTTCGCAAGAAAGAGGGGAAAACGACCAGGAAGTGTTTTCTCTGCCTACAGCCGGGACATTTTGCCAGAGTCTGCCCTCAGAGAAAAGCGTGGTAAGGAATGGTGGGGGCCGCGGGGGGAGAGCAGGAGCAGGGAAACGGCAAGGCTTGGCTGCAGGAGAGCGGGCACAGCAGCCAGGCGAGCAACCAGTGAAGGTGCCCAAACCAGACCCCCCCCCCCGGGCAGCAATAGCCATAGAGGTGGTGTTAGAACTCCCCAACGGACACCCTATTAAGGTGAAGGCATTGCTGGATTCTGGCAGCTCTTGCAACTTCTTTAGCAGGGATTTTGCACTAGAACACCAACTCCAGGTGGTGCCTCTCGAACACCCCCTGCAAGTAACAACCATTGATGGGAGAGAACTCTTGGGGGGGAGTGACCCACTAGACCCCTCCCATGAAAACGAGGGTCTCCAGACACACTGAGACAATTGCCTTTCACGTTGCCACATTAGCAGGGCCACCAATCATACTGGGAATGAGCTGGCTGGCACTGCACGATCCAGTAGTGGGGTGGCACCAGCGGACAGTCACCTTTGGGTCAGCTCACTGCGTAGAGCACTGCCACGAAGGGGAAGCCCCGAGGATGGCAGTAGCCAGGGTGGCAGGGATAGCGGTGGGAGAAAAGGTGAGAGTACTGTTATTGGTTTCAGAACTCACAGGGTTAAGGAGTTCTGTGTGACGTCTCTTACCTGAGGCGTGGTTAGAAACTCTTATGGGAGTGGATTGACTCTGAGAGTTTCAGTCTGGTTTCGCTTTTGTGGAGAGAGGACGCAAGATGGGTGAGCTTTCACCAGGTTTGAAGTTATGCTGTTAAACTTCATGATTAAAGGCTAAGAAGATAAGGAACGCCTTTGTGTCTGAATTTATTACTGCAATTGCTTCACCGCTGTGTTTATCTCTGCTACCGGCAAGAGGGAGAGGCAGGAAGGATTTTTGGATCAGCACGGACAGACAGCAGAGCTGCGCAAAGGGAAGCGTGCTGGACTCCATGTTTGTTTTTCTTGGAACTCATGGCAACTTTGGCCTCTCCGTTGCCATAAGTACCACCTCAGTATGCAGACCTGGAAGAAGTTTTCAGTGAGAAAGAGGCGGATAGACTACCCCCTCACAGGCCCTTTGACTGTCAGATCAACCTACTCCCAGGGGCTCAGTTACCAGTGGGTAAGCTGTACGCCATGTCAGACAGGGAGATGCAGGAGTTGCGGAAGTTCATTGACAAGAACCTGAAGAGGGGCTTTATACGAGAATCAAGGGCGGTGGGGGGCAGTCCAGTGTTCTTTGTGGACAAAAGAGACTCCAAGGAGCCCCGCTTGGTCGTAGATTATAGGTCGGTCAACCGGGTATCGGAACCAGTGACCTTCCCTATGCCCAGAATTGATGACATTTTGGCCAGGGTAAGGAAAGGGAAGGTTTTTACCAAGTTGGACCTTCAAGGGGCGTACAATTTGATAAGGATGAGGGAGGGGGATGAATGGAAAACCACGATGTTCACCCTCTGGGGGCCTTTGAGTACCTCGTGATGCCCTTCGGATTACAATCGGGTTCCAGCACATTTCAAGCTTTCATGAACCACGTGTTGGGGTCCCTGCTGTACAAGAATTGTGTGGCCTTCCTGGACGACGTACTTATCTACTCAGAGAACGAGGAGCAGCATCTGAAAGATGTCAAGAAAGTGCTGAAAAGGCTGCAGGAGCATCAGCTGTGGGTCAAACTGGAGAAATGCCAATTCCACGCCCGAGAGGTGGGGGGAGAGCTTCCAAGATGGCGCCGGCAAGGGCAGCCCTGCTCTAAGCTCCATGCTAGTCGTGCAGTTTTTTATTAGTTTTTAACAGTTTTATTAATTTCTTTTTACCTGTTTTAATTGCTAGCTAAGGCATTTAAACCTACAAGTGACACAGCAATTTGTCTCCCTTGTTGGAAGGACACTGAATCACCGGCTACACAAGGAACTAGAAGGCAAGCGTTGGTTAAAATTACTCCCGGGCACTGGATCACCGCTGCTGTAGCTGTAGCCTGGAGACAGGGTCTGAGCGGAGTCTCAATACTTGGGGAAGGGAAAGAAGCCAAGCCGAAGTTTTGAAGCCAGGCCAGGGGAGGACCAGAGGAGACCATAGGAGTCCTCAGGTGCCTGGACAAGCAGCTGAACCCGACGGGCTTGAGGACCCAGCCTCCCTCCCGAGCCGCTTTCTCCAGCTGCACTTCGTCATCCTACCAGCTAGTGTGGAAAGCTGTGAGGCTGTGAGGCTTCGGGTTGCTGAAATTACACTTTGAGAGGCGAAGAAGAAGTCTACGGCAGAGAGAGGTGAGAAGAAAGGAGACGGAAGTTCCAATTAAACAAAACAAAAGCCTGGAAGTTCGCAAAGCGGTGAGACCCTTCTGTTTTAAGTAAAGCCTGCCTTCACTTACCCCAGAGACCGAATAGGGGAGGGACGGGGGACCGGATAAAGATTTAAATTGAGAGCCCTTGACTTGTATAATTAACCGTGAAGAGGGCTGAGCTGGAGAAGATTTACTAGAGCCCTCAACAGGAGTAAATCTCTATCGGAATTTTACTCTTATTATAGCTCTTCAACGAACTGTGGAGAAATCCCTGGAGTTAAATACTCAGCTGCACAGCTAAATCACTGACTGTGGTAGGAAGTTCCCTTCTTCTCTCCTGTATTATTTATATTATTTAGTTCATATCTACTGTGGCTATGGGCAAGAGGAAACGCCTCAGAGAAGCAGAGGAATTACTGCTTCTCCCTAGCCCCAAGCTACAAGCTAAGGGAAGAAGAGTCCAGTCAAATCCTCAAGCAGCAGTTACTACACACAATAGATTTCTTCCACTAAGTGACTTGGATGTAGCCATTCCCAAGCCCCAAAATACCATCTTACACACTTGTAATCTAACGAGCACTCCCATTAAAGGTGGGTCTGACGTGGATGGAAAAAAGATCCAGGATAAAGAGAACCAGCTGGGAAATGAGTCCTCCCATTTACAATTAGTCATTAGGACACTGGACTGTATATTTAAAAAGATAGACTTTCTGACGTGCTCAATTTCCAAGCTAACTGAAAAAGTGATGGATATGGATGCCAAAATTGCCCTCAAAAATAACTACCAGAGGGGACCTCCACGGATAGCCCCACCAAAATCTGGGGCAAAGGGGATGAGAAAATACAAACTAAACAATCTCATGTGTAAGCAAAATCTAACACTGCAACCAAAGAAGGTGTGCCTAACGATAAGGTCAGAGATATGGGACTGGTCAAGCTTAGAAGGAGCTAAAATTGCCCTAAGTAAAATCCTGAGAATAAGCACAGTTCATATCGATCTTCGTGCTTTACTTCCGCTAACTCAATCAAATGGCCCTTACAAAGTTATTTTAGCCTTCCATTCGCTGAGATTACCCTTATTAATAATAAGAGAAAAATGGAAATTCATAAAAACAAAAATCATACCCACAAGGGTTTTTGCGGACAGCATAGTAAATCCACTACTTGTGGAAAAAGGGAAAGAGACATTAGATTCAGAAACAAGCTCTATAAAATCGCCAGACAAAGAGATCTTGCTCTCCCCACAGAGAACGGAGGAGATCGTCTGCAGCCCACAACTAGGAATGAATTTGGGTAGTTCCAGAATATCCAGTGGTGAAAGCGCCCTTATGAATTCATTTGATGAATTACAATCACAAGAAAAAGAAAAAATAATAAATAAATTAGACAAATTAAGAGAGAAGATGTTTCAGGCCAAAAGTAAAATAGGAAACAAAGAAATTCAAACAAACAGGGCCATTGAAGGCTCGGTGGACCTTCTCCAATTTAGCCCACAGCCCCAAAATAGGTCTATAAAATCCAAGGCAACGATACAGACAATCGTCCCGCCACCTTCATTAGTTAATTTGGAACCAGCTCATCCTGTACCAACCGGAATGGATATATCTACTAAAGAACAGCAAAATGTAAACAAAATTTCGACACATTCCTCAATGCCTGACCTGGAGTCATCATTATCGGACGGAGAATCCCTAGCTGATGATCTAGAAGTTCAATCTGTTATCGATACGGACTGGACAGAAGACCCCTTGGGCCATATAAATAAGATGATATACCCATGGAAGGAAAATCTAATAATAGCTAAAACTTGTACCGACCTAATCTCTGCCCCCCTAGGTGATAAGCTCTCTGATAAAACAAGGGATTTCAGAGAGGAGATCAGACCAAACCAGGACACTACCCCTATAGGACCGAGCGAGCAGAGCATAATTATAAACAGCTCAAGAGGCACACCTGCGTCAAAAGGAGAGAAGTCATCTACTATTAGTCAAAGGAAAATTACTGACTTCTTTAAATCTGACAACCCAAGATCAGCGTTCCCCCCTTCTCCATTGTGACTACCCAAACCCCAGTCAAATCTCCCCCCCCCCCCCCGTTCTCCTTTTTAAGCTGGAACATAGCAGGTTGGAAGGGGAAAAAATCTGACCCGGACCTTGTAAAACTAATAAACTTACACCAAGTAATTCTTTTACAAGAAACATGGGAAGAGGGGAGAGTAGATATTAATGGTTTTGATGTTACATCATTACCGGCATGCCCGTCTACTAAAGGAGGCCGGCCTAGTGGAGGATTAGTTATAGCAATTTCCTTGAAAATACAGGCAAAACTCACGCTTGTAAATGCTTCCACCTTTGCAATTACAGCCCTGATTACGGGGAAAAATTTTGAACTTGTTATAACAAATGTCTATCTTCCTCCTGGAGGCAACACTGCAGACTTATACAATAAATGGGGAATTTTGGAGGAACATCTTACTCTTTGTCTCTCCAAATACCCCAATATACCCAATGTTATAGCAGGGGACTTCAATGCTCGCATTGCAACAAACTGGGAGTCTTTAATCAAAGCCAAATGGTGGATAACTCCAGAATTCATTAATGACCTCGCCCTCCATACTCAAAGACTTTCCAAAGACAAAAGGGTAAATGAAGCAGGAACCCTTCTTTACCAATTGGTACTACGTCTAAACTTAGTGATTCTAAACGGGAACTGCCCGCCAGACGTACCGGGTGATTTTACACACATAAGCTCCTCTGCAAACAGTGTCCTGGATTATATGTTAGTATCTCATGACATTTTCCCCAAATTTTCCCATTTTAAAGTTGAAAATATTCAACTGAGCGACCACCTACCGTTGGTCGCCACAATGACTATAGACTGGACCCCAGATGGAGACAGGCACCCAACACATCTGATTACGAACTCAGTATTGCAAATCAAAAGTGTTAAATGGTCCGAATTACAGGCCCAAAAATACTCAGCATATTTCCAACAAGGGCTAAAACAAGCATATTCAGGCTTAATTGAGGACTACTACGATTATGACCAAACTCTAAGACTATTCTCGAATCTGTCAGAAGATCTATCGTCCTTCTTCTCTGTTCCGACGCATAAAATAAATCGAACACAAAGGAAGATAGGTGCATTGTGGTTCAATAGTGCTTGTAAACAGGCTAGACAACTTCTTGGTAACATCTACAAAGAATATAAAGCAACGGTCCTGCCAAAAGAATATTTCCAAGCAAAATCGGCCTACAAGCAAATTCAAAAGGGAGCTAGACAGGAATGGCAAGTGAATCAATGGCGGGCAATCATAGAAGCCTCATCATTACGGAACTCCAGACAATTTTGGCTCCTGTTAAATCAAAGAACTAAAAGATACCCTTTAACTATTATTCCTGCCCCGGTTTGGGAATCATACTTAAAAAATTATTTTGCCACAACTGACTGTACTGCTAACACAAGAGATGAATTTCAAGAACAGCTTCCCCTCTGGCCCCCCACTGATCCGGAGGACATCCATGATTTGATCGTTAAACTCAAAACAGGGAAAGCGCCTGGGCCAGACCTGATCCCGGCAGAAGCTATAAAATACCATGCGGACTGGTGGGCTTAAGTCCTGGCGACCATTTTTGATGCCGTTAACAACTCTGGAATGATCCCGGAAGTATGGAAGGACGCTATTATCGTTCCAATCCACAAAAAGGGCTCACCAGATGACCCAGGAAATTATAGAAATATCAGTCTGCTCTCAATAGTGGGGAAACTGTATGCCCGCTTCCTGTTGAACAGACTTACCCAATGGGCCGAAGAGAAAAAATTAATTGGGCCCGAACAAGCTGGATTTCGCCCAAAACAGTCAACAATTAATCATATTCTAATTTTACAGCATCTTGCCTGGAAATATTCCACCCCAAAGGGTGGCCAACTCTGTGTGGCATTCATTGATCTAAAGGCAGCATTCGATAGTATCCCCAGGAACATCCTCTGGGAAAAACTCACCCGCTGGGGCATCGACAGAAGGCTTCTCTGGCTAATAATTAAACTCCATGAGAACTCAGTGGCCAGAGTGAGACTCACTCCGGAGGGCGATCTCACCAATTCAATTCCCATTAACAGAGGTGTCCGACAGGGCTGTATATTGGCTCCATTCCTGTTTAATTTATTCATAAGCGACATGAGGACTCCCCTAACAGAGGCTCAAGAAACAAGAAACAGATCCTCAAGAAAGGATTCACGCACCCCGCCTAGCACTTTATCGTTGCCCTCTGTTACTATATGCGGATGACGCAGTCATCCTCTCCTTTTCTAGAGTAGGTCTCAGGAGGGCCTTAAAATTTTTTGGATCATATTGTAACACAAATTCCCTTACAATTAATTATGGAAAATCTAAGATCCTAGTTTTCTCAAAGAGCCGGAAACTCCATAATTGGAGAATTGATGGGAGAGTCATCGAACCAGTTTATAGATTCCAATACAGTGGTGCCTCGCAAGACGAAATTAATTCGTTCCGCAATTCTCTTCGTCTTGCGGTTTTTTCGTCTTGCGATGCACGGTTTCCCATAGGAATGCATTGAAAATCAATTAATGCGTTCCTAGGGAAACCACCTTCAGGCCAGGTCCGGGGACAGTCTGTCCCCGGACCTCTTCTGAAGGCTGGGGGGGGGGACAAGGGCTTTTCTTCCCACCCCCAGCATTTTAAAAAACCCTGGGACAGCGGAGGACTTCTCCGCTGTGCGGGGCTATCTTAAAATGCTGGCGGGCGGCATTTTAAAATCGCTCCGGACAGCGGAGGACTTCTCCGCTGTCCGGGGCGATTTAAAAGCCCCTGGGAAGGCAGGCAGGGGGGACAAAGACTTTCGCCCCCTGCCCGCCTTCAGAAGGTGTTCCTGCCCCCCCCCGCCCCACTTCGGAACAGCTTTCCGAAGTGGGGCGGCTGGGGCAGGTGTTCCCGCCCCCCCTCCCCACTTCGGAACAGCTTTCCGAAGTGGGGCGGCGGGGCCAGGTGTCCCCGCCCCCCCGCCCCACTTCGGAACAGCTTTCCGAAGTGGGGCGGCGGGGGCAGGTGTTCCCGCCCCCCCTCCCCACTTCGGAACAGCTTTCCGAAGTGGGGCGGCGGGGGCAGGTGTCCCTGCCCCCCCTCCCCACTTCGGAACAGCTTTCCGAAGTGGGGCGGCGGGGGCAGGTGTTCCCGCCCCCCCTCCCCACTTCGGAACAGCTTTCCGAAGTGGGGCAGCGGGGCCAGGTGTCCCCGCCCCCCCTCCCCACTTCGGAACAGCTTTCCGAAGTGGGGCGGCGGGGCCAGGTGTCCCTGCCCCCCCGCCCCACTTCGGAACAGCTTTTCCGAAGTGGGGCGGCGGGGGCAGGTGTTCCCGCCCCCCCTCCCCACTTCGGAACAGCTTTCCGAAGTGGGGCAGCGGGGTCAGGTGTCCCCGCCCCACCTCCCCACTTCGGAACAGCTTTCCGAAGTGGGGCGGCGGGGCCAGGTGTCCCCGCCCCCCTCCCCACTTCGGAACAGCTTTCCGAAGTGGGGCAGCGGGGCCAGGTGTCTCCGCCCCCCCTCCCCACTTCGGAACAGGTCCTGGACCTCTTCTGAAGGCTGGCGGGGGCGAAAGTCTTTGCTCCCCCCGCCTGCCTTCAAAAGCTGTCCGGCCCAGGCTTCCCGGACCTTTCCTCCAGCAGCGGCAGCGCTGCCGCTGCTGGCGGAGACTTGCCGGCATGCCCAGGCTTCCCGGACCTTTCCGCCAGCAGCGGCAGCGCTGCCGCTGCTGGCGGAGACTTGCCGGCATGCCGAAGCCTGCGCGCAGCGCGCCCAGGCTTCGCGGATCTCTCTGCCAGCAGCGGCAGCGCTGCCGCTGCTGGCGGAGACTTGCCGGCATGCCGAAGCCTGCGCGCAGCGCGCCCAGGCTTCGCGGATCTCTCCTGCCTTCAAAAGCCGTCCGGGATAGCAGGAAGCGCTTCCCTGCTATCCCGGACTGCTTTTAAAATGCTGGCGCTGGGGAGCAAAGCCTTTTGGCCCCCGCCAGCCTTCCTGGACCTCTTCTGAAGGCCGGAGGGGGGGGAAAGGCTTTGCTCCCCACCGCTAGCATTTAAAAGAGGTCCCCGGAGATTTCCCTATGGGCTTTCGTCTTGCGAAGCAAGCCCATAGGGGAATTCGTCTTGCGAGGCAAATCGCGGACGAAAAAACCTTTCGTCTAGCGAGTTTTTTGTCTTGCGAGGCATTCGTCTTGCGGGGCACTACTGTACTTGGGAGTTTGGTTACAACATAACCTTAGATGGAAGGCCCATGTAGCTTATGTTACAAACAGAGCCAAAGCTATCTCCTTGGCGATCTTGCGATTCTTCTTCACCGATGGAGCCCTCCACATCCCATCGGCGTTGAAAGTGTTCAAGGCCAAGGTGATCCCGACAATTGCTTATGCCATCTCAACTTGGGGGACTTTTGTCAACCTATCTCACCTACAGGTTATTCAAAATCAGTTTTTAAGAGGGATATTGAAACTGCCCAACTGTGTAAGTAATACAGCGTTACACATGGAACTTAATATTGTATCCCTGGAAAACGCCCTGTGGAAGCACATACTCTGTCACTGGTTATCTCTATGGCACAATCTCCCAAACTTGTATTTGATACAATGTATGTGGAGAGATGATTTCCAGAGCCCATGGGTAAAAAATTTACAACTGAAAATTACGGCAATGGGAATCTCCCCATCTAAATTACTAGAGCAGGACATAGTTCCAGCTAAAAGAACAGTAACCTGTAAACTAGAGGAGATGGACTTGCAGCAGAAAATGGTGTTGGGCAATGGTACCTGCTCACCTCAAAACCTTGGTTTATTACCCCTCTTAAGGCTCCCAAACTATTTGAATTCCTTAACTTCTTCGACTCATAGATATGCCTTTATAAAGGCAAGATTCAACGCCTTCCCATCGAACGTGCTGAGAAATAGATTTTCCAATGGACAGATATCGCTCTTATGTGATTGTAATTGTGGGGCACCGGAATCGTTGCATCACATAATCTTTGATTGTGCTTCTCACTCATCGGCCAGGAGCAAGTTTCTTGATCCATATCTAAAGGGAATCGCCGATGATTGGAATGAAGCCAAACTGAGATATCTACTAAATGATGAAGATCCCCTAAGATCACTCACGGTTGCCAGATTCTTGATCAGCGTCCTATCCCTAAAGAAGAAAAACGGACTCCTGTGTGGCTCGGATGACCCTTTTAAACCATGATATATGTTTTAGGATGTAACTAGGTGATATCACCACTGATGTCTTTTATTAATTTATGAGCAGAAGACGATGTCTATGTTGCAAATTTATTGTAATGTATGTTGTTGGGTCTTTTGCTTATTTTGCTTTGGTTCTTGTCTGTTCTTGTAAGTTTTTAGCTGTTTTAAATTTGGAGGTTTAAGTATATATATGTTGGTGGGAAACTGTCGTGTGACGGGCCAATGGCCGTAATAAATATCAATCAAGAATGGAAATAAAAAGTCCATTGTATAAAATACATTTGAGGGTCACTTGAGCAGGAAGCACGTGAGGCGCAGCAAAACACAGGCCGATAAACAGTAGACAAAGCCCATCTTTCCCAAACATCGCAGGAAAAGGCCAGAATTTACGAAGCGCATGAACCATCACAGCTTTCCTCAATGATGAAGCAATTGCTAATATATAATCATAGAACTAGGGAGTTTGAAAGGGCCACGAGGCTCATCTAGGCTTACCCCCTGCAATGTGGGAATCTTTGCCAAAGAGCTTCCCTCTTGTGGCTTATCCCCACAACAGATACTGACTTTGGGTTTTAGTCAAGCAAACAGTCTAATCCAGGCATTCCCAACCTGCGGCCCTCCAGATGTTTTTGTCCTACAACTCCCATGATCCCTACCTCACAGGACCAGTGGTCAGGGATGATGGGAATTGTAGTCCAAAACATCTGAAGGGCCGACGGCTGGGGATGCCTGGTCTAATCTGTCAGTGCCTAAATGATCTCAAGTGTCAGAACAACTTGACTGCTATCAGGAAATTTCCCACCGTCCCATTTCGACTCTCCAGCACCTGATCTGCATCACCAAGCAATCCCAAAATGCCGACAGCTTTGAACCTTGCAAGATCAAATGTCTCGCCCTGGACTGGACTCGAGGGACGATTCCGACAGATTCCACATGGGAAACGCTCATGTCCCATGTAGCACCAAATCAGTAGTGCATGTGCTTTATAAAAAGCCTTGAGGAGATGATTGTGTTGTTGTTTAGTCGTGTCCAACTCTTCGTGACCCCCTGGACCAGAGCATGCCAGGCACTTCTGTCTTCCACTGCCTCCCGCAGTTTGGTCCAACTCATGCTGGTAGCTTCGAGAACACTGTCCCACCATCTCGTCCTCCGTTGTCCCCTTCTCCTTGTGCCCTCCATCTTTCCCAACACCAGGGTCTTTTCAAGGAAATCCAGGAAATGCTGGGTGAGATCCCATGGACAGTAATACTAAAAGGAAAGGGAGTTCATGATGGCTGGGAGTTTGTTAAGAGGGAGATACTAAAAGCACAACGTCAGGCAATACCAATGAGACTGAAACATGGAAGTTGCCTAAAGAAGCCAGGGTGGCTATCTAAAGAACTTTTAACTGAGTTAAGATTAAAAAAGGATGTGTACAAAAACTGGAAAAGGGGGGAAACCACCAAAGAGGAATTCAAACAAATAGCCAGCACATGTAGACACAAAGTCAGAAAAGCTAAAGCACAGAATGAACTCAGGCTGGCTAGAGAGGTTAAAAGCAACAAAAAAGGCTTTTATGGGTATGTTCGTAGCAAAAGGAAGAACAAAGAAACAGTGGGGTCACTCAGAGGAGAAGATGGTGAAATGCAAACAGGGGACACAGAAAGGGCTGAACTCCTCAATGCCTTCTTTGCCTCAGTCTTCTCCGATAAAGAAAACAATGCCCGACCTGAAGAATTTGGAGCAAATGATTCAGCAAAGGAAACACAGCCCAGAATAACTAAGGAGATAGTACAAGAATACTTGGCTAGTTTAGATGTATTCAAGTCTCCAGGGCCAGATGAACTGCATCCAAGAGTATTAAAAGAACTGGCAGATGTGATCTCAGAACCACTGGCAGTCATCTTTGAGAATTCCTGGAGAACAGGCAAAGTCCCGGCAGACTGGAGGAGGGCAAATGTTGTCCCCATTTTCAAAAAGGGGAAAAGAGAGGACCCAAATAATTATCGCCCAGTCAGTCTGACATCAATACCAGGGAAGATTCTGGAGCAGATCATTAAGCAAACAGTCTGTGAGCACCTAGAAAGGAATGCTGTGATACCAATAGTCAGCATGGATTTCTGAAAAATAAGTCATGTCAGACTAACCTGATCTCCTTTTTTGACAGAATTACAAGCCTGGTAGATGAAGGGAACGCAGTGGATGTAGCCTACCTTGATTTCAGCAAGGCATTTGACAAGGTGCCCCATGATATTCTTGTAAAGAAGCTGGTAAAATGCGGTCTTGACTATGCTACCACTCAGTGGATTTGTAACTGGCTGACTGACCGAACCCAAAGGGTTCTCATCAATGGTTCCTCTTCATCCTCGAGAAGAGCGACTAGTGGGGTGCCACAGGGTTCTGTCTTGGGCCCGGTCTTATTCAACATCTTTATCAACGACTTGGATGATGGATTCAAGGGCATCCTGATCAAATTTGCAGATGACACCAAACTGGGAGGGGTGGCTAACACCCCAGAGGACAGGATCACACTTCAAAACGACCTTGACAGATTAGAGAACTGGGCAAAAACAAACAAGATGAATTTTAACAGGGAGAAATGTAAAGTATTACACTTGGGCAAAAAAAATGAGAGGCACAAAAACAAGATGGGGGACACCTGGCTTGAGAGCAGTACATGTGAAAAGGATCTAGGAGTCTTGGTTGACCATAAACTTGACATGAGCCAACAGTGTGACGCAGCAGCTAAAAAAGCCAATGCAATTCTGGGCTGCATCAATAGGAGTATAGCATCTAGATCAAGGGAAGTAATAGTGCCACTGTATTCTGCTCTGGTCAGACCTCACCTAGAGTATTGTGTCCAGTTCTGGGCACCACAATTCAAGAAGGACACTGACAAACTGGAACGTGTCCAGAGGAGGGCAACCAAAATGGTCAAAGGCCTGGAAACGATGCCTTATGAGGAACGGCTAAGGGAGCTGGGCATGTTTAGCCTGGAGAAGAGGAGGTTAAGGGGTGATATGATAGCCATGTTCAAATATATAAAAGGATGTCACATAGAGGAGGGAGAAAGGTTGTTTTCTGCTGCTCCAGAGAAGCGGACACGGAGCAATGGATCCAAACTACAAGAAAGAAGATTCCACCTAAACATTAGGAAGAACTTCCTGACAGTAAGAGCTGTTTGACAGTGGAATTTGCTGCCAAGGAGTGTGGTGGAGTCTCCTTCTTTGGAGGTCTTTAAGCAGAGGCTTGACAACCATATGTCAGGAGTGCTCTGATGGTGTTTCCTGCTTGGCAGGGGGTTGGACTCGATGGCCCTTGTGGTCTATTCCAACTCTATGATTCTATGATTCTCTTCTCATGAGGTGGCCAAAGTCTTGGAGCCTCAGCTTCAGGATGTGTCCTTCCAGTGAGCACTCTGGGCTGATTTCCTTCAGAATGGATAGGTTTGATCTTCTTGCAGTCCATGGGACTCTCAAGAGTCTCCTCCAGCATCATAATTCAAAAGCATCAATTCTTCGGCGATCAGCCTTCTTTATGGTCCAGCTCTCACTTCCATACATCACTACTGGGAAAACATAGCTTTTACTATACTGACCTTGTTGGCAAGGTGGTGTCTCTGCTTTTTAAGATGCTGTCTAGGTTTGTCGTGAGATGATTACCCCTCCTTTATTGCCTGTTCCGGGTTGCCCAACCACTACCCCAGAGTCCTCTCTTGGCAGATCAAGAGGAGCAGGTTACGGCAAAGGCGGCCGGGTTTTGAGCTGGGGCAGTCAGAATAAGGTCCACTCTCGATTCAAAACCCTCAAATGTATTTGATATCATTGATTTTTCATTTCTATTCCTTGCAGATCATCTCGTTGTTTTATTGCTACAACCAAGGGCTGATGCAAATTAAGAGGATAATGATAATGATAATGATAATAATAATAATAATAATAATAATAATAATAATAATAATAATAATAATAATAATAACTTTTATTTGTATCCTGCCCTCCCCGTCCGAAACCGGGCTCAGGGAGGCTAACACCAAATATGTAACACTGGTATAAAATCAAGCAATAACGAAATTACCTCCTGAAAACAAGCCAGGATCAAATTCAAATCCAATTAGATGGCTTTCCGCAGGATTAGGGTTGGGAACAGTAAACGCTCATCAGGCCCAACTCTTATATGGGCCTGTGAGAACACTGGGAGGCCTCTTTCATACTAGTCCTTACACAAAAAGAGAAGGGGAGTCAGGTTGAACCAAAGGCCCGGCGGAACAACTCCATCTTACAGGCCCTGCAGAAAGATGTCAGATCCCACAGGGTCCTGATCTCTTGTGGCAGAGAGTTCCACCAGGCCGGGGCCAAGGCTGAAAAGGCCCTGGCCCTGGTCGAGGCCAGCCTAATCTCCCTGAAGCCCAGGACCTCTAACATTTTTTTATTTGCAGACTGTTAGATCCTCCGTGGAGAGGCGGTCCTAGGCTGTATTCATTCGTTTGGCCCAACATGGGGCTCGTACCCATGACCCCAAGATTCAGAGTCTCAGCGCTCTGCCGCCTGAGCTACTCACACAGCTGCCCTCTTGTGCACCTCACCTCAAATTTGTCCGAATTGTGCATGCCTGGGATTCACTGCATGAGATGGGAGGTGGGGTGGTTCCCAAAGTCAGAGCTCAGGTAGTCAACGCGGAGCCGGCCCTCACTGCCTTTCAGGTCCTTGGGGTGCTCGTAAGGCGGCTTGTGGAGCACGTTGATCTAGCAAGGGGATTCAAGAAAGCCGGGTTACGGAAATGACATGGGGGTGGGGGACATGAGGCCACATCTTTGAAGTTGTTCCAATGTTACAAATATACATACCTTTGACTTGACAGCCCAAGAAAGACACGCAGAAAATCTATGCTTTAACCGACTCTCCTCATTCCGCCATTTGAACGAATTTGGGCTCCACCTCCCTCCATGAGCCAAGAAGCAGGAAGTCATGTAGGCAGCAGGAACAGGGCATCCCGCCAGAATTCCCCAAGCCTGAGAGCACATACACGGCACCCCACCGAGGGAGGGACCAAGGGGGCAACCATAGACATCTGCCAAGGCAGTTTAGCAAGGCAGGTGTTCTGAATGCCCATCTCCAGACAAGTCCAGTGGGAAAGGACGTGTCAAGAGTTTTATTGTTCTTTCAGTGATGGAGATTTAAGGGGTCTGATAAAGGGACCTCATAGTGAATGCATAACCCTTGTATACCCCTCCTCATTTGTGATGTGCTAGTGATGTAGTGATGATGTATCAACGATGCTGCTTGAAGTGTATTCTGGGGGGAAGAAGGAAGTTTTAAAAGTTGACATTGCCCCATGCTCGGGGTTCTTACTCCTGGGCAGACCTGTGGTGCAACAGTAAGAATCATGGTCTACTGACCACTGTTTTGCTCCAAATTACCGGGCTGGGACTTCCTCCTTTTACTGACAGCATGGACCCATGGGGGACAAGTGCCCCGTGAGCTAGGCTGTCAAGGAGTCACTCACCCTGGAATTTTTTCGCTTAACAGCCATTGGCGCCAATACAGAGCAGGCTTCCTAAACCTTGGCCCTCCAGCTGTTTTCAAACTACAGTGCCCATCATCCCTGACCACTAGACCTGCTAGCTAGGGACCATGGAGCTGTAGGCCAAAAGCATCAGGAGGGCCAAGGTTGAGGAAGCCTGATAGAGAGCTCTACCTCTCTTTCAAATCAGAGCCGGCAAAGGCGGTGGAGTTCCTGCGCGGGTGCCTCGAGGCGGTTGGAGGATGGATGGCAGCTAACTGGTTGAGGTTGAATCCTGACAAGACTGAAGTTCTGTGGTGTGTGGGCGGGTGGGGGGGACTCCCTGGTCCTGAACGGGGCAACTGTGCCCCTGAAGGACCAGCTGCACAGTCTGGGGGTCATTTTGGACCCATGGAGGCACAGGTCTGTTCTGTGTCCAGGGCAGCTCTATCTGGGATGCAGGATAAGACCCTCCCTGCCCACGGACTCTCTTGCCAGAGTGGCGCATGCTCTTGTTATCTCCAGCTTGGACGACTGCAATGCGCTCTATGTGGGGCTACCTTACTGCAATTAATCCAGAATGTGGTAGCCAGACTGGGGGCCGTGAACAGCCGCAGAGACCACATAACACCAGTCTTGAAAGACCTGCATTGACTCCCAGTACGTTTCCGGGCACAATTCAAAGTGTTGGTGCTGACCTTGAAAGCCCTAAACAGCCCAGCAGATGAAACTTTCCTCTGGTTGTCAATATTAAGAGGATGCCAGCAAGATCAAGCCTTTCTGTAAAATAAAGGATTTAAATCCAGTCTGACTGAGACCACATACCACCGGTCCCAAGAGATCTGCTTTGGCTCCCAGTACGTTTCCAAGCACAATTCATAGTGTCGGTGCTGACCTTGAAAGCCCTCAATGGCCTCGGCCCAGTAGACCTGAAGGAGCATCTCCACCCCGGACACCGGGGTCCCTCTCCCGAGGGCCTTCTGGCGCTTCCCTCCCTGCAAGAAGCCAAGTTACAGGGAAGCAGGCAGAGGGCCTTCTCGTGGTGACGGCCGCCCTGTGGAACGCCCTTCCATCAGATGTCAAAGAAATAAGCAATTATCTCACTTTTAAAAGACATCTGAAGGCAGCCCTGTTTAGGGAAGTTTTTAAATATTTAATGCTGCCTTGTGTTTTTAATATTTGGTTGGCAGCCACCCAGAGTGGCTGAGGATACCCAGACAGATGGGCAGGGTAGAAATAATAAATTATTATATATTATTATATATCCAAAGCCAACATGAAAGCATTCAAACTCTGACGGAACGGAGCGGCGCACACCTCTTCACAGCATAGACCCACCTTGTCCAGGCAAAGGTTCCCATGTCTCTCGGCAATAGCCTTTCGGAAGCCGTGAGACAGTGGATACAGCATGCTGTGATGCGGGTGCACCGAAGGGAGCCGGTTCTTCTCCAGCTGGTCAGCCACAATACTGACAAGCTTCTTCATTCTCTCGCCGTAATCGGTCCAATCACAGACGATCTGAAAGGGGGCAAAGAAAACCAGGGTTCTAGATTCAGGTAGGTAGCCGTATTGGTCTGATGAAGTCAATATATATATATAAATTGTCCAGTAGTGCCTTAGAGACCAACAAAGTTTGTTCTTGGTATAAGCCAGGCACCCCAAGCCTTCGGCCCTCCAGATGTTTTAGACTACAATTCCCATCATCCCCGACCACTGGTCCTGTTAGCTAGGGATCATGGGAGTTGTAGGCCAAAACATCGGGGGGGGGCGCAGGTTGGGGATGCCTGATATAAGCTTTTGTGTGCATGCACACTTCTTCAGATACACTGAAGCGGAAGTCCCCAGACCCTGATATACAGAGGGAGAAGTCCCCAGACCCTGCTATATAAGAGTAAGGAGAAGCCCCCAGACCCTGATATATAGTGGGAGGGTGAGTTGGGGTTTTTCTCCGAAGGGTAGTAGGAGTCAATGGGTATGGTCCACCTGCTGGCAACTGTGAATGACTGAAAAAACAAGGGATGGTACGCAGATGACCTGAAATAGTTTTAGGATATGTAATGAGACACATTCGTCCACAGGTTGACCATACCGATTGAGTCCTACTACCGTTCAGAGAAATACCCCGCCCCACCCTCCCTCTAAATATCAGGGTGTGGGGACTTCCGCTTCAGTGTATCTGAATAAGTCTGCCTGCACATGAAAGCTTAGACACAGAACAAACTGAGTTGGTCTCTAAAGTGACATTGGACAATTCCTGAATTAGGTGACGCTTTTACCATTACCGTGGTACCTTGGGACTCAAACGCCTCGGTTCCCAAATGCCGGAAACCCTGGGAGTGTTGGCCCTTAAAACTCTGCCTCACCTGCAAACAGTGCGCCAGGTTGCAGTAAGCGTCAGGAAAATCCGACTTCAGTTTCAAGGCGGTGCGATACGAAGCAATTGCCTCTGGGATGTTTCCGGAATGCTAGAAAGGGAGGGATATTTCAGCAATTGCCACTAGCTTTTTTCTCAACCATCAAAACCAAAGATGAAGAACAGACAGAAGGCACGATGATCCACACCTGGTAGACTTATAAAGTAACATTCAACAATCATTGGAATAGAACAGGGGTCGGCAAACTTTTTCAGCAGGGGGCCGTCCACTGTCCCTTAGACCTTGTGGGGGCCAGACTAGATTTTGGGGATGGGGAAAAAGGAACGCATTCCTATGTCCCACAAATAACCCAGAGGTGCATTTTAAATAAAAGGACACATTATACTCGTGTCAAAACATGCCGACTCCCGGCTAGATTGAGAAGGCCATGGGGCCGTAGTTTGCCTCCCCATGCTATAGAATAATATTGAGTATCAGCATGTAAAAATTCAATAGAAACCTACTCTTAACAATTACAATAAATTGTAATTAATCGTACAATAAATGAATATTACAATGAATGATTATTGTAATTGATCATAGAATAAATGTTACAATAAATGGTTATAAAACAATGGCAAGTCACAGTGTCTACAATAGCCGCAGCGAGAATCTTAACAGACAAAGGATGGAAAGGAGAATCCCATCCCTACTAAGTTGGCGTAGCTAGCAAAAAGGCTAAAATACGCAGAATTAGCAAGATTATAATACAGGCAGAATTACGAGAGGTTTTGGAAGAAACATTTCATAGAGAACAGGACACTTGCAGAGTACAGTGGTACCTCTGGATGTGAATGGGATCCGTTCCGGAGCCCCGTTCGCATCCTGAAGCGAATGCAACCCGCATCTGCACGTCGCAATTCGCCGCTTCTGCGCATGACATCATTTTGAGGGTCTGTGCATGCGGCGAAACCCGCAAGTAACGTGCTCCGTTACTTCTGGGTCACTGCGGAGCGCAACCCAAAAATATTCATCCTGAAGCATATTTAACCCGAGATAGGACTGTATTGTCTAAATTTACAGGGGTGCCCAAATTTTCCCAAAGAGGGCCAGATTTGACATGAGGGCGGGGCAAATTTGTTGAGCTGTTTTAGGATTTAACCCCAAGGTTGTTGAGCTCTTTTTAGGATTGAAGTTGTTGAGCATTGGGGGGGGGGGTTGCCCCAGTAAGTAAACCAGGTTACGCTCCCCGGCCACACGCTGGACATGTGTGGTCTAAAAAAAAATGTTGGGAAAATTTAAATTCTTTGGCAGGTGTGGATTGACAAAGGACAGCAGGAAATATGACAAAACCAATGCATTTTGAGATCTAGGAGAGACGAGCAAAAGGGCGCCATCGGAAATGTGACGTAGGGGTGATTGGAAGTCACAATGAGATTTTTGGGTGTGGAACTCCACCATACTTTCCGTCTATATAAGCCACCCTCTATTTGGGGGGGCTCAAATTTAAGAAAATGAGCCATTCACCCACCCAATCACCCGTATAAGACCTCCCCCCCCCATTTTTATTTCAAAGTAAAAATAGCAATTTTTTCATTTTCCTTTTAAAAAATTTATTTACAAACAAACACATAGACACAAAACAAAATTCGTATTACCCTACCACCCAAAATTTCAGACATTAAAACCACCCTTGTGGCTTCCCTCCACCGCCCCTCACCCTCCTATATAATATTTCACATTGCCATTTTTATTTCCCCCCTATTTATTTATTTATTTTTGATTTCATTTTACATGCTAGTTGCCGTACATTTTCAACACTATACATTACATATATGGATTCCCCACATCTAACCCTATACACAACTCAGCATTTACCCAAATACCCACGTGACTTCCTTCACTCACATTCACATTGCAATTTTTATCTAAATTTATATTTCTTAACTCTTTTAACTTACTATTTATTATTATTATAAACCAGATTTACAAACATTAAACCAAACATATCAACATGTTAGTTTTTGAGCAGTACTTGAACACATAATCTTCAAACCATTTCCATTATATTTTTATTTTCCAGTTTGATTGGTACCTTATTACTGCACTTGACCTTGCCAGTTCTATAAATTCAATTAGTTTCTTTATCCAGTCATCCTTTGTGGGTATATATTTCCTGTTCCAGTTTTGTGCAAGGAGTAGCCTTGCTGCAGCTGTCGCGTATAAGAATAATATCTTCCCATCTTGTGGTATTTCTTTACCTCTTATACTCAGTAAATATGCCTCTGGTTTTCCCCTCTAAATTAATTCTGATCATCTTTTTTATTTCCTCATGAATTTTTTAACGTTTCTGTAGCCCCACCATAAACGTATCGGCGTGCCCTCTGCCTCCTCACACTTCCAGCATAAATTCCAATTCTCCCCTTTTTCTTTTTGTGCCCCATCTCGGTTTGGGACGGCTTTTGCCAGTTGTTTTCCTTTTGTAAAAACTAAGATTCCCCTGCTGCCCCCCCCCCAGTTTTTTTTTTTAAAATAGATTTAGCAGAGACACAAAGCTTACCTTATGGATGGAAGTGAGGTTGCTGTGGGCATCGGCAAACGCAGGATTTATCTGGATTGCTCTTGTGTAGCATTGCAGAGCTCCCTGGACGTCTTGCATTTCCTTCAAGGTGTTCCCCATGTTGGAATAGGCGTCTGCAAAAGTGGGACTGATTCTGACATGGAGGGGGAGAGAAAAAGTGCCATTTTGGTACAAAAATACTCTGAAGTTACGCTGGAAATGTAAGGGTCAAGAAGGCTCTTTCTATCCTATACGGTGGTCTTTAGGGCAGTTCATTAAAAAAACTTTTTTAAAAAATGCCTTCTCCAAAGCCTTCACAAAATAGGAAAACGTCCAAGAAAACAGCTATTTTCATGGAGGGTTGAGATATTAACTGATATGCACAAAATTTCAGATATAGCTATATAATCCCTAGTGTAGTAAGATAAGACCTTGGGAGCAGGCATCTTCAAAAAAGTGTTTTTTATGAACCACCCTAGTGGTCATGTGAGACAGTGAGACCTTGGTTCTCAAATGTTTTTTATACAGGTTTCTTTATACAGAAGGTTTTTTATACAGAAAGGTTCAGCATTGTGGCATCCTCTTCATACGGACAAGCAGCACTTTCCTTTTGGGAAATTCCATGCTCCTCAATTCTGGCAATTATTAATCACTCTCAATTCCACCCTAATAATTGCCACCTGCCCGGATTTTAACTTGTCTGAATTAATTTTTATTTGAATTACTTGATGTCTGCTTTTAGGCTCGTTGTGTTGTTTTTATGATGTTAGCTGCTCTGAGCCCAGCCTTGGCCGGCGAGGGTGGGATACAAACAAAAACAAATTATTATTATTATTACTACTACTACTCAAACGCTTTGGTTCCCAAATGCCGAAAACCCAGAAAAAGTGTTCCAGTTTCCAGGCGTTTTTCGGAAGCCAAACATCAAATTTGGCTGTCAGCTATTCTTTCTGGGGCGCCTGCACCAATCAAACAGACTTCGGGAACAGATTAAGTTTGGTGCTTTGGTTTTTGCAATTTATGTGGTGTTTTTGTTTCGGAGGCTTTTTTGGTTCATTTGTTTTTGCGACTGTGCGGATCCCAGTTTAGTTACTGATTGATTGATTGATTGATTGATTGTGTGATTGCAGAAACGGATAGAAGCCCCGGTCCCCATCCGAACAATGACTATCATCAGTGCAGGTGAGGAAAAAAAATAATTTTCATTTTTATCATTTACAAGACTGTTGTATTTATTTTAGAGTACAGTACATGGATGACTGCTTTCATTTTAGGGATCAGTGGTCTCGTTAGATAGTAAAATTCATGTTAAATGGCTGTTTTAGGGATTGTTTTTCAAAGTCTGGTACGGATTAATCCGTTTTGCATGACTTTCTTTTTTTTTTATATAATAATTTTTATTACGTTTTTTTCCAGATTACAAATAGAAAAGAAAGAACATAGACAGTAGAAAGAAAGAAAAAACAGAAAATCTCAACCATTTCAACAACTTATTTCAGATTTCTATCGGGCTTCCCCACATCTCCCACATAGTGCATTCTTAACAATAAAATTATCAGCAAATTATAACCTTGTTTCATGTGTTTCTTTTTACTTTCAATTGCAGTTTAAGTTTAAATCTCTTGTTTTCAATTTACTTTTAAAATATAACATATTGTCATTTTTACCCATTTAAACCTTGATTCTTTCGTAAAAATTATCCAATTTCTTATATAAACCATTTTGTTGCTGGGGCTGATATTCCAAATCATACGGCGTCTTAAGAGTCATATAACTTATAATACTTTTGCAAATAGTCCTTAAATTTACACCAGTCCTCCTCCATTGCTTCTTCTCCCAAGTCTCGAATCCTTGCAGTCATCTCGGCTAGTTCCATGTAGTTCATCAGTTGCGTCTGCCAGTCCTCCAGTGTGGGCAAATCTTGAGTCTTCCAATGCTTAGCGATAAGAATCCTTGCTGCAGTAGTAGCATACATAAAAAGAGTTCTATCCTTCTTTAACACCTTCTGGCCGACAATGCCCAGGAGGAATGCCTCTGGTTTCTTAGGGAAAGTGTATTTAAACACCTTTTTTAACTCGTTATATATCATTTCCCAGAAGGCCTTCACTCTTGGACAGGTCCACCAGAGGTGAAAGAATGTCCCTTCAGCCTCCTTACATTTCCAGCATTTATTATCGGACAAGTGGTAGATCTTAGCAAGCTTGACTGGGGTCATGTACCACCTGTATACCATTTTCATAATGTTTTCTTTCAAGGCATTACATGCCGTAAACTTCATACCGGTGGTCCATAACCTTTCCCAGTCCTCAGACATGATGTTATAACCAATGTCCTGGGCCCATTTTATCATGGCTGATTTAACTGTCTCATCCTGAGTGTTCCATTTAAGCAGCAAGTTATACATTCTCGATAATAGCTTGGTCTTTGGTTCTAACAATTCTGTCTCAAGTTTCGATTTTTCCACCTGGAATCCTGTTTTTTTATCTAGCTTAAAAACCTCATTAATTTGGGCATAATGAAACCAATCTTGCACTTTACCCTTTAACCTTTCAAAGCTCTGCAACCTCCAATTATCTCCAATGTTTTCTATTATTTCCCAATATTTCGGCCAACCGGCCTCCATATTGGGTTTTTTCCCGAGCCTTGGCCTCTATTGGTGATACCCACCTCGGAGTTTTGCTTTCTAGTAAGTCTTTGTATTTTTTCCAGACCATAAATATTGCTTTCCTGACAATATGGTTTTTAAACATTCCATATGTTTTTGCCTTGTCATACCACAAATACGCATGCCAACCTAACGAGTTATTAAAGCCTTCCAGATCTAGGACATCAGTGTTTTCCAACAAGATCCAATCTTTCATCCAGCAGAAGGCTGCAGCTTCGTAATATATCCTTAAGTCCGGCAGGGCAAATCCCCCTCTTTCCTTTGCATCAGTTAGTATTTTAAACTTTATTCGGGGCTTTTTGCCCTGCCAGACAAATTTAGAGATATCCTTCTGCCACTTTCCAAAACATTCCACTCTGTCCACAATCTGCAAGGCCTGAAACAAAAACAACATCTTTGGCAAAACGTTCATTTTTATAGCTGCAATTCGGCCTAACAAGGACAACTTCAGTCTTGACCAAATTTCTAGATCCTTTTTAACTTCTGACCAACATTTCTCATAATTATCTTTAAATAAATTCAGGTTCTTGGAGGAGAGATTGACCCCCAGGTATTTCACTTTTTTTAACAATATTTAGTTCTGTTTCCTTCTGAAACCCTTCTGTTTCAGTAGCTGTCAAATTTTTCCCTAACACCTTAGTTTTTTGTTTGTTCAACTTGAAACCCGCCACCCGACCAAATTTCTGTATCAGTTCCAGAACTCTTTTTGTACTAGATTCTGGCTCCTGTAATGTTAAAACCAAGTCATCTGCAAATGCTTTCAGTTTATATTGTTTCACTCCGACCCGTATTCCTTGTACCTGCCGATCCTTCCTTATCATGTTCAGCAAAACCTCCAGGACTGAGATAAACAATAAAGGGGACAGGGGGCACCCCTGACGTGTACCTTTTTCAATCTGAAGCTTTTCTGTCACCACATTGTTCACTATTGTTCACTAGATAGAGTTTTGCATGACTTTCTATGGGAAAGTGCACCTTGGTTTTGGAACACATTCAGTTTGAGAACCAAGGTACCACTGTATAATTAACTGGGGGGGGGGGGAGAGAACATTTGTGTAAAAACCAGAAGCCTTTCTAATAGGTTTAACGGGTGAAGAAATACCAAGAGACCTAAAAAGACAGTGTATTCTATTTATGCCAGAATGTTCTTAGCCCGGATGTGGAAGGAAGAGAAGGTCCCAACAAAAGAAGAGTGGATTATCAAAATGACTGTGAAGATCAGACATCAAGATGATAGGAAATTTAAGCAAAGAAAAAAGTTAAAAGGACAAAATGGGGAAAATAATGAAGATGAAATGTGAAAAAGCATGGTGCAAAAACCTTAAGGATATAACCATCGTTAGTTCAAAGATGGCAAAATTAAGGGAGAATGAGATAGGCAGGAGAAGTAAATATTTAAAAAACCAGAAGAGGGAAGCTGGGGGAGATTGGGATTCATCTATGCTGTCTGCAAGAATGATGTTTGTGTTGAATATAAAATGCTAAAACTTAATAAAAACTATTTATATATATAAAAAAATTAAACAAGAATGGGAAAAATTTATTGAATACCTTAAAGATACATATTTAGAAATAATAATAATAATAATAATAATAATAATAATAATAATAATAATAATAATAATAATTGTATCCCGCCCTCCCTGGCCGAAACCGGTCTTAGGGCAGCTAACATCAAATATATAACATTAGTATAAAATCAAACAATAATTAAATTACCTCCTAAAAACAAATCGGGATCAAATTAAAATCGAATTAGATGGTTTTCCACAGGCAGGATTGATATAACATTGATGAAGCCAAAGTAGCAAATAAGGAAATGGAATAGAACGAATCATTGTAATTACATGCAAGAAAAGATGGCAAAATATGGAAACGGGGGGTGGGGGTGGGGGAGAGTCCAAGGGGTTTGTATAATCCCAGTATTGTATATATTGAAAATGTTTGGAGTGTATGGAAATAAAATGATAAAATAAAAAAACTGAATAATAATAATAATAATAATAATAATAATAATAATAATAATAATAATAATAATAATAATAATTATATCCTGCCCTCCCCAGCCGAAGCCGGGCTCAGGGCGGCTAACAACAATCAAAATAGTCCAACATTTTAAAACATTCATTATAAAATTAATTAAATCAAATTAAAATCAAATTAATGGCAACCATCAAGCAAAATTCTGTGCAGGTTGCCAGAGGAGGGAGTCAGTCTGCGCCCTGACCAAAGGCCTGGTGGAACAGCTCTGTCTTGCAGGCCCTACGGAAGGATGTCAGGTCCCACAGGGCCCTAGTCTCTTGTGACAGAGCGTTCCACCAGATTGGAGCCGCAGCCGAGAAGGCCCTGGCTCTAGTTGAGGCCAACCTAACCTCTCTGTGACCTGGGATCTTTAGGGTGTTTTTATTTGCAGACCGTAAATTTCTCTGTGGGACATACCAGGAGAGGCAGTCCCATAGGTACGAGGGTCCTAGGCCGTATAGGGCTTTAAAGGTTAAAACCAGCACCTTAAACCTGATCCTGTACTCCACCGGGAGCCAGTGCAGCTGGTACAGCACCGGATGGATATGATCTCGCAGCAAAGACCCCGTAAGGAGTCTCGCCGCGGCATTCTGCACCCGCTGGAGTTTCTGGGTCAGTCTCAAGGGCAGCCCCACGTAGAGCGAGTTACAATAATCCAGTCTGGAGGTGACCGTCGCGTGGATCACAGTGGCTAGGTCAGGGTGAGAGAGATAAGGAGCCAACTGCTTAGCTTGGCGGAGATGAAAAAATGCCGCCTTTGTTATAGCTGTAATCTGCGCCTCCATGGAAAGGGAGGTGTCGAAGATTACACCCAAACTCTTAACGGACGATGCTGGCACTAATTGCACCCATGCAAGAGATGGGAGTTGCCCCCTCAATCCCATATCGCTCCGTCCCAGCCAGAGGACCTCTGTCTTCGAAGGATTTAACTTCAACCGGCTCCCACGTAACCATCCAGCCACAGCTTCCAGACATCTGGTCAGTGTATCTGGGGCCGAGTAAGGATGGCCATCCATCAACAGATAGAGTTGGGTGTCATCGGCATACTGATGGCAACCCAGCCAAAAACTCCGGACAAGCTGGGCGAGGGGGCGCATAAAGATGTTAAAAAGCATCGGGGAGAGTATCGCACTCTGAGGCACTCCACACACCAAGGAGTGGCGCGATGACAATTCCCCCCCCCCAAGCGCCACCCTCTGTCCCCGACCGGAGAGAAACGAGTGCAGCCATTGAAGGACTGTGCCCTGGATCCCCACGTCGGCAAGGCGGTGGTCCAGAAGTTCGTGATCGACCATGTCGAAGGCTGCTGACAGGTCTAGAAGAATCAGCAGCCCCGACCCGCCTCGATCCAGCTGCCTGCGGAGATCATCTGTTAGGGCGACCAGAGCCGTCTCGGTCCCATGACCAGCGCGGAAGCCGGACTGGAATGGATCGAGAGCAGATGTTTCATCCAGAAACCTACCAAGCTGTTCAGCAACCGCTCTCTCAATCACCTTACCCAGGAATGGAAGATTCGAAACCGGGCGGTAATTGGATAGATCTAAAGGATCTAATGATGTTTTCTTTAAGAGCAGACACACCACTGCCTCCTTCAGTTCCCCTGGGAATATCCCAGTGCCAAGGGACAAATTGATGATATCCCCCAGGGGGGCCCGCACCTTGTCTGGGCACGCTCTAATCAGCCAGGACGGGCACGGGTCAAGAGGACAGGTGGTGGGCTTTCCAGCTCGGAGGAGTCTGTCCACATCGGCTGGGGATATCCGGTCAAAGTGGTCCAATACTGGACCCGAGGACAGTCGAGGGGCCTCCAGTTCCTTTATTGTATCCAAATTGGCAGGGAGGTCATGGCGGAGCAACAGGACCTTCTCCGCAAAAAAGCTCGCAAATGCCTCGCAGCTGTGTGTCGAATTGTTATTTAAATTTGGCTGTCCTTCAAGGGACAAAAAATAAAATAAAAATAAAAATAAAAAATAAAAAAACCTAAAAGAAAAAGAGAAAGTGCTTTATCCACAAGAGGAGAGCTTTCCCACAGGCACCAGACCAGCGCATGAGGAGTAATAATAATTATTAACAACAGCAACAATAATTTATTATTTATACCCAGCCACTCTGGGCGGCTTCCAGCAAAAGATTAAAATACAGTAAGGAGGAGCTCTTTCAATCTATTTTCCCCATGGCTTTGGAAGCTCACCTGATGGCCTCCTTGTAGTGCATGAGGGCCTCCTGGAGCTTCCCCTGCTGTTGCAAAACACTGGCTAAATTTGAATGCGCAGCTGCAAACTCCGGGAAGACCTGCGGGGAAGAAGCTTACTCTTAGTTTCCCTGAGAAGCATTCTAAAGAGACGGAGGCTGCTCTTTGAGGCTCAAAGGTTGTGGGCGTGAAATAAATCCTCATTTGGATTGACTTGCAAAAATTAAGGAGGAGGAGGAACCTATGGACTGCCTTTTTAGCATGCATAGGAAATACTGTTGGGAGATCAGACTGTCAAATGACCAATGCCGTATTTTAAAGAGCCCCTCTTTGATGCTCAAATGTGGCAGGGGCTGGCTGCAAAATAAATCACCGTTTGGAATGATTTGTGGTAATGATAATAATAATAATAATAATAATAATAATAATAATAATAATAATAATAATAATAATAATAATGGGCCTATGAACTGCCTTTTTCGTACGCATAGGAAATACTGTTAGAAAATAAGACTGTCAGGGGATCAAGCTCAGCCGACACAGAGAACAGCATGTGCCCAGCTTTTATTTCAATTTCTGTACCGTTCCTTAACACCTTGCATTGTTCTTCTGATGAAAAAGCAGATTTTTGGTCATTCCAGGAGGCCTAGGAATATAAAAAGGGGGACAGACCCTCTTCCTTCCAAAAGGGACTTATCGGACCATGCTTTGTCGAGCCTCAAAATGCTACTTCACTTTCACTTCTTCACCATTATTTCCGTTATTGATCAAGAAAAATTTGATCGGCGATTTTTAAAAAGACCCAGACTAGGAGTCCAGGGTACGCATGCCTAACCCTTATATCTCAATTTAATTGTTGTAATTCTCCACGCACGTACCTCAAGAGCTTTCCGGTAGAGGCGGACAGCCTCCTCGATATTCCCTTGTTCTCGCTTGATGTTCGCCAGGTTATTAAGAGAATCCGCGTGAGTCGGACATAAACGGAGAGCTGTATTGTAGCATTCCTCGGCTTCGGCAACCTTCGAAACACAAAACAGAGTTTTTACACGAATATTAGTATGTCTTTCACAGGAGCCCAAAAGGCTGCTCTGTGATGTGATGGCTGGATTGAGGTTTGATACGGCCCCTCAGCTCCTGACGGTAACTTGGTATTAGAGCGGTTCATAAAAAACTCTTTTTTTGAAAATGCCTGCTCCAAAGTTCTTCTCTTACCAACAGTAGAGATTATATAGCTATATCTGGAATGGCATGCATATCAGTTAATATCTTTTATATATATATGCCAGCTGTCCTTTGTCAACAACCAATTGTTGCTGTTTTTTATATTGAATATATGCTATATGGTAACTGTTGCACCTCATAGGTAACTCAAGCCTTCTGCACGTCACAAAAGATGTATTTTATCAAAGTCATTGTTGAACTGAAATACAATTAAGAAGTATATTAATAGTGAAATGCAATTAAGAAGAAGCATATTAACAGTAAAACCCCACAATTGTTGAGCCTTTTTTAAGGATTTGACCTCAGAGGTGCTGACCTTTTTTTAGGATTAAAGTTCTTGAGCTTTTTTGGGGGAAGTTTTGCCCTAGTAAATAAACCGCCACGAGGGCCGGATTAAATCGACCAGAGGGCCAGATTAGGCCCCTGAACTGGACTTTGGACATGCCTGGTCTAAAAGAACATTGGGAAAATTTAAATTCTTTGGCAGGATAGCAGGAAATATGACAAAACCAATGCATTTTGAGATCTAGGAGAGATGGGTGGAAGGCCCCCAAAGTGGACTTTGGACATGCTTGGTTTAGGGGAACATAAATACAAGAGCAGACTAATCCGATTCAAACTCTCTTTCCCGCACACTTACCGTCTTTTGCAAGATGTATTTAAGGAAGACAGTAAGGGAAATGGTTTTGGTCATACTAAATCAAAATTAAGAGACAGAGTTGCTAGATAGTAAAAGAAAATCATTGCCAAAAACGTATAAGAATGGCATACAAAGGATGAAGAAGTTAAGTCGGTTATGATTAAATGGGCTCAAGATTTTGGTCATAACATTGAATTAGATAAGTGGGAAAGATTATGGGCAAAAACAATTTATTGAATGTACAGCACTAATTAAAAATTTAATGAAGGTGACGTATAGGTGGTATTTGACGCCGACTAAACTTGCTAAAATATATATAACTCAAGATAAGGCACGCTAGAAATGCAAGGAGAAGGAAGGGAATTTCGTCCATAGGTGGTGGATGTGCACTAAAGTCAAAGTCTACTGGGATATGATTTACAAAGAATTGAAAAAGATCTTTAAATATACTGTTATTAAAAAAACCAGAGGCTAATTTTTGAAAGTGATTTACAAATGCTAAAGTAAATTGTTTTAAGTAGAGTAAGAAGGTAAATAGGGCGATATATGTTCAGGTAGGCAGCTGTGGTGGTCTAACGCAGTTGAAATATATAAAAAATATATAAATTGTCCAGTAGCACATTGCAGACCAACTCAGTTTGGTCTTGGTAGAAGCTTTTGTATCTGAAGAAGTGGACCTGCATACAAAAAATTATACCAAGAAGAAGCCAAGTTTAGCAAGCCCTGTTTAGGGAAGGACTATTGTATTTTAATATTTTGTCGCCAAGAGTGGCTGGGGAAACCCAGCCAGATAGGCGGGGTATAAATTTATTATTATTATTATTATTATTATTATTATTATTATTATTATTATTATTATTATTATTATTATTATTATTATTATTATTATCATCAGGTGCTACTGGACAATTTTTAAAGGGTGATATAGAAATGCTAAGAGGATCGTGACTGCTTAAGAAAGCCAGGGAGTGGGAGCGGGGGAAGGGGGAGGGGAGTCGACGCTTGGTATGAGCAAAGTTGTATGTGACGATATGACAAAGGAAAAAATAAAAGAGGACTTCTTCTAGGTTCTGTACCCCAAATCCCCCCCCCCAAAGAGCCCAATTTCGAGGTCACCATCATCCGGAAGGCTTTTTTCAGCAAACCCTCTGACATACAGAAAGCAAAAGGGACCGGTTTCATTTTCTTTTTTTAATTTTTATTTTATTTATAACATAGTCCACAACAACTCATACATACAAACAGACCCACCACCATTGACTAATTATCAAAATTAAACTCCTATCCCCTTACACAAAGAAAACATAACATAAAAATAAAAGACTTTATTCTGTTAAATGGCCGCCTTATTTACCTCTTGTATACTATTTCTTTTGTATGGGATTATTACAATTTTTCCTAATTATGACTTAAACCACAAAGTCTCCTGTAGAAATTAATTGAAACAAGTCCAAGTGTATATTTTGGGGCACTGTTTGGTAAAGTATTCTCTGCATTTTCCCCATTCCTTTTGGAATTCTTGTCTGGGTTGTGCCCTAATTGTCTCTGTTAATCTGGCCAATTCAGCATGGGGTAAAAGCCTAAGAAAAAGCTAAACAACTTCAATCCTAAAAAAAGTTCAACAATTTAAACCCTAAGAAAAGAGCTCAACAACTTCAATCCTTAAAAAAAGTAAACAACTTTGGTCGGCCCTTATGGCCCTTCACTTCATCAAATCTGGCCCTCTTTGAAAAAAGTTTGGACACCACTGCCTAATAGGAAAGTTTCTGTATTTTTTTTTCACAGGCCCACCAGAAATGTATAAGTGTCCCTTCTTCTTTACTGCACCTCCAGCACAGTTTTTTTGTTTTATACATTTTAGCTATTTTGGCAGGTGTTAAGTACCATCTATAAAACATCTTTTATATAGATGTTCCCCCCACCCCAAGGCAAAAGGGACCAGTTTCTTACGCTGCCTTTCTCTTTCAGCGCGTTGGCCAGGTTGCAGTAGGCGTCAGGGAAGTGGGGCTGGAGCTCAATGGCCCTCTTGTAGGTATCGATTGCCAGATCGATCAGCCCCTGTTCGTAATACACACATGCCAGGTTGCCGTGGACAACAGCGTGGTTGGGACTCAGGCTCAGGGCCCGTAGGTAGGCTGCAACGGCTCTGAAATGAGATCAAGGACTGGTTCAGTTTCATTGTCACCAGGGTGGATAAAAATCTGTTTTTTAAAAAATAAAATGCTTTGGGAGGACGATTAAGAGGATCGAGGCGGGCCGGGACTGCTGATTCTTTTAGATTTGTTAGCGGCCTTCGACATGGTCGATCACAAACTTTTGGACCACCGCCTTGCCAACGTGGGGATTCAGGGCACAGTCAGACAATGGCTGTGCTCCTTTATCTCAAGTCGGGGACAGAGGGTGGCGCTAGGGAGGGAGTTGTCGCTGCGGCACTCCTTGTTGTGTGGAGTGCCGCAGGGCACAATCCTTTCCCAGATGCTTTTCAATATCTTTATGCGCCCCCTTGCCCAGATTGTCCGGAGTTTAGGGCTGAGTTGTCGTCAATATGCTGATGACACCCAACTTTATCTGTCAATGGACTCGGCCCCAGACACACTGACCAGATGCTTGGAAGCCGTGGCTGGGTGGCTGCGTGGGAGCCAGTTGAAGTTAAATCCTTCGAAGACAGAGGTCCTCTGGCTGGGTCAGGACAACATGGGGTTGGGGGGCCAACTCCCATCTCTTGTGGGGGCGCAATTAGTGCCAGAGCCTTCTGTCAAGAGCTTGGGTGTAACCTTCGATGCCTCTCTTTCCATGGAGGCACAGGTTGCAGCCACAGCAAAGGTGGCATTTTTCCACCTCCGCCGTATTAAGGAATTGGTTCCTTACCTTTCTCGCCCTGATCTGGCCAGTGATCCATGCGATGGTCACCTCCAGGCTTGATTATTTTAACTCGCTCTATGCTTAGACTCACTCTGACACCCTATATGGGATTTGGTATATAAATTTTCCCGTGGCTTTTTTGCTGGCCCATGTAGCACCAGCATGGATAGCTGGCTTGGGTGAATAGCTGATGTTTCCTCCCTTTGTAGTCTTGATGAGGCTGCATTTTAAGCTGTATTTTAATTAACTGGGGTTTTTTTCTATTCTATTTTATTGTAATTTATATTTGGTGTTAGCCGCCCTGAGCCCGGCCCTGGCCAGTGAGAGCGGGGTAGAAATAAATAAATAAATAAATAATTCGGGGAAGAATTATTTGTTTTAAGTTTTTCATGTGTGCGAAAACTCAGTCCAAGTTTTTCTTGGGGAAAAAATGTTTCAGCACATCAGTTAAGCAACATGGATACATATGCTACCATGTTACTGTTTTAGTGAAATAAATTGCTTAAATTGTTATGAAGGAAATGTTTCTTTTCTCCTTCCAATCAAGTACAGCAGAAAAGTTGTTCAAATAAAAAGTGTTCACTTATTAAAACTCACCATCATTTCGTCACAATCGGGCTGTATATAGCAGAACCAAATCATTTTGATATAACTGTAGAAAAGACTCTGAAGTTAGGATTCCAAAAAGGAAACCTGCCTCCGTTTGTCAATATTAAGAGGATGCCAGCAAGGCTGAACCTTCCGGTAAAAGGGGGATTTAAATCAAGTCTTATGGATTTGGGATTTAAATCAATTTGCTTTAAATAAAATCAACCCTCTAGGCAACAATGGGAGTTAGTTTGGGTATGGGTGCAACCACTAAACTGAGAATATAAGACGTAATGTGATTATACGCAAAACCAATAAAAAACATTTATATAAAAAAGAGAATATAAGCTCTATGCCTATTTGCTTACCTGTCAAATATACGCGCCTCCTTCAAGACGTTCCCCAGATTAATGTAAGCATCCAGGAAGTTGGGGTCCAGGGTCACCGCCTGAAAATATTTAAGATAATAGATTTTTGTTACTAATACAGTCATACCTCAGGTTGAAGTAGCTGCGGGTTAAGCATTTTCGGGTTGTGCTCCGTGGCGACCTAGAAGTAACAGAGCCCGTTACTTCCGGGTTCTGCAGCTTGCGCACGTGCAGACACTCAAAATGATGCCACACGCATCTACGGAAGCAGCAAATTGTGACCCGAGCATGTTCGCTTCAGGATGCGAACGGGGCCCCGGAACGGATCCCGTTCGCATCCAGAGGTACCACTGTATAACAGCATGGTTACTTTTAAATAAGTGGGTCAACTTTGACCTAGGCTGCCTCCTACCTACCTTCCTACCTTATCAATCTACCGACTTTATCTTATTATCTATCTACTTGCCTATCTATCTATCTATCTATCTATCTATCTATCTACCTACCCTATCTATCAAATCTATCTACCTACCTACCATCTAATCCAGGTGTGGCCCAACTTGGCCCTCCAACCCCCATCATCCCTACCTAACAGGACCAGTGGTCAGGGACAATGTGAGTTGTAGTCCCAAAACAGCTGGAGGGCCAGGTTTGGCCATGCCTGAATCTATCTACCTACTCAATCAATCAATCTAACTAATCTATCTATCCATCTACCAACCTTTCTTATATATGTATCTATCTAATCTACCTACCTAATCTATCTATCTAATCTAATCTAATCTAACTATCTATCATCTATCTAATCTATCTATGCAAGGAATATCAACTGTACGAGAAATGGTACCAACTAATGGTACTAACAGGACACCGGAGGCCCATTGCAGCTGAAAAAATGCCTCCAGTTTTAATATAAAAAAGAATGGGAAACGTTTATTGCATATTGACAAAAGCAGTGCACACGGGTTAATACATTAGCAGGATTAATTTTTTAAAAAAAACCCACCTGTAATGGTTAAATTTAAAGTAGAATCATAGAATCATACAGCTGGAATAGACCACAAGGGCCATCGAGTCCAACCCCCTGCCAAGCAGGAAACACCATCAGAGCACTCCTGACATATGGTTGTCAAGCCTCTGCTAACTGGGACTTTTCTCTTGCTTTTCTTTTGTGCAAATACCCCCTTCCCCCTGTACCTACCTACCTCTCGACCCTCCCAAGGCCTGCTACCTGAAAGCCATCGAGACCCAACCCAACTTTGCTGTGGCATGGAGTAACCTCGGCTGTGTGTTCAATGCGCAAGGGGAAATCTGGCTGGCGATTCATCACTTTGAGAAGGTAACTGTTACAGAGTTTCTGGGCTCTAGATGGGAAGGCCTGGAAAAATAATGATAATGATAACAATCCAATATAAGCCCCATTAATTGGGCTAGTAGCGTTCTCTCTTCTTCTGTTAAATAATGTTTTATTAATTTTTCATTAATCACAATCCAATAGAAGCCCCATTAATTGGGTTAGTAGCGTTCTCTCTTCTTCTTTTAAAGAATTTATTATTTTCATTCATAGCAATCTGATTTAAGCCCTATTAATTGGGCAAGTGGCATTCTCTTTGTAAATTATTTTTTCATTAATTTTTTCATTAATAACAATCCCATATGAGCCCCATTAATTGGGCTAGTGGCATTCTCTTTTTAAATTATTTTTTATTAATTTTTTCATTAATAACAATCAAATATAAGCCACATTAATTGGGCTAGTAGCATTCTCTCTTCTTTTAAATATTTTTTTATCATTTCTTTCATGAATAACCTGATCTAAGCCTCATTAATTGGGCAAGTAGCATTCTCTTTTGAAATATTTTTTTACTAATTTTTTTCATTCATAACAATCCAATTTAAGCCCCATTGGGCTAGTTGCATTCTTGCTGCCGTCGTTGCAGACATAAGAAGTCTTATACCTAGTGAGAAGGCTTCTGGCTTTTTTGACAAATGTATTTTCAAACATTTTCTTTAAACTCATCATATATTATTTCCCAGAAAGCCTTGACCAATGTCACATAATAACAGATGCATATTAGTATATCGCTGCTTCGCAAGATGTTGCAGGGCTGAATGAAGTGGTTTGTAATAACACTGTCAAAATTGGATGCAATTTTTAAATATATACAGTGGTACCTCGTTTTACATAGACTTCAGGTTATACACTCCGCTAACCCAGAAATCGTGCTTCAGGTTAAGAACTTTGCTTCAGGATGAGAACAGAAATCATGCTCTGGCGGCTCAATGGCAGCAGGAGGCCCCATTAGCTAAAGTTCAGGTTAAGAACAATTTCAGGTTAGCAAAGAAGGAAAACTACCCAAGACTTTCTTTTCAATGACGAAAAACTGTAATCTAATTGATGTTTGGAGACTTAGACATCCACTGGAGAAACAGTTTACATTTTATTCGGAACCAATTAGTCAATGTCAAGAATAGATCAAATTTGGGTCTCGAATGAACTAACTCCAGGCTAAACATGCCCAACTCCCTTAGCCGTTCCTCATAAGGCATCGTTTCCAGACCTTAGACCATTTTGGTTGCCCTCCTCTGGACACGTTCCAGTTTGTCAGTGTCCTTCTTGAATTGTGGTGCCCAGAACTGGACACAGTACTCTAGGTGAGGTCTGACCAGAGCAGAATACAGTGGCACTATTACTTCCCTTGATCTAGATGCTATACTCCTATTGATGCAGCCCAGAATTGCATTGGCTTTTTTAGCTGCCGCGTCACACTGTTGGCTCATGTCAAGTTTATGGTCAACCAAGACTCCTAGATCCTTTTCACATGTACTGCTCTCAAGCCAGGTGTCCCCCATCTTGTTTTTGTGCCTCTCATTTTTTTTGCCCAAGTGTAATACTTTACATTTCTCCCTGTTAAAATTCATCTTGTTTGTTTTTGCCCAGTTCTCTAATCTGTCAAGGTCGTTTTGAAGTGTCATCCTATCCTCTGGGGTGTTAGCCACCCCTCCCACTTTGGTGTCATCTGCAAATTTGATCAGGATGCCCTTGAATCCATCATCCAAGTCGTTGATAAAGATGTTGAATAAGACTGGGCCCAAGACAGAACCCTGTGGCACCCCACTAGTCACTCTTCTCCAGGATGAAGAGGAACCATTGATGAGCACCCTTTGGGTTCGGTGAGTCAGCCAGTTACAAATCCACTGAGTGGTAGCATAGTCAAGACCGCATTTTACCAGCTTCTTTACAAGAATATCATGGGGCACCTTGTCAAATGCCTTGCTGAAATCAAGGTAGGCTACATCCACTGCGTTCCCTTCATCTACCAGGTTTGTAATTCTGTCAAAAAAGGAGATCAGGTTAGTCTGACATGACTTATTTTTCAGAAATCCATGCTGACTATTGGTATCACAGCATTCCTTTCTAGGTGCTCACAGACTGTTTGCTTAATGATCTGCTCCAGAATCTTCCCTGGTATTGATGTCAGACTGACTGGGCGGTAATTATTTGGGTCCTCTCTTTTCCCCTTTTTGAAAATAGGGACAACATTTGCCCTCCTCCAGTCTGCCGGGACTTCACCTGTTCTCCAGGAATTCTCAAAGATGACTGCCAGTGGTTCTGAGATCGCATCTGCCAGTTCTTTTAATACTCTTGGATGCAGTTCATCTGGCCCTGGAGACTTGAATACATCTAAACTAGCCAAGTATTCTTGTACTATCTCCTTAGTTATTCTGGGCTGTGTTTCCTTTGCTGAATCATTTGCTCCAAATTCTTCAGGTCGGGCATTGTTTTCTTTATCGGAGAAGACTGAGGCAAAGAAGGCATTGAGGAGTTCAGCCCTTTCTGTGTCCCCTGTTTGCATTTCACCATCTTCTCCTCTGAGTGACCCCACTGTTTCTTTGTTCTTCCCTTTGCTACGAACATACCCATAAAAGCCTTTGTTCTTGCTTTTAACCTCTCTAGCAAGCCTGAGTTCATTCTGTGCTTTAGCTTTTCTGACTTTGTGTCTACACGTGCTGGCTATTTGTTTGAATTCCTCTTTGGTGGTTTCCCCCCCTTTCCATTTTTTGTACACATCCTTTTTTAATCTTAACTCAGTTAAAAGTTCTTTAGATAGCCACCCTGGCTTCTTTAAGCACCTTCCATGTTTCTGTCTCATTGGTATTGCCTGACGTTGTGCTTTTACTATCTCCCTCTTAACAAACTCCCAGCCATCATGAACTCCCTTTCCTTTTAGTATTACTGTCCATGGGATCTCACCCAGCACTTCCCTAAGTTTTATGAAGTCGGCTTTCTTAAAGTCAAGAAATTGAGTCCTAGTATGCTTGGCTGCTCCTTTCCGCTGTATAGTAAACTGCAGAAGAGCATGATCACTCGCGCCTAATGATCCTTCCACTTCTACCCCACTAACCAGGTCATCAACATTGGTTAGGACCAGATCTAAAATGGCTGTTCCTCTTGTTGCTTCTCCCACTTTCTGGACAATGAAGTTGTCTGCAAGGCCAGTGAGGAATCTGTTTGACCTTATGCTCTTGGCTGAGTTTGACATCCAACAAATATCCGGGTAATTGAAGTCCCCCATTACTACTATCTCCCTTCCTTTTGCATGCTTGGCCATCTGTTCCAGGAAGGCATCATCTATGTCCTCCGTTTGGCTTGGGGATCTATAGTAAACTCCCACAATGAGATCTCTCTTATTCTTCTCTCCCTTAATTTTGACCCAAATGCTCTCACTTTGGCTTTGAGGTTCTAAATCTTGGATCTCTTCACAGGTATACACATCCCTGACATATAACGCCACTCCTCCTCCTTTCTTGTTTGGTCTGTTTCTCTGAAATAGATTGTATCCCCCCATTTTTACATTCCAATCGTGGGACTTATCCCACCAGGTTTCAGTGATGCCTATTATGTCATATTTAGTTTGCTGTACCAAGAGCTCAAGCTCATCTTGCTTATTTCCCATGCTTTGCGCATTAGTGTACAGACATTGAAGTCCATTAATCATTCCCCCGTGTCTCTTATTTAAGGATTTTTTCCTCCCACCACTAGGTCTGCGTGCTGTTTGCTCCATTTGGTCTATGACATTTGGATGATCATCTTCATCAATTGATAGACTCCTACCTTCAGGAGCACTGTCTCCCTCCCCCACATTAGTTAGTTTTCCTGTCAATTTGGTTGGAGGGAGAAGGGTAAACATGTCCACGTAATCCCCATTGAGGATCTTATTCCTCTTCTTCTGGGACAAATGGTTCCCCAATATAAAATCAGTGGATTGATTGGTAGCAACTTTTACATCCTCCACCAATGCCCCATCCTTCCATGCCAGTACACCATTGAAGGTCTTACGATGGGAATTGGCCCTCCTTTCATGCGCCCAAAGTGGGATTATCTTCCCCCAAGCCCCAGTAGCTATCCATGGGGCCCTCGCTATCCGAATCAGAGGATGGCGTACCTGACTCATCCTCGGTCTCTGACTGCTTACTTCTCTTCTTCTTAGAGGACGTGTGCTTCCTCTTGGACTTCCTCTTCCCACCTTGGACCTCAACGTTGGCTGGGGTCGCACTTGCCGCTGGCTGAGGGGTGGGAGGTTCAATGTGCTCATCCTCCAGGGCGGAACCCGCGCTGTCCTCGGTAGAGCTGTGCTGGGGCTGCTGTTCCTGAAACACACTAGGAATGTCTACAATTTGTGAGACGGCGTTACCGCTGGCACCCTTGGCGGTGGCCTTCCCCTTGCCGGGACCCTTAGCCGGCGCCCTTCCTTTGCCTATGCTTTGGTTTGTTTTCTTAGCCATGGCTGCCTGTGCACGGGTATTTGGGCGACCTGTATTCGCCGTTTCTGACTGGTTGCTGCCCCCTGCAATGACGGGGATGTCCTGTTGAACTTGGTAGCTAGAAGGAGTGTCGGGTATCACCTCCTGTGACAGTTCCGGGGCTGGAAGCGCCAAAGCCCCCCTAGGCCTACACTGTCTGTAAAATGTTTCAAACGCCATGAAAAATTGGGCGAAGGCTTGAGGGTCGCAAGGCATGGCCGGCACTTGAGCGCCCCCATTGCCTGCGGGGGGTGCCAGCTGATTGGCGGAAGTGGATGCCTGCTGGTCTCCACCGGAAGCCATTTCAAACTGAATCGTGAACTGGAACCACTAAGTTATTCGCCTAGCAATTTAAAATTGCCTACCTAGGAGGTCCGTGTACCCCCTTACCCGTTCAGTATCACCTGCGCTGACTTAAATGCAATCGCAATCCACTGTCCGTGATCAGCAACACGGCCAAGAATTACCTAGCTCAGTATTGTCAACGCTGTCTAGCTTGCACTTGATTATGGGATTGCTAATTGCACCCAGTTCAGTATTATCAACACTGGCCTAGCTATTAACTAACCTTGAAGAGGTTGGCTAAACCTAGTTCAGTATTAACCACGCTGTCTCAGTCAGTATTAACCACACTGACTTAGGTCTAACCTAATTTCAGTAAGGCTCGGTGTGCCCTAATTTGGTCTATATGAAAATAATGGCTATATAATTAGCTCTAAAATGAACACAGTGTTATTTGAATTTAACCTCTCACTACGCAATAAACAAAACAGGGCAGCCTTTCCTCAAAAGGCGGGAGCCAGAATCACCAAACCCATTTCAATGGGCAATACTCAAAACAATGCAATCCAGTTACACAGGTAGGAACCAAAGAAAATAATTGTTTATTTCTCTATTTATTATTTATCTATAACAACTATGAATTGACTATACTAAATTATGAAACTTAATGCCTAGGCAGAGCCCGCGAGCAGAATGAGATAATTTGAATTCACCCTTTACTAAACCCCATAAATCGCCTCTGCGTTAAATTAGAATATTATTTAAAGGGGTAAAGAGATGAGATCACTTGTCAATTAAACTGCCCAATAAAGCACTTCATGGAGGATGAATGACACCCTCTTTAGAGATAAGGAGATTCATATGAAGGCCCAAAAAACCTTAAAGGACTACTTTGAAATAAATTTAAGGGCCGAGGTAGAAAAAAGAGTGATCTGGGACGCAAGTAAAGCTGTGATGCGAGGTTTCTTAATTCAACAAAATTCAATAAAGAAGAAGAAACAGAATGAGAAAAAGGAAAAGATTTTGGAAAAGATAAAGGAAGGAGAGAAAAAATTAAGAGCAAAGCCAAAGTCCCAGGAGATTTTGAGAGAGATTAAGTTATACCAAACACAATACATGGAATTGATGAACCAAGACATTGAATGGAAGATAAAGCAAATGAAACAAAAGACATTTGAATCGGCAGATAAATGTGGTAAACTTCTGGCATGGCAATTGAAGAAAAGACAGAAACTAAATACAGTTACAAGCCTAGAAGTGGATGGAAAAAACATATCTAAACCCAATGAGATTAGAAATTGCTTTTTGAGTTATTTCAAAAAACTTTATACTCAAGGACCGCAAAATGAAGAAGAAATAGACAAATTCCTTGACAAATATGGATTACAAAAAATCTCTCATCAAAGTAAGATGGATCTGAATCAGAGAATAACAGAGCAAGAGATAGAGGCTGCCATTCAGAATATGCAATTGGGCAAATCTCCAGGACCAGATGGACTGACCTCCAGATATTACAAATCTCTGAAGGAGTGGTTGATTCAACCATTAAAAGAAGTCTGTAATGAGATTTTAGAGGGGGAAAAAGGCACCTGAATCGTGGAAAGAAGCGTTCATTTCACTCATACCAAAGACAGAGACTGAAAAGACTCAATTGAAGAACTACCGCCCAATATCACTACTTAATGTGGATTACAAAATTTTTGCAGACATTTTGGCAAAAAGACTTAAAAAAGTGTTGATGGAGAAGATTCATAAGGACCAAGCAGGCTTTCTCCCAAAAAGGCACCTAGCAGACAATGTAAGGAACATAATAGATATTTTGGAAAAGTTAGAGGTGGATATAAACTCTAAAGCAGTATTGATTTTTGTGGACGCGGAGAAAGCCTTTGACAATATTTCTTGGAGTTTTATGAGAAAGAATCTTCATGGGATGGGGGTAGGGCAAGGTTTTGAGAATGGTATGGGTGCAATATACTCTGAGCAAAAAGCTAAGTTGATTGTAAATAATGTAATAACTGAGGAATTCAAGATAGAAAAAGGAACACGACAGGGGTGCCCAATTTCCCCATTGCTTTTCATTTCGGTTCTGGAGGTGTTGCTGAATATGATCAGAAATGACCAGCAGGTTAAAGGTGTACAGGTCGGAGCTAAACATTATAAGTTAAGAGCATTGGCAGATGACCTAGTATTGACTTTGCAAGAGCCAAACACTAGTACGAAAAAGGTTCTAGAAATAATCCAACAGTTTGGCCAGGTAGCCGGATTTAAGTTGAATAAACAAAAAACTAAAGTTCTAGGAAAAAATTTAACAGATATGGAGAAGGAGAAATTCCAAGAGGAGACAGGCTTGACGGTGGTTAAGAAGGTGAAATACCTGGGGGTTTATTTGACATCTAAAAATTTGAATTTGTATAAGGATAACTATGAAAAAAGTTGGTCAGAAATTGAAAAAGATCTAGAAATATGGTCAAATTTGAAACTGTCATTGTTAGGCCGAATTGCAGTGATTAAGATGAATGTATTGCCTAGAATGTTATTTTTGTTTCAAACCTTGCAGATTCTTGATAAGATGGAATGTTTTAAGAGGTGGCAGAAAGATATCTCGAAATTTGTTTGGCAGGGCAAAAAACCCAGAATCAAATTTAAAATATTAACAGATGCTAAAGAAAGAGGGGGTTTTGCCCTGCCGGACTTAAAATTGTACTATGAAGCAGCAGCGTTTTGCTGGCTGAAAGAGTGGATGCTCCTCGAGAACACAGACATTTTGGATTTGGAAGGTTTCAATAATGCATTTGGTTGGCATGTGTCAGGGGTTCAGAGATAGAGGCACAGGTGAGGGAGGAGACGGAGAGCGACGAGGAAGAATCCCAGGACAGTGAGGAAGAGGATGACAATGACTTGAGATCTTCCATGAGTCTCTCAAGTGAATCGGAGGATTCTCAGGAGGGGGCGCCCCTAGTCAGGACAAGGGGGGTCACAGGGGGGACCTGCCAGGAGCAGGGAAGCAGCAGGGAAACCCCGAGTGGGAGTGGGAGATCGGGGCCGGCTTCCCAGCAGGAACGAAGGGAAGAGAGGGGAGTTCCCAGTGTGACACACGGAGCGGAGCAGGAAAGAGACAGGGGAAGGAGATCGGGGCAGGACGTCCTGCCGGAAGAGGCGGAGAGAAGAAGAAGAAGAAGAGTTTGGATTTGATATCCCGCCTTTCACTCCCTTTAAGGAGTCTCAAAGCGGCTAACATTCTCCTTTCCCTTCCTCCCCCACAACAAACACTCTGTGAGGTGAGTGGGGCTGAGAGACTTCAGAGAAGTGTGACTAGCCCAAGGTCACCCAGCAGCTGCATGTGGAGGAGCGGAGACTCGAACCCGGTTCCCCAGATTAGGAGACTACCGCTCTTAACCACTACACCACACTGGCTCTCTGAGTAGTACAGGGAGTAGTGTAAGTGTCAAGAGGAAGGTCAGGGGTAGCGAACGCGCGCCAAGTTCAAATGTGGAGGCGCGCGGAAATGGAGAAAGCCCGGAGGAGGAGCCTAGCCCCAAAGCACGAAGGAGGGGGGAACAGGCATCTGAGGAATCCGCTTCAGGAGAGAGCAGGAGGGAAGGAACCCAGGGGGGCAGAAAGACCCTGCGGAAAAGGAAAGACAGGAAGAGGTGGTCTAGCACAAGCCTCTTAAGTTGGTGTAGAGGCGGGACCGACTCAGAGGGGACTTCAAATGTCTGACGTTAGAGACGCGGGGCTGCGCGCCTCGGTTGTGGAACCAATAATGAACTGCAATAAACATCCTTGTATATAAGAAGAGCTTGGCGTTGGTCTTTTGTGAGCTGAGACCTGAGGCAGCCTCTGACAGTAAGTCCCCTCCAAAAATACGCAATTTTTTTTTTTTTTTTGCAAAGCTCACGAAGTTTGGCAGCTATGAGTATGGAGCAGCAGATAGCTGAGCTACGCAACGCAGTCTCCCGGCTTACCACTGAGGTAGTGGTCTCCCAGAAGAAGGGGGAAGAGGCGGAAAAGCGGTGCCAAGATCTGCAAGCCAGGTGGGATCATGCATGCCAAGTGGGGTTCCCGGGGACCAAAGCTGCTGGAGTAGCACTGGGCAGAAGAGGGGGCAACTTGGTAGCCCACTTCGATGGGAACCTGCAGCAATACCCCAGTTTTAAAGCAGACGTAGAATATGCGCTGCATTTGCTTCGCGACGACTTTAAAGATGAGGAGGAGAAGGTGGGTTTCATTGTGTCCCACTTGCATGGGGAAGCGAGGGCTTGGCTGCGCAATCTGTGGCGCGAGGATTGCCCTGCTCGAAGGGACTCTGATGAATTTATCAAATGCATGGACGCTTGCTTCCAGTCTACCGTGGATGTGGATGTAGCACGCCAGCAGATCCATGGTTTAAGGCAAGGCAAGGCTTCAGTACGTCAGTACCATGCTCGCTTTTTCGCCTTGCTGAATGTGCTGCGATGGGAGAAAGATTCTCTGGCTGTCAGAGACTTATTTTGGGAGGGGCTCTCTGGCCCTGTGAAAGACGAGCTGGCAAGGGGGGACAGACCTAAAACCCTGGCAGACGTGGTGCAGCGAGCGCTTGCCATTGGAGTGCGCCAGGAAGAACGCCCTTGGCGCAATGAAGGGGGTAGCCAGCTTCACGCACCGTCTAGAGTGCCTCCTTTGTTTCCCAGAGATCCAGGACGTCCGCGTCTCTCACCTCAGCTGCAGGCAGGGGAGGAGCCTATGGAACTGGGGAGTGCAAAGGCTCAGTCAGTGGCCGGAGCCCCAACGTCCGGAACAGTCAAGAAGAAGCCTCCTAGAGGGAACAGGAAGTGTTACATCTGTGACAGTGCAACGCACATGGCGAAAGAGTGTCCCCAGAGGCTCCGGCAGCACACTGCAGCCTTGGCAACAGTAACTGCAGCAGCACAGCATGAAGAGCAGTCTCAGGGAAACGACAATGCCTGGCTGGAATCAGCAATGTTGGGGCACAGCCAGGCGAGTCAGTAGAGCAGTCCCCAGCGCTTTTGCAGCCTACAGACCCCCTGCCACCCAAACCTGTAGTGCAGCTCACTGCAACTCTCCAGCTACCTAATGGACGCACCCTGGAGGTCCCCATCACAATTGACAGTGGGAGCAACGCAGACTTCGTGGGGGTGCAGTTCGTCAAGCAGCATCGCATAGAGCTTCTGCCAGCCACGCTGCCATTGAACGTCGTCACAGTGGATGGCAGGAAGCTGCTGGGGGGGCAAGTGGTACAACAGACGCCGCCCATGGTGATGCAGATTGGCAATCACCGAGAAGTCATCAGTTTCAACGTCACCCGCCTGTCAGACACGCCTATAGTGTTAGGCATGAGTTGGCTGGATAGGCACAGCCCGACCATGGCGTGGTACCAGCGGCAGCTCACCTTCGGCTCGTCCTATTGCGCGCAGCATTGCATCCAGACCGGTCAGGAGGAGGAGGGCCAAGAGGAGGGGCAGCAGCTACGTCTCAGCATGGCGCAAGCAGTACCCCTCAAGTACAAGGGGTTTTTGGAGGTTTTCTGCGAAAAGGAGGCTGACCAGTTGCCACCTCACCGGCCCTACGATTGCGCTATTGACCTCTTGCCAGGGACAACGCTGCCGCCTGTGAAGCTGTATTCCATGTCCGAGGAGGAGCTGCAGGAGCTCAGGGAGTTCATAGATCACAACCTGCAGCGGGGATTCATCCGAGAATCGAAGGCTGTAGGGGGCAGTCCTGTGTTTTTTGTGAAGAAGAAGGACACGCCCCAAAAGAGGCTGATCGTAGACTTTAGATTCATAAACTCAAAGACAAAGCCCGCGGCCTTTCCCATGCCCAAGATTGACGACCTGCTCGCGACGGTGCGGAAAGGGAAGATCTTCACCAAGTTGGATCTCCGCGGAGCTTACAATCTCATACGCGTGCGAGAGGGTGATGAGTGGAAGACGGCCATGTTCACGCCGTTGGGCACCTACGAATACAGAGTTATGCCGTTTGGTCTCCAAAATGGCTCCCACTTTTTCCAAGCTTTTATGCATCACGTGCTAGCGGGACTCCTCTACAAGAAGTGCGTATGTTTCCTCGACGACATTCTGATCTTCTCAGAATCGCCGGAGGCTCACGAGAGCGACGTGAAGGAGGTCCTGCAGAGGCTACGGGAGCACAGGCTCTACGCCAAGCTGGAGAAGTGCCAATTTGACGTGACGGAGGTGGATTTTCTGGGCTATAGGCTGTCCGACAGGGGACTAGCCATGGACAGCGCCAAGGTCCGCGCGGTGTTGGACTGGAAGAGCCCGCGAAATCGGAAAGAGGTCCAGAGGTTCGTCGGCTTCGCCAACTTTTACCGCAAGTTCATCAGGGGTTTCGCCAGGGAGACGGCAGCTATCACGGACACTCTCAGCTCCAAGAAGAAGAAGTTCACCTGGACGGACCAAGCGGAGCAGTCCTTCAGGAGACTTAAGAGTCTCTTCGCGTCCGAAGAACAGCTGCTACACGTGAATCCTGGCAGGCCCATGAGGGTTGAGACTGACGCATCTGACAGAGCGGTGGGGGCCGTCCTCTTACAGGAAGACCCGCAGGGGAACTGGAGGCCCTGTGCTTTCTACTCCCGGAAGCTCAGCAAGTCGGAGCAGAACTACACCATCTGGGACAGGGAGTTGCTGGCCATCCACGCAGCTTTCAAGGCGTGGAGGCACTTCCTCATTGGAGCCAAGCACACCGTGCAGGTCCGCACGGACCACAAGAACCTAGAGTACTGGCGCACGGCGAAGCTACAGAGCCAGAGGCACATACGCTGGGCGGAGTTCTTTGCGGATTTCGATTTCAGGATAGAGTACATCCCAGGCGACAACAATGTCATAGCAGATGCGCTCTCCAGGAAACCGCAGTATCTCGAGGCAGCGGCACCGGTGGCAGCCAAGCACATTTTTGCACCGCAGGCGTGGGCGTGCGCTTCAGCCGCCGTGGACCTGGAGGCGGTGCGTCGCGCGTTGCAGGCGGATCCGTTCGCACAGTCCAAGATGGAAGAGGTGCGGAGGGGCACAGCGAAGGACGACGAGTTCCAGATACGCGACGGCCTGCTGACCCGTAAAGGTGCTCTCTACGTTCCGGGAGACGATCTCCGCGCGAAGGTTCTGCAGCAGTTGCACGACGCACCCAGCGCTGGCCACTTCGGCAAGGAAAAGACGACGGAATTAGTGGCCAGAGACTTTTGGTGGCCCCAGATGCGAGGGGAGGTCGCGGAGTACGTCGCCAGGTGTGACACGTGTCAAAGGTCCAAGCCAGTGCACCAGAAGCCAGCGGGACTGCTGGAACCGCTGGGAACGCCACTGCAACCATGGGAGAGGGTGGCGCTGGACTTTGTCACTGATCTGCCCAGTTCGCGAGGCAAGACGGCGGTGCTTGTGGTTGTAGACCTGTTCACCAAGATGGCGCATTTCATTCCTTGCGCGAAGGTGGCGACAGCGGAGCAAACAGCCAAACTGTTCATCGACCACGTGTTCAAGGTGCATGGGTTGCCACGGTCCATTCTGTCCGACAGGGGGCGCCAGTTTGTGTCCAGCTTCTGGCAGAAGCTCCTAGGGATCCTGCACGTCAAAATCAACCTGTCGTCGGCGAGACATCCGCAGACCAACGGCCAAGCAGAGAGGGTCAACGCGATCATGCAGCAGTACCTGAGATGTTACGCCAATCAGCGACCCGCGGCTTGGGTGGATTACCTGCCGATGGCTGAGTTTGCCTACAACAACACGAAGCACGCGCCGACGGGGGTGACGCCGTTCTTCGCTAACAATGGAAGGCATCCCAGAACCTTCCCGGGGCTCGTAACGAAGGGGGAGGGGGCGCCACAGGAAGCCGACCATTTCGCAGCAGAATTGCAAGAAGTGCACGACGAGCTACGGAGACATTTAGAGCTAGCTAAACAAGCCTATAAGGTGCAGGCGGACAAACACAGGAGGGAGGGGGAAGACATCCAGGTGGGAGACTGGGTATGGTTAGCGGCCCAAGCGGTGCCGGCCAAGTCGTTAGCTAAAAAGAAGCTAGGACACAGGCAACTAGGGCCGTACCAAGTTGAGGCCAGGATCAATCCCGTAGCGTTTCGATTGGCCCTCCCCGAGGGTTCCAGAATGCACCCGGTCTTTCATAGGTCGGTGCTCACCCCCTACAAGGCCCCACACAGATTTCAGGAGTCAGGGACGGCACCAGAACCAAGCAGGGAGTCGCCCAAGAGGGGGAGGTCACCTAAGGACGAACCAGTCAACGAGGTCACAGAGATTCTGGACTCGAGATGGGGGGAATAGGGAGTAGAATATTTTCTCGCCAGGGAGGGCGCCCCGGCCAGCGCCAACAGTTGGGTGCTGGACTACGCTTTGGACGAACCCCTCCTCAAGGACGAGTTCCATGCCCTTTTCCCACACAGGCCCATGCCAGCACAGTTTTTCGACGATTGGCTTTTTACGCCCACACTTTCCGCCAGCACCTTCCGAGGGTTCTCCTCCGCAGAGGAGACAACGCCAGAGTCGAGCCCTCCAAGGGGATCGTGTTCGGGGGTGGACACCGACCCTTCTTACTGGTGGGACGACCAACCAGAAGAGGACTGGCGCACGAGGTGGCGGATCGGTCCTTGGCAAGCAGACCCCACCCAGGCAACAGGGGGAGGGGAGGACGTGAACATGTTCGGAGAGGACAATGGGTTCGAGTACACAAACAATGAACTGGAAGCAGAGGAGATCGACGTCGACGACCTGTGTCCGGCAGCGACCTCCGCAACGACGGAGCCCCCGGAACCTGCGCCCGAGCAGCGGGAGGGGGGAAGGGGGGGCTTCGAGGGGGGGATGGATGTCAGGGGTTCAGAGACAGAGGCACAGGTGAGGGAGGAGATGGAGAGCGACGAGGAAGAATCCCAGGACAGTGAGGAAGAGGATGACAATGACTTGAGATCTTCCATGAGTCTCTCAAGTGAATCGGAGGCTTCTCAGGAGGGGGCGCCCCTAGTCAGGACAAGGGGGGTCACAGGGGGGACCTGCCAGGAGCAGGGAAGCAGCAGGGAAACCCCGAGTGGGAGTGGGAGATCGGGGCCGGCTTCCCAGCAGGAACGAAGGGAAGAGAGGGGAGTTCCCAGTGTGACACACGGAGCGGAGCAGGAAAGAGACAGGGGAAGGAGATCGGGGCAGGACGTCCTGCCAGAAGAGGCGGAGAGTAGTACAGGGAGTAGTGTAAGTGTCAAGAGGAAGGTCAGGGGTAGCGAACGCGCGCCAAGTTCAAAATGTGGAGGCGCGCGGAAATGGAGAAAGCCCGGAGGAGGAGCCTAGCCCCAAAGCACGAAGGAGGGGGGAACAGGCATCTGAGGAATCCGCTTCAGGAGAGAGCAGGAGGGAAGGAACCCAGGGGGGGCAGAAAGACCCTGCGGAAAAGGAAAGACAGGAAGAGGTGGTCTAGCACAAGCCTCTTAAGTTGGTGTAGAGGCGGGACCGACTCAGAGGGGACTTCAAATGTCTGACGTTAGAGACGCGGGGCTGCGCGCCTCGGTTGTGGAACCAATAATGAACTGCAATAAACATCCTTGTATATAAGAAGAGCTTGGCGTTGGTCTTTTGTGAGCTGAGACCTGAGGCAGCCTCTGACAGCATGCATATCTATGGTATGATAAAATTAAGCTGCATAGCGCCTTTAAAAATCATATTGTCAGAAAAGCACTGTTTAATGTTTGGATAAGATATAAAGATCTGTTGGAAAACAAAACCCCCAGATGGGTGTCACCAGTGGAGGCTAAGGCAGTGAAGAAACTCAATATGGAGGTCGGATGGCCGAAGTATTGGGAAATTTTGGAACAGGAGGGAGATAAATTGAAATTACAAAGTCATGAGAAAATGAAACATAAAGTACAAAATTGGTTTCAATATCACCAAATAATGGAATTTTTCAAACAGGATAGGAAAATTGGCTTTCAGGTGGAAAAATCAAAATTAGAGACTGAATTGTTAGAACCCAATACTAAGAATTTATCAAGAATGTATAACTTGCTGCTGAAATGGAATACACAGGACGAAACAGTTAAATCTGCTATGATTAAGTGGGCACAGGACATTGGCCAAAACATTATGTCTGCTGACTGGGAATGGTTGTGGAACACCGGTATAAAATTTACGGCATGCAATGCCTTAAAGGAAAACATTATGAAAATGGTTTACAGGTGGTACATGACCCCAGTCAAGCTGGCAAAAATTTATCATTTGCCTGATAATAAGTGTTGGAAATGTAAAGAGACTGAAGGTACCTTCTATCACCTTTGGTGGACATGCCCGAAGATTAAGGCCTTCTGGGAAATGATTTATAATGAAATGAAATAGGTACTTAAATGTACTTTCCCTAAAAAACCAGAGGCCTTCCTCTTGGGCATCGTCGGTCAATTGGTGTCAAGGAAGGACAGAACTTTCTTTATGTATGCTACAACAGCAGCAAGAATACTCATCGCAAAGTATTGGAAGACACAAGATCTACCCACTCTAGAAGAATGGCAGATGAAGGTGATGGACTATATGACATTGGCTGAGATGACAAGCAGAATCCGTGATCAGGGAAAAGAGACGGCGGAAGAAGAATGGAGAAAATTTAAAAGTTACCTTAAGGACTATTATAAACTTGATGAATGTTAGAATGTTGAAATTTTCAGGAAGAAAGGGATACAGTGTTATGAGATAAGATTATAGAAAAGATTAAGACGACAGAGGTTGGAAAGGAATATTTAGAAGTTGCTAAAAAAATATTTTGGACATTGGGATGCAGAAAGGGGGGGTATGGGGGAGTCCCGGAAAAGAAGTTTACGAAAAAATGTTACGAAATTATACGTGTTTGTATGTCTTTTTACGTGTTTGTTTGTCTTTAAAAATTTTGTAAAACCAATAAAAATTTTATAAAATAAAATAAAATAAAGCACTTCAATTAAATTTTGTCTGATCGAAGGCAGGCACTTAATAGATCTGTTAATTAATTATATTTTCATTTATACGTGACCTTCAATTAAATTTGTTTTATCCAGGGCTTTAGTTTAAATAGATCTGTTGATTAATTAGATTTCCGGATTAAAGTGCCCTGGAGCGCCAGGCACCTTGCATAAATCACCCTAATGCCTGTGAAGACACTGCTAAAAGTTGCCGGCACGCCCGGGGATTCCCCTGTTCTCGCGGGGGCAAAAGGCAAGCACCTGCGAGTGGAGTGTGTGGGAGGGGTTAGCCCGCAACCCCCTCTCCTCTCTAGCTCGGAAATGGCTTTGCGCTTACTTCATGTCGTGTTCTTTGCTGTTAATGCACATTGACACAGAAATCGCAAAGTGTGTGTGTCAGAGCTGCCCGAGGTCCCAGCTCACAAAGGACCAACACCAGTCCGTTGTTATATACAAAAGTCTTTATTGAAGTTCAGTTTCATCTTCACAACCGTAGCGCGCAGCTCTACGTCTGAAACTCTAGACCGTCGAAGCACCGTCTGAATCTCCTCCCCCCAGACACCAGTTTAAGACTCTAGCCTTGCTCCACCTCTTCCTTTGCTCTTTCCTCCTCTGGCTCCGCATGTCAGCTGGGGTCTCGCCCTTCCTAGACTCATCTGACGCTGAGTCCCCTGAGTCTTCCCCCTGCCTCCGGCGGGCTTTAGGACCTGCCTCCCAATCCGGGTTTTCTGCTGTCCCCCGCGCCTGTACATTCGAACTTGGCGCGCGCGCACAGCCGGCAACCTTCCTCCTGACCGTTACACTGCTCCTGTCACTGCTTCCCCCTTCTGGGAGGCTAGCTGGACCTGACCTCCCCTCCGTTCCCCCACTCTCCGATAGAGGCATGGTCAGCCCTGACTCATCTTCTATCCCTGCTGGAGGAGACGCTGGTCCTGACACCTGGGACTCTTCCCCCCCACTACGCTCTGGTGGGGAAGCTGGTCCTGATCTCCCGCTGCTGCTTTGGGAGTCCCCGCTGGCCCCTTGTTTCTGGTGTGTTCCCCCTGGGACCCCCCCTTGCCCTGACCATCGGCGCCTCCTTCTGGGAATCTTCTGATTCGCTGGAGAAGCTCATGGAATCTCTCGGGTCGCTGTCATACTCCCCTACGCTGCCCTCAGATTCTTCCCCTTCGCTCTCCATTTCCTCTCTCCCCTGTACCTCTGTTCCTGAGCCCCTGACATCCATCCCCCCCTCGAAGCCCCCCTTCCCCCCTCCTCCCCTTCGGGTGCGGGTTCCGGGTGCTCCAGTGCTGTGGGGGTGAGTGCGGGATACCGTTCCTTCCCCCTGGTGTGTAGCCGGCCAGCTGGATCTGGCCAGCCCGTAATGGGCTCGTCGACGTCGATCTCCTCTGCTTCCATCTCTCTGCATTCGTGTTCGAACCCAAGGTCCTCCCCCAACACGTCCATGTCCGTCTCTCCCCCTGTTACCTCGGGTGATGCTGCGTGCCAGGGCCCCCTTAGCAGTTCCCTGCTCCACCCCACCTCCGGTTGATTGTCCCACCAATAAGAGCGGTCCGTGGCAGACCCCGAGAGTCATCCCTCCGGGGAGCTTGTGTCTGGCGCCGTTTCCTCAGCTGATGAGAACCCCTGGAACGTGCTGGCTGAAAGTGTGGGTGTGAAAAGCCAGTCGTCGAAATAATCTGCCGGCATAGGTCTGTGTGGGAAGAGTGCATGGAAGTCGTCTTTGAGGTAGTGCTCCTCCAAGGCATAGTCCGGTACCCACCTGTTGGCGCTGGCCGGGGTACCTTCCCTGGCGAGGAGATATTCAACTCCCTCTTCCCCCCATCTCGAGTCTAAAATCTCCGTGACCTCGTTGAGTGGCGCCGCCCTCGTGGACTCCTCCCCCGTTGGTGATTTTCTGAGTGGATGTGGTGCGGTCCCTGGCGCCTGAAACCTGTGGGGTTCTTTGTAGGGTGTGAGCACTGACCTATGAAATACCGGGTGCATTCTGGAGCCCTCCGGGAGTGTTAACCGGAAGGCCACTGGGTTGATTTGTGCCTCGACTTGGTAAGGCCCTAGCTGCTTGTGTCTGAGCTTCTTCTTAGCTAACGTTCTGGCCGGCACTGCCTGGGCCGCTAACCAGACCCAGTCCCCCACCTGGATGTCTTCCCCGACTCTCCTGTGCCTGTCTGCCTGCATTTTGTAGGCGTGTTTTGCTAGTTCCAAGTGCCTTCGGAGTTGGTCGTGGACCTCCTGCAACTCTGCTGCCAAGTGCTCTGCACCCCGTGGCTCCCCCTCCCCCTTCGTCTCTAACCCCGGGAAGGTTCTGGGATGCCGCCCATTGTTGGCGAAGAACGGTGTCACCCCTGTAGACCCGTGCTTCGTGTTGTTGTAGGCAAACTCGGCCAGCGGTAGGTAGTCCACCCAGGTCAAGGGCTGTTGATTCGCGTAGCATCGCAGGTACTGCTGCATGATGGCGTTGACCCTCTCCGCCTGCCCGTTGGTCTGCGGGTGTCGTGCCGACGCTAAGTTGATCTTGACGTTCAGGATGCCCAGCAGCTTCTGCCAGAAGCTCGAGACGAATTGGCGACCCCGGTCGGACAGGATGGACCGTGGTAAGCCGTGAACTTTGAACTCGTGGTCTATGAACAGTTTGGCAGTCTGTTTCGCTGTGGCCACCTTCGCGCAAGGAATGAAGTGCGCCATCTTGGTGACCGGCAGTACGTCTTCAGACATGGAATACAGTTTTCCAGTCGGCAGCGTCGCCCCCGGTAGGAGGTCAATCGCGCAGTCGTAGGGCCGGTGGGGAGGCAGCTTGTCCGCTTCCTTCTCGCAGAAGACCTCCAAAAACGCCTTGTACTTGTTGGGTACCGCCTGCACCATGCCTAGGTGTAGCTGTGGTTCATCCCCTTGTCCCTCCTCTTCCTGGCTGGTTCGGATGCAGTGTTCTGCGCAGTAGGAGGAGCAGAAGGTTAATTTTCGCTGGTACCATGCTAATGCCGGGCTGTGTCTATCCAGCCAACTCATGCCCAACACTATGGGCGTGTCCGACAGGTGGGTGACATTGAAGCTGATGACTTCCCGGTGATTTCCAATTTGCATTACCAGAGGCGGTGTTTGCTGCACCACCTGTCCACCCAGCAGCTTCCTGACATCGACCGTGACGACGTTTAGGGGCATCGTGGCTGGTAGGAGCGCTATGCAATGTAGCCTGATGAAGTCCACTCCTATAAAGTCTGCATTACTACCAGAGTCAATGGTAATAGGGACTTCCAGGGTGATTCCATTTGGCAGCTGGAGTGATGCGGTGAGTTGCACCACTGGTTTGGGTGGGAGGGGGTCTGTGGGCTGCAAAATCTCTGGGGACTGCTTCACTGACTCGCCTGGCTGGGTCCCAGTGCCTCTGCCTCCAGCCAGGCTTCGTCGTTTCCCTGCAGCTGTTCCCCCTGCTGAACTGCTCCCCGTACTGTTGCTAAGGCTGCAGTGTGCTTCTGGATCCTCTGGGGACACTCTTTGGTCATGTGCAGTGCACTGTTGCAGATATAACACTTCCTGCTCCCTCTAGGAGCCTTCGTCTTGACTGCTCCCGGTGTTTGGGCTCTGGTCGCTGTCTGAGCTCTGGCATCACCTATCTCCATCGGCTCTTCTCCCCCCCCCCAGTGGTGGCGTGGATTGTGCGCGCCCTGGCTCTCTGGGAAGGAAGGGAGTTGTTTGGCTGGCGTGCGTGCCATCCGTCCGTCATCCCTGCTCCAAGGGCGTTCTTCCAGGCGCACCCCTATCGCCAGCGCCCTCTGGACGACTTCTGTGGTATTGGTAGGTCTCTCTCCCCTCGCCAGCTCATCTTTCACGGCTCCATTTAGCTCCTCCCAGAACAGATCCCTCACGTCAGCTGAGTCCTTCTCCCAGCCCAGCACATTTACTAACGCAAAAAAGCGGGAGTGATATTGTCTAACCGTGGCTTTGCCCTGCGTCAGCCCGTGCATTTCCCTCCTGGCCACATCCACATCTACCGTTGATTTAAGACAAGCGTCCATAGCTTTGATAAATGCGTTTGAATCCTGGAGGGCGGGATCATTTTCACGCCATAAATTGTGCAGCCACGATTTAGCTTCCCCATGCAGATGAGTGATTATGAACCCTACTTTTTCCTCCTCATCTCTAAAGTCTTTCCGAAGCAAATTGAGCGTGAAAGCTATGTCTGCCCTGAAGTTAGGATACTGCTGCAGGTCCCCGTCGAAGTGGGCTACGATGCTGCCCCCCCTCTTCCCGAGGCCAACTCCCTCCGGCTTGGGTCCTGGCAGCCCCTCTTTGCCCAAACGTTCCCACCTGTCACTGCTTCCCCCTTCTGGGAGGCTAGCTGGACCTGACCTCCCCTCCGTTCCCCCACTCTCCGATAGAGGCATGGTCAGCCCTGACTCATCTTCTCTCCCTGCTGGGGGAGACGCTGGTCCTGACACCTGGGACTCTTCCCCCCACTACGCTCTGGTGGGGAAGCTGGTCCTGATCTCCCGCTGCTGCTTTGGGAGTCCCCGCTGGCCCCTTGTTTATGGTGTGTTCCCCCTGGGACCCCCCTTGCCCTGACCATCGGCGCCTCCTTCTGGGAATCTTCTGATTCGCTGGAGAAGCTCATGGAATCTGACTGACCGAACCCAAAGAGTGCTCATCAATGGTTCCTCTTCATCCTGGAGAAGAGTGACTAGTGGGGTACCACAGGGTTCTGTCTTGGGCCCGGTCTTATTCAACATTTTTATCAACGACTTGGATGATGGACTCAAGGGCATCCTGATCAAATTTGCAGATGACACCAAACTGGGAGGGGTGGCTAACACCCCAGAGGACAGGATCACACTTCAAAATGACCTTGACAGATTAGAGAACTGGGCCAAAACAAACAAGATGAATTTTAACAGGGAGAAATGTAAAGTATTGCACTTGGGCAAAAAAAATGAGAGGCACAAATACAAGATGGGTGACACCTGGCTTGAGAGCAGTACATGTGAAAAGGATCTAGGAGTCTTGGTTGACCACAAACTTGACATGAGCCAACAGTGTGACGCGGCAGCTAAAAAAGCCAATGCAATTCTGGGCTGCATCAATAGGAGTATAGCATCTAGATCAAGGGAAGTAATAGTGCCACTGTATTCTGCTCTAGTCAGACCTCACCTGGAGTACTGTGTCCAGTTCTAGGCACCACAATTCAAGAAGGACACTGACAAACTGGAACGTGTCCAGAGGAGGGCAACCAAAATGGTCTAAGGTCTGGAAACGATGCCTTATGAGGAACGGCTAAGGGAGTTGGGCGTGTTTAGCCTGGAGAAGAGGAGGTTAAGGGGTGATATGATAGCCATGTTAAAATATATAAAAGGATGTCACATAGAGGAGGGAGAAAGGTTGTTTTCTGCTGCTCCAGAGAAGCAGACACGGAGCCAAACTACGATGGATCCAAACTACAAGAAAGAAGATTCCACCTAAACATTCGGAAGAACTTCCTGACAGTAAGAGCTGTTCGACAGTGGAATTTGCTGCCAAGGAGTGTGGTGGAGTCTCCTTCTTTGGAGGTCTTTAAGCAGAGGCTTGACAACCATATGTCAGGAGTGCTCTGATGGTGTTTCCTGCTTGGCAGGGGGTTGGACTCGATGGCCCTTGTGGTCTCTTCCAACTCTATTATTCTATGATTCTATGATTCTATGAATCTCTCGGGTCGCTGTCATACTCCCCTACGCTGCCCTCAGATTCTTCCCCTTCGCTCTCCATTTCCTCTCTCCCCTGCACCTCTGTTCCTGAGCCACTGACAGTGTGCAATGAGACCAAAAGAACACAACACCATCTTTTCGCTTCCATATGCATAGTAAGAAGACGAATAAGCTTTGATTGGGCTTTTTTCAATTCACATGGTGTTATTTGGGTGTGCGCTAGAGTCACCCCAAACGAAAGCAAAAAGGTGTTTTGGGTTCCATCTACATAAAAAGAAGATGATAAAGCTCTGATTGGGCTTATTTCAAATTGGTGTTTTGGGGGTTAGAATGCACATTCAACCAAAAATCGCAGATGACATATTTGTTATCAGCCCAAATCAAGCATAGGTGTTTTGGTTCCATCTCAATAGAAAAAGGACGAATAAGCTTCGATTGCCCTTTCGGTGTGCATTCACCCACAAATAGCAAAGCGAAGTGTAATAACCCCAAACAAAGCCAAACAGGTTGTTTTGGGTTCCAGCTACATAGAGAGAAGAATCTTGGATTTCGCTTACTTCAAGTCGTGTTCTTTGCTGTTAATGCACATTGACACAGAAATCGCAAAGTGTGTGTGTCAGGGAACTGACATCAGAGCATAGTGGAGAGGCGAGGCTCCCAGATTCTGCAGGAGAGGGGACTAGTAAGGGAAGAGAGAGAACGTCATTTGGGGAAGGAAGTCCAGGGGACACCAGGAAGAAGGGAGAGGCGGAGAGCAGCTCGGAGGCGAGGCTCCGAGACTCTTCCAGTGAAGTCAGTGGGGAGGGTGGAGGACCACCACTCGGCACGCCCACTCTGCGCAGAAGGCTTCCGCGCAGAGAGGCGAGGCGAATGTTGTCCGTTAAGGAATTCTTATGCTGGAGGAAATTTAGGAGACGCCCACTCACGGATTCTGCTAGCAACTGAGCAGCAGCGCCAAGGCTGCTCAGTAAGGGAAAGACACAACCGACACTAAGCAGTTTGGAACAGCTAGAGGTTTACACACAAGCAACCCCAATTCCCGTGACAGCAATCCGTGAGTCCCTTACGTTGCTTGTGTGCAAGAGGACCGGGATACAATCATGAGTCAAACCGGAGGAGCCGGCGCAGGAGAGGGGGCCAAAGGCGGACAGAGTCTGGAGGAGAGAAACCGAGACTTGGAGCAGTAACTGGCTCTACTAGCGGCGCGGCTGGATGAAAGGAGGACACATGATGCCCAGGGGAAGATTACCCCCATCGCAAGAAAGGTACCGGGACTTGTGCAGAAGTTTGGGGGCAACCCCAGAGATTATAACGTTTTTAAGACAGAAGTGCAGTATGCGCTGGAGCTGTAGTACGATGACTTTGCCCACGATGGGGGAAGAGTCGCTTTCGTGGTGGGGCACCTGGAGGGGCGGGCCAGAGATTGGGTTCGACCCTTAATGGCAGCGGAGAACGCGGCCTTGAAGGACCTGAGAAAGTTTTTTAGCGCGATGGATCACATGTTCTCGAGCGATGTTGAACTGAGCGTGACGCGCAAAGAACTGATGGGGTGCAAACAAGGAAACCAGTCAGTGAGAGAGTACTGGTTGAGATTTGCTATGCTGATCCATAAACTTGGGTGGGACCTGAGTTCGGAACCAGTACAAATGTTATTTGAGGAGGGCTTATCCCCTTGGGTGAGAGACGAACTTTCCCGCTCACCCTACCCGGAATCGATGGACCAGCTGACCAAGTTGGCACTCGCTGTAGGAGTCCGACAAGAGACGCTGTCAGAGCTGCCCGAGGTCCCAGCTCACAAAGGACCAACGCCAGTCCGTTGTTATATACAAAAGTCTTTATTGAAGTTCAGTTTCCCTTTCACATCAGCAGCGTGCAGCTCTACGTCTGAGACTCTAGACCGCTGAAGCTCCATCTGAGTCTCCTCCCCCCATACACCAGTATAAGACCCTAGCCTTGCTCCACCTCTTCCTTTGCTCTTTCCTCCGCTGGCTCCGCCTGTCAGCTGGGTTTTCTCCCTTCCTAGACTCTTCTGACGCTGAATCCCCTGAGTCTTCCCCCTGCCTCCGGCGGGCTTTAGGACCTGGTTCCCGATCTGGGCTTTCTGCTGTCCCGCGCGCCTGTACATTTGAACTTGGCGCGCGCGCCCAGCCGGCAACCTTCCTCCTGACCGTTTCACTGCTCCTGTCACTGCTTCCCCCTTCGGGGGGGGGGGCTAGCTGGACCTGACACCTGTGACTCTTCCCCCCCCCACTCTGCTCTGGTGGGGAAGCTGGTCCTGATCTCCAGCTGCTGCTTTGGGAGTCCCCGCTGGCCCCCTGTCTCTGGTGTGTCCCCCCTGGGACCTCCCTCGCCCTGACCATCGGCGCCTCCTTCTGGGCATCTTCTGATTCGCTGGAGAAGCTCATGGAATCTCTCGGGTCACTGTCATACTCCCCTATGCTGCCCTCAGATTCTTCCCCTTCGCTCTCCATCTCCTCTCTCCCCTGTGCCTCTGTCCCTGAGCCCCTGACAGACGCGCACGCTGGAAAGGCGGGAAGGGAGAGCAGAGCGTTGGCATGACAACCGCATTCCAGACATACCAGTGTCTACTGTGCCACCCGAGGAGCCAATGGAGATTGGAGGAGCGCGCGTGTGCGGGTTTTCAAACTCCAGCGAGGTGCGTAAGAAGGAGGGGAAAACCAGTAAGAGGTGTTTCCTATGCCAGCAGCCGGGACATTTTGCCAGAGTATGCCCTCAGAAGAAGGCGTGGCAAGGAATGGTGGGGGCAGTGGGGAGTGAGGAGGAAAAAAAAGAGGCTCCGGGAAACGGCCGTGCTTGGCTGCAGGAAGGAGGGCACAGCAGCCAGGCGAGCAACCAGTAGAAGTGCCCAAACCAGACCCTCCCCGAGCAGCCATCGTCATAGAGGTGGTGCTAGAACTCCCAAACGGACACCCCATCAAAGTGAAGGCGCTGCTGGATTCAGGCAGCTCTTGCAACTTCTTTAGCAAGGATTTTGCGCTAGAACACCAGCTACAGGTGGTGCCTCTAGAACATCCCCTGCAAGTAACCACGATTGATGGGAGAGAACTTTTGGGAGGGGAAGTGACCCACCAGACCCCGCCCATGAAAATGACAGTTTCCAGACACACTGAGACCATTGCCTTTCACGTAGCCACCTTAGCAGGACCACCTATCATACTGGGAATGAGTTGGCTGGCACTGCACGACCCAGTAGTAGGGTGGCATCAGCGGACAGTCACCTTTGGGTCGGCCCACTGCGTAGAGCATTGCCACGGAGGGGAAACCCCGAGGATGGCAGTAGCCAGGGTGGCAGGGATGGCAGTAGGGGAAAAAGGGAAGATACCACCTCAGTATGCGGACTTGGAAGAAGTCTTCAGCGAGAAGGAGGCGGATCGGCTACCCCCCCACAAGCCCTTTGACTGCCAGATCAACTTGCTCCCAGACGCTCAGCTGCCAGTGGGCATGTCATGGGCATGTACGCCATGTCAGATAGGGAGATGCAGGAATTGCGGAAGTTTATTGACAAGAACCTGAAGCGAGGGTTCATAAGGGAATCGAGGGCGGTGGGGGGTAGTCCAGTGTTCTTTGTGGACAAGCGAGACTCCCATGAGCCCAGGTTCGTAGTGGACTACCGTGGGTTGAACAGGGTGTCGGAAGCAGTGACCTTCCCAATGCCCAGAACTGATGAAATCTTGGCCAGGGTAAGGAAGGGGAAGATTTTTACCAAGTTGGACCTTCGGGGGGCGTACAACTTGATAAGGATGAGGGAGGGGGATGAAAGGAAAACCACCATGTTCACCCCTCTGGGAGCCTTTGAGTACTTAGTTATGCCCTTCGGACTCCAATTGTGAATTGTGTGGCCTTCCTGGACGACGTACTTATCTACTCAGAGAACGAGGAGCAGCATGTGAAAGATGTCAGGGAAGTGCTGAAAAGGCTGCAGGAGCATCAGCTGTGGGTCAAACTGGAGAAATGCCAATTCCATGCACGAGAGGTGGAGTTCCTGGGCTACAGGTTGTCAGACAAGGGCTTGGCCATGGACCCAGGCAAGGTGCAGGCCGTGCTAGAATGGAAGCCCCCCAAGAACAGGAAGGACGTGCAGAGGTTCTTGGGGTTTGCAAATTTCTACAGGAAGTTCATCAAGAACTTCGCCCATCTAACGGCACCCATAACGGATTGTCTCAGCAGTAAGAAGAAGTTCGAATGGACAGAAGAGGCACAGCGTTCCTTTGAAAAGCTTAAGAGGGCTTTCGCGTCGGAAGAGCAGCTCCTACATGTGGATCTGCAGAAGCCGATGAGGCTAGAGACGGACGCGCCAGACAGAGCTGTGGGGGGCATATTGCTCCAGCAGGAAAATGGGGAACAGTGGAAGCCGTGTGCCTTCTTTTCCAGGAAGCTGAACAAGTCAGAGCAAAACTATACAGTGTACGATCGGGAACTACTGGCAATTCACGAGGCCTTTCGACGATGGAGACATTTTCTCATAGGTGCACAGCACAAAGTCCAGGTGTGTACTGACCACAAGAACCTGGAATATTGGAGAACGGCAAGAGTGATCAACCAACGACAAGTGCGGTGGGCTCAAGAGATTTCCAAGTTTAATTTTGAGATTAGGTACGTGCCTGGGAAGGAAAATGTCAGAGCAGACGCCCTCTCTCGCAAGCCTGAATACGAGGAAGGGGAGGGAGGACCAGAAGCACGACATGTCATTCCCGAGGACAGATGGGTGTGTGGGGGAGTGTTCGTCGGGAGGCAAGAGCTGGCCGGTCTGACGAGGGATGATCAGGATGCACAAACCAAGATCCGGGAAATTGGTATCACTGGGGAAACTCAGGGGGGGGGGTTTCGAAGTAAAGGACGGGGCACTGTACTATAAGGGTCCATTGTACATACCTGAGGGGGATTTGAGGAGCAGAATACTCAAACAACTGCATGACAACCCCACGGCAGGACATTTTGGCCAACATAAGACAATGCTACTGGTCACCAGGCAGTTTTGGTGGCCACGGGTGAGGGAAGATGTGAAGGAATATGTACGCGGGTGCCAGTGCTGCCAGAGAGCGAAGGGGGAGAGGACAGCACCTGCAGGGTTACTGGAGCCCTTACCCACACCAGAGAGACCACGGGAGGTGGTAGCAATTGATTTTATGACGGATTTACCCAAAGCTAGGGGGAGAACGGCAGTAATGGTGGTAGTTGACTTGATGACCAAAATGTGCCATTTTATTGCGTGCTCGCATGCGGTGACTGCAGAAGAAACAGCAAAGCTGTTTGTAGAGCATGTTTTCAGGTTGCATGGCGCCCCCTTGAGGATTTTATCCGACAGAGGACGGCAATTCACGACCAGATTCTGGAGGAAGCTTATGAGTCTGCTGGACGTCGAGGTTGGGTTCTCAACGGCCAGACATCCCGAAACCAACGGACAAGCAGAGAGAGCGAACAGCGTACTTCAACAATATCTACGCTGCTACGACAGCGAGAGGGAGAAGGATTGGGTGGACAACTTAGCGCTGGCTGAGTTTGCATACAATAACGCAGAACATGTGTCTACAGGGATGAGTCCGTTTATGGCGAATTACGGGTGTCACCCCAGGGCTTTCCCAGGGGAAGGGGAGGGAAGTTGGAGTGTTCCCGCAGCTGAAAAATTTGTGGAAGAGATGGAGGCTTTACACCAACAGCTTAAGTTAAACCTGGAAAGGGCCAAGGAAGAGTACAAGAGGCAGGCTGACAAGCACCGCAGGGAGGGAGAAACCATAAGAGTGGGAGACCAGGTGTGGTTGTCTACCAAAGGGTTACCGTTCAAAGGAGGGTGCAAGAAGCTACGGCCAAAGAGACTGGGACCGTTCGAAGTATCCCAGCAAGTTAACCCGGTGGCCTTTGGACTCAAATTGCCATCTCACATGAAACTGCACCCCGTGTTCCACAGGTCCTTACTCTCACCGTTCAGGGAAGGGAGGGAATTTCTGGGTCAGCGAAGTGAAACACCCTTGCATCCACAGATGGAGGAAAGGGAACTCAGTGACCATGCAGCTGAAATTCTCGATTCCAGGTGGAAAGGGGGGCGAGTGGAGTATTTGGTGGCGTGGGAGGGGGAGCCAGCAGAGGAAAATGCATGGGTCCCAGCAGAAGAGATTAGGAATGAGTATCTGCAGGAGGAGTTTCATAGCAGGTTTCCGAGAAAGGTTTCCGAGAGGTTCTGGGGGGAGCAATTGGGCACCACCGATGAAGAGGAAGATTTTGAGGGTTTTCCCGCCTCCGAAGAGGAGGAAGGGGAAGTGTCAGAAGAAGAATCCGACTGGGGAGATTGGGGAGAGAGAAGAGACAGCAGCAAATGGAGAGGGGTGTTTGAATCATCAGATGGAGGGGAGAGTTCCTTCCGGGGGTTTCCTGCATCACCGTCCGAGGAAAGGACGGGGGGGTGGGAGGGCCCTGGGAGGGAGGTGGATGTCAGGGAACTGACATCGGAGCAGAGGGGAGAAGCGAGGCTCCGGGACTCTGCAGGAGAGGGGACGAGTAAGGGAAGAGAGAGAACGTCATCTGGGGAAGGAAGTCCAGGGGACACCAGGAAGAAGGGAGAGGCGGAGAGCAGCTTGGAGGTGAGGCTCCGAGACTCTTCCAGTGAAGTCAGTGAGGAGGGTGGAGGAGGTGAGGCGGAGGTTGTCCGTTAAGGAATTCTTATGCTGGAGGAAATTTAGGAGACACCCATTCACGGATTCTGCTAGCGACTGAGCAGCAGCGCCAAGGCTGCTCAGTCAGGGAAAGACACAACCGACCCTAAGCAGTTTGGAACAGCTAGAGGTTTACACACAAGCAACCCCAAATCCCGTGACAACGAATAAGCTTTGATTGGGCTTTTTTCCACCAAATCAAATCAATGCCCTATGGAATGAGCACAAAAAAGTCAGAATGAGCAAGAATAAATCTAAGTTCCAACTAGAAATAATAGAAGGGAAGTCAAAACTCTTAACCAAAATGTACAACCAACTACTAGACTGGGACACCATGGATGAGGAGGTCAAAGAGGTTATGATTAAATGGGCCATAGACTTAGGATACCCCCTAGAATACGAAAGATGGACAAAACTATGGAATAAGGATATGAAATTTTCAGCCTGTGTCGGTCTCCGAGAAAATATGGAAAAGATGATGTACCGTTGGTACATCACACCAACAAAATTAGCTAAAATGTATAAAACCGGAGACAAGACCTGTTGGAAATGTAAGAAGAAGGAGGGAGACTTCCATCACATGTGGTGGACCTGTGAGGTGGTAAAGAAATTCTGGACCTCAGTTTATGAGGAATTAAAAAAGATCCTAAAGTATACCTTCCCTAAAAAGCCCGAGGCATTCCTTTTAGGAATGGTCGGGGATGAAATCAAGAAAGACGACCAAACCCTATTCCAGTACGCAACAGTATCCGCTAGGATACTGTTGGCACAGAATTGGAAAACACCCAACGTCCCAACAATCAGAGAATGGCAAACCAAACTAATTGAGTATATTGATTTAGCAATAATGACATTGAAAATCAGGCAACAGAAAAACACCAAATTTATTAACGATTGGAACAAATTCCTCTCATACATGGAGATGATTTTAGGAAATATCAAAATCACAGTAGGTATAATATAAAAACTGTGAGGTAGTAATATTGGTTAACAAAAGACACTGCCGAATATATTATTGAATTACAGCTCATGTTGTGGTGGTGGGAAGTCTAACAATGTAACAGATGTGTATAAGGATTTAGTACCTGAACAATATGGAATTTGATTTTGGATCTATTTAATTTTCTTTTTCTTTTTTTTTACCTTCTTGATGATGTTGTTTTAGTGAACGATGTATATGTGTTTTTAAGTTGTTGGAATAAAAATAAAGGTTTTAAAATTAAAAAAAAAAAGGAAAAAAAAGATTGGGCTTTTTTCAATTCGCATGGTGTTGTTTCGGTGTGCACCAGAATCACCCCCAACCAAAGCAAAAATGCCTTTTGTTTCCATCTACATAAAAAGAAGATGATAAAGCTCTGATTGGGCTTATTTCAAATTGGTGTTTTGGGAGTTAGAATGCACATTCACCCAAAAATCGCAGAGTGACATGTTTATTATCAGCCCAAATCAAGCATAGGTGTTTTGGTTCCATCTCAATAGAAAAAGGACGAATAAGCTTCGATTGCTCTTTCGGTGTTCATTCACCCACAAATAGCAAAGCGAAGTGTAATAAGCCTAAAGAAAGCCAAACAGGTTATTTTGGTTTCCAACTACATAGAAAGAAGAATTTTGGATTGCGCTTACTTCATGTTGTGTTCTTTGCTGTTAATGCACATTGACACAGAAATCGCAAAGTGTGTGCAATGAGACCAAAATAACACAACACCATCTTTTCGCTTCCATATGCGTAGGAAGACGGCGAATAAGGTTTGACTGGGCTTTTTTCAATACGCATGGTATTATTTGGGTGTGCGCCAGAATCACCCCAAACGAAAGCAAATAGGTGTTTTGGGTTCCATCTACATAAAAAGAAGATGATAAAGCTCTGGTTGTCCCTATTTCAAATTGGTGTTTTGGGGGTTAGAATGCACATTCAACCAAAAATCGCAGAAATGTTTGTTACCAGCCCAAATCAAGCATAGGTAAACATATGGTAACATCTCAATAGAAAAAGGATGAATAAGCTTCGATTGCTCTTTCGGTGTTCATTCACCCACAAATAGTGTGGCTTGATGATGCAGTCCGGCACGTTTCCCTGCGCCACACTGGACTCCCGAAACAAGAATCACACACAGAGAAACCACTCCCGTATGTGAACATAACCACGCCTCAGAATGTGAGACGTCACTCAGAACTGTTTAACCCTGTAAGTTCTGATTCTCTTCACACCCCCTCTCGTCTCGCATCCTGAGGGAAACTGTGAACACACATCTACAGACCTCTTTGAGTTCAACTCCCTTCCCATTGCCTCTTGCCCCCTTCTGGCATCTGTCTCAGGCAACTGTTGAACCTCCTCAAAACTCCCAGGTTCGCACTGCGCGAAACCAACCCATGCCCTGGTGACCTGAAACCTCTCAGGTGGCACCCCCTTTGTTGTGCGTGCGGATCGTCTGAGCACAGTCTCAGGTGCTCCTCCTGACCCACTGGGACCAGCAAGTGTGTCTTCTACATCTGAAGACTCCCCCTCTGACTTACTGCGTCTTCGGGCCTTCTGCACTTTGCTAACAGGAGATGAAGGCTCACTCTTGGGCTCTCTTTTAACAACCTGTGGAGAAACCCAACCCTGTTCTTGACCCTGTTCAGAGACCTGGTCCTCAGCAACAGGTTCAGCCTCTGGCTCTCCCTCCTCCTCAGAATCAGACAGACATTCTGAGAGAACATCAGGACCCTCATTGAGTCTTGACCAACCATTCTGCTCACAGAACTCAGCATGTTTGCTGATCAGAAGCTTGGTCTGATCACCTTCTTGATATGCAAACCTCCACCCCTTTGTCGCAGGCTCATATCCACAGAAGATCATTTTCTGGAACCTCGGATCACCTTCCTTCTGTTGGGCCTTTGGCACAAGCACCCAGGCTTCGCAACCAAACACACGGAAGAAATGCACCTGCGGTTTTTTCCGGTGCAACAAGAAAAACGGTGTGTCACCTATAACCGAGTTATAGGACCTATTCATCGTAAAGTTGGCAGCCCTCCAAGCCTCGCTCCAAAAGCTCTGAGGCAAACCGGAGTCACACAGTAGAACCTCAGCAGCTTGAGCGAGAGCTCTACTCTTGTGCACTGCCACGCCCCTCTCCTTGGGAGAAGTAGCACCCGTCACCCTGTGACGTATTCCCTTCTGGCTGAAAAACCTCTGCAGAGCAGACCCAGTAAACTCTGCCCCTCGGTCGCTCTTGAACCCCTGAACCTTGTTGGAGAACCGTAGTTCCACTTCCGCAACCCAGTCTTTAATCAGTTGTGCTGCCTCGCCATGCCGCTTCAACGAGAAAGACCAGCCATTTTGGCTAAAATCATCTGTCAGCGTCAGCACAAACCTGGCCCCGCCCAGACTCAGACTTTGCATGGGACCACAAAGGTCTATGTGCACAAGCTCAAAAGGTTTTGTGGTTACCCTCTTACTTCTGAGATAACTGCACCTTTGTACCTTTGCCCTTCTGCATGCCCTACAATCTAGGGATTTACCACATGCTTTCAGTTTGCAACCTTTCGTGCATCTGAGCAACTTCTGGACATCTTCCAAACTGCTGTGCGACATTCTCCTGTGCCACAAGTGAACACAAGAATCATGAATGGGAACACTAGCACACTTCGCCTGTGCTGTCTCGGCGTCTCCCTTACCCTCCAGAGGTGTCTCCAGAACAAATAGGTTGTTCTGACATGCAACACTGACCAGTTGTCTCCCACCCCTGGAAATGGAACAGACATCATTTTCAAAGCAAACCTTATAACCCTCCTTTACAAGAGCAGGTACAGATAAAAGACAACAATGCATCTCTGGCACAACGTAGACTTCCAGCTCCGCCTGTAAAAAAGAAACAAAAACATTTCCCACGTTAGACAAAGGCCTCTGTGACCCATCAGCAAAAATAACAGTTTTCCCAGCTGAAACAGCTCTGCAGTTCCGCATTCCGCCACTAGGTGGTGGCTTCAGGTGATGGCTGGCTCCTGAGTCGATGACCCAGCGCATCACTTTGTCCTCACTGGAGTTGTTCCATAGCGTTGCCATGGAGGCAGTTAGGTGATAAGAACCGTCTTCACTCCCTGAGTCACGTCCTCCCTTCGCTTTCCCACGCTGGCCTCCTCTCCTGGACTGGCTGCCATGGAAACCTGGCTGACTGCCATGGGAAACGACCTTGGAGACATCCTGCCCGGCCTCTCTGGCTCTCTGCGGACAGGAACGACGCAGATGGTCAACAGACTCACAGACAAAACATCGACGAATGGGAAAAGCCTGAACCATGTCTTCTGCTGGCTTGGCCCCCCTTCTCTTACAACTTGCAGGGCTCTCTGTGCCAGTTTGGCCCTCTCTTCTCACGGGACTCCCAGGACGCTTTCCTGCACCCCCTCTGGTGGGTAAAGGGCTCCCAGCACTTGGCCTCTTTCCAGGCTCCTCACACAGACACGTTGCAGCATCCACACAGCCCCCAGACTCTGCAAAAGCAACAGTAGCAGCAGCAGCAACAGCAGCAACAGTAACAGTAACAGTCCCTTCGCCCCCCTGTGGGGCCTCCCAGCTCCTCCCAGCTGTGTATCGGCTCTCAAGAAAATGGCCGGCGCCATCTTGCCTCTCCCCTCCGGATGCAGCCACTTCTCAGCCCTTGCTTCCCACTCCAGCTCCACAAGCTTCTTGGAGTGCTAGCCAAGCGGCCTCTGGCCTTCTTGCACCCAGGACAACAGGCACCAGATGAGCATCCACATTTTCTGCCAAAAAAGCAAGCACACTCTTCTCAACTTCACTTTGCTTTGCAGCTCTCTTAGCCTCTGCTTTCCCAGCTGCCTTCGGTATCGGCTGGACAACATCCCACAGCCGCTCCCCAACTAACAGCAGCTCTGCTTGAAAGCTCCACTCCAACCAAGTTTGGCTAGTCAGTTTCTGACATGGCAGCTTAAGCTCAAAGCCATGTTCCTGGAACTGAGACATTGCCTCCCTTCTGTTGGCTTTTCCAAAGGTACTCACTCAGCAGCCAAACTGGGCACTCCGGACGACGTGGCTCCTCAGCTCCCACTCCATCAGCCTCCTCCGATCTGCCTCAAACGTTAGGCAGGACTCTAGCTGGCTTTCACACACACCAGCACGACCTGGCAACAGCTTCAAAAGCTTGGCTGACTTCCATAACCTGTGGCTTGATGATGGAGTCCGGCACGTTTCCCTGCGCCACACTGGACTCCCGTGGGTAGCTCACTGTCAGCTTCCTTCAGCAGAGTCTCCGCAGTGGTAGAAAACTGTTGCAATGTGTGTGTAATAAATCAGACTGTACGCAGCCTTGTTGCTTATCTCCAACAGTCTTTAATCGTGTAGCAAAAACATCATAAATCAGCCAGGCGAAAGAGGGCATATCTTTCGCCTCTCGGTCAAACCGAAACAAGAATCACACACAGAGAAACCACTCCCGTATGTGAACATAACCACGCCTCAGAATGTGAGACGTCACTCAGAACTGTTTAACCCTGTAAGTTCTGATTCTCTTCACAAATAGCAAAGCGAAGTGTAATAAGCCTAAAGAAAGCTGAACAGGTTGTTTTGGTTTCCAACTACATAGAAAGAAGAATCTTGGATTGCGCTTACTTCATGTCGTGTTCTTTGCTGTTAATGCACATTGACACAGAAATCGCAAAGTGTGTGTGTAATGGGAATTGGGGTTGCTCGTGCGTAAAGGATGTTGAAGTTCTAGGCAACGTTGCCTGGCTAAACCTTTCCCTGGCTGGACAGCCCTTCCTCCATGGCTTTGTCAGTCGCTGGCAGAATCCGTCAGTGGGCGTTTCCTGAATTTCTTCCAACATAAAAATTCCTTGACGCCCAGTCTCCGCCTAGCCTCCCTGCGCGGAAGATTTCTGCGCAGAGTAGGCGTAGCCAGCGGAGGTACTGGACTCTCCCCGCTGGTCTCTGTGGAAGAGTCTTGGAGCCCTCTCTCCGAAGTCCTTCCCTGGTCCCCTTCCTCCCCAGTGTCACGCTGATAACCTTCCCCAAAGGGAGTGTTCTCTCTCCCTCTGCTGGTCCCTTCTCCTGCATGGTCGGGGAGCCTTACCTCCACTCTAGGCTCCGATGGCAGTTCCCTGACATCCACCTCCCCCCCCAGAACCCCCCTCACCTCCGTCCCGTTCCTTTGGCCTAAGTTCCTCCCTTCCCTCTGACGGCGATGTGGGAAATCCCCGGAAGGAGCTACCCCCATCCTCTGAAGATTCAAACATAGCTCTCCACCTGCTGCTATCTCTTCGTACCAGATCACCCTCCCAGTCCGATTCCTCACCCTCCGATTCCTCTCCTTCCTCCTTGTCGGAGGCCGGAAACCCCACAAACTTTTCTTCCTCATCTGTAGTGCCAAATTGCTCCTCCCAGAACCTCGCTACCGGTTTGGGCTTCCTTGGGAACCTGCTGTGAAACTCTCCCCTGAGATCCTCATCCCTGATGGTCTCCGCAGGAACCCACGTGTTTTCCGACTCAGGTTCCCCCTCCCAAGCCACCAAATACTCCACTTCCCCTCCTCTCAATCTTGAATCAAGTATTTCCGTGGCTTGACTGCTGAGTTCCCTCTCCTCTATGCGTGGGTGAGTGGGGACCTCTCTCTCTTGCCCTGGAAATTCCAGCCCCTCCCTGTACAGAGAGAGTAGGGACCTATGGAACACCGGGTGTAGTTTCATACTGGTCGGCAACTTGAGCTTGATTGACCTGCTGGGTTACCTCGAAAGGTACCAGCCGCCTGGGCCGCAACTTCTTGCACCTTCTTGCACCCTCCCTTGAAAGGTAACCCCTGGGTTGACAACCACACCTGGTTTCTCCTTCCCTGCGGTGCTTGTCTGCCTGCCTCTTATACACTTCCTTGGCCCTTTCCAAGTTCATTTTAAGTTGTTGGTGTAAGGCTTCCATTTCTTCCACAAACTGCTCTGCTGCTGGCACACTCCACCTCTCCTCCCCACCCCCTGGGAAAGCCCTGGGATGACACCCGTAATTGGCCATGAACGGGCTCATCCCCGTGGACACGTGTTCCGCGTTATTGTACGCAAATTCTGCCAGCCCCAGTTTATCCACCCAGTCGTTCTGCCTCTCGCTGACATAGGAGCGTAGATATTGTTGGAGTATACTGTTCGCTCTTTCCGCTTGCCCGTTGGTCTCTGGGTGTCTGGCCGTCAAGAAGCTCACCTCGACTTCCAGCAAGCTCATGAGCTTCCTCCAGAACTGGGAAGTAAATTGCTTCCCTCGGTCGGACAAAACCCTCAAGGGGGCACCATGCAGTCTGAAGATGTGATCCACAAACAGCCCGGCAGTTTCCTCTGCCGTCACCGCATGCGAGCAAGCGATAAAATGGCACATTTTTGTTAACAGGTCAACAACCATCATGACAGCTGTTTTCCTTCTCGATTTGGGCAAATCTGTCATAAAATCTATGGACACCACCTCCCATGGTTTTCCCGGTGTGGGTCAAGGTTCCAGTAGTCCTGCGGGCGCCCCCCTCTCCCCCTTTGCTCGCTGGTAGCAGTCACACCCTCGTACGTACTCCCGTACATCTTCCCTCACCCTTGGCCACCAGAACTGCCTGGTGACCAGCAACATGGTCTTGTGTTGACCGAAATGCCCCGCCGTCGGGTTATCATGGAGTTGTTTGAGTACCCTTCTCCTCAAGTCATCCCCTGGTACATATAGTGCTCCCCTGTAATATAGTACCCCATCTTTCTCCTCAAACCCCCCATGGTTTCCCCCCGTGCCTCTGAGTTCCCAGATTTTCGTTTGGGCGAACTCGTCGTCCCTCGTCAGTCCTACTAGTTCTCGTGTCTCAACTAACACTCCCCCCCACACCCATCGGTTCTCGGGAATCACATGTCGTGCTTCTGGAGGTCCTTCTCCTTCCAGATACTCCGGCTTCCGGGAGAGGGCGTCTGCTCTGACGTTTTCCTCTCCCGGCACGTATCGAATCTCAAAGAAAAACTTGGAGAATTCTTGAGCCCACCGCACCTGTCCTTGGTTGAGTACTCGTGCAGTCCTCCAGTACTCTAGGTTCTTATGGTCCGTGCACACCTGGATCTTGTGCTGCGCCCCTATTAACAAATGTCTCCAGCGCCTAAAGGCTTCATAAATAGCCAGCAGTTCTTGATCATACACTGTGTAGTTTTGCTCAGACTTGCTCAGCTTCCTCGAGAAGAATGCGCACGGCCTCCAGCTGGACTTGTCTCCCGGCTGGAGAAGCACCGCCCCTACCGCTCTGTCTGACGCGTCTGTCTCCAACCTCATTGGCTTCTGCAGATCCACGTGCAATAGGTGCTCTTCCGAAGCAAACGCCTTTTTTAGCTTTTCGAAAGATTGCTGTGCCTCTTCTGTCCAGACGAACTTCCTTTTGCTACTGAGACAATCGGTGATGGGTGCCGTTCCTCATAAGGCATCGTTTCCAGGCCTTTGACCATTTTGGTTGCCCTCCTCTGAACACGTTCCAGTTTGTCAGTGTCCTTCTTGAACTGTGGTGCCCAGAACTGGACACAGTACTCCAGGTGTGGTCTGACCAGAGCAGAATACAGTGGCACTATTACTTCCCTTGATCTAGATGCTATACTCCTATTGATGCAGCCCAGAATTGCATTGGCTTTTTTAGCTGCCGCGTCACACTGTTGGCTCATGTCAAGTTTGTGGTCAACCAAGACTCCTAGATCCTTTTCACATGTACTGCTCTCAAGCCAGGTGTCCCCCATCTTGTATTTGTGCCTCTCATTTTTTTTGCCCAAGTGCAATACTTTACATTTCTCCCTGTTAAAATTCATCTTGTTTGTTTTGGCCCAGTTCTCTAATCTGTCAAGGTCGTTTTGAAGTGTGATCCTGTCCTCTGGGGTGTTAGCCACCCCTCCCAGTTTGGTGTCATCTGCAAATTTGATCAGGATGCCCTTGAGTCCATCATCCAAGTCGTTGATAAAGATGTTGAATAAGACCGGGCCCAAGACAGAACCCTGTGGCACCCCACTAGTCACTCTTCTCCATCTTTTCGCTTCCATATGCATAGAAAGAAGACATATAAGCTTTGATTGGGTTTTTTTCAATTCACATGGTGTTATTTGGGTGTGCGGCAGAATCACCAAAAACCAAAGCAAAAAGGTATTTTGGGTTCCATCTACATAAAAAGAAGATGATAAAGCTCTGATTGTGCTTATTTCGAATTGGTGTTTTCGGGGATAGAATGCACATTCACCCCAAAATCTCAGAAATGTTTGTTACCAGCCCACATCAAGCATAGGTGTTTTGCTTCACTCTCAGTAGAAAAAGGACGAATAAGCTTCGCTTGCTCTTTCGGTGTTCATTCACCCACAAATAGCAAAGCGGTGTAATAAGCCTAAACAAAGCCAAACAGGTTGTTTTGGGTTCCAGCTATATAGAAAGAAGAATCTTGGATTGCGCTTATTTGATGTCATCTTCTATGGTGTTCATGCACATTGACCCAGAAATCGCAAAGTGTGTGTAATGAGACCAATATAACACAACACCGTCTTCTCGCTTCCATATGCATACAAAGAAGACGAGTAAGCTTTGATTGGACTTATTTCAATTCGCATGGTGTTTTTTGGGTGTGCACCAGAATCACCCGCAACCAAAGCAAAAAGGTGTTTTGGGTTCCATCAACATAAAAAAAAGATGATAAAGCTCTGATTGGGGTAATTTCAAATTGATGTTTTTGGGGTTAGAATGCACATTCACCCAAAATCGCAGAGTGACATGTTTTTTATCAGCGCAAATCAAGCATAGGTGTTTTGGTTCCATCTGAATAGAAAGAGGACGAATAAGCTTGGATTGTTCTGTGGGTGGTCATTCAACCCAACCCTAACCCTAACCCTAACCCTAACCCTCACCCTCACCCTCACCCTCACCCTCACCCTCACCCTATCCTAACCCTAACCTTAACCCCAGCAAAGCGTAGTGTAATAAGCCTAAATAAAGCCAAACAGGTTGTTTTGTGTTCCAGCTACTTAGAAAGAAGAATTTTGGTTTTCGCTTATTTCAAGTCGTGTTCTTTGGTGTTAATGCACATTGACCCAGAAATTGCAAAATGTGTGTAATGAAACGAAAATAACACAACACCCTCTTTTCGCTTCAATATGCGTAGAAAGAAGACGAATAAGCTTTGATTGGGCTTATTTCAATTCGCATGGTGTTTTTTGGGTGTGCACCGGAATCACCCCCGACCAAAGCAAAAAGGTTTTTTGGGTTCCATCTACATAAAAAGAAGATGATAAAGCTCTGATTGGGCTTATTTCAAATTGGTGTTTTTGGGGTTAGAATGCACATTCACTGAGAAATCGCAGAGTGACATGTTTATTATCAGCCGAAATCAAGCATAGGTGTTTTGGTTAGATCTCAATAGAAAGAGGACGAATAAACTTGGATTGTTCTTTTGGTTGTCATTCACCCTAACCCTAACCCGAACCCGAACCCGAACCCGAACCTGAACCCGAACCCGAACCCGAACCCAAACGCTAACCCTACCCTAACGCTAACCCTATCCCTAACCCTAATCCTAATCCTAATCCTAATCCTAATCTTAATCCTAATCCTAATCCTAATCCTAATCCTAATCCTAATCCTAATCCTAATCCTAACCCTAACCATAGCAAAGCGAAGTGTAATAAGCCTAAACAAAGCCAAACAGGTTGTTTTGTGTTCGAGCTACATAGAAAGAAGAATCTTGGATTTCGCTTATTTCAAGTCTTGTTCTTTGGTGTTAATGCACTTTGACCCAGAAATTGCAAAATGTGTGTAATGAAACGAAAATAACGCAACACCGTCTTTTCACTTCCATATGCGTAGGATATGGTTCTATCTGAATAAATAGAGGTTGAAAAAATTTCTATTGTTCTTTCAGTGGTCAATCACAAGAACCCTAACCCTAACCCTAACCCTAACCCTAACCCTAACCCTAACCCTAACCCTAACCCTAACCCTAACCCTAACCCTAACCTAAACCCTAACCCTAACCCTAAGCCGAACCCGAACCCGAACCCGAACCCAAAACCTAAGGCTAACCCTAACCCAAACGCTAACCCTAACCCTAACCCTAACCCTAACCCTAACCCTAACCCTAACCCTAACCCTAATCCTAACCTAAACCCTAACCCTAACCCTAAGCCGAACCCGAACCCGAACCCAAAACCTAACGCTAACCCTAACCCAAACGCTAACCCTAACCCTAAACCTACCCTAACCCTAACCCTAACCCTAATCCTAATCCTAATCCTAATCCTAATCCTAATCCTAATCCTAACCCTAACCCCAACCCTAACCTTAACCCTAACCCCAACGCTAACCCTAACTGTCACCCTAACCCTAACCTTAACCCTAAGCACAGCAACTTGGATTGTTCTTTCGGTGGTCATTCACCCTAACCCTAACCCTAACCCAAACACTAACCCTAACCCTAACCCTAACCCTAACCCTAACCCCAACCCCAACCCCAACCCTAACCCTAACCCTAACCCTAACCCTAACCCTAACCCCAACCCTAACCATAACCCCAACCCTAACCCTAACTGTCACCCTAACCCTAACCTTAACCCTAATCACAGCAAAGCAAAGTGTAATAAGCCTAAACAAAGGCAAACAGGTTGTTTTGTGTTACAGCTACATAGAAAGAAGAATCTTGGATTTCCCTTATTTCAAGTCGTTTTCTTCGGTGTTAATGTGCATTGACCCAGAAATCGCAAAGTGTGTAATGAGACTAAAATAACGCTTACATATGCGTAGAAAGAAGACGAATAAGCTTTGCTTGGTCTTATTTCAATTCGCATGGTGTTTTGTGGGTGTGCACCGGAATCACCCCCGACCTAAGCAAAAGGGTGTTTTGGGTGCCATCTACATAAAAAAAAGATGATAAAGCTCTGATTGGGTTTATTTCATAGAATCATAGAGTTGGAAGAGACCACAAGGTCCATCGAGTCCAACCCCCTGCCAAGCATATTTCAAATTGGTGTTTTGGGGGTTAGAAAGCACGTTCACTCAAAAATCGCAGAGTGACATTTTTGTTATCAGCCCAAATCAAGCATAGGTGTTTTGTTTCCATTTCAATAGAAGGAGGACAAATAAGCTTGGATTGTTCTTTCGGTGGTCATTCACCCTGATCCTAACCCTAACCCTAACCCTAACCCTAACCCTAACCCTAACCCTAACGCTAACCCTAACGCTAACCCTAACCCGAACCCTAACCCCAACCCCAACCCTAAACCTAACCCTAACCAAAGTTTAATAAGCCTAAACAAAGCCAAACAGGTTGTTTTGTGTTACAGCTACATAGAAAGAAAAATCTTGGTTTTCACTTATTTCAAATCGTTTTCTTTGGTGTTAATGCACATTGACCCAGAAATCGCAAAGTGTGTGTAATGAAACCAAAATAACACAACACTGTTGTCAGGGGCTCAGGAACAGAGGTACAGGGGAGAGAGGAAATGGAGAGCGAAGGGGAAGAATCTGAGGGCAGCGTAGGGGAGTATGACAGCGACCCGAGAGATTTCATGAGCTTCTCCAGCGAATCAGAAGATTCCCAGAAGGAGGCGCCGATGGTCAGGGCAAGGGGGGTCCCAGGGGGAACACACCAGAAACAAGGGGCCAGCGGGGACTCCCAAAGCAGCAGCGGGAGATCAGGACCAGCTTCCCAACCAGAGCGTAGTGGGGGGGAAGAGTCTCAGGTGTCCGGACCAGTGTCTCCTCCAGCAGGGAGAGAAGATGAGTCAGGGCTGACCACGCCTCTATCGGAGAGTGGGGGAACGGAGGGGAGGTCAGGTCCAGCTAGCCTCCCAGAAGGGGGAAGCAGTGACAGGAGCAGTGTAACGGTCAGGAGGAAGGTTGCCGGCTGGGCGCGAGCGCCAAGTTCGAATGTACAGGCGCGGGGGACAGCAGAAAACCCGGATTGGGAGGCAGGTCCTAAAGCCCGCCAGAGACAGGGGGAAGACTCAGGGGACTCAGCGTCAGATGAGTCTAGGAAGGGCGAGACCCCAGCTGACAGGCGGAGCCAGAGGAGGAAAGAGCAAAGGACGAGGTGGAGCAAGGCTAGAGTCTTAAACTGGTGTCTGGGGGGAGGAGATTCAGACGGAGCTTCGACGGTCTAGAGTTTCAGACGTAGAGCTGCGCGCTACGGTTGTGAAGGTGAAACTGAACTTCAATAAAGACTTTTGTATATAACAACGAACTGGCGTTGGTCCTTTGTGAGCTGGGACCTCGGGCAGCTCTGACAACCATCTTTTTGTTTCCATATGCGTTGAAAGAAGACGAATAAGCTTTGATTGGGCTTATTACAATTCGCATGGTGTTTTTTGGGTGTGCACCGGAATCACCACCGACCTAAGCCAAAGGGTGTTTTGGGTGCCATCTACATAAAAAAAAGATGATAAAGCTCTGATTGGTTTTATTTCAAATTGGTGTTTTGGGGATTAGAAAGCACGTTCACTCAAAAATAGCAGAGTGACATTTTTGTTATCAGCCCAAATCAAGCATAAGTGTTTCGGTTCTATGTCAATAGAAGGAGGACGAATAAACTTGGATTGTTCTTTCGTGGTCATTCACCCTAACCCTAACCCTAACCCTAACCCTAACCCTAACCCTAACCCTAACCCTAACCCTAACCTTAACCTTAACCTTAACCTTAACCTTAACCTTAACCTTAACCTTAACCTTAACCTTAACCTTAACCCTAGCCCTAGCCCTAGCCCTAGCCCTAACCCTAACCCTAACCCTAACCCTAACCCTAACCCTAACCCTAACAGTAAGTGTCAGAGCTGCCCGAGGTCCTAGCTCACAAAGGACCAACGCCGGTTCGTTGTTATATACAAAAGTCTTTATTGAAGTTCAGTTTTGCTTTCACAACCGCAGCGCACAGCTCTACGTCTGAAACTCTAGACCACTGAAGCTCCGTCTGAATCTCAGCAGTTGAAGAAGGAGCAAAAAGGGTTTTCTTGTGTGTGTGTGTTTCTTTGTGGCTGATTAGCTGTTCTCCCTGTGCAAAGGTCAGAGGGGGCAGGGTTTCTGTTGAGGCAGGGGATTAGCTGTGGGAGGAGCTTATCAGACCTAGCAGGGCAGCAGTTGAAGAAGGAGCAAAAAAGGTTTTCTTGTGTGTGTGTGTGTGTGTGTGTTTCTTTGTGGCTGATTAGCTTTTAGATTTAGGGGAGCTAGTCTCAAACGTTTGTTGGGGGAGACCTAGGTTGTTTTTTTTCTTGTGGGGGGAGTTATTTGTCCTGTGTTCACGCTTTTTATGATGGAGGACCGCTGTAGCCACCCCCAACGACACGTTCTCAGAATGGAGGGGGAGGGAACAGCTGCAGTCGCCTGCAGTTCCTGCACAATGTTTGCCATCTTGCCAAAGGTTGCAGGCAGCTTTACCTGCAGCAATTGCATGTTGATTGCCCTCTTAAAAGACAAAGTCCAGCAACTGGGGGAACGTGTAGCTACGCTCCAAAGAATTAGAGAGCTGGAGCTCTTCTTGGAAGCAACAGAGCACACCGTCTCCACCAAGGAGGAGACAGGGGACTCCCCTGAGAAGGAGGCTAGTTCACCAACACAGGAGCCAGATATATGGAGAAACGTGACTCAAAGAAGTAGGAGGCCCAGGGTTCGCTCTGATTGTTTAGAAATACACAGTCGCTTTGAGGTCCTCTCCCCTAGCATGGAAGACGAAGAGCAGACTCCATTTGAGGATCTCTCCCTCATTACAGTCGATCAGGTATATGAAGACGAGCAGCAAAGTCAGTCCTCAGGGAATGTGCAGGCGACCTTGGAACGGACAGCTCACGGAAGAACCCCGACCAAACCCAAGAGGAGGCGTGTAGTGGTGATAGGGGATTCCCTACTGAGGGGAACAGAAGCAGTGATCTGTGGGCCTGACAAGATGTCACGGGAACTGTGCTGTCTCCCCGGGGCTAAGATCCAAGATGTAACTGAACGACTGCAAGGAATCATAAAACCCACTGACAAATACCCCTTCCTCTTGGTTCATGTGGGAACCAATGACACTGCAAGCAATAGCCCCCAGAAGATCAAAAGAGACTACGAGGCTCTCGGCAGGAAATTGAAGCAACTAAATGCACAAATTGTCATCTCATCTCTCCTCCCAGTTGAAAGACGTGGCCCAGGGAGAGAGGGAAAAATAGTGGAAGTGAACAGCTGACTTCGTAAATGGTGTAAACAGGAACGGTTTGGATTCTTAGATCACAGACTGCAGTTTCTTGAAGATGGACTTCTGGCAAGCGATGGGCTGCACCTCACAACGGTTGGGAGAAATGTTTTTGCCAAAAATCTCAGAAACCTCATCAGGAGGGCTTTAAACTGACTAATGTGGGGGAGGGAGACAGTGCTCCTGAAGGTAGGAGTCTATCAATTGATGAAGATGATCATCCAAATGTCATAGACCAAATGGAGCAAACAGCACGCAGACCTAGTGGTGGGAGAAAAAAAATCCTTAAATAAGAGACACGGGGGAATGATTAATGGACTTCAATGTCTGTACACTAATGCACAAAGCATGGGAAATAAACAAGATGAGCTTGAGCTCTTGGTACAGCAAACTAAATATGACATAATAGGCATCACTGAAACCTGGTGGGATAAGTCCCACGATTGGAATGTAATAATGGGGGGATACAAACTATTTCAGAGAAACAGACTAGACAAGAAAGGAGGAGGAGTGGCGTTATATGTCAGGGATGTGTATACCTGTGAAGAGATCCAAGATTTAGAACCTCAAAGCCAAAGTGAGAGCATTTGGGTCAAAATTAAGGGAGAGAAGAATAAGAGAGATCTCATTGTGGGAGTTTACTATAGATCCCCAAGCCAAACGGAGGACATAGATGATGCCTTCCTGGAACAGATGGCCAAGCATGCAAAAGGAAGGGAGATAGTAGTAATGGGGGACTTCAATTACCCGGATATTTGTTGGATGTCAAACTCAGCCAAGAGCATAAGGTCAAACAGATTCCTCACTGGCCTTGCAGACAACTTCATTGTCCAGAAAGTGGGAGAAGCAACAAGAGGAACAGCCATTTTAGATCTGGTCCTAACCAATGTTGATGACCTGGTTAGTGGGGTAGAAGTGGAAGGATCATTAGGCGCGAGTGATCATGCTCTTCTGAAGTTTACTATACAGCAGAAAGGAGCAGCCAAGCATACTAGGACTCAATTTCTTGACTTTAAGAAAGCCGACTTCATAAAACTTAGGGAAGTGCTGGGTGAGATCCCATGGACAGTAATACTAAAAGGAAAGGGAGTTCATGATGGCTGGGAGTTTGTTAAGAGGGAGATAGTAAAAGCACAACGTCAGGCAATACCAATGAGACAGAAACATGGAAGGTGCTTAAAGAAGCCAGGGTGGCTATCTAAAGAACTTTTAACTGAGTTAAGATTAAAAAAGGATGTGTACAAAAAATGGAAAAGGGGGGAAACCACCAAAGAGGAATTCAAACAAATAGCCAGCACGTGTAGACACAAAGTCAGAAAAGCTAAAGCACAGAATGAACTCAAGCTGGCTAGAGAGGTTAAAAGCAACAAAAAAGGCTTTTATGGGTATGTTCGTAGCAAAAGGAAGAACAAAGAAACAGTGGGGTCACTCAGAGGAGAAGATGGTGAAATGCAAACAGGGGACACAGAAAGGGCTGAACTCCTCAATGCCTTCTTTGCCTCAGTCTTCTCCGATAAAGAAAACAATGCCCGACCTGAAGAATTTGGAGCAAATGATTCAGCAAAGGAAACACAGCCCAGGATAACTAAGGAGATAGTACAAGAATACTTGGCTAGTTTAGATGTATTCAAGTCTCCAGGGCCAGATGAACTGCATCCAAGAGTATTAAAAGAACTGGCAGATGTGATCTCAGAACCACTGGCAGTCATCTTTGAGAATTCCTGGAGAACAGGCGAAGTCCCGGGAGACTGGAGGAGGGCAAATGTTGTCCCTATTTTCAAAAAGGGGAAAAGAGAGGACCCAAATAATTACCGCCCAGTCAGTCTGACATCAATACCTGGGAAGATTCTGGAGCAGATCATTAAGCAAACAGTCTGTGAGCACCTAGAAAGGAATGCTGTGATCACCAATAGTCAGCATGGATTTCTGAAAAATAAGTCATGTCAGACTAACCTGATCTCCTTTTTTGACAGAATTACAAGCCTGGTAGATGAAGGGAACGCAGTGGATGTAGCCTACCTTGATTTCAGCAAGGCATTTGACAAGGTGCCCCATGATATTCTTGTAAAGAAGCTGGTAAAATGCGGTCTTGACTGTGCTACCACTCAGTGGATTTGTAACTGGCTGACTGACCGAACCCAAAGAGTGCTCATCAATGGTTCCTCTTCATCCTGGAGAAGAGTGACTAGTGGGGTGCCACAGGGTTCTGTCTTGGGCCCAGTCTTATTCAACATCTTTATCAACGACTTGGATGATGGACTCAAGGGCATCCTGATCAAATTTGCAGATGACACCAAACTGGGAGGGGTGGCTAACACCCCAGAGGACAGGATCACACTTCAAAACGACCTTGACAGATTAGAGAACTGGGCCAAAACAAACAAGATGAACTTTAACAGGGAGAAATGTAAAGTATTGCACTTGGGCAAAAAAAATGAGAGGCACAAATACAAGATGGGTGACACCTGGCTTGAGAGCAGTACATGTGAAAAGGATCTAGGAGTCTTGGTTGACCATAAACTTGACATGAGTCAACAGTGTGACGCGGCAGCTAAAAAAGCCAATGCAATTCTGGGCTGCATCAATAGGAGTATAGCATCTAGATCAAGGGAAGTAATAGTGCCACTGTATTCTGCTCTGGTCAGACCTCACATGGAGTACTGTGTCCAGTTCTGGGCACCACAGTTCAAGAAGGACACTGACAAACTGGAACGTGTCCAGAGGAGGGCAACCAAAATGGTCAAAGGCCTGGAAACGATGCCTTATGAGGAACAGCTAAGGGAGCTGGGCATGTTTAGCCTGGAGAAGAGGAGGTTAAGGGGTGATATGATAGCCATGTTCAAATATATAAAAGGATGTCACATAGAGGAGGGAGAAAGGTTGTTTTCTGCTGCTCCAGAGAAGCGGACACGGAGCAATGGATCCAAACTACAAGAAAGAAGATTCCACCTAAACATTAGGAAGAACTTCCTGACAGTAAGAGCTGTTCGACAGTGGAATTTGCTGCCAAGGAGTGTGGTGGAGTCTCCTACTTTGGAGGTCTTTAAGCAGAGGCTTGACAACCATATGTCAGGAGTGCTCTGATGGTGTTTCCTGCTTGGCAGGGGGTTGGACTTGATGTCCCTTGTGGTCTCTTCCAACTCTATGATTCTATGATTCTATGATTCTACAGAAAAAGATGATAAAGCCCTGATTGGGTTTATTTCAAATTGGTGCTTTTGCGGTTAGAATGCACATTCACTCAAAAATCACAGAGTGACATGATTGTTATCAGCCGAGATCAAACATAGTTGTTTCGGTTCTATGTCAATAGAAGGAGGACGAATAAACTTGGATTGTTCTTTCGTGGTCATAAACCCTAACCCTAACCCTAACCCTAACCCTAACCCTAACCCTAACCCTAACCCTAACCTTAACCTTAACCTTAAACTTAAACTTAAACTTAAACTTAAACTTAAACTTAAACTTAAACTTAAACTTAAACTTAAACTTAACCATAACCTTAACCTTAACCTTAACCTTAACCTTAACCTTAACCCTAACCCTAACCCTAACCCTAACCCTAACCCTAACCCTAACCTTAACCCCAACCCTCAGCCTAACCCTAACCCTAACCCTAACTCTAACCCCAACCCCAACCCCAACCCCAACCCCAACCCCAACCCCAACCCCAACCCCAACCCCAACCCTAACCCTAACCCTAACCCTAACCCTAACCCTAACCCCAACCCTAACCCTAACCCTAAACCTAACCCTAACCCTAACCCCAACCCCAACCCCAACCCTAACCCTAAACCTAACCCAAGCCCTAGCTAAGCGAAGTGTAATAAGCCTAAACAAAGCCAAACAGGTTGTTTTGTGTTCCAGCTACATAGAAAGAAGAATATTGGATTTCGCTTATTTCAAGTCTTGTTCTTTGGTGTTAATGCACTTTGACCCAGAAATTGCAAAATGTGTGTAATGAAACGAAAATAACGCAACACCGTCTTTTCACTTCCATATGCGTAGGATATGGTTCTATCTGAATAAATAGAGGTTGAAGATGGCGAACGGCACTTAGTCAGCGTGAGTGTGAGCTCCCTGATTTATCTTTTAACATTGTTTTAATGAGCATAGCAACCTTTTAACCTTTTAACTTTTAACTTTAGTTTTTAGTTTTTAGTCTTAGTTTTAAATTAGTAAGTAGGAGGACGCCTTTTTCTATCGGGGAGACAACCATTAACCTTGAAACTGGGGCGGTTGCATGAAGAGAGAAATGACTAAGCAACTATACAGCCCTGCTTGTGGGAGAGGAACTGGGAAACGTACCAGAGATTCCAGAGATATAGACGACACAGAGGAACTGAGATGCCTGCCTCTTGCTAAACAAACAAAAATTAGCGAATCTGAAGGTACAAAGGATATTTTTAATATCCCGGTTTCAAACTCTTTCACGCTGCTAGCAGAGATGAATGACGAAGAAACCAGTGTGAAAGAACCTTTTGATAACCTGCCTACTAAACCTTCAAGCAATAATAATACTGGCATCCACTCGAATGTTTGCACTAGAGCCCGTGAAAGCTGCATTGATGAGATACTATTTGAACACTCAACTACTTTAGACCTGGTTGCTAGAACAGTGGACTACATCTTTAAATACATAAAAGACATCCGAGGATCCTTGGAGAAGATTATCTCGCTTGTATCCCTAACAGGTAAAGACAGTTCCCCTGATGTACCACCTGAGATGAAGCCCTTACAAATGCCCAGAGCACCCGTTTTACCTCATACCTCCTGTATAATTCCTCAAGCTGCTGGCAATCAGAAAAGTGAGCAAGGTGAGCAAAATAAGAAGGAACAACAGTCTGCACCTCCTCACAAACTGCTGCTGCAAGCTACCAAAATCTGCCTAACGGTTTGCCCCTTTAGAGGCAAGGTAATAAACTGGCATTATAAGAGTGATATAAGGAGACACCTAGCGGAGCTTCTGAGGGTAATCCCTAGCTCTATTGACCTGAGGCATATTGATCATATTAGCAGCAGACCTCAGAGGCAGAGAGTGCTGCTCTCCTTTAAAACCAAAAAGCTCCCTGCACTTATTATGTCCTCAAGAAGCCTTCTAATTAACTATGGAATCCTTGCTACAAGAGTCTTTACCAATACCAAGATCTGCCCCCTCTTACCAAACTGCTCGTTCAAAAAGAAAGCAGATAAGTCTGAGGGTCCGCCAATTGCCACGACCCCAACTCCCCTGGCCGCAGATCTAATCAGCTGGATTGACGCCCCCCTGCCTCCACTGACAAAGGCTATACATCTGGAGAATTCTACGGAGCGTGAGTTACTTCTATCCTTCTCCCAATTGCCAATTGCCAAAACTGGAGCGGACAGAGATAACAGACAGATTGGACGAGTTGCTACTCTGTCTCCGTAACTCAGAAGATCATGCTCATGTAAATAAGATGAATTCCTCACCAATTGTAGATCAGTCTACACAAGCCCAAGTGGTACCTGCTTTAACGACCTTTGATCTGCAACCTGGCTGTACACGGCCTCGGGATGTCAAGCCCGGGCAGGATACAGTGGAAGATTCGACAACCCTCTGGTCAAACTCGGAAGCTGTGGCAAGACTGGATGCTCTTTTGGAGGCAAACCGAAAAGGATGCCTTCCACCTGCCTTACACTGCATGTTCCCTACAGCATCCGCAGATCCAAAAGGCCCACCCCCCTCAATCTTAGAGCATACTTTAAATGTAGAGTCTATGGACCTGTCGTTAAGTGATACTCCTGTGCACCAGAATCCATCCCTGCAGCTACCAATAATTAAGCCTCAAACCATGGCTGCTGCTGCGGTAAGTGGTGCTCGGAAATTGCCTGGTAAGCAAGCTACAATTACTTCCTTCTTCCAGCCTATTGCCCCCCCTCGCCGCATGCATTCCCAGGTGGATTCTGCCGTGCTGGTTCCGCAAGGCCCAGCATGACTCGAAGGGGTGACCAGGAGATTACTAACTTTCTTATCCTGGAATGTAGCTGGCATTAAACCTAAGCTGATGGATCCATCCTTTGTCGCCTACATAAAAGGCAGCCATATTCTTTTGCTGCAAGAGACCTGGGCTTGTGAGGGCTTCTCCCTATCAGGGTATAAGGGCTTCTACCTGAATGCACAACAGAATTTACTATCATCTGGCAGACCACAAGGTGGGTTGGCTACCCTAGTTTCTTTGGCCTTAAACCTGCAGGTGGAACAAATCGACATCCAGTCGTCATCCATGCTGGGTGTAAAGCTACAAACAGCGGAGGAAGTGTTTGTGGTGATTAATGTTTATTTGCACCCAATCTATAAGAAAAACCTGGTGGACCAAAGATGGAGGGAAATTCAACAGACTCTTGAAACTCTCCTAGAGAAATATCCTGAAGCCACCTTCCTAGTTGCAGGAGATTTCAATGGCCGATTGTCTCACTCTGATAAATCATTATTTGCTAAGTATAATAAATATCCCTCACTACCCATTTTAACCTCAGACCTTTTACCCAGGAATTTTAAAGACAGTGTTGCTACATATGCAGGTTTTAAATGTAGACAAACCTTGATGGCTCTTAATTTTCACCTTTTAAACGGAGCTCTCAGTTCTGATTACCCTGCCGAATTTACTTTCTGGTCAGGCTCCCGAGCCTCTACCATAGACTTTATTTGGACATCAGTAGACCTAATTCCCAAAATTTCCAACTTTAGGGTGGTAACGAGGCTGGAAAGTGACCATTTTCCATTAGAACTTTCTCTGACCCTGGATGGAGAATTGGCTACCTATTCCTGTGTGCCTATTACAAATAACCAGCTTCAGATGAGGCCCACGGCCTTAAAATGGACCGACAATATGGCTCAACGGATAAATGAACTCCTTTGGTCTGACCAACTGCAAGAGACAAGGGACTCCCTTATCCAGGCAGTTGAGCCACTGCCAATATATGACAATTTAGTAAAACCTTCGTTGGCTAAGACCCTGGTAATGAATAGTAACCATTTCTCTCATAAAAAGTGGTTTGACGAGGAATGTAGGCACTTCAAGAACAACCTATATAATGAATTCTTGGCATATAGGGCATCAAATGACTCCGCACCTAGCAGTCACCTTATGAACCTCAAGAGAAGGTATAAAGCACTATTAAAGGAAAAGAAGCTTGCGGCAGAAAGAAATGATTGGAAGAACCTTCTAAAAGCTGCAGAAAATAGAAATCCCTCCTCCTTTTGGCATCAAATTTCCAGATATCTGGGTAGACCGTTGTCAAGGATAGAACCCCAAATTTCAGCTGACACCTGGGAAAGCTTCTTCTCCGTTTTATATGCAGCTCACGCAGCCAGCGGAGTAAGGTTAGATTTGGCCCCCTTGCCAGAGTGGGATCCTGTTACCTGCTCTGAAGTGGAAACACTTATAGGCCAATTTGAGGCGGGCAAGGCACCCGGAGACGATCTTATTTCCATAGATGTTATTAAAGCCAATAAGGATTGGTGGTGTCCACCCCTAGCAGCTCTTTTTACTTATATAAACAAAACAGCACAATTTCCTCCAAGCTGGAACTCTGCACTGATTGTGTTAATTCACAAGAAAGGGCCGCGCACAGACCCGGCCAATTTTAGACCAATTAGCCTGCTAAATGTTATTGGGAAGATCTATTCAAGATTTCTACTTAACAAATTAACGACCTGGATGGAAAGCAACAATATCATCGCAGAGGAGCAGGCGGGTTTCCGCCCCGGAAGATCAACAACAGACCAAATCTTAATCCTAAATCACTTGGCCACCAAGTACGCTGGCAATGGCCTAAAAGCCCTCCACGTCGCCTTTATAGACTTTAAGCAGGCCTTTGATCTAATTCCCAGGAACCAGCTATGGACAAAATTGGCAGCGACATCTATCGACCGTCGCCTTCTCTTGCTGATTATTAATTTGCATACAAATACCCTCTTGAGGATTAGGATAGATAGTAAGGGGCTAGTCTCCAATCCGGTTGCCACCACTAGGGGGGTAAGACAGGGCTGTTTGCTTGCCCCTGCTCTGTTTAACTTCTATATTAATTCGCTAGTGGCACATATGGCAAATGCTGATTTCCATCCACCAAAACTGGCAGGACGAGCCTTAAATGTCCTACTGTATGCGGACGATGCCGCCCTATTAGCTACCTCCCCCATCGGATTAAGGAGGATGCTTCGAGCTCTTCATGAATATGAGACCCAACACGAGCTCCAATTAAATTATGCCAAGACCAAAATAATGGTCTTTGCTGCTCGACCGAAACCTAATTTATGGTCAATTAATGGTATTCCTTTAGAGCAGGTCAGTTGCTTCAAGTACCTGGGTCAGGTTGTAAGATCAAATAGGTCCTTCCTGGCGCACAGAGAATACATAGCCTCGAACGCATCCAAAGCAGCCCTGGTGATTAGAACCCTGTACTCCAAGAAACAGGCACAAACTGTCAATGTTGCCTTACGTCTCTTTAAAATGAAAGTCCTCCCTCTCCTGCTGGTGGGCATTGCCTTGGGCTCACGTAGGGATTTTGAAAAATTGGAATCTATCCAAACCCAATTCCTCAGGGCCATACTCAGGATCCCCCCCTCCGTGGCAGGCGCGATCATGAGATTGGAAACCGGTTGCCAAGCCTTTAGGTATGTGGCCCTGAAAGCGAAGCTATGGCTATGGCTCAAGCTCTGTTTCAGACCGGTGGGTTTGGCTCCCTTGATTCTGAGGGATAACTTTAAATCTCCATGGGAAGGGGAGATAGTGGAGGAAGTGCAGAAGTGTGGGTTGTCCTCCCTTTATATAGAGTCCATGACGTATAGTCACGCAAAGGCGGTGATCGCGCAAAGATTAAAGGATATTGCCAGACAGGAGGACATAGCCCGTGTGAAACCTGGGTTGTTTCTGGGGGAGCAGTTGTATCGGGCTGCTCCAGCTTGCTACCTGGCGGATATCCACTACGTGGAATACCGCAGACTATTTACTGCGGCTAGGCTGAATGTTCTTGACTCGGCGGTCCTGAAGGGAAGATATGGAGGAGTTCCATATGACCAGAGATTATGCCACTGTGCATTGGGTGAGGTAGACTCCACAGAGCACATTTTATTGAGCTGTCCCTTCTACAACGATTTAAGACAGTATCTTATAACACCATACTTACCCCAGCTCAGTTCCCGACAAAGAGGAAAGCAGACAGCATATCTGCTAAATCAGTCTTCTGGGAAAACAACCTTGTCAGTGGCTAAATTTCTTTTCCTGGCACTCAAGTGTCGGAAACGTATAACTGAATGCTTTGATGTGGGTTATCTGTGAGAGGTCTATTTCTGTGGCCCTACCTTACTTATGTATCTCCTATGATGTTATAGTTTATAATTATTGTGTAATGTTTTAATTCTGACTATCGGTCGAATAAAGAGATTGATTGATTGATATTGGATTTCACTTATTTCAAGTCGTTTTCTTTGGTGTTAATGCACATTGACCCAGAAATCGCAAAGTGTGTGTAATGAAACCAAAATAACACAACACCGTCTTTTTGCTTCCATATGCGTAGAAAGAAGACAAATAAGCTTTCTTTGGGCTTATTACAATTCGCATGGTGTTTTTTGGGTGTGCACCAAAATCACCCCCAACCAAAGCAAAAAGGTGTTTTGGGTTCCACGTATATAAAAAGATGATGATAAAGCCCTGATTGGGCTTATTTCAAATTGGTGTTTTTGGGGTTAGAATGCACATTCACTGAAAAAGCGCAGAGTGACATGTTTATTATCAGCCGAAATCAACCATAGGTGTTTCGGTTCTATCTCAATTGAAGGAGAACGAATAAACTTGGATTGTTTTTTCGGTGGTAATTCACCCAAACCCAAACCCAAACCTGAACCCGTACCCGTACCCGAAACCGAACCAGTACCCGAACCCTAACCTTAACCTTAACCTTAACCTTAACCTTAACCTTAACCTTAACCTTAACCTTAACCTTAACCTTAACCCTAACCCTAACAAAAAAAGTAACCCTAACCCTAAGCATAACCCCAACCCTAGCAAAGAGAAGTGTAATAATCCTAAACAAAGCCAAACAGGTTGTTTTGGGTTCCAGCTACATAGAAAGAAGAATCTTGGATTTGAAATTAGCCCAATCAGAGCTTTATCAATAAGGTAAAAAAAAGCCAAACAGCTCTGATTGGGTTTATTTCAAATTGGTGTTTTGGGGGTTTATTTCAAATTGGTGTTTTGGGAGTTAGAAAGCACGTTCACTCAAAAATCGCAGAGTGACATTTTTGTTATCAGCCCAAATCAAGCATAGGTGTTTTGTTTCCATTTCAATAGAAGGAGGGCGAATAAATCATAGAATCATAGAATCATAGAGTTGGAAGAGACCACAAGGGCCATCGAGTCCAACCCCCTGCCAAGCAGGAAACACCATCAGAGCACTCCTGACATATTGTTGTCAAGCCTCTGCTTAAAGACCTCCAAAGTAGGAGACTCCACCACACTCCTTGGCAGCAAATTCCACTGTCGAACAGCTCTTACTGTCAGGAAGTTCTTCCTAATGTTTAGGTGGAATCTTCTTTCTTGTAGTTTGGATCCATTGCTCCGTGTCCGCTTCTCTGGAGCAGCAGAAAACAACCTTTCTCCCTCCTCTATGTGACATCCTTTTATATATTTGAACATGGCTATCATATCACCCCTTAACCTCCTCTTCTCCAGGCTAAACATGCCCAGCTCCCTTAGCCGTTCCTCATAAGGCATCGTTTCCAGGCCTTTGACCATTTTGGTTGCCCTCCTTTGGACACGTTCCAGTTTGTCAGTGTCCTTCTTGAATTGTGGTGCCCAGAACTGGACACAGTACTCCAGGTGAGGTCTGACCAGAGCAGAATACAGTGGCACTATTACTTCCCTTGATCTAGATGCTATACTCCTATTGATGCAGCCCAGAATTGCATTGGCTTTTTTAGCTGCCGCGTCACACTGTTGGCTCATGTCAAGTTTGTGGTCAACCAAGACTCCTAGATCCTTTTCACATGTACTGCTCTCAAGCCAGGTGTCCCCCATCTTGTATTTGTGCCTCTCATTTTTTTTGCCCAAGTGCAATACTTTACATTTCTCCCTGTTAAAATTCATCTTGTTTGTTTTTGCCCAGTTCTCTAATCTGTCAAGGTCGTTTTGAAGTGTCATCCTATCCTCTGGGGTGTTAGCCACCCATCCCAGTTTGGTATCATCTGCAAATTTGATCAGGATGCCCTTGAGTCCATCATCCAAGTCGTTGATAAAGATGTTGAATAAGACTGGGCCCAAGACAGAACCCTGTGGCACCCCACTAGTCACTCTTCTCCAGGATGAAGAGGAACCATTGATGAGCACCCTTTGGGTTCGGTGAGTCAGCCAGTTACAAATCCACTGAGTGGTAGCATAGTCAAGACCGCATTTTACCAGCTTCTTTACAAGAATATCATGGGGCACCTTGTCAAATGCCTTGCTGAAATCAAGGTAGGCTACATCCACTGTGTTCCCTTCATCTACCAGGCTTGTAATTCTGTCAAAAAAGGAGATCAGGTTAGTCTGACATGACTTATTTTTCAGAAATCCATGCTGACTATTGGTGATCACAGCATTCCTTTCTAGGTGCTCACAGACTTTTTACTTAATGATCTGCTCCAGAATCTTCCCTGGTATTGATGTCAGACTGACTGGGCGGTAATTATTTGGGTCCTCTCTTTTCCCCTTTTTGAAAATAGGGACAACATTTGCCCTCCTCCAGTCTCCCGGGACTTCGCCTGTTCTCCAGGAATTCTCAAAGATGACTGCCAGTGGTTCTGAGATCACATCTGCCAGTTCTTTTAATACTCTTGGATGCAGTTCATCTGGCCCTGGAGACTTGAATATATCTAAGCTAGCCAAATATTCTTGTACTATCTCCTTAGTTATTCTGGGCTGTGTTTCCTTTGCTCAATCATTTGCTCCAAATTCTTCAGGTCGGGCATTGTTTTCTTTATCGGAGAAGACTGAGGCAAAGAAGGCATTGAGGAGTTCAGCCCTTTCTGTGTCCCCTGTTTGCATTTCACCATCTTCTCCTCTGAGTGACCCCACTGTTTCTTTGTTCTTCCTTTTGCTACGAACATACCCATAAAAGCCTTTTTTGTTGCTTTTAACCTCTCTAGCAAGCTTGAGTTCATTCTGTGCTTTAGCTTTTCTGACTTTGTGTCTACACGTGCTGGCTATTTGTTTGAATTCCTCTTTGGTGGTTTCCCCCCTTTTCCATTTTTTGTACACATACTTTTTTAATCTTAATTCAGTTAAAAGTTCTTTAGATAGCCACCCTGGCTTCTTTAGGCACCTTCCATGTTTCCGTCTCATTGGTATTGCCTGACGTTGTGCTTTTACTATCTCGCTCTTAACAAACTCCCAGCCATCATGAACTCCCTTTCCTTTTAGTATTGCTGTCCATGGGATCTCACCCAGCACTTCCCTAAGTTTTATGAAGTCGGCTTTCTTAAAGTCAAGAAATTGAGTCCTAGTATGCTTGGCTGCTCCTTTCCGCTGTATAGTAAACTTCAGAAGAGCATGATCACTCGCGCCTAATGATCCTTCCACATCTACCCCACTAACCAGGTCATCAACATTGGTTAGGACCAGATCTAAAATGGCTGTTCCTCTTGTTGCTTCTCCCACTTTCTGGACAATGAAGTTGTCTGCAAGGCCAGTGAGGAATCTGTTTGACCTTATGCTCTTGGCTGAGTTTGACGTCCAACAAATATCCGGGTAATTGAAGTCCCCCATTACTACTATCTCCCTTCCTTTTGCATGCTTGGCCATCTGTTCCAGGAAGGCATCATCTATGTCCTCCGTTTGGCTTGGGGATCTATAGTAAACTCCCACAATGAGGTCTCTGTTATTCTTCTCTCCCTTAATTTTGACCCAAATGCTCTCACTTTGGCTTTGAGGATCTAAATCTTGGATCTCTTCACAGGTATACACATCCCTGACATATAACGCCACTCCTCCTCCTTTCTTGTCTGGTCTGTTTCTCTGAAATAGATTGTATCCCCCCCATTATTACATTCCAATCGTGGGACTTATCCCACCAGGTTTCAGTGATACCTATTATGTCATATTTAGTTTGCTGTACCAAGAGCTCAAGCTCATCTTGTTTATTTCCCATGCTTTGCGCATTAGTGTACAGACATTGAAGTCCATTAATCATTCCCCCGTGTCTCTTATTTAAGGATTTTTTCCTCCCACCACAAGGTCCGCGTGCTGTTTGCTCCATTTGGTCTATGACATTTGTATGATCATCTTCATTAATTGATAGACTCCTACCTTCAGGAGCACTGTCTCCCTCCCCCACATTAGTCAGTTTAAAGCCCTCCTGATGAGGTTTCTGAGATTTTTGGCAAAAACATTTCTCCCAACCGTTGTGAGGTGCAGCCCATCACTTGCCAGAAGTCCATCCTCAAGAAACTGCAGTCCGTGATCTAAGAATCCAAACCGTTCCTGTTTACACCATTTGCGAAGCCAGCTGTTCACTTCCACTATTTTCCCCTCTCCCCCTGGGCCACGTCGTTCAACAGGGAGGACAGATGAGATGACAATTTGTGCATTTAGTTGCTTCAATTTCCTGCCGAGAGCCTCGTAGTCTCTTTTGATCTTCTGGAGGCTATTGCTTGCAGTGTCATTGGTTCCCACATGAACCAAGAGGAAGGGGTATTTGTCAGTGGGTTTTATGATTCCTTGCAGTCGTTCAGTTACATCTTGGATCTTAGCCCCGGGGAGACAGCACAGTTCCCGTGACATCTTGTCAGGCCCACAGATCACTGCTTCTGTTCCCCTCCGTAGGGAATCCCCTATCACCACTACATGCCTCCTCTTGGGTTTGGTCGGGGTTCTTCCGTGAGCTGTCCGTTCCAAGGTCGCCTGCACATTCCCTGCACATTTAGATTTAAAATCTAAATCTAAAAGATGGGTATAAGTGCGTGCGCCGCTAGAAACCCTGCCCCCTCTGACCTTTACACAGGGAAAACAGCTAATCAGCCACAAAGAAACACACACACACAAGAAAACCCTTTTTGCTCCTTCTTCAACTGCTGCCCTGCAAACTCTGATAAGCTCCTCCCACAGCTAATCCCCTGCCTCAACAGAAACCCTGCCCCCTCTGACCTTTACACAGGGAAAACAGCTAATCAGCCACAAAGAAACACACACACACACAAGAAAACCCTTTTTGCTCCTTCTTCAACTGCTGCCCTGCAAACTCTGATAAGCTCCTCCCACAGCTAATCCCCTGCCTCAACAGAAACCCTGCCCCCTCTGACCTTTACACAGGGAAAACAGCTAATCAGCCACAAAGAAACACACACACACAAGAAAACCCTTTTTGCTCCTTCTTCAACTGCTGCCCTGCAAACTCTGATAAGCTCCTCCCACAGCTAATTCCCTGCCTCAACAGAAACCCTGCCCCCTCTGACCTTTACACAGGGAAAACAGCTAATCAGCCACAAAGAAACACACACACACAAGAAAACCCTTTTTGCTCCTTCTTCAACTGCTGCCTTGCAAGCTCAGTTCTTCGCGGATTTCGACTTCCGGATGGAATACATCCCGGGAGACAACAACGTCATGGCACTATCCAGGAAACCGCAGTATCTCGAGGAAGCGGCACCGGTGGCGGCCAAACACATTTTCGCACCGAAAGCGTGGGCATGCACTTCAGCCACCGTGGACCTGGACGCAGTGCGTCGCGCGCTGCAGACGGATGCCTTCGCACAATCCAAGATGGAGGAGGTGCGAAGCGGCACAGCGAAGGACGACGAGTTCCAGATACGCGACGGACTGCTCACCCTCAAAGGGGCTCTCTACGTGCCTGGGGACAACCTCCGAGATAAAGTCCTGCAGCAGTTACACGACGCGCCCAGTGCTGGGCACTTCGGCAAGGACAAGATGGCGGAATTGGTGGCCAGAGACTTTTGGTGGCCCCAGATGAGGGGAGAAGTCGCGGATTACGTCTCTAGGTGTGACACATGCCAAAGGGCCAAACCAGTGCACAGGAAGCCGGCGGGACTGCTGGAAACGCTACAGACGCCGCTCGAACCGTGGGAGAGGGTGGCCCTGGACTTTGTCACAGATCTGCCCAGTTCGCGAAGCAAAACAGCGGTACTCGTGGTCGTAGACCTGTTCACCAAGATGGCGCACTTCATTCCTTGCGTGAAGGTGGCCACAGCGGAACAGACCGCCAAGCTGTTGATAGACCACGTGTTCAAAGTTCACGGCTTACCGCGGTCCATCCTGTCCGACCGGGGTCGCCAATTCGTCTCGAGCTTCTGGCAGAAGCTGCTGGGTATCCTGAACGTCAAGATCAACTTAGCTTCGGCACGACACCCGCAGACCAACGGACAAGCGGAGAGGGTCAACGCCATCATGCAGCAGTACCTGCGATGCTACGCGAATCAACAGCCCTCGACCTGGGTGGACTACCTACCGCTGGCCGAGTTCGCCTACAACAACACGAAGCACGGGTCTACAGGGGTGACACCGTTCTTCGCCAACAATGGGCGGCATCCCAGAACCTTCCCGGGGTTAGAGACGAAGGGGGAGGGGGAGCCACGGCGTGCAGAGCACTTGGCAGCAGAGTTGCAGGAGGTCCACGACCAACTCCGAAGGACCTTGGAACTAGCAAAACACGCCTACAAAGTGCAGGCAGACAGGCACAGGAGAGTCGGGGAAGACATCCAGGTGGGGGACTGGGTCTGGTTAGCGGCCCAGGCAGTGCCGGCCAGAACGTTAGCTAAGAAGAAGCTCAAACACAAGCAGTTAGGGCCTTAGCAAGTCGAGGCACAAATCAACCCAGTGGCCTTCCGGTTGACACTCCCGGAGGGTTCCAGAATGCTCCCAGTATTTCATAGGTCAGTCCTCACACCCTACAAGGAACCCCACAGGTTTCAGGCGCCAGGGACCGCACCTCGCCCACTTAGAAAGTCGCCAACGGGGGAGGGGTCACCGAGGGCGGCGCCACTCAACGAGGTCACGGAGATTTTAGATTCGAGATGGGGGGAAGAGGGAGTTGAATAGCTCCTCGCCAGGGAAGGTACCCCGGCCAGCGCCAACAGGTGGGTGCCGGACTATGCCTTGGAGGAGCACTACCTCAAAGACGAGTTCCATGCACTCTTCCCGCACAGACCTATGTCGGCAGATTATTTCGACGACTGGCTTTTCACACCCACACTTTCAGCCAGCATGTTCCAGGGGTTCTCATCCGCTGAGGAAACGGCGCAAGACACAAGCTCCCCGGAGGGATCACTCTCGGGGTCTGCCATGGATCGCTCTTATTGGTGGGACACTCAACCGGAGGTGGGGTGGAGCAGGGAACTGCTAAGGGGGCCCTGGCACACAGCATCACCCGAGGTAACAGGGGGAGAGACGGACATGGACGTGTTGGGGGAGGACCTTGGGTTCGAACACGAATGCAGAGAGATGGAAGCAGAGGAGATCGACGTCGACGAGCCCATTACGGGCTGGCCGGATCCAACTGGTCGGCCGCACGCCAGGGGGAAGGAACTGTATCCCGCACTCACCCCCACAGCACTGGAGCACCCGGAACCCGCCCCAGAAGAGGGGGAGGGGGGAAGGGGGGCTTCGAGGGGGGATGGATGTCAGGGGCTCAGGAGCAGAGGTACAGGGGAGAGAGGAGGTGGAGAGCGAAGGGGAAGGATCTGAGGGCAGCGTAGGGGAGTACGGCAGTGACCTGAGAGATTCCATGAGCTTCTCCAGCGAATCAGAAGATTCCCAGAAGGAGGCGCCGATGGTCAGGGCAAGGGGGGTCCCAGGGGAGACACACCAGAAACAAGGGGCCAGCGGGGACTCCCAAAGCAGCAGCTGGAGATCAGGACCAGCTTCCCCACCAGAGCATAGTGGGGGGGAAGAGTCCCAGGTGTCAGGGGCAGCGTCTCCTCCAGCAGGGAGAGAAGAAGAGTCGGGACTGACCACGCCTCCGTCGGAGAGTGGGGGAACGGAGGGGAGGTCAGGCCCAGCTGGCCTCCCCGAAGGGGGAAGCAGTGACAGGAGCAGTGTAACAGTCAGGAGGAGGGTTGCCGGATGGGCTTGCGTGCCAAGTTCGAATGTACAGGCGCGCGGGACAGCAGAAAACCCGGATGGGGAACAAGGTCCTAAAGCCCATCGGAGGCAGGGGGAAGACTCAGGGGACTCAGCGTCAGAAGAGTCTAGGAAGGGCGAGACCCCAGCTGACAGGTGGACCCAGAGGAGGAAAGAGCAAAGGAAGAGGTGGAGCAAGGCTAGGGTCTTAAACTGGTGTCTGGGGGGAGGAGACTCAGACGGAGCTTCAGCGGTCTAGAGTTTCAGACGTAGAGCTGCGCGCTGCTGATGTGAAAGACAAACTGAACTTCAATAAAGACTCTTGTATATAACAACGGACTGGCGTTGGTCCTTTGTGAGCTGGGACCTTGGGCAGCTCTGACAATATGTGTTTTGGTTCCATCTCAATAGAAAGAGGACGAATAAGCTTGGATTGTTCTTTCTGTGGTCATTCACCCCGACCCTAACCCTAACCCTAACCCTAACCCTAACCCTAACCCTAACCCTAACCTTAACCCTGTCCCTAGCAAAGCGAAGTGTAATAAGCCTAAATAAAGCCAAGCAGGTTGTTTTGTGTTCCAGCTACATAGAAAGAAGAATATTGGACTTCACTTATTTCAAGTCGTGTTCTTTGGTGTTAATGCACATTGACCCAGAAATCGCAAAGTGTGTGTAATGAAACCAAAATAACACAACACCGTCTTTTTGCTTCCGTATGCGTAGAAAGAAGACGAATAAGCTTTGATTGGTCTTATTTCAATTCGAATGGGTTAACCCCAACCCCAATCCTAACCCTAACCCTAACCCTAACCCTAACCCAAACCCATTTTTTTCTTTTTTCAAACATAATTTTTATTAATTTACACCAAAACAAAACAAAAATAAAATTCTGCCTCTTATTATCACAAATTACTTGCACCGGAATCTCCCCCGACCTAAGCAAAAAGGGGTTTTGTTTTCCACCTACATAAAAAGAAGATGATAAAGCCCTGGGACACGACCAGGGTGCCCAATTTCCCCATTACTTTTTATATCAGTCCTGGAGGTTTTGCTAAATATGATTAGGGATGACCAGCAGGTTAAAGGTGTACAGGTCAGAGCTAAACATTATAAGTTAAGGGCCTTTGCAGATGATTTGGTACTTACTTTACAAGAGCCAGATACTAGTACAAAGAGGGTGTTGGAGATAATTCAAGAATTTGGTCAGGTGGCCGGATTCAAACTGAACAAACAAAAGACTAAAGTTTTAGAGAAAAATTAAACAGGTATGGAGAGGGAGAAATTCCAGAATGAAACAGGTTTGACAGTGGTTAAGAAGGTGAAATACCTAGGGGTTCATCTGACATCTAAAAATCTGAATTTGTATAAAGACAATTATGAAAAATGTTGGTCAGAAATCAAAAAAGATCTAGAAATATGGTCAAATTTGAAACTGTCAATGTTAGGCCGAATTGCAGTTATTAAGATGAATGTATTGCCTAGAATGTTATTCTTGTTTCAAACTTTGCAGGTTCTTGACAAGATGGACTGTTTCAAGAGGTGGCAGAAAGACATTTCGAAATTTGTCTGGCAGGGCAAAAAGCCCAGAATAAAATTTAAAATATTGACAGATGTAAAAGAAAGAGGGGGATTTGCCCTGCCGGACTTAAAATTGTACTATGAAGCAGCAGCGTTTTGCTGGCTGAAAGAGTGGATGCTCCTCGAGAATACAGATATCTTGGATTTAGAAGGTTTCAATAATGCATTTGGTTGGCATGCATACTTATTGTGATGGGATGATGAGCTGCTTGTGCGTAAAAATCGTAGTCCCTCAGAGTTTGTTCAAGTCCACAAGCCTCTGTCTGTGACGGAGCCCCTCAGACATGGCTGCTCTAGTCACTTGCAGATTCCGACAGTGGTTGCTTTCGGAATCGCTTCCAGCATAAAAGCTCCTTAACGGAAACACGTCTTCTGGACTCGCGGCGTGACAGTTTCCGGCGAGGAGTGGGTCTCCCTATGGGAGGTTCAGAAACCTCCCCACTGTTCTCGCTAGACGTGTCCCTGAGCCCTCCCTCTTGCTCGCTTTCCCTCAGAGACCCACGTCTCCCCCTGCTGGCCCCTGCTTCAGCTGCTGGGTCTCTCCCAGCCTCCATGAGCCCTTCCACCACCTGTCCCTCCGATGGCAGTTCCCTGACATCCACCTCCCCTCCAGGACCCCCTTCACCCCCTCCCGTTCCCTCTCCTCCGGGCGGTGAGGAGGTAAAACCCCTAAAAGAGTCCTCTTCATCTTCAGACGTCTCGAACATTTCCCTCCATCGGTCGCCGTTCCGGGTCGCTGAATCCTCCTCCTCCTCGGAATCTGTGAACCCCTCCAACTCCTCTTCCTCATCTGTGGTAGCAAAGTATTCCCTCCGGAACCTCGCTACAGGCTGAGGTTTACGTGGGAACCTCTGATGAAAAGTTTCTATTAAGACCTTGTCATTGACATCCTCTGCCATGACCCAGGTGTTTTCCGACTCCGGTTCCCCTTCCCACATTACCAAATACTCCACTTGATCTCCCCTCCACCTGGAATCGAGGATCTCCGCCACATGGTTGCTGTGTTCCCTTTCCTCCATTGCTGGTCCCCGGGTGAACCTCCCTTCTCTGTCCCCTTTATACGGTGACAGCAACGACCTGTGGAAAACTGGGTGCAGCTTCATGTGGTTCGGTAACCGGAGTCTGAAAGCCACTGGGTTGACCTGTTGCGTGACTTCAAATGGGCCCAGTCTTTTGGGTCTTAACTTCTTACAACCCCCTTTGAATGGTAACCCTTGGGTTGACAGCCACACCTGGTCCCCCACCCTAATGGTTTCACCTTCCCTTCTGTTTTTGTCTGCCTGCCTCTTATACGCCTCCTTGGCCCTGTCTAAGTTAAGTTGGAGCTGACGATGGATCGCTTCCATTTCTTCTACGAACTGTTCGGCAGCCGGGACGCTCCATCTCTCCCCTTCCCCCCCTGGGAAAGCCCTGGGATGGCACCCGTAATTAGCCAAAAAGGGGCTCATCCCTGTGGACACGTTCTCCGCATTGTTGTAGGCAAATTCCGCCAACGCCAGCTTCTCCACCCAATCATTCTCTCTGTCATTCACATAACACCTCAAATATTGCTGGAGGATGCCATTGGCTCTTTCCGCCTGCCCGTTGGTTTCAGGATGCCGGGCAGTCGAAAAATTGACCTCTACATGCAGTAAGCTCATGAGCTTCCTCCAGAACCTGGAAGTAAATTGTTTCCCTCGGTCTGAAACCACCCTCAAGGGGGCGCCATGCAACCTAAACACATTTTCTACAAACAATTTAGCTGTTTCTTCTGCCGTGACAGCATGTGAGCAGGCTATAAAGTGGGCCATTTTGGTTAACAGGTCTACCACAGCCATGATGGCTGTTTTCCCTCTGGACTTTGGCAGATCAGTCATGAAATCTATTGCCACTGCTTCCCATGGTCTTTCAGGTGTGGGTAGCGGTTCTAATAACCCTGCCGGCGCCCGCCTCTCCCCTTTGGCTCGCTGGCATTGGTCACAACCTCTCACATACTCCCGCACATCTTCCCTGACCTTGGGCCACCAAAATTCCCTGGTAACCAGCCACATGGTTTTGTGTTGCCCAAAATGCCCCGCTGTGGGGCTATCGTGCAGCTGCTTGAGTACCTTCCCCCTCAACTCTCCTTCAGGTATATATAATGCTCCCTTGTAATACAACGCCCCGTTTCTCTCCTCAAAACCTCCGGGTTTATCTCCCTCCCTCCTGAGACCCCTGAGTTTGTCCTGGGCGTATTCATCATTCTCCGTTCCCTCTACCAGTTCTCTTTGCCCCACCAATGCCCCCACACACACCCAGCGGTCCTCTGGAATGACATGTCTTTCTTCGGGTGCTCCCTCCCCCTCCAAATATTCAGGTTTGCGTGAGAGAGCATCCGCCCTAATGTTCTCTGGGCCTGGCACGTAACAAATCTCAAAGTTAAATTTGGAGAACTCCTGGGCCCATCTCACTAGCCGTTGGTTGAGCACTCGGGCCGTTCTCCAATACTCTAGGTTCTTGTGGTCAGTGCACACTTGCACCTTATGTTGTGCGCCAATTAGCAGGTGCCTCCATCTCCGGAAAGCCTCATGAATGGCAAGTAGTTCTCGGTCGTACACCATGTAGTTCCTCTCGGATTTGTTCAGCTTTCGCGAAAAAAAAGCACACGGTCTCCACTCTGACTCCTCCTTCCCTGGCTGCAGAAGCACCGCCCCTATAGCTCTGTCTGATGCGTCAGTTTCGACTCTCATCTTTTTTTGTAAATCCACATGCAGAAGTTGTTCTTCAGAGGCGAAGGCCCTTTTTAGTTCCTCAAATGCTCGCTCCGCCTCCTCAGTCCAAACGAATTTCTTCTTACTGCTGAGACAGTCCGTAATGGGCGCCGTCAGGTGAGCAAAGTTTCGGATGAACTTACGATAAAAGTTCCCAAACCCTAGGAACCTCTGCACATCCTTCTTTGTTTTGGGTGTTTTCCATTCCAGCACTGCCTGGACCTTGCCGGGATCCATGGCCAATCCCTTGTCTGACAGGTGGTACCCCAGGAATTTCACCTCCTTGGTATGAAACTGACACTTCTCCAGTTTCACCCACAGCCGGTTGGCTTGCAGCCTGCTCAACACTTCTCTGACGTCTCTCACATGCTGCTCCTCATTCTCAGAATGCACCAACACGTCATCTAGGAAGGCCACACAATTCTTGTAAAGCAAAGGCCCCAGTACGTGGTTCATAAACGATTGGAAGCACGCCGAGCCTGCTTGTAGACCGAAGGGCATAACTAAATATTCAAATGCCCCCAAAGGGGTGAACATGGTGGTTTTCCATTCATCCCCTTTCCTTATACGTATCAGGTTGTACGCCCCCCTTAGGTCCAGCTTTGTAAAAATCTCTCCCTTCCGCACCCTGGTCAAAATGTCGTCAATCCTGGGCATAGGGAAGGCCACTGGTTCTGACACTGCGTTTAAAGCCCTGAAGTCACACACAAGCCTCGGCTTGTCCGTGTGTTTTTTTATCCACAAAAAACACTGGGCTACCTCCCACCGCTCTGGACTCTCTGATGAAACCTCTCTTCAGGTTCTTGTCAATGAACTCTCTTAGCTTCTGCATCTCTCTGTCTGACATGGCGTACAACTTGCCTACAGGGAGCTGTGCCCCGGGGAGTAAATTGATTTGACAGTCAAAGGGTCTATGCGGGGGTAGTTGGTCAGCTTCCCTTTCGCTGAACACGTCGCTGAGATCTGCGTATTGTCGTGGTACCTTCACTTTCTCCGTTACTTCCGTCCCTGCTAGGGTGGCTTGGGCCCCTGCTGAACCCTTTCCCTCTTTGCAGTGTTCTAAGCAATGTGCTGAACCAAAGGAAACCACTCTCTGATGCCAGCCCACCAGCGGATCATGTAACGCTAGCCAGCTCATCCCCAAAATAATAGGAGCCCCTCCCAAGCTGGCCACATTAAACGCTATCAGTTCGGTGTGCCTTGCCACCTTCGTTATCATTGGGACGGTCTGCAAGCTGACTTCTCCTCCCAACAGCTCCCTGCCATCGATCGTGGTCACCTGCAGGGGGTTGGTTAAAGGGATCGTCTGTATCTGGTGTTCAGCTGCAAACTCTTTGCTCATGAGATTGCAGGAGCTGCCTGAGTCCAACAGCGCCTTTATCTTTAGAGGGTGTCCGTTTTGCAGCTCTAGCGACACTTCTATCACTAGGGCAGGTTTAGGAGGTTCTGGCGTGGGCACTTTCACTGCTCTTTGGCCTGGCTGCTGTGTCCCGACGGTGGCAGCCAGGCGTTGGCTTTTACTTGCTCCGGTATTTCCTCCTCTCTCCCCTCAACAGCTCCCACCATCCCTTGCCATTCCTTCCTCTGGGGGCAGACTCTGGCAAAGTGACCTGGCTGTTGGCAGAGATAGCATTTCCGGGCGCCTTTTCCCTCCTTCTTTCCCCCCTCACTGGGCTTTGAAACTGCGAGCGAGCGCGCTGTTCCGATTTCCATCGGCTCTGCCGGCGGGAAAGTTGGCTCTGGAATGTCTGGAATGCGGAACTCCTTCCAACGTTCCCCCTTCCCTTCCCGCCTCTCCAAGGCTCTCGCCTCCTGGCGCGCTCCTATGGTCAGCGCAGATTTGGTCAGCTGATCCATAGAATCCGCCCTGGGACCCCGGGAAAGTTCGTCTTTCACAGCCGAAGCAAGCCCTTCTTCAAATAGCATTTGAATGGGTTCCGCCGATAAGTCCCACCCAAATCTGTGAACCAGCATGGTGAACTCAGTCCAGTACTCACGGACAGATCAGCTCCCCTGTTTGCAAGCCATTAGCTGTCTGCGCACCACTCCCTGCTCAATATCGCTGGAAAACATCAGATCCATGGCACGAAAGAACTTCATTGTGTCCTTTAGGACGTCATTTTTCGTTGCCATCAGGGGTCTAACCCAGTCTCTCGCCCCCTTCTCAAGATGCCCAATCACGAAAGCCACTCGCGATTCCTCGTCAGGGAATTCATCAAACTGCACATTGAGGGCATATTGCATCTCTGTCCTAAAGGCATGGTAGTCCTTGGGGTCCCCCCCAAACTTCTGCACCAATCCTGGTACCTTTCTGGTGAACTGGGTGGCTTTCCCCTTTATGTCTGCATCCTGAGCCCTTCTCTCCTCAAGCCTCGCCGTCTGCAGCGCTAGCTGGATCTCCAACGCCCGGTACCTTTCCTCCAGGCTTGGACCCGCTCCAACTCCTGCTTCTCCGGTTCCGGCTGGGTCGCTCATGATGCCTTCTCCTGCACAAACTGCTTACAGAGACTGTCGGAATGCTGTGATGGGATGATGAGCTGCTTGTGCGTAAAAATCGTAGTCCCTCAAAGTTTGTTCAAGTCCACAAACCTCTGTCTGTGACGGAGCCCCTCAGACATGGCTGCTCTAGTCACTTGCAGATTCCGACAGTGGTTGCTTTCGGAATCGCTTCCAGCATAAAAGCTCCTTAACGGAAACACGTCTTCTGGACTCACAGCGTGACAGTTTCCGGCGAGGAGTGGGTCTCCCTATGGGAGGTTCAGAAACCTCCCCACTGTTCTCGCTGGGCGTGTCCCTGAGCCCTCCCTCTTGCTCGCTTTCCCTCAGAGACCCACCTCTCCCCCTGCTGGTTCCTGCTTCAGCTGCTGGGTCTCTCCCAGCCTCCGTGAGCCCTTCCACCACCTGTTCCTCCGATGGCAGTTCCCTGACACTTATGGTATGATAAAATTAAAGTGCATAGGGCCTTTAAAAACCATATTGTCAGAAAAGCATTATCTAATGTCTGGATAAGATATAAAGACTTACTGGAAAACAAAACCCCTATATGGTTGCCACCCTTGGAGGCTAAGGCATTGAAAAAGCTCAATATGGAGGCCGAATGGCCAAAGTATTGGGAAATCTTGGAACAAGACGGAGATAAATTGAAGTTACAGAGTCATGAGAAATTGAAACCCAAAGTACGAGATTGGCTCCATTATTATCAAATAATGGAGGTGTACAAACAAGATAGGAAAATTGGCTTCCAGGTGGAGAAATCAAAATTAGAAACTGAATTGTTAGAACCCAATACTAAGAACTTGTCAAGAATGTATAATTTGCTGCTGAAATGGAATACACAAGATGAAACAGTTAAATCAGCTATGATTAAGTGGGCACAGGACATTGGCCATAATATTATGTTTGCTGACTGGGAATGGTTGTGGAACACTGGGATAAAATTTACGGCATGTAATGCTTTAAAGGAAAATATTATGAAAATGATCTATAGGTGGTACATGACCCCAGTCAAGCTAGCAAAGATTTATCATTTGCCTGATAACAAGTGCTGGAAATGTAAAGAAACTGAAGGTACTTTCTACCACCTTTGGTGGACGTGCCCAAAGATTAAGGCCTTCTGGGAAATGATATATAATGAAATGAAAAAAGTACTTAAATGTACATTTCCTAAGAAACCAGAGGCCTTTCTCTTGGGCATTGTCGGCCAATTGGTGTTAAAGAAAGATAGAATTTTCTTTATGTATGCTACAACAGCAGCAAGAATACTTATCACAAAGTATTGGAAGACACAAGATCTACCCACCTTGGAAGAATGGCAGATGAAAGTGATGGACTACATGACATTGGCTGAGATGACCGGCAGAATCCGTGATCGGAGGAAAGAGACGGCGGAAGAGGATTGGAAGAAACTATTATAAAATTGATGAATGCTAAAATGTCAAGGTGTTGAGAAAGAAAAAGGGATTACAGTGACATAAGAATAAGTTGAAGAAAAGACTATGAGGACATATATTTG